>NC_047046.1:27105913-27708432 GCF_011762595.2 Tursiops truncatus
GGCTGCTCCTTGAAAACGGTGCCCAGAATTGGGCCGCCCCCTGGCTGACACGGGGCCTGCGGTCACCAGGCCCAGGGCTCCAGGCTGAGCCCCCACGAGGGGCAGCTCAAGGCTCATTCGCTGGTTCAGGCTGTCACTTACTCAGCACCCGAGCTGGTACCCTGGGCAGGTGTCTGTCCCGACACTCTGAAGAGGGAGACGAGCTTTGGAGTCTGGGCCCGTTCCCAGTGGGAGCTCGTAGGTCTCACCAGCTTCTCGCCCGGCCAAGGCCACGGCCGCACACCCAGCTCTTCACATAGGGCACGTCAGACCTAGCCCATCTTCCTGGTGCCTCTGTGTCAGGTAGGAGGCTGCGACTTTCAGTGTGGGCTCGGGAGGCTGGACAAAGGGCACCGTGGGGCTGCGGGCACTGGGGGACTGCAGGCCCCAGAGGGTGAGGGTGTGGAACCGTGTGGGGCAGTGGGCAGGGCTGGGGCAGGAGACCCTGTGTGTGGACATGGTGTGGGGTTTGGAGAAGCTGCAGGCCTAGGGGTGATGGGGTGGGTTGGGGGAGATAGCCCCCCAGAGTCCAGACCAGAGTGTCCTGGTTGGGGGCACTCTCCTCCTTGGCACAGTGACCTCCAGGGAGCATGCCCTCCACCTGTCTGCCCCTCCAGATGGGCATCCTGGTTGGCTGGCCCTTGGCCCTTGGGGGCCACCGGGTGTCTCTGTCTCTGGGGCTCACTGTGGGCCAGCGTGACTACTCTGCGGTAGGTGCCACCCAGCCTGCTCCTTGCCGGCTTCCTCTGGAGGCGGAGGGCCTGAAGAGGGGCTGCTGTGGGGACCCAATCATCCTCAGGCGAGCCGGCCACACATACCTGGAAGACTGTGGGGAGAAACTCTGGGCTGCAGTGGGGGCGAGGTGGGATAGACAGTGGTGATACACCCACAGTGAGCCTTTGGCTTCAAAGAACAGAAAACCCACTGCAAACTGGGCTGGATTGTGAAGGGAACTCATGGGCTTGTGTAACTGAGAAGATTTGCAGTGATGTAAGCTTCAGGTGCCGCTCTGCTCCTAGAGGTTCCCTCGGCCATGCTGCCCTGTGTGCCTGCTTACCTTCCTGGAAGCCCACAGTGCACTTCTCACCTCAGCTGTCCAGCAGCCACCCTCGGCTCCACCCTCATTGCCCCATTTCCATGCCCAGGGCAGGCCACAGCCTGGTCCAGATCAGCCTCTGTGGCAGGTACAAGTCTGTGCTGACAACCTGAGCCAGCCAGGCCCCAGTCTTCACAGTGGGAATGGGCCAGGCCCAGCCAGGTCACAGCTGCCGGGGGTGGGGTGGGATTCTTGCCAGTGTGGCTGGGGAGGGGTGGGGGTGGAGGGTAGCCCGGCCTGGTTCTGAGTGCATGGAACAGCCGTGGGAGGTTTCTCAGGCATGGCTGGGGGCAGGAGGGCAGTTAGGAACTTCTGTCCAGGATGGGGCCAAGCAAGTGGGCTGGGGAAGGAGGGAGAGGGAGACAGAAGTTGGGGTGAGTGAAGAAGAATGGGGGGGTCGATGTCCTAGGGCCAGTGGTGCCATGTGGTGGCTGGGGGGATGGGGTCGGGGCTTGTTTGAGGAGGGTCAGTTGTGTGGCACCTACAGTGGGAGCCTGGGCCCATGGGTGGGTCCTGGGAGTGGCTGGGCTGGTGGGAGGACCATTGTGGACTATAGTTACAGCCAAGACACCAATGCATTCACCTGAGAAAGAAGGTGGACAGTGAAGGGAGGGTCCCAGGCCAGAGGCCGGATCTAGCAGCGGGAGGAGGAGGGCTTGATGGAAATTCAGAACATCACCCATGGGGCCGAGGGTGTTGATACCACCAAACCTGAGCTTATGGGAAGGAGCTGTGGAGGTTCTGGAACCAGCAGCCGTGAAGGGGTGAGCTCCCTGTCACTGGAGGACACAAAGAGACTGACCACCCACTGAGGCAACAAGGCTCTGCAGCCTTCAAGATGCTGGGTCCAGGGAGCCTCACATTGCTGCAGGGTACAGCCACCTCTGTCGGGACCCGCACTGGGAGAAGTTGGCCCCTGAGGATGCTTGGCCAGACCCTGGAGGCCCAGTCTCGCTCCCTGGAGGTGCTCCCTATCTGTGGCCTCAGCAGCTGGGTGCACGTGGGGTCTCTGAGCTGCTGGGAGGTGGGTTTTTCAGGATGCGTGGTGCAGAGGCAACACAAACGTGCTTTATGGCCCCTGGGCTGCCGCCTGGAATGTTCTGGAGCCTCACCCTGTCCTTGGGGGCCCAGGGGTACAGGAGGCAAACCCTGTGCTGGGCTCTGGGATGGGCCAGGACAATTTCTGGGGGTGACCCGTGCGTGGGGGCTGGTGAGAGCAGTGGGGGAGAGCTCTGTGCTGGGGGCAGGCGGTAGGATAGAGGCCTGAAGGAGAGGTGGCCTGGGGTGGGGGAGGGGTGAGGCCTGATCTCCCTCTGCAGATGAGGGTCAGGGTCTGGGTGTCCTAGAGGCGGGGTAAGGCCCCTTGGGGGGGCGGCGTGCTCTATAGAGGGGGCTCCATGGCCCTCTGCTGCCCTCTGCTGGCCAGCTCTGTCACTGCGGGCCTAGCCCCTCAGCTCCCCAACACCCCCAAGGGCATGGACCCCAAGAGACCAGGCCAGGCGGTGCCAGGGGCAGGCATGGAGTTGACTTGCTGAGGTCTGAGGGGGCTGGGAGGCTGTGCCGACCCCTGTGCCCAGCGTCATCTGGGGCAGGAGGTCCTGGGGGACTCCATGGGACAGCCTGGGGTCCGCCACCACTGTCCCACAGTGGCTCGAGAGGAAAGGGCTCAGAAAGGCTGGGCTGCCACCCAAGGTCTCAGGACAGCAGGGGCCAGCTTGACAGGTGCCCTGCCACCAGGAGGAGGACCGGAAGCCCCACCCCAAGCACCTGGCACTGTGGCTCCCCATCTGGGCCCTTGGTGGGAGATCTAAGGAGAGGCTAAGGGCAGGGGATCCACCCCTTCTGCCCCCAACATCACCCTGAACGTGGCCTGACTCCCCCAGCCCCTCCCAGAGGGCGCTCACCACCCAGACGCTCTTCATGGCAGACCTTCCTCTGTGTGCCCCAGAGCTCTGTACACAGGTAATGAATTCCATCAATCCTAATGGAGTTTGATACGTGGTTAAAACAGGCCAGTGGACTGTTCTGGATGGACAGTGACTTTGGTGCTGACCCTGTGCCCAGCCCAGGGCTGAGCTGAGGCCAGGTCTTCACCTGTGATCACCGGGGGCTGTGAAGGGCTCAGGGCCGATTCCGTTTGCTAAGAGCCCTCAGTGCCCCGGGGCCTCCCCCTACACACCCCACTTCCTTCAGCGCCCCGAGGCTCCGCTCCCCCGGGGACATCACTCAGAACCTGCCCTGCTCTTCGGGGGGTGGGGGTGACAAGTCTCGTGCCCTCAGTGCTGCTGCTCCTGAGTCCACCCACCCTCGCAGGCTGCTGGGGGGACAGAGCTGAAGGCGTCTCTCGGCTTCTGTGGGGCCTCTACACCCACTGAGCTGCTGTGAGCTGGTGCAGGGCCGTTGGGCGCCTAGAGAACTCGTCCTGAGGCACCACGTGGCAGGTCCCTGTGTGGACACAGACACTCTGAGAGCACCGGGAGCACGGGAGCCCCGAGCCCTGCGGGACAGGAAGTTCCAGAAGGGAGGGTGGGTGTGCACACATGAACACATGCGTGGGGTGGGGCCAGTGTGCCTCGGGTACAGGTGCACGTGTGCACACGTGTCACACCTGCAAAGAAGAGATTGGAGAGAGACACGCCTGAATTTCAGCCCTGGCTTCCAGCCCTGTGTTTGGGGTCTCAGACAGTGCTGTTCTGTCTGTTGACCTTCCATATGTTTATCAAGATGTCTACAGAAAGCACAGGCTAGCTCTATAATCAGAAAGGAAACCAGCTTTTTCAAAACATCAGGCAGTGTTCAAAGCACATGAAGTTCTCTGAGAGGCTAAGGGTAAGGTCAGGTGGTCCAGAGAGAGGCTCCATGAACCTGGCAGGGCAGCTAAGGCAGAAGCGGGGCTGCACTGGGACTCGGCGGACCCACAGGGCTCTGTTTTAGTATCGTTTATGTGTGTGTGTTTGTGTGTGTGGGGGTTGCATTTCTTTCTATTTTTATTTATTTATTTATTTATGTATTCTTGGCTGCGTTGGGTCTTCATTGCTGCACGCAGGCTTTTCTCTGGTTGCGGCGAGCAGGGGCTACTTACTCTTTGTTGCAGTGCATGGGCTTCTCATTGCGGTGGCTTCTCTTGTTGTGGAGCACAGGCTCTAGGCTCGCAGGCTCTAGAGCACAGGCTCAGTAGCTGTGGCACATGGGCTTAGTTGCTCCGCGGCATGTGGGATCTTCCCGGACTGGGGCTAGAACCCGTGTTCCCTGCATCGGCAGGCAGAGTTTTAACCACTGTGCCACCAGGGAAGCCCTGTGTGCTGCATTTCTCACCAGCCACCCTGCACCTCTGGGCCCTGTCCTCACCAGGCCCGCCTGGCTGATGTCCTTATGGCCTGGAGGTGGGGCCTTCCCACTGTGCCCCACAGTCTGCTCTGCCCCAGGACGCCCAACCTAGTCCTTCCAGACCCACCCCTGGCCCTCAGGGAACTTGCTGGGGCTCGCCTGGGGTGGGCACCCTCGTTCCCCAGGCTCAGCCCCCAGAGAAGGCATGTAACCCCCAATGCCCACGGCCTCCTGCTTCCCCTTCAGCCTCAGCAGGCAGCAGCATCTGAGTGGACAGAGGACACAGCTCTTCTCCCCCTTGGCCCCCTGCCCCGCACCACATTCCCCCACACGTGTGTTTAAACATTAATCAGAGGAGGGGGAGGCCCATCTGCGCTGCTCTCTGCAATACGGGGTCCAACGTGGACTGCCAGGGGGCCGGGTCGTCCGTGCCTTGCCTCTCCAGGAGGACGGCAGGATGCACAAAGCAGCGTGCTCTGCTGAGGGGCAGGCCAAGGTCAGCATGCTCTGCTGAGGGGCAGGGAGGCCAAGGTCAGCATCGCTGAGCACCTGGACGTACAGCTCGTACCAACTTCAAAGTGTGGCTGGAGCAAGGAAGGAAAATCAATGTTGGGCTGAGGGACTATTCGCAGCTGCAGGGATGGGGGTGGGGGCGGAGTGGGGACAGGGTTGGGGGTAGGGCTGGGGGCGCCAGATCCACCCCGGCTCCACAGGCCCCTGTGCCTTTCCACTTCCCATGGGAACCTGGGGAAGGGGCGGCCAGGTGAACAGCACTCCGGGAGCCCGTCCACCTGGGCCCTGGATATCCCCTGGGGGTGGTCGGGCTCTTGGCCCAGCTGGAGCAGAACTGCTGACCACGCACTGGGGCGGATCTGGAGAGAAGCCGAGGGCCTTGAACAGCGATCCAGAGACGCCCTAGGCCAGCTCCAGCCACACCAGCTGAACCAATCTCCAAAAAGTCCCGGCAAGCCTGGACTGGGTGAAGGACACTGGTGAGGGGTCAGCCTGGGGGCCTCGTCTCCGTCTCTGACTGGCCCTGATTATTACACGTTACAAAGTAAACTGTAAGGTTATTTTATGATGTTATAACTTTTGAAAAAGAATGATGGCAACTCTTTATAAAAGAGCAGTTGATACAAAAACATTACTGTAAAACACAAGAGTCACTGAGTCTTGGCCTCCCTGACTCACCTGTTCTTGCCCCACTCCCACCCCCTTCTGCGGCCCTTGTGGGCACGCAACCTCACCTGTGCAGGCCTTCCTCACTCCCGTGTACTAGGGACATGTGTCACTGTGGCCAACACACAGAGGACACTCATTTATCATCATGTGGATGCCCCAAGGTGCTCCCAGCCCTTCAACCCCTGTGGTGACATTTAAGGATGTCCCAAACCTTCTTTATCAGGGGGCTCTGTGAGAAATCCCAGCCCAAGACCTCATCCAGGACCCAGTGTGCCAGGCCAGCCCTGCCCCTGCCGCCAAGCAACCCCCAGCAAGACCTTGGGCCGAAATGCCTCCATGCAGCCCAAGGAGATGGCTCTGCAGGAGGCCTGAAGTCCCCGAGAGGTGCTGGGGCAGCAGGAGGAACTGGGGCCCTCAGTCATGCTTTGTGAAGCCCCCATCTGTCCCCGACCCCTACCGAAGGGAACCCATCTTGGGGACCCCGGTGCAAGTTCTGATGTAGCTACTGTTGGGGGAGGGGCAGGGCAGGGAACCCCCGACCTCCCCCCATGCCGAGACCCCCAGGAGAGGCTGTGGTTTGGCACTAATTCGGGAGCTGGGACTGATGGGAGCTGGTGGCGGGGGCTCATCCCAGTACTGCTGAAGGCAGACAAAGGGGCGTGGGGGCACCCGTGGTGAAGGGTCAGAAGTCAGAAGCAAAGGCTACAAGCCGACCCCAGGAGCCCCGCAGGCTGGAGGATGCTCAGGGTGCATCCAGCTGGTAGAGGAGGACTGCAAGCCTCCGCATCTCGGGCCAAGTCTCACTGTGACCCCCTGAAGCCCCCAGCTCTCCCTTACCAGTCCAGGGTCCTCCTTGTTCCAACTCAGCTGTCACCTCCTCCAGGAAGCCAACCAGTCATTGCGTGGGTGCCCAGGAAGCATGGCCAGCGCTGAGGCCGTTGCTGGTGGCCGGGTTGGCACACGTAGCCAGGCCAAGCCCTGGGGACTCTGGACAAGCTCATCCCTGCATACCAGGGCCTCCCACCTTGGGAGAGACACCGCCAGGGACAGGGAGCTGTGCAAGTCCCACGTGTGCGAGGCACCTGGCAGGGCCAGGGCCATTTCCACCTGTGTCCGAAGGCATGAAAGGCCGGTCGTGTAACCCTGCCTTGAGCCAGCTCCTCACGAACATCCAGGACTTCAGCCAGAGCCCCTGCTTTGCCTTTTCTTTCTATGGCTATTATTTACACACTTTAAAAATATTTTTTTTAATTACAGAAGTCACACCTGCTTGTCGGGATTAAAAAGCTCAAAGTAGACAGGTGTGTAAAGGAACGAGTGACTGTGTCTGTCCCACCACACTCTCCCGGGAGGCCCTGCTGGGCCCGTGGCACATGCAGAGACCACAGGCATCACCCTGCATCATGCCCCATGGCCTCAGGGAGAAGCCAGGTGGATGCCCCAAAGGAGCCACATGGGGCAGCTGGCTCCTGCTCCCCGGGGAGGTTTCCACCTGGGCTGGGGTGCCACCATCACCAGGCTGGAGCAGAGAGGGTATGGCTGGCCCAGTGTCACCAAGAGTCCTGGCTTCTAGCTGCCTGCAGAGGACCATGGGTGGCATGTCTCTCACATCCCACCCAGACTCACAGGGTGTGTGTGGGTCACCCAGGGAGGGCTGTGGGCAGGAGGACCAAAGTCACAGCTTCCCAGGATGGCCTTGCTTCTGAGACTTGGCCCAGGACCTGTTGGCCATCCTCAATGTCCAGGGCCCTGGTGACCTGCCGCCGCCCCCCGAGGGAACAACCATCATGCAGGAAGCTCTGTGTGAGGGGACTGCCATGTCTGTGTCCCCAGGACAGATGCCAGCAGGGTATCCGCTTCCACACGGGATCCTTGCCTGCAACCTGCTCATTGTCAAGTCCTGTGGTCCCCTGGGGCCCCCTTCCAGCCTGTGGGAGACCTGGCCTCCTGAGGCTTCCCCGCACCTCTCAGGTGCCCCACGCAGCTGGCGAGAGCAGAGCTCTGGTTTGTCAGGAGTTTGGTGGGTGCCAGGGCTCGTGCTAAACGCCTTCAGTGCCCATTGATTGTTGGCAGTTACCGCTGGGGGCGATTACTGTTGTTCTCATCTCCCCATGGAAGTGGTCCCAAACTCTCTCTGGCCCAGAGCCACAGTCCGCGGCCTCCCTCTGCAGTCCCTGCACTCCAGGTGTGGGTGTGCCCAGGACACAACCTGAACTGGGTTGCCGTGGGCTGCTGTTCCTGTTGTTGTGTCATTCTGGCCTTCACATGACATGTGCCTGCTCTGTCCCGTTAAAGGCGTCTGGAGCCCCCAGCCAACTGCCCTCTTCGTGGGCAGGATTCCACTCCACTAACCTCAGATGCACAGGCTTATTTAGCCTCGACTCTGCTGTCGTGCCCTCCCTTCTGTCACCAGGGGCTGCGGGTCCCTTGGGCTTGGCCCCTTTTCAAGGCCTGAGCCCAGGCCGGGGTCCCCACATTCCTGCCTCCTTGGCCTGCAGGTCCCCAGCCTGGTGCCGGCCACGTGCGTCACGGGGTCGTGTGCTCCGTGGACCTAGTGCACGCCTGACAACCAGAAAAGGTGGAAGAAGGCTCTGGGGACAGTGACCCAGGCTTCCAATCCTGTAGTGGGCCCTGGGCAGGTTGTTCCTCCCCTCTGGGCCTCAGTTTCTCCTGCATAAACCGGGTCAGCAATCATAGCTCCCGAGGGGGAAGGTTGTGACAGCCACGCTTGTCAGCACACAGAGGACACTTTGATTTTACAGAGAAAGAATTGGGGGGGAAATCTGAATGCCTTTCCTCACATGTATTGAAAGTCACCAGACAAAGCGGCCTGTGTGGTGAAGAGTGATGGCATCCACGTAAACACAGCAGCGTGTTCTGCGATCGAGCAGACAACCTTAATGTCAGGGAATGCAATCATATTTTACTAGCTCTGAAAAACAATGACTAAGATCACAGAGTTAAACAGAGCTCGGGCAGAGTCTATGAACACTGGCAGGGAGTGGATAAGGGGATGATGTGCCCATGAGGGAATTTACGCTCCGGGGGGGCAAATACTGGCCTGTGTTTGGTGCAGGCTGATAACAGGAAGACAATCCCCAAATTAAACAAATGTGAATGAATTCCTCTGTGTGTAGACAGAGCAAATATATCAGTGAAAATGGGTATAGAGCAAGCAGCAAACTGTAATAAATTAGAATGTGTTCTGACAGGGAGCCACGATTCGGGCAGACAAATATTTCAGGAAATACGGCCCATGGCAAAATAATAACTTTGACAGAGTTCCAATGTCATGCTCACCAATGAGGTGAAAACAAACATTTTACCGGGTATCCGTAGGAGACGAGGCTCAGGGGGAACTCAGAGGGTGTGCTCTCTGGGAAGAACTGGGCCACACGACTGTGGCAAAAGTGGGTCAGTGACTGTTCTGAGATGGGTCAGTCCACTGAGTGGGACAGACCCGTCCACTAGGGTCTGCCGCTCAGCTGCTTCCTCCTCGGAGCCCTTGCTGACTCGCCGTCATCCAGGTGTGACCAGCAGGTGACTGCCACATGGCAAAGACCCCAGAGGTCTGGCCTTCTCAGATCTGTCTCAGTCTCCTGAGCTGGAGGACAGGAATCCAGCGCTGATGTGAGGCAAGGAACCCAGTGTGACCTCCCACACAGGAGGCAGGGCTGAACATGCCCCTGGGGACTGTCCCTGGCTGGAGTGCGGTATCAGGCTGGGCCCAGCACTGACCACGACTGTGCTGCTTGGTCTGTGAGATTTGCCTGGACCTTGCCTTGACCTTGTCAGCTGTGTTTTGGCTTAGACTCCACCCTCTATTCCCTGAGTCAGAGCAGGGCTGGAGATGTCGGAGGACAGGTGCGTGGGAAGGTCAGCCCACGAGCTGACCTGGCATTTCACATGCACAATCATTTTGCCAAAAGTGTGTGTGACGTGGATGATTACCAGCATTCTTCACTATCAGTGCAGTGAGCCGTGGCACAGCTGGGGCTGCTGTGGTACCCCCCACCCTGGCCCCTTATATGAGTGCATTAGAGGGAGATCACTGGCGGGGGCAGATGAGATCAACAAGATTATCCTGAAGATGGGCCAAGCGCAGTGCTGGCTGCTGGTGGGAAGGGTTGGGGTTAGGGTCAGCTCCAGCGCTGTGTGTCAGCTGGGACCAAGTACCAACACCGATTGGTGTGTGCGTCACCAGGTGCCCACAGAACTGCACTTTGTCCTGACACATGATGCTGAGGGCTGGGAACCTGGGTCCGATCCTGGTAACCAGGTGCAGACGCTCTTGGGGGAACGCAACCCAGGCCAGCTTTGTGTGCCCAGCAGAGGAGAGACATGGCACCAACGGGGTGTCTGCCTGTAAAGCAGGAGCCAGGGTGCTAGGCAAGGGCTGGGTGTGGTCCAGGGCGACTCAGGATTCAGGGCGGGGCCTGGAGGACATCTCCAACCCAGTCACCAGCCTAGAGCTTGGCATCAAACTTCCCACATCGAATGTGTTCCTTCCTTTCTTCATTCAATAAAGACACATCAAGAGGCAGTCGGGGAGGGACACAGCAGGTGGCTGGGAGTCAAGTGCAAGAAGAGGGAGCTGTGGTCAAGCTGATGCCCAGCTGGGAATGTGCCCACCAAGCCGACCCTGAGGAGGAGGAGGAGGGTGGGGGCTGGGGTGCAAGGGGAGGGACAGGTGCCCCAGAGCAGCGAGCAGTGTGCAAGTGGCCTGGAGCTCAGAGGAGGGGCCAGCAGATTGACTAGCACGGTGAGAGGTAAGGTGGGTGTAGGCGGGGCCTGGCCACTGAGGGCCCAATGAGCCAGGCTGAACCAGCAGCCTTGTCCAGATGGCAGCGGGGAGTCCCTGAAGGGTTTTCAGGAGGAGGGAAGTTTATCCATGACAGGAAAATGGGAGAGTCTGGTGGCCATGGCCAGCTGTCAAGGCTGGCCTACTCTTGGGGAGCTAAGTTTCTGAGCTGCTGGAGGGACCCCCAAGTTCCTGTCCCTGGGCCTTGACTCACCTGCCCCCTGTGTCTCTCCCTTTTTCTCTTCAACTCCAATAGGGGGCAGGGGGGCAAGAGGCCCATGACAATGTCAAGAAGCCTCCCTCAATATAGGGCGTGGTGCTGGTATCCCCCAGGAGACATGAGCAAGGTCTGGGGGAGGGATGCTACTGCCATCTGGCAGGTAGAAGCCTGGGATGCTGATAAACATCCTTCAACGCACAATTATTCAGTCCCAAGTGCCAAACAGGTCAGGGTGTCCAATGCACCAAGATGCGTGGAGCACCCAGAGAACCAGGTGAAACAGGTGGGCAAAGTATGGCGTGAGGCTGCCACACACAGTCAGACCCAGCACCCGTGGGTGTGCAGGAACATCCTGAGGAGATGCAGGTGTGGGGAGGGGGAGTGATGGGGAGGGTGGTCAAGACATGCTCCTCCCAGGAGATGAAATCTGGGGCTGGGACAGCAGGCCTAGCATGATGTTGGAAGGACGTGAATCCAAGGCAGAGGGACAGAGGGTGGGAAGGCCCTGAAGGTCCTTAGGAGTGAAGGGAGGCCGGTGGAAGAGGAGAGGACGGAGGGCTTCCCAAAGCCCCTTTACACGAGAGGAGCAGCATCGAGCTCGGCCTTCCCGGATTCTCCGCAGCCCCGGCCTCAGCTGTGACTTCCTGCAGCTCAACGCCCAGGGAGGCGCCCAGGTGTACAGGTGTGCGGGGGGCGGGGAGGGTGGGGCCTCTAGCGGAGCAGGCGGAGCTAGGGTGGTCAGCCAAGTAGGCGGGGTCTCCTCGGGGGAGGGGGGGCGGCCACTAGCTGAGAAGGCGGGGTACAGGCGCACGTGGCGCCGCTCGGTGGGCGGGGCCTGCCAGGGGACCCACACTTTTCAGGAACTCGCGGGGCGGAGCCTCCGGGGGAGAGGGCGAGGCTCGAGCTCGGGGTGTGGTGGGGCGCGACCGAGGGCGGGGCCAAACGCGGGGCAGGGCCTCTCGCGAAAAGGCGGGGCCGAGCGCGGGGCGGGGCTGGCGGCGCGTACTTAATCAGCCCAGGGGCACGTGCACAACAGCCATGAGTCTTAGGCGAGCCTTACCCGTGCTACGCTCCGCCCTCTCCCGCCGAGCCCCGCTGTCTACAGCGCCGGCGACCCGCGAGCAGCACGCCGCGGGCCTGGAAGCCGTGCGGGGGCGCGGGGCGGCCGAGGCCGCGCGGCCGCCAGTGCCCGCCGTGGACTTCGGCAACACGCAGGAGGCATACCGGAGCCGGCGCAGCTGGGAGCTGGCGCGCAGCCTTTTGGTGCTGCGCCTTTGCGCCTCGCCCGCGCTGCTGGCGCGCCACGAGCAGGTGTGCTGGGGCTCGGGGACGCTGGGGGTGGGGTGCGGCCAGGGCTCCGCGGGCCTTCGCCGGTCCTGGGAGCCCTTATGAAGTTTCAAAGTGGAAAGCGGGGCCTCTGGAGCATCGCCTGTGGCCGGGAAGTCAGGTGTATCCTGCACGCCCTTTCGGGCCCGTGAATTTTACTACGTGTCAGTTACTGGCAGCTAAAAACAAAGATTAGTTTAAATATTAAGCTATATGCTGCTTGCAGTAATACACAGTGTTCACCCGAAATTTAAAATTGAGTGTCGTCTATGTTGCCCAAAGGGAAGCCTGGCCGTACTGAGCGGCTCATAGCCTGGGACCCCGGAGTTCTTGGACGCTGTGACCCAGGGGATCCCCAGACATGGTCACTCTGAACAGATAATGTTGAGGGAGAATGGGACGCTTGCTGCTCAAATATCCGACTTTTGAAACTTTAACACAGTTACATTGAAAAGTGTGACGGCTTTGGGGAAGTGAAAAGCAGAAGTGTCTTAGCCGCTCTTGGTCAAAGTGATCCTGGGAACAGTTTAAAAGCAAGGGTCCAGTTGGTGCTGAGGGTCCTGAAGGCGCTTCAAGCAGGTGGTGTGGACTTCTCAGTGAGGCTGTGCTGAGCGCACCTTAGCTCCGGGCAGAGGCTAGGGAGACTGGACCCAGGAGGAGCACCAAGCCACACCTTGGGCATACATGAAGGTGAGGACACCAAAGGTGGGTGGGTGATGAGGGCAGAGTTAGAGTTGGGTGGCTCTGAAGGGGCTAGGTTCAAAACCAGCAGAGAAGCCAGCAGAGCTGTGGGTCCTCGGGTACTATGGGTAGCAATGGGAGGGACATGTCAGCTCCACCGTCCCTTGGGTGCCTGCCTGGGGCAAGTGCCAGTGCACTGTGACTGTGCTGTGGGTGCCTGGAGGAGCAAGGAGACTTCTCCCACGCTCCCCTTTGTTCTACCTGTGCCCTGGGGACATCCTTAAGGAGCCTGGTAACTGTGTGGTGTGCTCTGCCTGCCTTCCGTGGGACCTGTTCCCCCTGTCATCATTGCTGGTGGTCCCACTGGTGACAGTGGCCTTGGTGCCAGGTGCTGGAGGAGACGGGGCAGTGGCCAGACTTCAGAGTAGTGGGCCGCTCACCAGAACCTGGTCCTTCTTGTGCTCTGGCCTGCAGCAAAAATTCCTCCTGCTGAGCCAGTGCAGGTCTGTGCAGCTCATGCCCCAGGGAGTGTCAGCCTGCAGGAGCCCAGTTTGAGCTGTGGCATTGGCTCAGGGCCCAGTGGGGGCCTGCACTTGCCCGAAGGCAGGCCTTTTTGAGAAGGGTTTAGAAAAGTAAGGTCTTCCATGATGAAAGCCTCTGTGCTTGGGTGTGAGCCAGTGCAGGAGAATGTGGGGGAAGGGGCAGTCAGGGAGGGGAGAGAACCGGCTTTACCCGTCCTCGCTCTGCAGACATGTCTTTGAGTCTTTTACGGTGTTTGTGTTACTGGTGCAAGTTTCTAAATCCACGAAGGATGTTCCTACCTGGGGAAGAGGTGGGGCTCTCAGGTAGTGCCACCCCAGGGCACGCCTGATGCCAGGATGGTTTTAAAGGGGCTGTTTTGCTCTGGAGTTGGCTTAAAACTGCCAGCCCTGCACCATGTGCTTCCATAGCCCTCTGACAGGCTGACCTCCCCTTTGCCAGGGTGAGAGGGTCGGTGACCAGCTCAGGTTACCTGGGTGGCCTTCACTGTTGTTCCCTCTGACAATAGGGGAACAGGAGGGGAGTGGGAGGTCACCAGCCCATGACCCCTGGACCACATCTCAGCATCAGCCTTGCTCCTGCTCCTTCTATGAACATTGGCTGGAGCTGTTTTCATGCTAGTTGGGTAGTTATGACAGAGACTGGGTGGCCCGCACAGCCTAAATTATTTACCACGTGTTCCTGGGCGGGAAAGTTTTCCGGCCCTAGAGTAGACAGTTGGCCCACTTCCACACACACTGTGTTTCTGACAGTCCTCAGAATTGACGTGTATGATGTCCGGGTTTTTCCAGAGCTGAATGCTGGTTTTCAGGTCCCTGTTTCTGCCTCGCCTGCCTCTGGGGTGAACTTTGATATATCCAAGACCTGGCTTTTCCTCCTGCTAGGGTGCTCTGACCCACAGACTCGTGACTGCTGGCTAGGGCTCTTGTGAGGTGGAGGAGGCCTGCCCGTCTCCCGGGTTGGCACTTCTACTTTCCATTTCTCTTCTTCTTTATAAAAATGATGAGATGCAATAAAATCAGACACGGCACAGACAGGTGATGGCCTGGAAACCTTCACCCTCCCTCGTGTTGCCGCACGGCTCCTTAAGAATTTCCGTCTGGGTGCCAGCCACAGTTCAGGTGTGTCGGCCTTTGAGAGGCTTGGGCTGTTTGGGACTGGTTTGTGGATGAAGGTGTGTGACTGACTTATGCTTTTGCTTAGACTAGAGATTGCTCCCTGAGGCCCTGATCCCAAGAGATGTTCCTCACAAAAAAGTGGGGTTCTGTTATTCACTGGGTTTGAGAAACCTTAGACTGTTCCTGCCTTGGAGCTGGAGCCGCGGATAGTAGACACACAGGAATTCCCAGACAGGTGGTGGGTGTGTCCTCCCAGTGGTCATCCCCCTGCCCCTCCTTGACCTTATTCCTTCCCACCACTGTCCCCAGTGCAGGAGCACCGCGTCACCTCCTAGCCAGGCAAGCCCTGCACCCTGGATCTAAGTTAGCAAACACCTCCCGCCCTTGCCCTGGCCGGCACTCCCTCACCCCCATTCTGAATTCCATGGAGGTACCTTGCCCCTCCCTCCTTCTGGGTCTCCCTGCTACTAGGATGGGAGCCCTGTCATCTGTTTTGTTCACCCTAAAATTGTGTCGGGCAGGAGGCAGTTGCTTGGGACATTTGAATGATGATGGCAGAAATTTGGGGTGTGGCGAGATATGATTGGAGGAGAAAGCTGAGTCGTTTGGGAGGCTGTCTTCCCCTGGGGGACGTACTCTCGGGCTGCCAGCCTGCTGCGGCCTGGATGAGTGTGCTGAGTCCCTGCTGGTCCCGGGTGGATGGTCATCTCCCAGACCTTTGTGGGTGGTTACCTGGCTCACTTTTAGCCTATGCTTTCTCCGGCAGAACTCATACTCACTCAGAGTTTTGTGTGTTCATCCGTTCAGCACCCACTGGAGGGCCGGCCCCTTGCCAGGCACTGTTTTAGGGACTTGGAATAAGCAGTGAACAAAACATTGAAAAATCTGGGTTCTCACCTTCTAGAAACTCACACCAAATCCCCCTCTTCCCCAGCATAACCTGCAGAGGTGTGGATACAGAGAATGTTATGAACACGCCCACTGCTGTTCCCAGAGAGAGCTGCCGTTCACTTCTTTATCCACCGAGCGGTAGTCAGGCGACTGCCATGTGCCACTGGGGTCACCCATGAGCGTGCAGGGCAGGGAGGCAAGAGCAGCGCCTAGGACCGGCCACCCTGCATGAGGAGTGGGGCATGGACAGTCACTGTGAGCAGAGAAGCAATCTGCTTCGGGTGGTGTCACCGTAAAACCAAGGCCATGAGCCGAGTTTGGCCCTGGGGAGAGCACGTCAAGGCTTTGTGACGGGCGGGCGGGGGAGCAGGAGTGTCCTGCTGGGGACATGGGAGGCCAGGTGGCCCAGGATAGCCGCTGCCCTTTACCTTTCAGTTGCTCCGTCTTGCCAGGAGACTTCTGGGGCAAAGGTTGTTCGACAGGCTGATGAAGATGACCTTCTACGGGCAGTTTGTGGCTGGTGAGGACCAGGAGTCCATCCGGCCCCTGATCCAGCACAACAGGGCCTTCGGCGTGGGCTCTATCCTGGACTATGGTGTGGAGGAGGACCTGACCCCCGAGGAGGCCGAACGCGAGGAGATGGAGTAAGGCCCACGTGGCACCTGCTGGCAGCCCCAGCACACCGGGGCTGGGCTGGGCCTGGCTGGGAGAGCTCTGTCCACCTGACTAACGGCAGCCCTCCTGGGTCTGCCTGGGGTTGTGTTCTTGCCCCGTGAGGATGACAGCTCTGGGCTTCCACCGAGGCCTTGTGTGCCGAAGCTGGAGGAGGGGCAAGGATGGGGTCAGCAGACTCTGGTCCCCTGCCCGGTCAGCCTGGTTTTGTACAGTCTGCAAGCTAAGAATCATTGTTGTATTTTTAAATGGTTGAAACAAAGCAAGAGTAATGTTTTGTGACACGTGAAAATTATGTGAAATTCAAAGTGCTCTCACCCTACAGGGGCAGAATTGAGTGTCCGTGACTCAATGGTGGCCGCTGGGTGCTACCCAGCAGTTTACAAAATAGGATTGCTGACACTGGTGTTGGAGGTGCTCTGGCTTCCTGCTCTCCTGCAGCATCTCTTCTGGGGATTCTGACCTACTGGGCAGGTCCCACTGTCCCACCCTTGCCTGGCCCCTGAGATGATTTCCTGATTAGCAGGTGGGCCCCACCTGGTGGGTGTGGAGACTGCCTGGGGGTCCGAGGAAAAGGGAATGTGCTGCCAGGAGCACACGTGTGGCAGGCGAGCCCAGCGGCTCCTGCCGAGGTCACCAACTGGCTGCAGGGCCCGTTCTCTGGGCAGTGAGTATGGGGACAGATGGGCATCCCCCGACCCACCCTCCTGGGCCATAGGACAGAACTCGAGGACCATTTCACCCTCTGCTTCCTGAAGTAGGAGCCTCATGGGAGATCCAGGCAGAACCAGCCCTTTCTTTGCAAAACGCCCAGTTCCTGGGCTGGTGCCTGCACCCCTCCACCCTTCACTGGCATCTGGGCCTCTAAGTCCTGACAGCAGCCGCGCCTGACCGTGTGAGGCTTGGGAGGCTTGCTGAGTAACCTGCCCTGTCTCAAGCTCTGGTGTTTGCTCTGGCCTGGGGAGGGAAGGGGAGGGGAGGGGCACGGAGGGGAGGGGAAGGCGTCACATGAGGCTCCTGCCCTGGGAACGGAATGTCCGAATGTCCCAGCTGAGCTGCTGGTGGATTGGCCTGGGGAGCCAAGCCCCTGCCTTGTGATTTGCTGTCTTGAAGGCAGGGTTCTCCAGCTCAGCGCCCCGGTGTTCCTAGGGCGGCTGTGGGCTGGGGCTGCAGCCTGCACTGAGGCTGCCTGTTGAATAACTAATGGGCTGTATCCCCGCTGGGTCTGGGTGAGGGCTGGTGGTTTCACAGTGGGATTTTCTCTCTCTGGTATGAAAAGACTTCCTTCCCAGGGCGATCCGCCTGGCTTCCTCCCTGCCCTGCAGGGGAGCACTGGGAGGAGGGCCGGCTTCGCCCTACCATGGGCACTGGAACCTGTGACCCTGGGCCAATCTGCTGTTGGTGCCCCTTGTCTTGCAGGAGCCCTGCTTTGTGGGCTTTGGGACGTGAACGGCAGTCCCTTCCTGTCCAAATTTGGTGGCCGCCGTCCGATGCCAGTGGCAGGGCTGCTGCTAGGCAGCCCTGTGTGCTCCGTGGAGCCTGGCTGAGGGTGCAGAACCAGGCTCATAGGCACTGATCGAACATCCACGCCGTCGAGATGCCACACATTCTCCATCAGGAGCCCCTGTGTGGGGAGCGGAGCCCCTAGACCCTGCTCTGGGGAATGATGTAGAGGCCACTGCCCCAAGTTAAAGCCACAGGAGTGGAGTGGGGTGGGGCGGGGAGCGAGCACAGGCGGTGGGGCCCTGCCCCAGGCATAACCATAAGAGGCACAGAAAAGATGGGGGCGTCTGAACATGCAAGAGGCCCAGCAGGTGCCCTGAGGACGTGGCCCTGGGAGGAGGGGGTCCGTGGGGCTTCCCCAGGTTAGGAAGCTGGAGGTAGGAGGCCAGAGGCGCAGGAGGGAGAATAGCCATCCAGGGAGGGGGTGGGATGGTGTTTCCCAGAACACTTGTTAGAAGGCAGAGGCCAGGAACCTAACTCTAGGAGAGGAGCCTCGCAGGGTCCCCCCAGCAGGCTGAGGGCCGTGGGGAGAGGGCGCAGGGCTGGGTTCCTCTCAATGATTGGCTGTGATGAGGTTGTGATGAGGATGGCTGGGGACAGTGTGGCTAGCAGGTGTGTGTGTCCTGGCTGTGCAAACCCAGGGCTGGCTGGGGGCGAGGCCTGGGCCTTGGTCCCCAGGGTGGAGGCCGCTCCTTGGGACTGGTGTGCGCAGCGTCTTGGGTGCTGCCTGGAGCCAGGGCCTGGGGTACCACAGGCTTTTCTGTGTTCTTCTCTTGCCTCCTGCGTTTCACTAGGGGAGAGCTGGTGTGAGGGCGGCCGGCGTGGTCTCCCCTCACTTTTCACTTTTTTCTAAAAGGTGTCCAGCCAACAAATTACCTGATGCAGAGCTGAGCTTGGAGGTGGCTGAGGGGATGGTTGGGGTCTTCCTGCCACTCCCGCAAGCCCCTGGGTCGCTCCTGCGGTCCTCTCCTGCCCCCTGCCCCCGGGGGCACTCCATTCCCTCCTCCACATCGTGGCCCGTGCACTTACATGTGCACGCATGTGTCTGCACGTGTGTGCACATGTGTCTGCACGTGTGTGTGTGTACAGAGCATGCTCTGCTCTTCGTGGTGACACGACACTCCCCTTCCCCCCAGCCTGGTAACTGCCATCTTTGTCTCCTGGTGATCCACTCACCGGGCCTGGTCAAGAGTGCAGCCCCGCCCATGCTAAGTACTGTCTGCTCTGGGATAGGCCACTGCCCCTGATCACGTGGCTGTGTGGCCGGCTGGCTCCCCTGTGCCTTTGGAGCTGGGCTGGGGCTTGGAGGGTAGAAGGCCAGCTGTGGAACGGCCCCGGGCCCCTGGGGGCCTCTGGGTAGTGGTGTCCCCTCAGTGGAGGGCAGTCTGCCTAGAAGGTGGATACCTGCAGGTTATGGGCTGTGTGGTGACAGAGCAGGCCCGAGCCTTCCTCAGCTGCCAACCTCGGGATGAGGCCCCTGCCTTGGTGCAGATGGTGGGTGCCATGTCATGCCTCCACCTCAGTGGGCCACAGCTGCGGGGCAGCCTGCGTCGGGCCTTACAGGTGCCCTCTCTGTCCTGTCCTCATGAGGACTGGGTATATTCAGGTATGATGGCCAGGGGAGGCCAGGGGAGGGTTTGCATTAAAAAAATAAATTGTGGTTGCTGGTTTGAAAATAATCCTGAGGAGCGCAGGTGGAGGTGGGGCCGGCTGTGGGCAGAGGGCAGAGCAAGGGGCCCCGCTCTTTGGCTCTGGGGATAAGGAAGCTGGTGGTTTCCCTCTCTCCGCCATCCTCAGCCCTGACTGGCCCGCGCCCCGCCTTTTCCTCACAGGAAGGAATACCCCATGGCTAGCCGGCCTCAAGGACCTACCCACGCCCTGGGCTGTGTATTGCTTTATTTCCTCCTCACCCAGTGTAGGGAGGGGGCCTCACCCAGGGGGAGACCCAGGTTCCTCCGGAGCAGGGCTTGTAGGCTGCCAGGCTCAGAGAAGGTGACCCCGGAGGCTGGGGGCGGGTGGGGTGGCGTGAGTCACTCTTACCTGGCCAGGTGACCCTGCCTTCCTCTTCAGCCCTCCTGGGTCAGGGTCAGGGCTCAGCCTCTACTTCCTCCCACCTGTGCCTCCTCAATGGTACGCGTTTGTCACTTGTACCTGAGGTGGCATGACCGCGACCCTCTCCCTCTTCTTCCCTCCTGCAGGTCCTGTACCTCAGCATCGGAGAGGGACGGCCATGGTGAGTGGGAGGCAGCCATTCAGGAACGAGCCCGCTCCCCACCCGCACACACCCCCGGCTCCTCCCCGTGTCCCTGGGCACCCAGGCCGTCATTATGAGTGGCTGACACATCCTTACGGCCCACCTGGGGGGCCGGTGCACTCGGCCCTCGGTGGGTCTGGGCTTTGCCTTCCTGCCCTGGGTTTGCCACATGACTAGGGTGACCCAAGGAGAAGGAAGAGTGGGCGCCAGGATGGGCGGGTTTGGGGAGCAGCACAGGCAGGGGGCCGTGGGCTCGGGGTGGGATGGGGCTGGAGCTGGAGTGCGGCGCTGGTGGCGGGATGCGGGCTTGGGGGTGTGGGGAGGTGGCTCAGGCCGGATGCCCACCTCTCCAGGCACCAGTAAGAGGGAGAAGCAGTTCCAGGCCCACCGGGCATTCGGAGACCGCAGGGATGGCGTTGTCAGCACCCGCACCTACTTCTACGCCAGCGAGGCCAAGTGTGACAGCCATATGGAGACGTTCCTGCACTGCATCGAGGCTTCAGGTGGGGTCCTGCTTGTCGCTGGCCTGCCACCCGCCAGGCCCAGCCTGGGCTGACCTCCACTCGAGGAGATGCTGGTGTGGGAACACAAGGCCGGGCCTGGAGTGTTTGCTCAGGGCTCCGTTCCCATCTCTGTGGCCTTGGTCCTGAGGATGACCTGGGCTCACACCTGAGTCCAGCTCCTTCCTGAGGAGCCTGGCTGCCCACAGGAGGGCGCCTCCCCCTCCTGGGTACCAGGTGTCCAGATGTGGGCCTGTCAGTGGGCCAAGTGGCCCCCAGTCCCAGGCAGGGGCTTGACTCTTGTCACATGACCCCTGGCTCTGCCGAGGGCCACACAATTCCGGGAGCTGGTGCCACGTCCTCTTTAACAGAGAATTCTTCCCCGCGTGGCCTCTGGGTGGGAACACCTGCTAGGGAGGTGAGTTAAGCCACGAGGGCACAGAGGCCTCAGCGTCCATCAGGTCCCCAGCAGCCCTCCTGTTAGTGGGTCCCACACCTTCTGAACACTTTAAGGAGTGGGAGTGAGCAACGCCCGGAGGCAGCCTCCTAGGAGCAGCGCTGGGCACCCCGGGTGGTCAGGCAGACACCCGGCTGCCCAGTGTCCAGTGCCAGGGGCGTCTTCTCGGTTCCCTGCCCACTCTGCCTGGGGGCAGACAGACGGGGAGGGCCCCACAGAAGCAAAGATATGTGTCGTGGGCTTCCGGAAGCCAGAGGAGAGAATGGCGGCGGTGGTTGAGTGCCTTCTGCCTCCAGCTTGTGCTCTGCTGGGCGTGTCTGTGTTTGGTGAACCCCTAGGGGCAGCCCCGGGTGCCGAGGGCATTGGAGAGGAAACAGGCAGGGATTGAGTGGGCAGGCATCACCAGCTCCTTTGCCCACTGCATTCCTGGACCCACGTGGCAAACTCAAACCCTGCTGAGTCACCAGTTCCCACCTGCAGGGTGGGGCATCTGGAGCAGCCGAGTGCAGGGTGTTTGCGGGCGGCGTAGGGTCGTTGTCCTTCTGCCATGGGTGGTCAGCCAGCCCAGGCGTCTGGGTCCTCGGTGGGCTCTCCCCTCCTGTTGCCACACCCCTCGGCCTGAGATTGCCAGGCAGCCACCAGAGCTGCTTCTGAGGGCCAGGCAGCCTGCCCGGGAAGCATGGCCACTGTGGGCCTGCTCGGGCCTGGTGGGCAAGGGAGCAAAGATGCGCTGGTGCCACTGCACCGTCTCATCGGGTGGCTGGATTGTTCGTGCTCTGGGGGTCTCAGGGCCCAGGTGCAAGGTAGACCCAGTACCATGTGTTGTAGGTAACTAATAGGAAGAACGGCCACCGCCTGCCTCCTGAAGTCTGTCATATGTGGATGAGAAGTGTCCTAAGTCTTTTTTTTTTTTTTTTTCTTTTTCTCTTTTTGGCTCCGTTGGGTCTTCGTTGCCGCATGCGGGCTTTCTCTAGTTGCAGCGAGCAGGGGCTGCTCGTCGTTGCGGTGCGCAGGCTTCTCATTGCAGTGGCTTCTATTGTTGCGGAGCACGGGCTCTAGGCACGTGGGCTTCAGTAGTTGTGGCACACGGGCTCAGTAGTTGTGGCTTGCGGGCTCTAGAGCGCAGGCTCAGTAGTTTTGGCGCACGGGCCTAATTACTCCGCGGCATGTGGGATCTTCCCGGACCAGGGCTTGAACCTGCATCCCTTGCACTGGCAGGTGGATTCTTAACCACTGTGCCACCAGGACGTCCCAAGAAGTGTCCTCACTCTTGAGTGGCACAGATTCCGGGTGCAGGCTCAGGGTCCCCCACACACACCCCCCAGCACTGACGGCTCTTCCTGCGGCTTCTCATAGGTGGTGCCAGCAAGGATGGCTTCTCAGCCATTAAGCTCACTGCACTGGGGAGACCCCAGTTTCTGGTAAGTGTCAAAACCTTCCACCCACAGGGAGTTTGTAAGAACTTGGGGCTGCCGTGAGCGTTAAGTGAAAGCTCGTGTGCTGGTGCCTTGGCCCTGGGAGCCAGGCACACGGGTGGCATGGGGTGGCTCGGGCTACGTGGGGGTCCTGGGAGGGGGCTGGATGTGCGCCTGGGATGGCAGCTCAGGCCCGCATCCGCAGCTGCGGTTCTCAGATGTGCTGACCAAGTGGAGACGGTTCTTCCACCAAATGGCCGCAGAGCAGGGCAAGGCCGGGCTGGCTGCCATGGACACGAAGCTGGAGGTGGCTGCACTGCAGGTGAGTCCGCCGCTCCGTGGTGGGTGTGAGAAGGTGGGCCAGGGAGGAGCCCTGCCCAGAAGGAATTGGCCAGGCAGTGTCCGAGGTGGGTTCCCAGGGCCTGCTGCCCAGCCCCCAGCTGCTGGGTGGGTGGGGAGGGAGTCTGAGCAGAGATGGAGGATGTGCTGGGTGGGAGGCTTGGAGCGGGGCTGGCCCTGCCAGTAGCCGAGCTCTGTGGACCCGCAGGGATGGGCAGGTGTGGGGGGGTGGGCAGCAGGGAGAGACTATCTCTGGAGCAGAAACCCAAGGCAGAAGTGTAGCCAGTCTCAGTACTGGCATAATAAAGTCAGCCTAGCATCACAGGCCAGCAGGCAGGGGCAGGAGATGTTTGTGAGCAGGGCTGGGAGATGGCAGTGGGACCAACACCCTCTTGCTTCTGAAGGAAAGCATGGTGAAGATGGGCATCACGTCCCGGATGGAGATTGAGAACTGGTTCACTGTGGAGACCCTTGGCGTGTCCGGGTAAGAGTAGCCCCCAGGCTGAGATTTCGGGAGCAGCCGCCCTGGTTCAGCCAAGGTTCTGGCTTAGCCCCAACGCCTTCCTCCAATCCTGGTCGCCCTCTTCCAGGGCATGGGCCCCCTTGAACCCTAGGGCTTCTTACAGAATTATTTGGGCTGTGGAGTGAGGGTGCCACACCTAGCCGTCCCAGGACCCATCTGGCAGGCGGGTGCAGGGTGAGGGCAGCTGAGATCCCGGAGGGTTCCAAGCCTCATTGTGAGGAGCTGGGGGCTGGCGGCAGTGTGCCGTCCCCTCCTGCCTGGTCTCCCGCGTCCAGCTCTTCCCCGAGCCTGATGTGGCCTGGGTGGTCTCGGCCCTCATGTAAGAATATTCATGTTTTGGTTTCTGTTTTTTAAGCAGAGGACCATGTTTACATTTTACTAGTCTTTCAAAACTGAGCACTGAGGCAGGTTCTGTGGGGTTGGGCCTGGGGGTGCTCCTGCAGGGAGGGGGCTGGTTTGGGGCCGTGGTGAGGCCGTGTGTCCACATGCTGACGCACCTTCTCCCACAGCACCCTGGACCTGCTGGACTGGGGCAGCCTCATTGACAGCAGGACCGAGCTCTCCAGGCACCTGGTGGTCCCCAACATGCAGGTGATGCTGTGCACGTCTGTGCCCCCCACCTCACCGTTCTCGCAGGGTCGTCACGGAGGGTCCCCGCTCACACCGCCAGGGCTTCCTCAGAGTGGCGCTGGGTCCCCAGGATGAGTGTCCCCACAAGCCAGGCGGAAGCTGTTACCTATTCTAGTCGAGCCTCAGGAGACCCACGCCGTCCCTTCTGCCCAGTGTTGTTTGTTAAAAGGGAGTCGCTGTTGTTTGTTAAAAGGGACTGGCCTGTGTTCGGGGGAGAAAAATGAGACTCCACCTGCCCCTGGGAGGGTGATGGGGCATTTGTGGCCGTGCTTGAACGCACCACTGAGCTGGGATGGGAGGAAGCAGTAGAGGTGCCTTGGGAAACACCCCACAGACGCTGCCTTTCACAAGCTCCAGCCTGGCGACGGAGGGCCCAGGGGGGGTGTGCTTGAGGCCTCGCCGGGAGTGCCCTGGGCAGTGTTAGTGGGCAAGCGGGGCGAGCAGAGGGCCCCCTGTGCTTCACGGACCTGCAGGGTGGGTGCCTACTGCTGACCTGCCCAGCGCCCTGAGTGCCACCATCTGGAGCCGATGCCTCCGTCCCCCTGTTGCATGTCAGTCTGTGATGTGTGGCCAACCAAGTCTGCCTGTAGGCACAGTTCTTCTTCCATGTCCTCTGCCTGCTAGGGGCTGAGTCTTTCCAGGTGATTGGGTGGGTCAAGGGTCACTTCCTGAACTTTGCACAGGAACAGAAGGGGGACCCATCGTGAGGATCCTTGCAGGCCGTGGGAGCCGACTCCTTGGGTGCAGGCTTGACCTGGGGCAGCCAGCCCCGTGAGGAAGGGTGTGCTGGTGGGCAGCACGGTTATGGGACGCTGTGTGGCCAGCAGGACCCTGGACAGGACACTGACCTTAATGCACAAACAGGGTGGCAGATGGAGAAGGAGGTGCGGGGATGAGGCCCACTGGTCCCGGGTACCAGGCACTGGGTATCGGTAGGCCCTGCACCAGGGGCGAGAGGCTGCCCACGGGAAGGGGGGGAGCGCTGGCCTCGAGAGCCCAGGTCTGGAGCTGTGCCGTGGCCTGACTGCGCTGCCCCCTCAGACAGGACAGCTGGAGCCTCTGCTGTTGCGGTTCACTGAGGAGGAGGAACGGCAGATGACGAGGATGCTGCAGAGGATGGACGTCCTGGCCAAGGTCGAGGACCCTGGGATGTGCTGGGGTGGGGGGCACCCGTGTCACCCAGGACCCAGACAGACCCTCTCTCCCCGCCGTGCCCCTCAGAAAGCCAGCGAGGTGGGCGTGCGGCTGATGGTGGATGCCGAGCAGACCTACTTCCAGCCGGCCATCAGCCGCCTGACGCTGGAGATGCAGCGCAGGTTCAATGTGGAGAGGCCACTCATCTTCAACACGTACCAGTGCTACCTCAAGGTGCGCCCAGCGTCTGCTGCAGGGAGACAGGCCCCCAGGACCAGCTGCCAGCGGACCCGTCCCCTGGGCCTCAGACCCCAGACAGGGTGCTGAAGGGGCAGGAGGACGATGAAGGAGCTTTTGGAGTCCATGTAACGTGCCTTAATCGCCAGATTTCGAGTGACTGTTTACTCCCGCCCTTTTTAGCTTGGTTCCGTCTAAGGGTCTGATGAAGGCTCTGGGCCCCTCCCCAGCCTCGTGCGTGTGCCTCAGGGACCCTTGAGCACAAACTCTGGCGGCCGCTCAGGGACCAGCCAGGTGTTTGGAGGACTCAGGGTGGGGTGGGTGTAGGGGCTGCGGGGACAAGGGGAAGTGGGTGCGTGGGGTCCAGGCAGGTGCTGACAGCCCCCAAGTCACCACAGCTGCTGGCCCCAGTGCCCCTGCTGACTACACACTGGGGGGCACCCGGGCCCTAGGGAGGCCCTATGGGACGCAGGCTGGAGGGGGGCCCATCCTGGTCATCCTCAACTTTCGGCTCTGGCCCACAGGACACCTACGACAATGTCACCCTGGATGTGGAGCTGGCTCGCCGAGAGGGCTGGTGTTTCGGGGCCAAGCTGGTGCGTGGTGCATACATGGCCCAGGAACGTGCCCGCGCCCTGGAGATTGGGTATGAGGACCCTATCAACCCCACCTATGAGGCCACCAACGCCATGTACCACAGGTGCGCTGCCCCCTTTGGCTCCTGGAGCCTCAGAGCTTCCCGGGGGGGTGGGAGGAGAAACCGGGAAGGGGCTGGAGCTGACCCGACGTGACCCTGTCCAACGTGGGAGCAACCCGGGGGTCAGAACCAATACCTCCTCTGCCTTTGTTTTACTTTTTCCAAAACCATTAAGGTTTTCTTTTTTTTAATATAAAAGTCTACTTACTGAACTGCCTGGGTTGATAAAGATGAAAGCTGTATCCCGGCAGCCCTCCCCAAATGGCACGAGGCCTGTTTGCTTTTTTTTTTTTTGATGGTACGTGGGCCTCTCACTGTTGTGGCCTCTCCTGTTGTGGAGCACAGGCTCCGGATGCGCGGGCTCAGCGGCCATGGCTCACGGGCCTAGCTGCTCTGCAGCATGTAGGATCCTCCCGGACCAGGGCACGAACCCGCGTCCCCTGCATCGGCAGGCGGACTCCCAACCACTGTGCCACCAGGGAAGCCCCTGTTTGCTTTTTAATTCCACGCCAGGATCGTCTACTGTTTTGCACCTGCTTCTGCCTCTGCCCCTGCAGGGGCTGTGCAGGCCTGACTCACGCGTCACCCTCCCCAGGTGCCTCAACTACGTCCTGGAGGAGCTGAAGCACAACGCCAGGGCTGCAGTGATGGTGGCCTCGCACAATGAGGACACCGTGCGCTTCACGCTGTGCAGGTTGGCCCCGCCCCCTTCCCGCTGGGTGCTCCTGGTGGGCAGGAAGCGTGGGCAGGCAGTGGGTTTTGGGGGGACATCTGTGGAACGAGCTGAAGTGGCGGCTTTAGGGCCCCCAGACCCCCTGAGGCTGGCTGGGCGTTGTGCTGCAGTAGCCAAAAGGCTGTTTGCAGTTACTTGGGTTTTTAACATTAATACCAGACTTACTAAAGTTTCAAATTAAAAAATAAATTTCATTAGGTGAAATTTAAATGTGAAATGTTGGAGCCCTCACATGTGTCGCCTCATTTATAGACAATTTCTCAACACTTTAAACTGTGTTTAGAATTTAAGATAGTCTGTTTTCTCTTTAAATGCTTGTCCCATGGAGCATCCTTATAAGTCAGTTATAGGAATGAGGTGAAATAAATATACATTTTTTTCTTTTGGCCGTGTTCTGGGAGTTCCCCGACCAGGGATCAAACCCAGGCCCCAGGCAGTGAAAGCGCCTAGTCCTAATCACTGGACTGCCAGGGAATTTCCAATCACCACGTTCTTTTATCTCATATCTTAACCCAAACTGGACCACAGCAGGGGTCCTAGCTCCCCACCCCCACCCCCCATCCCCCCGCCACAGGAAGCTGGGTGGGCAGTGGCCTTGCTGGCCCTTGCCTTCCCCAGGAGCAAGGCAGGGGCCCCCCTCCTACAGTGGGCACCCCAAGCCCAAGGCTTGGGCCGAGTAGTGAAGGTGCAGGGCGTGCACCCAGAGGCACTTGCAGGCTCTGCCTGGAGGGTGACTCTGGTCGTCTTAAACCATTCATTAATGTCGTGCTTGTCCTTCTCATGCTGGGGCTGCTTTTTCATGGTGTGAAACTGCAACTAAAGGCCACGATTTCTAATGCTCTGCATTTGCAGCTGCTTGGTTGTGAACAGGAGCGCTGAGGCCAGCAGGGCTGCCAGGTGGAGGTCAGACTGTGTCCAGGCTCCCTCTGGAGTCCTGCTGGGCTGGGGTCAGGCTGTTTCCTTGCTGGTGGTTGGCTCTGACTGGCGTCCTAGCCGGGTGGACTGTTTCGCTTTCTTCCCTCCATCCCTGGGGCCTCCTTGGACGCCCCATCCTACCCCTGGACGTGGGATGGCCAGGGACACCTTTTGTGCTCAGGGAAGATTAGTTTTGGTTTCTTTTTTTTTTTAATTTATATTTAAAATTTTTGGCTGTGTGCGTTGGGTCTTCGGTGCTGCGTGCGGGCTTTCTGTAGTTGCAGCGAGTGGGAGCTATTCTTCGTTGCAGTGCACGGGCTTCTCACTGCAGTGGCTTCTCTTGTTGTGGAGCACAGGCTCTAGGCGTGCGGGCTCAGTAGTTGTGGCTCACGGGCTCTAGAGCGCAGGCTCAGTAGTTATGGCGCACGGGCTTAGTTGCTCAGCGGCACGTGGGGTCTTCCTGGACCAGGGCTCGAACCTGTGTCCCCTGCATTGGCAGGCAGATTCTTAACCATTGCATCACCAGGGAAACCCCAGTTCTGGCTTCTTTGACTTTTGAAGGAACACAGGGCTGAGTTGAAAATTTTAAAAGCTGGCTCTCACTTAGGCTTAAAAGTACAATTCTGTGATGGAACCGTGATCAGAAGTGGTCCGTGCGGCACCAGGGTGCACCCCAAGACGATGTGCACAGAGAGGCCCTGGCTCCTGCCTGGCAGTGCCGACCTCCTGAGGTTTCCATCACCATCTCAGCAGCCTGTGGTTGCCCCGTTATAGGTTTTTGTCACAGGTTAGTCCACTCAGACTGACTAGGCGAGGACAGTGAAACGTCTAAAGGTATAACCTGCCCTCAGAAGGGCTTCCTTTCACCTGATTTCTGGATCTTGCCACTGGGAGCACGTGTGGCCTCCCCATCTTGGCCGCGGTGGCCTCCTGCCCTAGACACGGCTCCCCCCATGCTGAGTGCCAGCTGAGCGCTTGCCCGTCTCACAGGCTCCGCGGCCCATGCCAGGCCAAGGTCCTGTGCACCTGCTTCAGGGGCCACAGAGCCTTGAACACCTTGGGCTGGTCTTCCCAGGGGCAGCAGTGTGGGCCTCTGATGCCACACATTAGAGACCTCAGTCAGATTAGCTTTGGCTGAGTTAACAAACCAACCCAAAATTCAGACGTCTGAACACAGTATGTTCTGTGAGCCAGCAGTGTGGGCTGGGCTCTGCTTCAGGCTGCTTCTGCTGGCCTTGCCTGGGGCCTATCCTGCATCCGTGGTCACATGGTGTCTGGTTGGCCCTAAATGGCCTCATTTGTGGCTGGGACAGCAAAGCGCACTGCATCACATGTTGGGTGTCCTACAGGCCAGCTTAGGCTTCTCCACAGGTGGTCTCAGACTACCAGAAGCCCTGGAGGGGGCAAGCCTCTGCCCATGTCACATTTGCTATCGTTCTGTTGGCTAAAGGAAGTCATGCTCAGCCCAGATATTGCCGTCCAGATGGAGAGAACCTCTTTCTGTGCTGGGCAAAGCTACAGTCACATGGCAGCAGGCATGGACACTGGCAGGGAAGGGGCAGCAGCAGGGGAGGAGTCAGTTTTTGCAGGACGCCACATGAGTGTTCCCACCACCATCAGGCAGCAACACAGTGGCAGCCCTGCTCTCACGGGGGACAGAGACATGTAAGCTGGGCAACACTGGGCAACACTGTGCAGACTGGGGCCCCGACCTTGGAGCCTAGCCCTGCGGGAAGGAGAGAAACGGTCTGGGATGCCCCAGGGTAAGAGGCGCTAAGTGCTCTGGAAGCCTGGGGTGGGGTCCTGAGACAGTGAGAAGGGAGAGGGGCTCCAAGGGCAGGGATGGGGACCAGCAGGCCCAGCCTGTAGCCTGGGTGGGTGTGAGGACCCAGGTGGAACACGCCCCTGTGGGGTGGAAGGATGGGGGCGGGCTATAGACTGCTGGTGCTGATAGGCTGAGTCTGTATCTGCACGTGCAGGAAGCCAGAAGTAAAAACGTGGGAATCATCAATGCACAGATATTTCAAACCCTGGGAATTTTTTAAAGATCCTACGAGGGGAGGTGTGAGGATAGGAGAGGGTGTGGACAGATTTGGGGGCCCCCACCTCAACGTCTGAGTAGCACTAATAGAAATTCGAGCCACATTTTTAACCCCAAATATTTCATAGCCACGTTAAAAAAAATGAAGTTAATTTTGATACACATTTTAATTAACCCCACATATCCAAAATAGTACCATTTAAACATGTTTTCAGAAAAACAGTGAGATATTTTACATTCAGTTTTCACACTGTCTTCAAAAGCCCATGTGTTTGACACTTGCAGTGCACCTCAATTCAGACCACCCGCCTTCCAAAGGCTCAGTTGCCACCAGTACCTGGTGACTGCCTTACGGACAGGGCAGGCAGCAAGGGGAGGATGAGAAGCTGGAGGTGGGGTCGCAGGGCTGGAAACACAGAGGCAACGTAACTCTGAGGGGTTTGAGAAGGGGATGGTGGGAGGGCTGAGAGCTTCCCAGGCCACACCAAGGGCTGGCCACTGGGTGAATCTGCCTTGCTGGGTCATAGTGGGTAGCAGGGAAGGGGCCATCGGGGAGCAAGCACAGCAAGAGGGAGGCTGGCTGGGGAAGGGGGGCACTTGGTGGCCTTGGGTTGAGGCAGCGGCAGCAGCAGCGGGGAAGAGGCCTGGTCTATGCAGGAGAGAGCCTATGCCCACGCCCTACCCTGTGGGTGGGGATCTGGGGGTGGAGGGAGGGTCTTACCCACCACCCTGCCTGTTCACAGGATGGAGGAACTGGGCCTGCACCCCGCCGATTGCCAGGTGTACTTTGGACAGCTTCTGGGTATGTGCGACCAGATAAGCTTCCCGCTAGGTGAGCTGGGCTTCCGGTGGGGGGGCGGGGGGCAGGGGCGGAGGTGCTGGGACTCACCGCCTCCACCCCTATGTGCAGGACAGGCAGGCTACCCCGTGTACAAGTACGTGCCTTACGGCCCTGTGATGGAGGTGCTGCCCTACCTGTCCCGCCGAGCCCTAGAGAACAGCGGAGTCATGAAGGGCGCCCAGAGGGAGTGGCAGCTGCTTTGGCAGGAGCTCAAGCGGAGGCTCCGCACGGGCAGCCTCTTCCACCGCCCGGCCTAGTGCTGTGGCCACGTCCCAACGCATCCTCACCTGGGCTGCGACCACCCAGGGCTACAGCCCGACCCCAACCTCACACACAACACCTTTTACACCCCAGACTGTGAGACCCCGCTGGCCCCTGCCCGTGGGCACCCTGGTGCGGGCTATTTCCGTTACCTGCCAGAGCTGCTGGGAACTGTCAGAAACCGCCCTCCAGTGAGCGAGCATGGTTGCATCTCTGCCCACCCCCACGACCTTGGGCCTGAAGAACCACCTACTGCAGGGTTCAACCCATGGGCCCTGAGCCCCACAGGTGGGCAGTGGCTGGCTGGGAAAGGTGGCCTGTCAATAAACCACTGTTTCTGCAGCTAAGAGCCCTTGACTCCAGGCCCACGATATTCTTCCCTGCAGAGCCCTCACGTGCAGTCAGTGGCAGAGGGAGTGGCTCCGATGGCCCGAGAAGCCTCATGCTCGGCCTCTCCTGTGTCACGCGCCCCCGGCACACCTTGGGCAGGGTGGACCCACCAACACCTGCCTTCAAGCCGTATTGCAGACCCAGCCACGCAGGGCACTGGATACCCTCACCTCCAACCCCACAGCTGGGGCTCAGACCAATGCAGACAGCACACTCCCCAGAGTGGGCTTGGTGCTTCCCCATCCTCAGTCTCTTCCTCCCTCAGACCCTTCCTGCTGCTCTGTGCCCTTCACCCCAGCGGCCCCAGTGACCCACACCAGGCTCTGGCTGCTCTGACCGCCCCACAGAGCAGACTGGATGTGGCCCTAGTGCCCTCGGACTTGCCCCAGGGAGGGGCGTCTGTGACATGGGGGTGGGGCCATCTTCTGCTGATTCCTCTGTAGGCCACGGAGCCCACAGGCAAGGGCCCTAGCTAGGCCCTGGTCACGACAGGCACCACAGAGCTGTCATGCAAGCCACGTGCAGGCCATGCTAAGGTGTCTTTATTTCTCGGGGTCACATGCAGCTCATGAGCCTTTCCTACTCGGGGGCTGCACCTGCCAAGGGAGGGGCCGAAAGCAGAACACATCGGAAGCCTGGGGCAGACAGCCGGAAGGCTGGGCCCACTCTTCCCTTTACCTTCCCACCCTAGCTTTGGACAAAAAACCCAGGTGAAGGTGGGTGGCAGACACAGCCCAGGTCCACCTAGCTTCTCCTCACGGGGTGCCCCTCCTGCAAGCAGCTGGGAGGGTGGTGGCCAGACTTCAGGAAGATGAGCGCCACTCAGCTTTCTGCTGCCTTTGGTGACTGTGGAACAGGGTTGTCTTCCCAGCCAAGATGGGCAGCGGGTCACTGGCAGGAACCCTGCCTGGTCATAGTGCCGCCTTCCCCACCTGGCAGCCCCTCTGCTGCAGCTTCCGGATGAGTTCCAATAGGTTCATCTGTAGCGTCAGCTCCTGGGATGCAGAGGGGCCACTGTGAGGTCCCCTTTAGCCCTGGCAAAGGCCCCAGGAAGCAGCCTCCTTTACCCAAGGACCCAGGGCAGATACCAGGACCTAGAGAGCACCAGGCTTGAGCCCATGGGGCTGACTTCCAGTGAAGCCTGGCTACAACCTGCCAGAAAGGGGCAGGTGCTGGGACTCCACCTGTGGCAGGGCCTGCAGTTGCCCTGGCTTGGCATAAGTGGAGGTGTGTGCAGGGATGTAGGGGAACTGCACACGAGGCCCTGTAGGGCATAGCGAACCCAGGGAAGGTGGGCAATGCCCTGTAGTCACATGGCTTACCCTCCTGTGGCGGAGGCAGTGTGACCGGCCTCCATGCTGAGCACAACGCAGAAACCCTTCCTGGAGCCTCCCTAACTCACCATGTCCCCTGTCCCCACACACCCTGGGCCTGGGCTCCCAGGGACCAGCTAAAACCCCATATGGAATCTAGCCTTGGGGACCAACATCCCCTGGGCTGTGCCGGGGCAGGCCTGTGCCACTGACCTGCGGGTTGGTGGTCACATAGAAGCCGGCGACCCCTGCCTTCTCCAGTGTGCTCTGCTGGTCCGCCACCTTCCGGTCCAGCTCCAGGACAATCTTCTGGTCCATCGCCCGCTGCTCCTCACGGATCCGGTGCTCCACCGCCTGCCACGGTGAAGGCAGCTCAGGGGCTCAGCCTCCTGCCCATCAGTGCCTCACACACACATTCCTGGCCTGTCACCTCCTCTGGCCCCTCCCCACCTCCCAGTGGATCCAGCTCCCAGACTATGGATGGATCCCGTACTGCACCCAGGTCCGTCCCTCCTTAGCCACACAGAACCCTGCAGAGGGGCTCAGATGACCTGCCCCAAATGCCCTTCCTCCAGCACCTCCTGTCAGGTGTCCTCCCTTTGCTGTGCCAGGCCTCGCCCAGCCCTGACAGCCCAGGACCACCATGAGCTGGCCAGATGCTGGCTCCACCTCTGCTGACTGTAAAGCTGGCCACCATCTCTGGGCCTTTGCGTATGTTTCCTCCCCACTGGAGCTGCGGCCAAGCCCGGCTCAGCACCTCCTCCCTGCATGCCCTGGCTTGGGGCTGCCTTGGGACCCTGCACACGCCTCCACATGCAGCCCACCACTGGTGGCTTCTTGGTTATGGGTGGGCCTCTGCGTTGTTCCCAGGCAACGTGGAAGCAGGACTTGCTGGCTCCATCATCCCACCACTGCCCTCATCCCCAAGGCCATGGGGCACAATGGCCCCCACTCACACCTGCCCTGTACAGGCCCAGCCCATTAGGAGCTGCTGTCTCGAGGAGCAGGAGGAGGGGAGTGGGGGGATCACACACTCTCCATCCACTCCAAGCACACCCCAACCCCCGACAGTGAAGAGCCACATGTGGGCACATGGAGCCTTCGCGGCCCACCCCAGGCTGAGGCCCAGGCTGGCCAGTGGCTCCCAAGCCACCCGAAGCCCCTCCTCTACGGCCCTCTCAGCAGAGCTCAGGTGGTGCCCACCCTGCCCACACCCCTACCTCTAGCTCGCGCTGCTGGGCCGCCTGGAGCACAGGCAGGTTGTGGGGCCGGCAGGCCTGCTGGGCTTCCTGGTGTTTCTGCCGCAGCGCCTGCCTGAGCACTGGAAGGGGACAAGACCAGAGGGGTTATCAGCAGGTGGCAGAGGGGTAAGGAGGGGGCCTGCTCCAGCTGTCCCACCACCACAGAGAAGCAGGGCAGAGGCGTGGACGTGAGGGAGGCCTGCACTGGGAGCCGGGTGGAGCTCTGGACACCCAGCCCCCAGCCCACTCAGGCGGGCCCTCACCCAGGGTACGGCCCTTCTCCAGCAGCAGGGCTCCAGGGCACTAGAGAAGGGTGAGGCCAAGTGTATGGTTATGGGGGTGGAGCCAGGGCTGCAGCCTGAGCTCAGAGAATTGTGGATAGGGAGGGAGGAGATTGCGGTCTAGAGGTTTCTAGGCTCAGATGCTGGCTACAGGCCAGGAGTCCAGCGTGACCTGCCATCATCCAAGGGACATCCACTGAGACATCCAAAAGACCACCCAGGCAAAGGCCTGGGAAAGGAGGACGAGGAGAGTGGCCTCTGCCCTGGGGTGTGGCAGTCACTCCCCCTCAGTGCTGCCCTTGGTGGTGGTGAGGGGTGCAGAGCCACCCTGTACCCTATCCACAGCTCCTAGAGGGAGTAGGGTGGGCACAGACCCTGAGGGGCCCAAGGATGTGATGAAATAAAATTCATATTTTAAGTTAAGACAAGCAACATTTAAATAAAATTTTTTCTCTGCTCATTTGAGCCTCCTCCTTTCCCTCCACTGAACGTTGTGCATCTGCATTAAGCATGAACCAGAATCCCCAATGGCAGAAATACCTGCTCAACCACAAAGATCAATTTTTCTCCTTCTGGTGCCAGCCATGTAACTCCTTAGGAGGTAACATTCCTTTCTCAGTCCTGTAAGGGGTCATGATGACCCACCACTGGCCTTGTACATGCAGATGTCTTTGGTGGACTTTATGGACAAGGCCACAATATCATTTCCCTTAAAGACAGCGATTGGTGCAGAACAGACTGGTCAGACGACCTGGGGAGACACTGGGCTGGAGTTCTCAGCTTAAATACTTACTGATGACCTTATTAATGTCACTAGCTATATTTCTGCCTATTTTACAAGATTATTGTTTCTTTAATGACCAAATGTGTGGCTAAGCCTCCAATAAAGATAATGATGACTATAAGACCTGAAACAACTGACCAAATATATAGTTCTGTAAGATCAGGGATTGTAATAGTGTAGCTCTAGATGTGGGAAGAAGCAACAACAGGGCAATAACAGACTAGTAGGACAGGCAGCCCGGAGGCCTTGGGCTACTGTTAGTTAACAGGGTCTAGTCTGGTAACAGCACATTGAGTGGCCTATCAAGGAAATCCTCGCCTGACCTGGGAATGAGCATTCCTAACACCATGGGACAAATTGGTCATGAAATGCCTCCCAAACCCTGGTCGAAATTAAGACTGAAAGAGGGGCTTCCCTGGTGGCGCAGTAGTTGAGAATCTGCCTGCCAATGCAGGGGACACGGGTTCAAGCCCTGGTCTGGGAAGATCCCACATGCCACGGAGCAACTAGGCCCGTGCGCCACAACTACTGAGCCTGCGTGTCTGGAGCTTGTGCTCCGCAACAAGAGAGGCCACGACAGTGAGAGGCCCGCGCACCGCGATGAAGAGCGGCCCCCGCTCGCCGCAACTAGAGAAAGCCCTCGCACAGAAACGAAGACCCAACAGAGCCAAAAATAAATTAATTGTAAAAAAAGAATAAAGTAACACTGATAAAAAAAAAAAAAAAGACTGAAAGAGAAGGGACTGTAACAGAGAGAATGTTGCCCACCACCCAGTTCTACAAGAATCAAGTCATTAACCACTGCAGTCGCTGACCTACCTGAAAGGAATTCAGGGTGAAGATCGGGATGAGGCACTTTGTGCTCTGGGAAAACTGGCAGAACTGGCCCTCAGACACTTGGATATTTTCAGGAGAAAATTTTATGAATACAGTTTGTTGCATCTTCCCATACTTAGAAATGCACTAAAACCATTAACTAAGCTATCTGTTCCTCGTGAATAGCAGTAACCTTCTACCAAGCTGCATGCTTGGTTACATGTACCCCTTCACCAAAATCACATATATACTGGCCTCCCTCCTCACCTCTTTGGGACAGTCCTCAGAGCTTTCGGAAAGACTGTCTCCAGGTTAGAATCCTCAGGTTGGATCGACTAAAATTTTCCATTTCTTTCTTAGATTGACTATTGATTAATTTTTCAATAGATGGCATGAGCCGGCAGAGGCCATGTGCCAGGGAGTCTGTGTTGCTCCAAGAGGGGCCACCACGACCACCAAGGAAAGCTTCCACAGTCCCCACTAATTGTACAGGACTGGACAGAAGAGAAAGGTAGCATGGGATAGAAAGAAACCAATCACAAAACAGAACACTCAACACTATGCAGCCAAAATCCTAGACTAGTAAGTGTCAAGTGGCCAGATCTCCCCTGTGAGGAGGGGTCCTGGCTATAAGACACAAGGCCACCACTCGGTCCTCGGCAGAGACCTCACATTACAGCCCTTCTCTGGAGGACCCCTGAGGTTCCCCAATCTCCTGTTTCTTCGCACTGCGTGCACATCTCGACTATGGCATTTATCACACTAAGTGAGTCTGAAGCTGAGGGCCACCCTGAAGACATTTCCATAAACAAAGAGATGAGAAAGACACTCCCCAGTTAACATTTACAATGTGTGGAGGCAGGATGCAAGGAAACAGATAAATGCAGGGAAATGTCATCTTCACCCCATTTATCAACTTCGCTACAAATCTCAGGTCACCTTCCAGATTCCACAGGGTGAGCAACCAGAGGCAAAAAGAGAGCTGCACCCACTGCCCGGGCGGGGGCCTGGCCTTTGCAATGACCAAGGAAAGCAATGGCAGCCAACCACCACCTGCTGAGTCAGAGGAAGGAAAAGCAGAAAGTCACAGGCACTTTCCCGCTGCTGACAGCACAAAACCTTCCAAAGGACAAGAAGCGAAGTGTCTGAAGAGTTATCAAAACTCCCCACTAAAAGGAACCAGGGCTCCATGGAGACATGGCTTTTTCCCTTGCTGCCCCCCTCCCTTTAAAAAAATTATTCTGAGCGCCTGATTTGCTCCCTGAGCTACTAAGCTCTGGAGATAAACAAAAATCACCAAAACGAGAGCAAATACTACTTACTGACAGCCTGCATTTGGCACAGACCCAGTCAAAGACAGGAGGAGTGGGAAAGTTTTACGGTGGCAAAGGGGAAAGGTCCATTGTGATGGAAGGTTGTTGGTGTGGGGAAGCTGGAAGCAGGCTGTTAGAAGAGGGGCTGAGGCTGGGAAAGAACAAGAAAAGATGAGCCTGAACACCTTCCTGTACCAGAAAGCAAGAAGTGCTCCAAAAATGATGGGGACACATCAAAAGGACACAGGAGCCAGCCCACTGTTCTTCCACTGGCCAAATGTGGCATGATTTGAGCGTTAAAAGGCATCAGCTATGTACTTTGGATTTGTGAGTATGCATCTCATTCCTCAATAACAATGTGTACAGGGACTTCCCTGGTGGCGCAGTGGTTAAGAATCTGCCTGCCAATGCAGGGGATACAGGTTTGATCCCTGGTCTGGGAAGATCCCACATGCCGCGGAGCAATGAAGCTCGTGCGCTACAACTACTGAGCCTGTGCTCTAGAGCCCATGAACCACAACTACTAAGCCCTCGTGCCACAACTACTGAAGCTCGCGCACCTAGAGCCCGTGCTCTACAACGAGAAGCCACCACAATGAGAAGCACAGGCACCACAACGAAGAGCAGCCCCAGCTCACTGCAGCTAGAGAAAGCCCGTGCCCAGCAACGAAGACCCAACGCAGCCAAAAATAAATAAATAAAATATAATTATATAAAAAAAAATGTACAAAGACAACCATCCAAACATTTAGGGAAGAAGTAGTACCAATTATACACAAATTCTTCTGGAAAACCAAAGAGAACACTTCCCAGCTCATCCTGTGAAGCGAGTATCACCCTGATACTCAAACCAGACAAAAATGTTACGAGAACTACAGGCCAATGTCCATCACTAGCATAGAAGTAAAAATTCTTAAGATTTTAGCAAATCAAACCAACATAGACAAAAAGAATACTTCATCATGACTGAGTAAGGTTTATCCCAGGAATGCGGTTTATCCCAGGAATTTTAAAAATCAATGTAATTCACCGTCGTAACCAAAAAGCCACTTGATCATCTCAATAGATGCAGAAAAAAGATTTGACAAATCCCAACATCCATTCCTGATAGAAACACACTAATCCTGGGGCAGATGTCTATCATCTGCCCCCACAGGAAAGGGACCTCACATCACTAGGAGAAATTTTTGCCACAAACGCTTAACGTGTGTATCGTCATGTTGTCCAGTTTACAGGAAACACAGAAAATGGAGGAAGAGGTAAAATGTCAACACGAGGAGGCAATCCAACAGATCCACAGTGGGGACGTTCTAAGGCAGAATACCCTGGACTCTTCAAAAAGTGAGTGCCACAATAAATGTTGGGAACTGTTTCAGAAGCAGAGACCAAAGTAACCAATGGCAATGCATGACCACACACTGGATCCTTATAAAGGGACTGACAATTTGAGACAAGTTTCGGTATGTGACCGTGGACTCAATGTCAGAACACACCCTGGAATGATTCATTTCTATCCATTGTGGTTACAGAGGAGAGCGTTCTTGTTCTAGATCGCTGGTTCTCAGTACTGGACCAAGGCTGACCCCCAAGGATATCTGGAGACATTTCTGGCTGTCATTATTGGGGGAAGGTGCCACTATAATCTAGTAGTTAGAAGCCAAGGATGCTTTTAAACATTCAGCAAAGAACCATTAAGACTTGTCCAAGGACTGGCGCAGTGGTTAAGAATCCACCTGCCAAAGCAGGGGACATGGGTTCAAGCCCTGGTCCGGGAAGATCCCGCATGCCGCGGCGCCCGTGCACCACAACTACTGAGCCTGTGCTCTAGAGCCTGCGAGCCACAAGTACTGAGCCCGCGTGCCACAACTACTGAAGCCCGTGCGCCTAGAGCCCACGCTCCACAAGAGAAGCCACCGCAATGAGAAGCCCGCGCACTGCAACGAAGACCCAATGCAGCCAAAAATAAATAAATAAAGAAGAAGAAAAAAAAAAAAACCTGTCCAGCCACAAATGCTAACAGCGCTGCTGTTGAAAACCCTGGTCTAGAGGAATGCTGAGGACCCCTGGTGAAGCCCTGTGGTGTTGCACACACTTACGGACACAAAGAACTTTGTCAAAACTTCAGTTACTGAGTGTAGCTGGAGAACGTATAAGTATTCATTATATTATACTTCCAACTTTTCTAAATACTTAACCTTTTTCAAATAAATAAAAAGTTGGGGAAAAATAAAATAAGAAAGGTGGGAAATCTGAGGGGGCGGGAAGAGCTGACCAGCATACCTCGCAGGAAGGGGCTCCGGAAGCCCCTCCCATTCCCAGTAGGGATGCCTGGGAGGGGCCAAGGCTCCGAAGGCTTTGGCCAAACGCGTGGCTCAAGTGGAAAAGTTTTCGGATTCTGGAGGGTGCCTCAGGGATCAGTGCAAGGGAACTTGATGCGCTGCGGAGAGGAAACTGACACTAAAGGGCGCTGCAGAGCTGTCAACACTGCGGGGCATCACTGCGGGCGGCCAACCGCCAACACCAGACCTGCCAGTGGGCTGACCAAGCACAGAGGCCTCGGGCCATCCTGCCTGGAAGGGGAGTGAGGGCACGCGGGAGCGCGAGCAGGGAGTTTCTGGATGTCCTGCGAAAATATGACTTTGCAACTGACAAAGTAAAACCGACTTGACCCATTTGTCATCAGTGGCCCCGCGCCCTCGATCCGGTCAATTTCAAGGGCTTCTTTCGAACGGTATCCGCCGAAGGCCTCCGCCCGCAGAGACCGGAACTGCCCGGGCAGGCCGAGCTCCCGCGCGGGGAGCTGGGCCGTCCCGTCGCCCCCGCGCACCTCGGTGCTCGTTCTGCAGCCGCAGGCGCTGGTTGTACAGGCTCTTCTCGGTGAGGTGCTGGATGTCCAGCAGCCCCTGCACGATCTCGAAGACGGTGCCGTCGAGGAGCGCCAGGGCCAGGTCACTGAGCGTGGTGTAGGACAGGCGCTGCTGGAAGGAGCTGCGGGAGGAGGGCGCGGTGAGCGGGGCGGGGCCGAGCCGCCTGCCCGCGGCCCCGCCCACCCCGCGCGCCCCGAGGCCGCGCACCTGGGCAGCTCCTTGACCAGGCCCTGCAGTGCGGACAGCAACTGGTAGTGCCGCTCCTGCTGCCGGGCTCCGTCCACAGCCTCCTCCAAGGCGCCGGAGTACCGCTCCATGGCGCCCGCACCCCGCCAGCCGCCGCCGAAGCGACGCGTGCTTCTACGTCAGTCCCCAGCGCGGCGCGCCCCGCCCCCTTTCACGACAGTTCTGAACACAGCGCGGCCCGCCTTTGCGTCACCCAGAAGCAGGCTGTCTCTGCCCCACCGGGGAGCGTCCCGCATTGTCCCCGCCCCTTACCCTGCCTCCCCGCCCACGCGACCTCGGAGGCGTTACTCCACAGCCTCAAAATCGCGAGATTTCTGAGAATTCTCCCCCGCCCGTGCGGTGGGCGTGGACCTAGGCCCCGCCCCCACCCCCGCCCTACATTGTGGACTGTGCTATGGGCAGCCTGTGCTTTTTTTTGCTTCAGTTGGCTATTTTTCTGGAATCAAATTACAGTAGTGATTAATAGATTTTATTTTTTATATCTGGAGTAAAGGATTTGTTAGTTTTATAATTTTTCTTAAGAACAAGCATATGTATTTAGTAGCTCCATTGCATTAGAACAGTTTTAATTCACAGTGACTTGTGAAATCCACCTTCTTCAGGCCTGTGTTGAGAGCTTCCTGTTTTATCAAGTCATGGGTGGAGAAGAAGAGCCTGTCCTGTTAGGTGGCAGGATGTTTACAAGTGACACTGCTTCTTCTAAAACATTGGTTCTTTTCAGACTTTTCAATTTTACACAAAGGCTAGAGTAAAATGGTAACAGTAAACCCGCCAACTAAAAATTGGCACTTGCCATCTACCTCTACAAGGATTAAATCCCAAGCCTGTTGCAAAAATCTTGGCTCCCTGTGCACCGATGCCAAATAAAAATATGGAGACAGAGGTTTGGAAGATAGGAAGTAGCGAGGCTTAATTTTCTTTGCCAGGCAAAGGGAAGACAGTAGGCTAGTGCCTCAAGAACTGTGCCCCATCCCACCAACCTTCCTGGGGAATTACAGGGATTCTTATAGGGGAGCTCGCAATCCGAAGTAAGTGACAAGGATCAAAATGGTGAAGGTCATGCATTCTTCTTGCATTATTTCAAAACAGTCACCGCTGGAGTCAAGCAACCCGGTAACTGCATCCCCCAGCCCGGGTTATCGGTCTGCGACCTCCTTTCTGAAATGCAAACAACTACAAGGGGCGATTTGCTACAAGAGGTTACAGGGGGAGCAAATACCAGGTGCAGAATGTAAATTACAAAGGATTGGGGTGACAGGTTAGCTTTGTGAAGGACAATTCTAACTACAGACACTACAGATTAGTAACAGTTAAAATAAAACTAGGATTAACTCTTTCAGGCCAGGTTATGTTTCTTCTCTAGCCTGTTCACTGTTCCCTTTATTTTCCTTGTTTTTAGGAGAGGGAAAACTTCATTTTTAGCTTTGCTGCAACAATCCTTACCCTAAAAAAAACCTCATGATTTCTTTTTTCTTAAATTTATTTATTTATTTTTAATTATTTTTTATTTTTGGCTGTGTTGGGTCTTCGTTGCTGCGTGCAGGCTTTCTCTAGTTGCGGCGAGCAGGGGCTACTCTTGGTCGCAGTGCGCGGGCTTCTCATTGTGGTGGCTTCTCTTGTTGCGGAGCACAGGCTCTAGGCGCGCAGGCTTCAGTAGTTGTGGCGCACGGGCTTCGTTGCTCCGCAGCATGTGGGATTTTCCCGGACCAGGGCTCGAACCCTTGTCCCCTGCATTGGCAGGCGGATTCTTAACCACTGCGCCACCAGGGAAGTCCCCAAGACTCGTGATTTCTTAAGGACAAATATTTTCTGACTCCCGCCAGAGTCAATAACAATTATTGCCAGGCAACTTTTAACCACCTTGTGTCTTTTTGTCTTTATAAGCCCCTGACCCTTTCTCTTCCCTAGAACACTCTTTAAGGGTTACCTGAATCTGTGTCTCCTGCCAACTAAAAATTGTCACTCGCCATCTGGCTCTGCAAGGATGAGGTCACCAGCCACTGCAGTCTCAAAACACACCCTGAAAGGAGTTCAGGGTAGAGATCAGGAATGAGGCACTCTGCTCTGGGAAAACTGGCAGAACAGGTCTTCAGACAGGAGATTTTATGAGCCCAATTTCTTGCATTTTCTCATATCGAGAGAAGCATCGGGACTTCCCTGGTGGTCCAGTGGTTAATAATCCGCCTTCCAATGCAAGGGACATGGGTTCAATTCCCTGGTCGGGGAACTAAGACCCCACACGCTACGGGGCAACTAAGCCCACGCGCCGCAATTACTGAGCCCCCACTCTGCAACTAGAGAAGCCCGTGTGCTGCAACGAAGAGCCCACACGCTGTAAATGAAAGATCCCACGTGCTGCAACTAAGACCCCACGCAGCCTAATTAATTAATTAAAAAAAAAGAAAAGCACTAAAATCATTAACTGAGACATCCACTCCTTGTAACTAGCAGCAACCGCCTCATGACCAGCTGCAATCTTCTGCCAACATGTGTGCTTGATTGCACGTATCTCCCTTCACCAAAATCACATATATACTGACCCCATCCCCACCCCAACCTCTTCAGAGCAGTTCCTCAGGGCTATCTCAGAGGCTGTCTCCCAGGCTATAGTCCTCATTTTGCCCCCAAATAAAACATAACTCACAACTCTCACGTTGTGCTTTTTTTTTTCCCAGTGGACACTCCCAAACACAATTCTTAAGATCCCAAATAAACCCTTTTCTTGTTTGCAGTCTCCTGCAATTTTTTTTTTTTTTTTGGTTGTCACACTTAGCATTATACATGTAAGATTCATCCATGTCTTTGCATAGGTTGATGGTTCATTTCTTTCCATTGCTAAATAGTATTTAATTGCATGTGTATGGGAGGAAAAATAATTTTACTTCTATACTTCTGTGTTCTTAGTTGAGATCACTCCTATAAGATACATTAACAAAAGAAAAACAATCAGAAGCTTAATAACGTACATACATCCTGTGAATTTGGGAGATACCCAGGAAAACTGAGTAAGTCCCTGAAATGGCCCAAGCCAGCTCCTCAAATGCCATCCTCCGCTAAAAGCAAAAGAAAGGTGTTAGGCGAGGGGGGAACCCGGTTAAAGGAGGTTATCAGGCAAAGCACAGTAAAAAAAGAGTATGGTTGTTATGCAGATTTAAGTCCGGGCCTTCTCCACTGATAAGAGTTTCTTGAGATAGTCACCCTTCTATTCCTGGTACTGAGAGGGAGACACCTTTATAAATGTAGATTTCCATTATAAATGTAAATTTCCCTCCCCAAAAGGGTAACTTCTACTCGAATTTCAGAGATTCTCCTGTCTGTTTTTCTAAATTAATTGGTTCAAAATAATCCTTATGCCAAAGAGGCATATATGGGGTGTCATATTCCACTCCCCTTAACATGGATGTGCAAGTTTTTGTTTGAACCCCTGTTTTCAATACTTTGGTGTCTATAACTAGGAGTTACACTATTGCACCATATCGTACTGTACATTTACCTTTTTGAGGAAATATCAAAATATTATACATATAGCCTGCACCATTTTACATTTCCACAAGCAATGGTTAAAACTTCCATTTGCAAAAAAAAAAAAGGGCTTCCCTGGTGGTGCAGTGGTTGAGAGTCCTCCTGCCGATGCAGGGGACACGGGTTTGTGCCCCGTTCCGGGAAGATCCCACATGCCGTGGAGCGGCTAGGCCCATGAGCCATGGCCACTGAGCCTACGCGTCCGGAGCCTGCACGTCTGCAGCCTGTGCTCCGCAACAGGAGAGGCCACAACAGTGAGAGGCCCGCGTACCGCAAAAAAAAAAAAAAAAAAAAAAAATTCCATTTGCTCTACCTTGTTGCCAATATTCATTATTTTTTATTTTTCTTGACAATAACAATTCTAGTGTGTTTGAAGGGGTATTGCATCGTGGTACTCATTTGCATTTCCATCATGACTACTGATGTTTGACATCTTTTCATGTCCTTGCTGACCATTTGTATATCTTGTCTGGAGAAGACTCAGGTCAAGTCCTTTGTGCGTTGTAAAAATTGAGTTCTTTGTGTTTTTGTTGTTAAGTTTCTTTTTAAAAAGTTAATTAATTAATTAATTAGGTTCTTTTGGCTTGTGTCGGGTCTTTGTTGCTGCACGCAAGCTCTCTCTAGTTGCCGTGAGCGGGGGCTACTCTTCGTTGCAGTGTGCGGGCTTCTCATTGTAGTGGCTTCTGTTACTGCGGAACCCAGGCTCTAGGCGCGAGGGCTTCAGTAGTTGTGGCACGCGGGCTTAGTTGCTCTGCAGCATGCGGGATCTTCCCGGACCAGGGTTCGAACCTGTGTCCGCTGCATTGGCAGGCAGATTCTTAACAACTGTGCCAGGAGGGAAGTCCCTGGTAAGTTTCTTGATACATTCTAAAAATAGACTTTTATTAGATATAAAATGTGCAAACATTTCCTTCCATTCTGTGGGCTGTCTTTTCACTTTCTGGATAGCATTTTTGATATGATAAAGTTTTTAACTTTGAGGAAATCCTATGTATCTATTTTTTTCTTTCATTGCTTGTACTTTCGCGTCAGATCTAAGAAACTATTACTAAATGTAAGATGATAAAGATTTATTCCCTTGGTTTATTTGAGAGATTATAGAGACATCCCTCGGTATCCACTTTGCTAGGGTTTAGGTCTGTGGTCAGAGTCAGTGTCAGGGCTTAGGGGTCAGGGTTAGGGTTAGGATTATGGTCAGAGTTGGAGGATCAGGATAGAGGGTGATGGTTAAAGGGTCAGGGTCAGAGATTAGAATTTAGGTGTCAGGATCGAGGGTCTAGAGTCCAAGGTTAGGGTTGTTAGGTTTAGGGTTATAGGTTAGGGGTTAGGGTTATAGGCTGTGGTGTTAGGGTTAGATTTAGGTTTAAGCATAACCCACCCTCGTCCCCCTTCTCCTTCTCTGAGGCTTCCAGGATGGACATTATTCTCCCAAGGTCACACATTAGTCAGGTAGGTGAGCTGTATCATTGTGTTTGGGCTCTGAGAGAAGAATGAATGTCTGTACTTGTCTCTGTTTCGAATCCAACTCAACCTCAGTCAAGGGTTGTGGAGGGCATCAGAAATCAAGCAGTTTCTGTCAGCCTTCCCTCCTGCCTGGAAAGGATGGTGCTGGCCCCACTCTGCCTGGGCAGACCTAGGTTCCAGCACAGCTCTGACGTGAGGGCACTCAGAAGACATGTGTGGATTTATTCAGGACTGGGTACAGTGACTGGCTGGCCCTCAGGTGCTGCCTTTTTGAGGGCTACTGAGGCCCTCCTGGGACTTGATGAATCTTTTGTCCCATCTGAGTGGGCATCAGTAGAAAATCAAGTCTCAGACAGGATAGCCCTTGACCTCTGAGCATCCAGGCAGGCATCTGTGGTTCTCCAGCTCAGGCCAGCCTGGGCCCTGTCAAGCTCTTGTTGCCAATTACTGAGCTGACCATGCAGCTGTGCAATTGAACAGCTACCTGGGCAGCGTAGACATCCCCCTGGATGTTTCCGTTCCCTACATCCATGTGATTGAGAGAAGTGTCTCTTCCCTCACAGCCTCGTAGCCGGCCAAGAGAGGTAATAACCCTCCGAACATGGAGTGTGGCCCTGCTCACAACATCCAAACAGCAGACTATTACCCTAAAATTATTTGGCTTTCCAGTTGTAATAAACTTTGACACTCATACTCATTAAGACTCAAAGATATGAGGGTCACTGGGCCTCCCAATGGGCAGTTTCTCACTGAGGCCACATGGTCTCAGTGAGCCATGTGAGTTTAGGGCTCAGCCCCTGTGTCCTCCAGAAAGCTTGCCAACTGTGGATTGTGTGGCATGGAATAACCCTTGAAGCTCCCACTGCTTCACTGAGCAAGAGTTTACTTACCACCCAGCATTTGGTCTCAGCTCTTTGTAAAGGAGAGAGAAGAGACTGGAACATTAGCAATTTTGTTCTTCAGGAATGGGTGACTAATGTGGCCAGGGGGCAGGTGTGACTCCTGGGCTCCCCCCACCAGGGACGTGAATGAAGTCTGTGTGCCTTTTGAGGCACATGGGCAATCAGGGCCAGTCTCTGATGTGAGGACCCGATGCCCAAAGCAAGAGCCTGGAGTTTACCACCAATAGAAAAGTTGCTATTTTAGCAAGTAGAAGAGCTTCTTGCCATCAAGGGAGGACAGCAAGAGCCGTTGATGGGTGGCTGCAGCCCCTGACCCTAACTGAACCCCTTCCTTCTTTGGGCTTCAGATTCCACAGCTGTGCAGTGATCTGTCAGTGAAACAGAAGCAGCTGCTTTCCCCGACTGGGTATCTGTTCTCATGGCCAAGTCCAGCAGCTCAGCTTTCCTTGGGGGAACTGCTTGTTACCCGCTTTCAATCCAAACATTTCCAGAGGGCAGACCCCACATTCCACCCACATTGAAGATGCGCTTCTGATCCACATCTAGCCAATCCTATGTTCTATCCTCTTGGTGCTCTGATGGGTTCAAGAATGAGAATGTGACCCAAGCCAAAGGCATTTTAGACCATGGCTTTTCATGGGAAGGAGAGACCCTTTCTGGTAAAATGGACATTGAGTGGTATCAGCCTGGAGTTGCTCCAGGAGGCCCTGGATGCAGTGAGAGAGACTGTTCCTGTGAATGGGGCCACCCCAAAGCAGGACAAAGGATTGGCGAGAGACCAGATCACACTGCAAGAGAGTGTTTTCTATAGAATTGCCACAATTAATGAACAAATATCGATACCTTATTATTAACTGAAGTCCATATTTCATTTAGGTTTCCTTCATTCTAACTTTTTGTCTTCCAGGATGCCATCCAGGGTATCACGTGACATTTACTCATCATGTCTGTTTAGGCCCTTCTGGGCTTTCACAGCTTCTCAGACTCTCCTTGTTTCTATGACACTGACATTGGTGAGGAGGTCTGGTCAGGTATTTTGTAGACTGTCCTGCGCTGGGATTTACTTGGTGTTTTTCTCATGATTAGGCTTGAGTTATGGGTTTTGAGTAAGCAGATCACAGAGGTAAAGTGATTTCTCATCACTTTATATCAAGGGAACAGGCTCTCAAGGCAACTTATCACTGTTAATATTAACTTTGGTTACCTGCCTGAGGTAGTGCTTGTCAGATTTCCCCACAATGAAGTTAATTTTTTTCCCATTTCCATACTGTGTGTCTTCCTTAGGAGGAAGTCACACTGGGAACCAGCACCTATGGAGGCAGGAGTTAGCTCCACCTCCACACTCCGTGGATGGCTGAGTGTCTACATCAATTATTTGGAATTCTTCTACATAGGAGATTTCTATTCAACCCCATTCATAAAAAACCCTATGCAGTTACTTATTTTTACCAACATGGACACCTATGGATAGATTTTTTATTTTTATTTTTTAAATTTTGTGTTATTATCCAGCAATCCAGATTTGGTTGCTAAGTTCATTCCCACTTTGGCTATTGAGAGCTCTTTCCATTGTTTTCCTTTGACATCATTTCATCCTGTGGATTTGTTTTCTTGGTAATTCCTTTCTGATACAAGATTCAAGATTGGCCTGGCTCATATATTTACTGTCTCAGTCCTAGTGTCAGCCATTTCTTCGAAGAGCTCTGGTTCCTTTTACTAGAAAATGGTATTAAAAAGTTACATATAGCTTCCCGGGCGGCGGGGACGGAGGTGGGCTTGGCGGGTCCGCAAAGCCTTGGGGCCGGCCCCAGCGCCCGCCCCAGCGCCCGCCGCCGGCCGAGCCCTGCGCCCGCGTCTCCGTCCAGGGTCGCGGTGGCCGGAGGTGCGCCCAGGTCCCCGGGACAGGTGGGCGCTGATGTCGCTTGTGTTGGGGCGGGGAGTGCGGTGCGACGAGGTTCCGGCGCCTCCGCGGTGCATCGCAGGTCCGGGGATGGGGGCGCCGCGGCTTGCTACGCTCTCCGCACTTTCCCGGCTCTGAAGCCTCGAGAACACGGCTAGGCAGCAGTAGTTTAGTGGGGAATTTGCCTGCTGGGAACTAGGGGCCTGCTGGGGTCTCAGTTCTTGGCTGGCCCCGGAACACGAGGTTGCCAGGCGTGTGACGGCAGCAGGTAGGAGTGAGCCGCTGGTGCAGTGATGAGCAGGAAAGGAAGAACACTGGCTGTTGGTCTGTGAACCTAGGCAAGAATGACCAGCCAACACAATCCAGACCAAGGTCCGTGGGCCCAGCTCGGTCCTGTGCGGCTGGTCAGTGGAACAGACCTGCAGGTGTGGCTCTTGTCACTCTCGGACTGGCTTCAGGACAGATCCTGCTGATGAGCCCAGGGCACTGCCCTCAGTTCTCCAGGAGAGTGCGCCTGAGTGGAGCCGGGGCGTGTGCCCGACTCAGCACCGTGACCAAGCATGCCCAGTCTGCCGGCAAGGGCAGTGGGGAGCTGGGGGAAGTCATGCCCTTGGGAATGTCCTCTGATGAAAAAGAACCTGCAGGCTTATAAAATAACTTTTATGTGGAACATTGGTGTGTTGAAAAGCAGTTCTGTGTGCTTTTCCCCCTTGGTGTGGATCAGCAGTGCTGAGGCAGCAGGTGTGATGCAGAAGTGTGAGCAGAGACCGTCTGGAATCCCCAAGCTCCAGGGAAACTAGAGATGACAGCAAGCCAGTGAAGAGGACAGGAGTTAGGGGGCTGGTGGCAGTGGCGGCAGCCCAGCAGGTGCTCCTCGTCTCAAGGCCCTAATCCTGGCTCCAGCCGGGTGGTCAGGGGAGCTGCAAAGTCTTCTGGGCGAGCAGAGCTCACAGTTCTGAGCTGTTCTTCGCTGTGTTTGGGTCATCTCCCCCCATCCAAGGGGAGAAATCTAGATGAGGTTTAAGAATTAGTGCTTTAAGAATGTGGATCTCATAGCTGAAAACTTGGAACACGTGTTTTCAGCACAAGGTGTTAAAGTGAACGGAAGGATTTAACGCCTTTTCAAGGAGGGTGTCTCCCTGTGGCAGAACTAGAGAATAAATGGGTCTTGAATAAAAAAAAAAAAACCAAACATATGGTTACCAAAGGGCACACAATGATTCTCTAACATAGTATCCTAAGTGAAAGAAGCCAGGCTCAAAAGGATGCATACTGTATGACTCCATTTATATAATATTCTTGTAAAGATAAGACTATAGGGACAGAAAATAGATCAGTGGCTAAGAAGTGGGGGAGGGACTGACTACAAGTGAGTATGGGAGAATTTCCTAGCATAATGCAATTGTTCTATATCTTGATTGTGGTGGTTTTTACATAACTATATACATTTGTCAAAATAGGTAGAACCATGTAATAGAATAGGTGAAATTTATAATTATATAATTTAGAGTTATACATACCTTAAATAAAAATACAGTAAAAAACCTTTCCAAGAAAACCGTAAAAAAAAAAAAGAAGCCAAGGGATAAATTAGGATGATGGGATTAACAAATACAAACTATTTCATATAAAACAGATATTCAACAAGTATCTATGTACACAAAGGAAGGGCTATCAATGCTCTCTAATAACCTACATGGGAAAAGCAGCAAAAGATGCATAGATATATGTACATGCATAACGGAGAAGATTCTCTTTCCTACAAAATACACAACATTGTATATCAATGTTACTCCAAATAAAATAAAAATTAATCTAATTTAAAAATGATAATGAGAGAGACGATTTGGGTGTATGTTCTGGTACATTCTACTCTAACTTACAAGGCCCAAAGAGGATTTTTCCTAAGGCTCTGGTTGCCGGGATAAACACAGTTGGGCCTGAGGAAATCCTGCTATTTGTGGCCGTTTCCCACAAAAGCAACCTCAAAAAGATTGTTTATGGGTAATGATATTCACAAGGACTGCTGGGCTCTAAATGATACCTTCCCTAAGAAATGTCCAGGGGTAAGTGTTCAAAATGATTGAAAACAGGGCAGACTATCAAAAAGGCAATTTCAAAAGGTAAATTCTACTCACACTGTTTTTTTCTTTTGCGGTACGCGGGCCTCTCACTGTTGTGGCCTCTCCCATTGCGGAGCACAGGCTCCGGACGCGCAGGCTCAGTGGCCATGGCTTACGGGCCCAGCCGCTCCACGGCATGTGGGATCTTCCCGGACCGGGGCACGAACCCGTGTCCCCTGCATCGGCAGGCGGACTCTCAACCACTGCACCAGCAGGGAAGCCCTTGCACTGTTTTTGAAGAAAAAAAGCCCATGAAAATATGCTCAACATAGCAGTTAGCAGACACATGCAAATCAAAACTACAACGAGGGCTCTGCTTCCACTGGTCTAAAACACCATCACCAAACTTTCCAATGAATAAATGGTGGAGAGGTCATGGAGAATAGGAAATCATTTTATGGTGCTGGTGGGATGTAAACGGTAACAGCCACTGTAGAGAACATTATGGAAGTGCCTTTAAAATGTAAAAAAAAAAAATCTACCATATGATCCAGTATTGCTACCCCTAAGAATATACACAGAAAGAAACGGAATTCCAAAAGACACGTGCACGCAAGCGTGCACTGCAGCACCATTTACAATACCCAAGATGTGGAGACATACAAAATGTCCATGGACAGATGCACAGATAAAAAAGACGTGATACATGTACACAATGGTATATGACTCTGCCATGTAAAAGAGTGAAATAATACCTTTTGCAGGAACATAGAGAAAACTAGAGATAATCATACTAAGTGAAGTCAGTCAGAATCAGAAAGACGTATTACATGATATCACTTATAGTTGGAATCTAAAAATACATATCACTGAAATAATTTAGAAAACATAAACAGACTCAGGGACTTAAAAGCAAACATATGGTTACCAAAGGGGACAGAAGGGGACAAGGGATAAATTAGGAGGACGGGATTAACAAATACAAACTATTACATATAAAACAGATATTCTACAAGGATCTATGTATACCAAGTAAGGGTTATCAACATTCTCTAATAACCTATATGGGAAAAGAAGCCGAACATATATTGATATACGTGTATGTATAAATGAAAATGATTCTGTCAACCTGCAACGTACACAACAGTGTATATCATTGTTACTCCAATAAAAAGTAAAGATTAATCAAATTAAAGAATTGGTAATGAGACACAAGATTTGGGTGTTTGTTCTGGCACATTCCTCTCCAATTTACAAGCCACAAACAGGGTTTCCGCTAAGGCTCTGGTTGCAAGGGCAACCAGAGTTGGGCCCCAGAAATTCTGCCGCCTTGTGGCCGTTTCCCTCAAAAGCAACCTCAAAATGACCGCTTATGGGCACTTAATATTCACAGCGACTGCTGGGCTCTAAATGATACTTGCCCTCATAAAAGATCCAGGCCTAAAAGTTCGAAAATAATTGAAGACATGGCACTCTTTCCAGAAGGCAATTTCCACAGGTAAATTCTACTCAACACTGATTATGAATAAAAACAGCCCATCAGAACATGCTCTACATAGCAATTAGCAGAGACATGCAAATCAAAACTACACCAAGGGATCACTGGCACCGGTGTAAATAACCATTATCAAAACCTGACAATGAATCAATGGTGTAGAGGGTATGGAGAAAAGGAAAGCCTTTTATGGTGATGGTGGGATGTAAATGGTAACAGCCACTACAGAGAACATTATGGAACTGCGTTTAAAAAGTAAAAATAGTGCTACCATATGATCTGGCAGTGCTACCTCTAAGACTATATGCAGAGAATACTGGAAATCAAAAAGACACATGCACCCAAGCATGCACTGCAGTACCATTTACAATACCGAACATGTGGAGACATACAAAATGTCCACGGACAGATGAACAGATAAAAAAGATGTGATACATGTACACAATGGTATCGTTCCGCCATGTAAAAGAATGAGATAATGCCATTTGCTGGAACATAGATAAACCTAGAGGTAATCATATTATATAAAGTAAGTCAGAATCAGAAAGATAAATATCATGATATCACTTATAAATGGAATCTAAAAATAAACACCATTGAAATAACTGAGAAAATATAAACACACTCAGGGATTTAAAAAGAAAATATATGGTTACCAAAGTGGACAGAAGGGGTCAGGGATTAATTAGGAGGATGGGATTAATAAATTCAAATTATTTCATATAAAAAAGATATGGCGCTTCCCCGGTGGTGCAGCAGCTGAGAGTCCGCCTGCCGATGCAGGGGACACGGGTTCATGCCCTGGTCCAGGGAAGATCCCACATGCCGCGGAGCGGCTAGGCCCATGAGTCATGGCCGCTGAGCCTGCGCGCCCGGAGCCTGTGCTCCCCAATGGGAGAGGCCACAACAGTGAGAGGCCCGCGTACCGAAAAAAAAAAAAAAAAGATATGGAGGGCTTCCCTGGTGGCACAGTGGTTAAGAATCCAACGCAGGGGACACGGGTTCAAGCCCTGGTCTGGGAAGATCCCACATGCTGCAGAGCAACTAAGCCTGTGCGCCACAACTACTGAGCCTGCACTCTAAAGCCTGTGAGCCACAACTACTGAGCCCACACACCACCACTACTGAAGCCCACACACCTAGAGCCCATGCTCCGCAACAAGAGAAGCCATAGCAATGAGAAGCCCACACCCTGCAACGAAGAGTACCCCCATTCGCCGCAACTAGAGAAAGCCTGAGCACAGCAACAAAGACCCAATGCAGCCAAAAATAAATAAATAAAATAAATAAATTTAAAAAAAAAGATATGGAGCAAGGTCTTATGTATACCAAGGAAGAGCTATCAACTCTAATAACCTATATGGGAAAAGAAGCCGAACAGGCATAGATATATGTAAATGTTTAAAGGAAAAAGATTCTCTATACCCACAAACAACACAACATTGTATATCTGTGTTAATCCAATAAAAAATAAAAATTAATGTAATTTATTATTTTTTTAAATAAATTTATTTTATTTCTGGCTGAGTTGGGTCTTCGTTGCAGTGTGCGGGCTTCCCATTGCGAGGGCTTCTCTTATTGCAGAGCATGGGCTCTAGGTGCACAGGCTTCAGTAGCTGTGGCTCACCGGCTCTAGAGCACAGGCTTAGTAGTTGTGGATCATGGGCTTAGTTGCTTCGCAGCATGTGGGATCTTCCCAGACCAGGGCTCGAACCCATGTTCCCTGCATTGGCAGGCAATTCTTAACCACTGCGCCACCAGGGAAGCCCAATTAATGTAATTTAAAAAGTGGTAATGAAATATCACAAAGACAAACAAACCAATCCAAAAATGGGCAGAAGACCTAAATAGACATTTCTCCAAAGAAGATAAACAGATAGCCAGCAAACACATGAAAGAATGCTCAACATCATTAATCATTAGAGAAATACAAATCAAAACTACAATGAGATATCATCTCACACCAGTCAGAATGGCCATCATCAAAAAATCTACAAACAATAAATGCTGGAGAGGGTGTGGAGAAAAGGGAACCCCCTTGCACTGTTGGTGGGAATGTAAATTGATACAGCCACTATGGAGAACAGTATGAAGGTTACTTAAAATACTAAAAATAGAACTACCATACGACCCAGCAATCCTACTACTGGGCATATACCCTGAGAAAACCATAATTCAAAAAGAGTCATGTACCACAATGTTCACTGCAGCTCTATTTACAATAGCAAGGACATGGAAGCAACCTAAGTGTCCATCGACAGATGAATGGATAAAGAAGATGTGGCACATATATACAATGGAATATTATTCAGCCATAAAAAGAAACGAAACTGAGTTATTTGTAGTGAGGTGGATGGACCTAGAGTCCGTCATACAGAGTGAAGTAAATCAGAAAGAGAAAAACAAATACTGTATACTAACACATATATATGGAATCTAAAAAAAAAAAAAAGGTCATGAAGAACCTAGGGGCAGGATGGGAAAAAAGACACAGACCTGCTAGAGAGTGGACTTGAGGACATGGGGAGGGGGAAGGGTAAGCTGGGACGAAGTGAGAGAGTGGCATGGACTTATATACACTACCAAATGTAAAACAGATGGCTAGTGGGAATAGCATAGTGCATAGCACAGGGAGATCAGCTTGGTGCTTTGTGACCACCTAGAGGGGTGGGATAGGGAGGGTTGGAGGGAGGGAGACATAAGAGGGAAGAGATATGGGGATAAATGAATATGTATAGCTGATTCACTTTGTTATAAAGCAGAAACTAACACACCATTGTAAAGCAATTATACTCCAATAAAGATGTTAAAAAGAAAAAAGACAGATAATTTTTGTAAAGAAAACAACTCTTTGTAACATGAATAAAAGCCAATCAGTTCTATGCAACCAAAAAAAAAAAGTGGTAATGAGACAAAATTTGGGTGTTTGTTCTGGCACATTCCACTCCAATTTAGAAGCCCCAAACAGGATTTCCACGAAGGCTCTGGTTGCCGGGGCAACCAGAGTTGGGCCCGAGGAGATTCTGTCGCCTTGTGGCTGTTTCCCGCAAAAGCAACCTCAAAACGATTAATTATGGGCATTTAATATTCACAAGGACTTTTGGGCTCTAAATGACACTTGTCCTCAAAATATGTCCAGGCCTAAATGCTTGAAAATAATTGAAAACACGGCACACTTCCCAGAAGGCAATTTCAACAGGTAAATTCTACTCACATTGTTTATGAAGAATAACAGCACAAGAAACATGCTCAACATAGCAGTTAGCAGACACATGCAAATCAAAACTACAATGAGGGATCAGCTTGCACTGGTCTAAAACACCATTACCCAAATTTACAATGAATAAATGGTGGAGAGAGCGTGGAGAAAGGACATGGTTTTATGTTGCTTGAGGATGTAAATGGTAAGAGCCACTATAGAGAACATTACGGAAGTGCCTTTAAAAGGTAAAAAGGGATCTACCATATGATCCGGCAGTGCTACCCCTAAGAGAGTATGCGGAGAAAACCAGAATTCGAAAAGACACATGCACCCAAGCGTGCACTGCAGCACCATTTACAATATCCAAGATGTGGCGACATACAAAATGTCCATGGACAGATGAACAGATAAAAAAGATGTGATACATGTACACAATGGTATCTGACTCCGCTATGTAAAAGAATGAATTAATGCCATTTGCAGGAACATAGAGAAAACTAGAGATAATCATACTAAGTGAAGTAAGTCAGAATCAGAAAGACAAATATTATATGATATCACTTATAGTTGGAATCTAAAAATATGTACCACTGAAATAATTTAGAAAATATAAATAGACTCAGGGACTTAAGAAGCAAACATGGGGCTTCCCTGGTGGCGCAGTGGTTGAGAGTCCGCCTGCTGATGCAGGGGACACGGGTTCGTGCCCCAGTGCGGGAAGATCCCACATGCCGCGGAGCGGCTGGGCCCATGAGCCATGGCCTCTAAGCCTGCGCGTCCAGAGCCTGTGCTCCTCAATGGGAGAGGCCACAACAGTGAGAGGCCCGCATACCGCAAAAAAAAAAAAAAAAAAAAAAAAGCAAACATGGTTACCAAAGGGGACCGAAGAGGACAAGGGATAAATTAGGAGAAAGGGATTAACAAATACAACCTATTTCATATAAAACAGATATTCAACAAGGATCTATGTATACCAAGGAAGGGCTAACAACACTCTCATAACCATTATGGGAAAAGAAGCTGAACATGCACAGACATACGTATATGTATAAATGAAAATGATTCTGTATACCTGCAACATACACAACAGTCTATATAAATGTCACTCCAATAAAAAAAGTTAATCGAATTTAAAAATTGGTAATGAGACACAAGATTTGGGTGTTTGCTCTGGCACATTGCTCTCCAATTTACAAGCCACAAACAGGGTTTCCCCTCAGGCTCTGGTTGCCGGGGCAGAGTTGGGTCCGACGTAATACTGCCGCCTGGTAGCCCTTTCCCAAAAAACAACCTGAAAGCGATTGCTTATGGGCACTTAATATTCACAAGGACTGCTGGGCTCTAAATATTATTTGCCCTCAAATAATGTCCAGGCCAAAGTGTTCAAAAATAACTGAAAACACAGCACACTTTCAAGAAGGCAATTTCAACAGGTAAATTCTACTCACACTGATTATGAATAAAAACAGCCCATAAGAACATGCTCAATATAGCAATAAGCAGAGACGTGCAAATCAAAACTACAACAAGGGACCACATGGCACCGGTGTGAATAAACATCATCAAAAATCGACAATGATAAATGGTGGAGAGAGCATTCAGAAAAGGAAATGTTTTTATGTTGCTTGTGGGATGTAAATGGTAAGAGACACTATAGGGAACATTATGGAAGTGCCTTGAAAATGTAAAAAAGTATCTACCATATGATCTGCAGTGCTACCCCTAAGACTATATGCGGAGAATACCAGAATTCAAAAAGATACATGCACCCAAGCGTGCACTGCAGCACCATTTACAATACCCAAGATGTGGAGACATACAAAATGTCCATGGACAGATGAACAGATAAAAAAGGTGTGATACATGTATACAATGGTATATGACTCCGCCATGTAAAAGAATGAAATAATGCCATTTGCAGGAACGTAGAGAAAACTAGAGATAATCATACTAAGTAAGTGAGAATCAGAAAGACAAATATTATATGACATCACTTATAGTTGGAATCTAAAAAGACACACCACTGAAATAATTTAGAAAAGATAAACAGACTCGGGGACTTAAAAAGCGAACATATGGTTACAAAAGGGGACAGAAAGGGGCAAGGGATAAATTAGGAGGATGGGATTAACAAATACAAACTATTACATATAAAACAGATCTTCAACAAGGATCTGTGTATACCAAAGAAAGTCTATCAACACTCTCTAATAACCATTATGGGAAAAGAAGCCGAACATGCATAGATGTATGTATGTTTAACAGAAAAATATTCTCTAGCCCTACAACAAACACAACCTTGTATATCGATGTTACTGCCATAAAAAATAAAAATTAATCTAATTTAAAAAGTGTTAATGAGACACAAGATTTGGGTGTTTGTTCTGGCACATTCCACTCTAATTTACAACCCCCAACAGGATTTCCCCTAAGGCTCTGGTTGCCGGGGCAACCAGAGTTGGGCCCAAGGAAATTCTGCCACCTTGTGGCCGTTTCTCACAAAAGCAACCTGAAAGCGATTGGTTGGGGGCACTTAATTTTCACAAGGCCTGCTGTGCTCTAAATGATACTTGCCCTCAAACAATGTCCAGGCCTAAATGTTCGAAAATAACTGAAAACAGGGCACACTTTCAAGAAGGCAATTTCAACAGGTAAATTCTACTCACCTGATTATGAATAGACACCCCATAAGAACATTCTCAACATAGCGGTTAGCAGAGACATGCAAATCACAACTAAAATGAGGGATCACCTGGCTCCCGTCTGAGAGGGCATCATCAAAAATCGACAATGAATAAACGGTGGAGAAAGCATGGAGAAAAGGAAATACTTTTATGGTCCTAGGGAGATGTAAATGGTTACAACCACTACAGAGAACATTATGGAAGTGCCTATAAAAGATGAAAAAGGATCTACCGTATGATCCGGCAGTGCTACCCCTAAAGAGTATCAGGCAGGAGATAGATGGGCTCCAGGCTAGACATTTACAACTGGCCTCCTGTTCACACTTGTTGGGGTGAGAAGAAGATGGGCTCCAGGCCAGACATTCATTACCAGCCCCCTGTTTACATTTCCTGAAGCAAGAGACAAACGGGCTCCAGGACTACAGATTTATGACTGGACTCCTGTCTATATTTCGAGATCTGCACCTCGAAAAAACCAGCAACAGAAATAGGGTAAATAACTGGACATTGGACATTTTTATGGCAGGGACAGAGTGGGACTAAACCCTGTTAAAATATCAAGAAGGGCTTCCCTGGTGGCGCAGCGGTTAAGAATCTGCCTGCCAATGCAGGGGACGCGGGTTCAAGCCCTGGTCCGGGAAGATCCCACATGCCGCAGAGCAACTAAGCCCGTGCGCCACAACTACTGAGCCTGCGCTCTAGAGCCTGTGAGCCACAACTACTGAGCCCGTGTGCCACAACTACTGAAGCCTGTGCACCAAAACGAAGAGTAACCCCCGCTCACCACAACTGGAGAAAGCCTGCACGTGGCAACAAAGACCAACGCAGCCAAAAATAAATAAAATTAAAAAAACAAAACTATGCAATGTATTGAACAACTGTAAAGGTGTGAAGTAAAAACACATGATCATATCAATTATTGCAGAAGAAGCTATAATCAAAATCCAGTGCTATTTCATGACACAAACAATCAAGAAAGTAGGAATAAAAGGAAATTTGTTCAATATGAAAAAGAGTAGTATACAAAGCCACAGCAAACATCACGCTCAATGCTAAAAACTAAAAGATTTACTCCTGAAATCAAGAACAAGCCCAGTAAGCTGGCTTTCACCACTGTTAATAACGTACTGGAAGTTCTACCCAGAGTTTTGAGGAAAGAAAGAAAAGGCATCCATGTGTGAATGGAAAAATTAAAACTGTCTATTCACAGAACACAGATCACACCATCTTATATATAAAACTTCCTATAACAACAAAAAATTATCTGACTAGTCAATAATTCAGCAAAGTTATAGGAAAAAAATGTCAATTCACAAAAATCGTATCTTATACGTATATACTAGCAATAAATAATCTGAAAAGAACTTATGAAAACAATTCCATTTAAAATAGTGTCAACAGTAATATTTAGGAATATATTTAATCAAGATACAAGACTTGCTTTTATGTATCTAAAGTTGTCTGTATGTTTGAAATTATTGGAAAGTAAATTACTTTTCAAAACACTATGTCAAAACAATGCCAGAAAAGCAGAGAAAACATCAAACTTCCATATAGAGGCCAAGCCTTACCCAGATCCAGTTCACCCAAAGTCCACATGTAATTTAGAAACTATATTAGGACTTCCCAATATAAAGGACTTCCCTTTCTTCCCTGTTGTGGATGACCTGGATGTGGTAGAAACAGTGGGATTTTGGAATTCCAATTTTCCACATCATTCCACCAAAAAACTATTAGAAATAATAAATGTAAAGATGCAAAATCAACACACAAAAATCAATTGCGTTTCTAAACACTAATAATGAACCATCAGAAAGAGAGAAAAAAACCCTATTTACAATTGCATCAGAAAGAACAAAATACCAAGGAATAAATTTAACCAAGGATGTGAAAGACCTGTACACTGAAAACTTAGAGACATTGATGAAGAAATTGAAGAAGACACAAATTAATGGAAAGAAACCCCGTGGTCATGGAATGCAAGAATTACTGTTGTTAAAATGCCCATTCTACCCAAACCAATGTACACAGTAAATGCAAGCCCTCCTGAAATTCCAATGCTATTTTCCACAGAAATAGAGCAAATCCTCCTAATATTTGTGTGGAACCACAAAGGATCCCGAATAGCCAAAGCGACCCTGAGAAAGGAGAACAGGCTGAAGGCATCTCCCTCCCTAACTTCACAGTCTATTGAGAAGCTACAGTCACCAAAACAGTGCAGAATTGGCACAAAAACAGGCACAGGGACCAGAGGAACAGGACAGAAAGCCCAGAATTAAACCCATATGGGTGGGGTCCATTAATTTATGACAAAGGGCCAAGGACACACCAAGGGGAAGGACAGCCCCCACAATAAACAGTGCTGGGAAAACTGGACACCCCATAACTCATACCGGCTACACTGCACACCAAACCGGCTACACTGCACACTGCATACCGGCTACACTGCACACCAGCTTTCCACATCAAGCCCCTCTGGGTCGTCTGTAAACAGACCCCCGCCCCTCAGCAGTCAGCCACCCACAGGAAGCTTCTCCTCACTTCTCAATTTTTCTCACCTTTTCCTCCCAGCATCGTCTGGGTCGTCAGGAAACCCAGCTCCCGTCAGCGTGGACGCAGCTCCACTTTGTCCTGAAGCCGAAACCCCAGCAAGTCCTAAGGAGACTGAGCTCTTATCAGCAGAGAAGCTGACCCCGTCGCCCCAGCCAAAGCTCCCGTGGTGCCTGCGGAGACACAGCTCCTCTCCGCTGCGCTCAGAGCCGAGCCGGCAGAGAGCGCGCATGCGCTGTGGGTCAGAGACGCGAGCTCAGCGCCACCCTGTGGTCAGTGGGGGAAGTGCAGGCCGTGCCTCCCTCCCAGGTCACTGGCAGAACTGCCACCCCCTGCTGGCAGAACGGCTGAATCCATTACACTGTGGAAATTCAAACTGAAATGGAGACAATATCCCATAACTTTTCTAAAAATAGTTAAAGAACAATGAATTGGAAACCATATGGAATGAAATAAATGTAGGCGCAAACTTTACAACTTATACCAAATTCACTCAAAATTATTCATGGACAAATTTTAAATGCAAAACTATTCAAAATTATAGAAGAAAGCATAAAAGAAAATTGACATGAGCTTGGGTTTGATCATATAGTTCACAAGCTTTGTGGTTTTAACACACAACACAAACAAGCAACCCAGAAAGAAAAACAAGGGATTCTGTGGATTGCATAAAATTAAAGATTTCTACTGGGTGGAAAACCTCATTCAGAAAATTAGAAGAGGGACTTCCCTGGTGGCGCAGTGGCTAAGAATCCGTCTGCCAATGCAGGGGACACAGGTTGGAGCCCTGGTCGGGGAAGATCCCACATGCTGTGGAGCAACTAAGCCTTTGCACCACAACTACTGAGCCTGTGCTCAAGAGCCCATGTTCCGCAACAAGAGAAGCCACTGCAACGTGCAGCAACAAAGACCCAACACAGCCAAAAATAAATAAATAAATAAAATAAATTTATATTAAAAAAACCTCAAAACTCAAATTACCAGTGTCAGGAAGGTAGAAGGTCATCACTACAGTCCTCTCAGACATTAAAAGGATTATAAAGGAATATATACTTATAAGTTGAAAAACTTACATGATGTGGACCAATTCTTTGAAAGATATAAATAAAAACTTAAAGGAAAATAGATAAACTGAATAGTCCTATATCTATTAAAGAATTTAAATTCACAGTTGAGAACCTACAAATAACAACAACAAAAAAAACGCCATCTGTGAATTCTGCCAAGCATTTAAAATAGAAATAGTATTAATTCTACAAATCTTTTCCAGAACATAAAAGAGGAAGAAACACTTCCTATCTCATTCTATGATACCAGCATGACTTTAACACCAAAACCAGAGAGCAATATTATAAAAAAAAAAAATCAATATCCCTCATAAACACAGACACAAAAATCCTCAACAAAGTATTAGCAAATTGAATTCAACAATGTATATAAAGGATAACACATCATTACCAACTCAGGTTTATCCCAGGAAGGCAAGGCTGCGTCAACATTTGAAAATCAATCAATGCAATTCACCATATTAATAGACTAAAAAAGAAAAACCATATGATCATCTCAACTGACACAAAAAAGCATGTGACAAAATTTAACATCCATTCCTGGGCAAACTAGGAATAAAAGGGATGGCATCACAGGAAAGGAAAAGAAAAAAGAAAAACAAAACCCAAAACATGGCGCCTGCCAGCTCCCATTCCTGGAGAGAATCCCACCAGGCCTCTGCCCCTCAGACCAATGCTTTTAACTAGGGAATGAGTCTCCTTCACACCCAAGTCTGGGCACTGTTCAAAGGGCTGCCTCTGCGCTGGGCCCTGGGGTGCGGGAGTCTGCACGCGGGCCTGTAAGAGCCGTTCCTCAGCTGGCTGGGCCCCGCCGGTCTTCAAAACCAGATGCTGGGGGCTTTTCTCTCAGGAGCCCATCTTAACAGTTGGGCTGCCGATGTCGGGTAGAACTCTCAGCTCCCCAGGGAGAAGCACCAGGTTTTGAGTTCCCTCCCGGTTGTGGGTTGCTGGGCCACAGGTGGAGTTAATGGAGAGATCGTGTCTCTGCATTTCCTACCCCCTTCAGTGTGCCTTCCCTCTCATTTGCCCGATGGGAAAGGGTCGATCTGCCAGTTTTTAGGTTTTTTTCAGAAAAAACTTCTCCATGTACAGCTGTAGAGTCGGTGTGTCTGCAGGAGGAGGTGGGTTTAGGATTTCCTACACTGGCATCTTGAATCAGATCCTAGATAATTCATGTTTCTTATCATTTTTGAGCCACAGACAGATCCCCAGATAATCTGATGAAAGCTCTGGGCCCTCTCACAGGAAAATACATACACACACATATGGAGGGTAGTTCACAAACAATCTCTGGAGGTTATGAAACCCTCGAAGGCCTTCCAGGGCCTTCCAGGAACCACAGGGCCCAGCATGAAGCCCCATCCCAGGGACTTGGTGCTGCATTCCCCTCATGCCTTTCCACAGAACTACAACGCTCTAGGGCCTCCTTTCCACCCTTTAAAGCCCATGCCTCTTCCCACCTTCCCTAAACCTTCTAACAACCCCACTCTGAGCTGATCTGCCCCTCTGCAGAATCCTTCATCTACACAAGCCATGTGGTTCTAGGATTATCGTAGACCCCCTGCTTTTCTTGTCCAGGACTTAATGTTGTCTCTAGAGGATAAACTTTGCACACAATAGGTTCTCAGTTTTGTAATCTGTCAATATTGTTTGGCTTAACACCCCAGGTATACCTCACAGAGGCTAGTCTTTGAATATCCCTTAAATGGCATTTCTCATGCACCATAGAACATGGTCCTGAGCTTTGATTACTCTGGGAAAATGATATTGGGGCTCGGCACAAAAATAGCCTTTGGGAGGAAAGTTAAAACAACTGGGTAGGGAATCACATCTTCTTTAACATATCAGAGGTAAGCATTGCCTTTAACCAAAACACAGACTATTTTTCTTGTATTTTTCCTTTCTTCTCACTGATATACAAACTGAGGCACATAGATATTTGCTCCTAGTCCCATAACATATCTCTGAAGCCCAAACTGGATTGAAAGTGGACAGCAGTGGCCCTTTCAGTTTCTAAAATGCTACTAAGTAAAACAATACAAAATGTCAAACACCAAGAAGCACATCACAGCGTCTAGGTAAACCCTTCCTCGATGTGTAAACGGAATTAAAGCTGAGGGGTCATATCTGACTAAAGAGAAAGTACTCACCTGGGGCACATGGAGCCAGCAGGAAGGAAGGTTTACTAGCTCCGGGATGCAAAGCAGGAGGGAGTCAGGAGCGTTCCCCTGACAACGAAGAAAGAACTTTGGAGAAGCGTGGGATCACTCTGCTTCACTCGGTTTGGGGACAAGAGCCCCAATCTCCTAAGTGCCTGAGGCTAGGGTAAACTCAAGGTGAAAATAAGAGCTGCTGCCCCCCCAGGAACCTGACCGAGCTTTAGCATGAGGCTGAGCTGTCTGCCAGGGTCCCATGAAGGCACAGATTGAGATTAGGGCTTCTAGGATGAGGCAGGTCTAGATTTGAGTCTCATTTCTACAACTTCTAACTTCTGACCCTAACCCTAACCACCCTGAATCCTCCCCCTTGCGATGTCAGAGTCGACGGGTTCTGTGACTGTGGGAAGAGGAGCGCTGGGAGGGGCCATCATGCAGGAGGCACTGAGGATGCTCCCAGCCATGAACGGAGAAGACCCCTTCCTGCCACATTTGCCTCCAAGACAACCAGCTCTGTCACCATGTTCCTTCCTCTCCTCACTGCTAACCTGCCAACCACAGCCTGTCCTTCCTGCCTTCTGAGGTCTGAAACATACCCTCTGGAGGACTGGAGCTGTGACACCTGCAGGCCCCGGAGTGAGGGACGGGGACGGGGCAGGAGGGGTGGGAAGACAGCACCGATGCCCATGACCAGGGTGCTTGGCTTCCACCATCCTGCAGGGAAGGCCAACCAGAGCTGTCCCCATGGGAGGACCAGCCTGACATGGAGAAGACGGCCTGGTGTGTGAGCTGCCAAAACGTCCCTGGATTCCTGGCCCCATGAGGCCAAGGAGGACTGACTCGCACAGATTTGCCCCCCAGGAAGGTGTTCAGGTGCAGCAAATGAAACACCCTGTTGGCTGCGAGATTCCATGGACCATCGAGGCACATTGCAAGTTGGTCTCAGACCCTGCTTTGCCCTTTCCAGACCCTGACTTCTGTTCATCAACCCAGACTCAGTTCACCTTGCCTGCAGCCCTGCAGGTGGCTATGGCAACCATTACTGCTCCACCAGCTGCCTGGAAACTGGCCCAAGCTCACCCTTATCAGCAGCCCCCTTTCTTCCGATCAGGACTCATGTGAGCCCTACTGAAGGTGGGGGAGCCCTCCCTGGACCCAGCTCAGCACGGTAAGCCATGTCTTCCACCCCGGTTGACACTGGCTCACCTGCATTGCCTCCAACGCTCAGGCACAAGATGCTGAAACCCTAAAGCACTTACATTTCCAGGTAAGAGAGAAGCATGCCGCCACATGCTGTGGTTGGTTTTAAAGGCTATTGCTGCCAATAGAGCTTGTCAGAGGAGGCCCTGAACCTTGGGATCTGGTCCTGAAGAAGACCAGTGAGGCTGTAGCTGTCCTGCTGTCTGGTCACTCGCCAAGAGAGCCACCCCATCCTGCTCAGACCGAGAGCAGCTACAAGTGCAAGTCCCAATTTTCATCACATGGTTCTTCCAGAGGAAGACACAAGGAAGAAGTAGAAAATTAGGTCAGGCGGGGAGACAGGCAAGATATTCCAGCTAAGAACATCCAAGGTGCCACGAAGAGAACACAGGAAATAGCACAGAGGGAGAAACCTGTGAAAACCAAAAGAGCAGACCCGGAAGCCTGTTAGATGCTGGACAGAGACCTCAGCAGCTACCCCTCTGGGAGGGACAGCCCTTGGAAGGGGAAAACTGCCTTCCCTTCCATATCAGTATACAAGATTTACTCATTTTTCATTCAAAAAAAAATTTTTTTTTTGGCGGTACGCAGGCCTCTCACTGTTGCGGCCTCTCCCGTTGCAGAGCACAGGCTTCAGACGCGCAGGCTCGGGGGCCATGGCTCATGGGCCCAGCCACTCTGCGGCATGTGGGATCTTCCCGGACTGGGGCACGAACCTGTGTCCCCTGCATCGGCAGGCAGACTCTCAACCACTGCGCCACCAGGGAAGACCTCAACAAATGTTTTGAGTAGATACTGTGTGTAGTACATTGAGTTTAGGCACTGTTATTAAATATATGTGTGTTACATGTAAGAGTAAACATACATATATGTACTGTTAAATATGTACATTGGTCATTTATCATTATCAAACGCATTTACACATTTTTGTGAGTTATTCTGTGAAATAAAATTCTTCATTAACTAACCCACATGCTTACAACACAGGAAAAACAATGCTCATAACAATGATATTAAGGCACAATAAGATGTAAATATTAATGGTACCTAAAGACTATCAAAGGAAGATATAACACCTTATATTTTAATGCATTATATGCATTACATATTAGTCTGCTCAGGCCACTATAACAAAATATCACAGACTGGCTCAAACAACAAATTTATTTTCTCTCAGTTCCAGAGGCTGGAAGTTCAAGATCAAGGTGCCTTTAGGGTGGGTTTCTGGTGAGACCTCCTTTCCAGGCTTGTAGATGGCTGCCTTCTTGCTGTGTCCTCACGTGGCCTGCCCTCTGTGTGGATGGGGAGAAAGACCTTTGGTGTCTCTTCCACTTATAAGAACATGAGTCCTATTGGAGTAAGGTCCTGCTCTTATGGCCTTATTAACCTTAATTATCTCCCTAAAGACCCTATCTCCAAATACAGTGACACTGGGGATTAGCACTTCAACATATGAATTTGGGAGGACATGATTCAGTCCATAACACATAATACAAGGAAAGTCATAATCTATTCTATACAAAGCATACATGGGAAGGAAATTCGTATCTATGATGTGCCATTTATAAGACAGGTTTAGTTATGGCCAACTTATCCAAGGTGATAAAATTAGTAAAGCAGAGAATAAGTGATCAAATATTGATCTGATTCCAAAATCTATGTTGTCTTCATTATACAAACTAGGATAGATTTATTGTAAAAACAGTGGCAATTCTTCTATGCCCTTTGCAACGTGACTTTGAAGCTCTTCTTTTCAGGAGGTAGAGACTGTTCCCCCATCCCTTGAATCTGAGTCATTAAGACTTACTGTGGTCAATAGAATGTGGGAGAAGTGATGATGTGCCAGTTTCCAACTTAGGGCCAAAAAACCTGTGTACTTTTGCTCCATCATTGATGGATACAACTTACTCTGACAATTCTTCCTGAAAGTCAGTCAAAATTTTAGCTGCCTTCTAAGTAACATGTTACAGTCCTGGAGCTCACATTCCAGGGCTTTCTCCTCCTCCAGGTCCACCATCAGAAAGTAGCCACAGTAAAGCAGAGACTAACAAGACACAGCACCCAGCCCCAGAAAATGGAGGCCCATATACAACAGTGGAACATCTGATATCACGGTCCTGTGTTGCATCCCTTTAGAAGTGGACAGTACAGACTTGGTGGGAGATAAGGACAATCATCCAGAACCTGAGCCGAGCTGTAGTTCTAGCTCTGCCCCCACCAGCTCTGTGACCAAGGGCACCTCACTCTAAGTTCTTTGAAGCTTAAAAATGAAATGGTTGAACTTTTCTAGGGACTTTTTCTATTTTAATGTGCTATAGTTTCTAAGTCTTTATTCTAAATTGTCTTTTAAAAATATTTAAATTTTCCACCAAACTTCCCTATTTCACAAAAGTTCTCTTTGTTGCCTCCTGTATTTTTCTTGCACAAATAAAAGGGTGAACATCTATGGGTTGCTTACAACAGACACCATTGCAAACCCTTCACAAGACCTATTTTCTTTAGTCCTCACAACAACTCTAGGAGATCAATACTATCATTATTGTTTCCATGTTATAGGTGAGAAAACTGAGGCTTAGAGAACAAAGTAATTTGTCCAAGTTCTCAAGACCACTAAGTTGCACAAATATATTTTTAAACAAATTAGCATGACTCTAGACCCCAAAATTCACCACTGTGTTGTGCCAACCCTCTCTCCATGTTGCCCCCATTCAAGCCACCCCATAAACATGCAGGCTGTACCTTGGGCAATTATTTGTCTATTATTTTATAACGTAAGTAGAGGAAACAAGGAAAATGGAAAATTTCAGTAGAAAGTCTCTTTCTTATATGGCTGGAAGGAGATATAGTAAGAAAAGATGATTAATGAGCAATGGGATAACCAGTCCTCAAGCTCTAAAAACAATACCCAGGTAACGATCCATATTTTTTGTTCATGACCTTTGTTTTATCAAATATTTATATACATTTAAACATCATTCTTAACCACATTAGAAAAAATGATATACTTATAACTCATCTGACAATGAATGCTTGGGGCAGAGAAAAATTGCACCCTGGCACCAGGCACAGTATCTGGTACATAGATCCCGGTGAGCGCTGGTTTGATGAATGATTCTTTAACAATGTTCTTCACCTGACAATAGGGAGACTGTGCATAACTACAGCTTCTGCAGCACTCTTCTTATTCCCAATCTTCAGGGCCTCTAGACCCACAACTAGCGTGGGAACTTTTCCACTTACGAAAAGAATTTACCAAATGTTGACCATTGTCACTGCCACCACCCTGCTGCCAAGGCCAGAGTTCTCCACACTTTTGTGGTTTTTTTTTTTAATGGATTTTATTTATTTATTTATTTATTGGATGCGTTGGGTCTTCCGTTGCTGCAGGCCGGCTTTCTCTAGTTGCCGCGAGCGGGGGCTACTCTTCGTTGCGGTGGGAGGGCTTCTCATTGCGGTGGCTTCTCTTGTTGTGGAACATGGGCTCTAGGCATGTGGGCTTCAGTAGTTGTGGCTCGGGGGCTCTAGAGCGCAGGCTCAGTAGTTGTGGCGCACGGGCTTAGTTGCTCTGAGGCATGTAGGATCTTCCTGGACCAGGGCTAGAACCCGTGTCCCCTGCATTGGCAGGCAGATTCTTAACCACTGTGCCACCAGGGAAGCCAACCCCCACACTTTTGGTTGATGGTCCCTGCATTTGGTTGCCATTGATAATTAAGATTTATGGAGTTCCCATATTCACTCCTCATTCCTTATTTTACTGTTAAAAAAATCATTGGAAATTTTATAACTATATGCCTTTGGGGTACACAGCATATAAATAGGTATAGTTCCTGCCAAAGTGAATATTCTAAATCCTCAGTACAGAGTCCATGAGGGAAGACAAGTTTTAGTCAGAACCCTCAAGGCAGGTGTCCCGCGTGAGTGAGGGTGGACAGTTTGCTACCGTATGAAAGTGCATATCCTCCCACACACTGGCTGCCGGGTAGCCCCAGACACTCCCCTCTCAAACTTGGCAGGACATCTGTTTGTGAAATCAAGGACAAAGATCAGGTCCACACAAGACAATGGTTCTCAGTGATTCTAAATTACATCAAATTGGGGTAATTATGAAGCCAAATTATTTTCCATTGTCTGAAGGGAGTTAGAGGGTTTGGAGAGAATAAGACAAGAAGGAAATTGGTTATTCCAAAAGTTATTTTGCCGTTTTTCCAAGAGTTTCATCTGGAGAACTTGACTCATACAAAGCAAGAATAAGTGTTTCTCAATGAAGTTGTGAAGGCACTTGGAGAGGCGGGCGGCACTAGGCGCTGAGTTAAAACACCCTCATCCCCAATTATACGAATATGTTAGTTTTCTGCCAAAATGTTCACCTTCTTTTGGCCCTGGCCTGGGTGTAGAAGTGCTGAAATGCATCCCCATAAACCTTAGTTTCTATGCAGTGGGGATGTTGATCGTTCACTTTCCGCTTTATCCAAATGTATAAAATGAAAAGAGATCCCTGTCCTTCCCGTAACTCAACACTTGGTTGATTCAGCCTAGTTTCAGAATCAACTATGAACATAACCAAAATGAGCAGATTTTGCTTTGCTAAGATTACAGTTTGAACTAATACAGAACCATATGCATTGAAATAAGAAAAGTACTCTCAGTTCTGGATCCAACGCTATCAGTCTCTTCCATTCTCTGGGTTTGTGATTTATACTCAGTGAAGACCTTATATTTTGCATGTGTTTTCTTTCAAATGATAATATTTCCCATACTTTTCAAAGATTTTTCCTTTAAAATGAATCACAAGTCTCAACCTATCAAATTCAGATTTTACGATTTTATATTCAACATTTAAGAGCTCCAAAACATATTCTGCTCTAGAACCATACTCAGACATGCCTCTACCTGCCTCCATTCCCTAGTTGTTTTTAAATCTAGTTCTCTTTGCAATCTCCTCTTAGTCATCAGTGCTTTCCGTTTTTAAATCATTGTTGAGAATTTCTAGCAATAAGTGAAATTCTCAGAGAGAAATTTACTTCTAGTGTAGGTTATCTATTGCTGTGTAACAAACCATCCCCAAATTTAGGGGTTGAAAACAAAAGGAGTCCTTTATTTGCTCATAGTCTTGCAACATGAGCAGGCATAGTGGGGACTCACCTTTGCTCTTCTGGCGTCAGAGTCTCTTGACTGGGCCTGTAGCGGCTGCTCCAGAAACAGCTCACTCCCGTGGCTGGCAGGTCAGCGCTGGCTGTGGGGGAGTCAGCGGGGCCATGGCGAGGGGCCTCACTTTTCCTTCACATTGCCCTCTTCAAGTAACCGCCAGAGCCTCCCTCCTCCCAGCATAACGGCTTTCTCAAAAGGCAAGAAGCTGAAGCTACAGGTATTCTTTAAATATTAACTCCAAAATTCCATATTTTTATTGGTCAAAGCAGTCACAGACCCACCCCAGAATCAAGGACACTGACATAAGCTCCCCATGAGAGAAGCACTGTGTGCCCATGGGGAAGAAAGGACTTTTTAAGGTTATTTTTGGACACTAGCTCCCTCTAGCCACAACAATCCAAGTCCTTCCCATACAAAAAACACACTAACCCCTCCCAAATCCCAGAAGTCTTGTCCTCATGAGGCGTGAACTCTAATTCCAGGATCTTGTGATCCAAATCTCAAGATAAATCTCTTCCTTTGTGGTTCCTTGGATGCAACTTCTTGGGTAGTTTATCTTAATTTGAAGACCTGAGAGCTAAGGATACAAACTGTCAATTTCCCAATGTGAGAAAGGCAGAGGGTGTCCCATTCCAAAGGGGACAGGGGGAGGGAGGAAGCACATAGTCCAGAGCCACCCTGAAATCCATCTGGACTCACGGCACCAGTTCCTTGATTAGGACCCAGTGCTGCCGCCCAGGGGTGGCTCTCTGTCATTCTTGGCTCCATTCTCTGAATCATCCTTCCTTTCCCATAAGAAATGGCCCATGCTGGAGCCGAGAAATTTCTCAGCCTGCTTCCTGCTGATACGAGCTTGAGAGCCCAGAGTCCCCTTTTTATTATAAACTGTATAAATTTTCCCTTTCAGTCCAAGATGATACAATTTCTTCAAAACATTTGTTCATTTCTTATGTATAAAATTAGACAAAAGTCACGACCACACTCCATTAGACAGAGGCCATGCCACATTTTTTTCTGAGAAAGGTGCTTTTTCTACCTTGAGCTCCATGTGAAACTGATATGGAAGAAAGACCTTGAGATTCTTAGAAGCCCGTTTGTCTAGCTGACAGCTGTACAGGCATGCCCTTGATATTCTTAGAACTTTGGTGCAGTGTAAAGGCACCACGTTAAGTCTCTTGTGTCTGATCTAAGGCTACTTGACTCTGAAGGTATGTTATACTGGAGGTGCTCTGGATTCTACCTCTTCCTTAAGGCCATTTATTACTTTCAGAATCTCTTGCTATCTGGAGAGGCTGAGCATGAGAAATTGTTTTATTTCCAACATGGTAAATCCTGGCTCATTTATATTTCTTCTAAACTCTGCTTGAAAGGTAAACAGTTGCCTCTGCCCATCTAGCTATCCCTGTACTTTATTACAAACAGCTGAAAGGAGCCAGTCAGCGTTTTCAAATTCCTCCTTAGTCAGATCCATGAGCTCATTCAGTATCTATTCTAACTTGCTTGTTGCTGAGGCCCACAATTTCAGCAAATGTTCCACCACCATATCGCGTGGATCTCCTTTTCCCATTCTTCTTATAAAAATTTTCTCTCTGTCCTTCAAGCCTTCACTAATAGTCTCTTTGGAAACTTTCAGCCCTCTGCCCACCACTCCGACTGAAAGCCACCTTTTTTAGGTTTCTGTTACTTGAGCACCCCATGTTTAGCTATCAAATTCTTCAATCGGAGTTGGAAAGCCGTTATGAGTATTAAGGAGTATTATGATGTGTTGTAGTAAAAGAGCCTACAAAATTTCAGAAAAAGCTGGAGAAGCAGGAATCTGAAGGGGAGTCGGAGACCAGAGTGAAGTCACAAGCCGCCCTCCTGAAGGCTGCCAGGGTGGGTCACCAAAGGGAACAGGCAACGAGTCTAGTAAATGGTAAGCTTGGCCTCTGTATCTGGCCTGACCATGTGCCTGGATCACTGGGGGAGAGCCAGACCAGCAGTCAGGATGAAGGCCTGACACCAAGGGAGAGATAAGGCCAGGACGACCTTCAGAACAGTCCCTGCCTACTTCTCAATCCCATGTAACTTTCTCCTTTAGCCAACTCTGACCTGGAGTCACACAGTAAAGGGGGTTCTGAAAGACACAGTTCCAATTTAGCCCAGTTGATGTAGTGCAAAACCACCACACTTCACTTTTAAAACCAAAGAGACCTGGATCTATGTCAAAGTTTCAAAATGTTCTCTGGACTATTCTGCATATCAAAAGTGTTCGCAGTGGTAACCAGTTTGTTTCTGTTTTTTCACTTTTGAAATGAGGTGATCCTTGGGAAAAAAGCCATCTTGACCAGCAGATGAGAAACACAAACTCTCTCGGATGTGCTGAAATGTGTGTAGAAAGTTGTCCTTCTTGAAATTTTGTCACTGCCATAAACTAAGCAAGACAACATTTTCATATAATGATCTTAGGCCAACTTATGCTTTTGTGGTCCCGTTTTTATATTATACAGCAATCTTACCAAAGGAAATTACAGTGAAGTGGGGTGACAAGACAGGAATGGTGCTAGTTATATTTTCATTATTCTTAAATGCAGGTTGGATCACAACACTTTCTCACCAAAAGTCTTTCAGTGACCACCCTCGCCTTCCGAGCTCTGTCCAGCCTTGACCTTCAGCCGCAGGTGTACAGCTCAGAACCGCTGGGCTCTCTTTGTGATCCAGGCCTCATGCTCTGTCCATGCTCCTTCCCCTTCCTGGTGCCCCTTCCCATCCTCTGCAACACCCCCCACCCCATTTATTCAATGCAGCCTTCTTTCTGCTTGGAAGTTTCCTACTCCTCATTCCAGATCCCGTGCCACATCACTTCCAGGAAGCTTTCCTGGATCCCACAGCCCTGTCTGGTCTGATTTACCCATATCTATTTCATGGTGCATGTTACATTCCAGTAGAGAGCAGACTCTGTCTGACTCAGACCTAGCTAATGAGTGCCATGGGGCAGATATAGGTCTTATTCTTCGTTACAACTTCAGCCAGAGGACAAGACTGGCACACAGATCTTCATAAATATTGGTCAATTATAAATGTTCTGATACGTGGGTAGTGGGAAGGACAAATAAATGAATAAACAAGAAAATCGATGTGTAAATGAGTAAGCATTTCCTCTGAGCCTTGCCCTGTGCCCTAACTGCCAAAAACACCAGCCAGAATTAATGTGAAACCCTGAGATGACCAGCAGAGCTGGGCTAAGGAGGAGGGCTCCATGACTACCCAGATTCCCTGAGCAGCAGTTCCTGGGAAATCAGGAGGGGCTGACAGGCAGACAATGACAGTCTAATGGCAAAACCCACAATTCTACCAGAAAGACAGATGTGTGAGTGTTTCCTTCCCACCCTGGATTACTTCTGTGCCATACAATAAAGGTACTGCAATTGTCATCCATGGGGACTGAGCCGTTTCTTCCACACGGCTGGCCCCAGGGAGAGCTGCATTTCCTTAAATACACCCGTGAGAAGATAGGGCCTGTAGAATCTGACTCAGACGTGACTATCTACTGTACCGCTAGTCCCAGCCATTTACCCACATGCACAATCACACCCAAACACGTCCACACAGCGTGGTCCTCCCCCTACATCTACCCGGTCAAAAACTGGCAAACCAGAGGACGAAACCCAGAAAATTCTGATGCAGACAGAACTCCTAAGATCTTAAAGCCAGATGGGAAACTATGAGTCAAGACAAATCCCACTCCTCACTATTGATTTTTTAAATTTATTGTAAATGTAACCTGCTATCACTGTGAGGAATAAAACCATTTAAAACCTGTATGAAATCAACAGAAAACTTATTTCGTTACCTGCCTCCATAAACGATTATTCCCTGGTGTCCACCACTGCTGTGTGGCATCTTTCACCACACCCCATGTGTGTATTACATACACATAGATGTGTGTCTTGAGTGCAAACGTAAGCAAATTGTATATACTGCTATGCAGCTTGCTCTTTCCGAATGTTACAGATTTACAGAATTCTTTTATTTTCATTCCCTTCCTTCACACCCTCTTCAGCACAGTCATACACTCACACAGACACACACAGACACAGACACAGACACAGACACAGACACACACACACACATGCATATGTTTAGTTTTTCCATTGCGTGCTTTACCAATTTGGTGTTTTCTACATCTTGCTTTTCTGACACAACAATATCAGGAAATATCAACTAGTTTAGCTGTAGTTCATTCTTTTTAATAGCTGGGTTATTCCATTCCAAAATGCCATAAATATTCTGTGATGTGGACACACCATAATTTTAAAAATCATTTCTCACTTGATGTACGTTAATTTTCTCTTTGTTGCTACTGCAACCAATACTGCAATCGATACCTTAGATGTTAGATTGTTTTCTCAAAATGATGTAACAATTCTAATTTCCTCCAGCAACGCATGTGACTGTCCTTTCCACATACTCCCAACAGGAATAGTAGTTATGACCATTTTTATTTTCACCAATCCAATTATGCCTTTATTTTCCACTTCCCTGACTGAGGCTGAACAAAACATTTTATATATTTACTGATTTCTTAGGTCTACTCCTCTGCGATTGGCCTGTTCACAATCTTTGACCTCCTTCTTATTACATTGTTTGTCTTTTTATTACCAGCTTGTAAGATACTTTTATATATTTGTTCATCCAACTGTACTTATTAAATACATACTAGAGCAGGCGCTCTTCCAGGCACTGAAGAAACAGACAAAAACCTCTGCCTGTACGTGGCTTCCACTTGGATGTGGGAAGACAGACAGACAGATGGTCAGCAAATTACCTCATGTCTGATGGAGTTGTGCTGCAGGAAAGGCAAGGCCAAGAAAGAGTTGGGAAATGCCCGAGGCAGTCTCTACCTGACTTAGGCTTTAAAAAAATTTTTATCTGAAATTATAATTTGTCATTTTACTTTATGGGATCTTTTTCCTTACAAATTTTAAAGAGGTCAGATGCTTTTTAAATATATTTATACCTTCCAGGTTTCTTAAGTTGATTAAAAAAAAGCTAGCAAAGTAATTTCACACTTAACCGTTTTCTTGATTACTCCCAGATATTTATTATTCCACATAAATTTTATCATTATTTTATGCAATTCAAAAAAATTGGGATTTTAATTGGAATTACATTAAAGTTATTTATTAGTTTGGGGATCACTGATAAGCTCACATTGTCTTCATATCTAAAAACATAGTAAATATTTTTATGTTTTCATATCTTGCTTTATCCTTCAAAAAGATTTTATTTTCTTCATATAGCATTTATAATTTAGTATTAAATTTAATTCCTAATCATTTCCTCATTTTTTATACTATGAATTGGAATTCTTTTTCCTATCTCAATTCATTACTTATTTTTGCTGGTTAACCAAAAAAAAAAAAGTGTTTCATATTTATTTTTTATCCAATCACCTCACCAGAATTCCATAATAATTATGTAAGTTTTTATTATTGAATTTTCTCTGTATAAAATATCAGCAAAGGCAAACTACTGATATTTTATCTCTTTCAATACTTTACTATCTTCTCTTATCCCATTAACTAGGCCTATGGAAACAGCATAGGAATATAAAGAAGACAGTTGGCATCTTGTTCCCAAATGAGAAGTTGCAATTATTGTGCAAAGAGAAAGGTATGTTGGTGGAACGAAGACACAGATTGTAAAGCTGTCTCTTAAGCCACACGTGTCACTTCAGCTCACATTTCATTGGCCAAAGCATGTTATGTGGCCAAGCCAGACTTCAGTAGATGGGAAATACATCCCTCTCTTAGAGAAGAGTGACTAGGGGATACCGTAGAAAGGGTCCTTTGCGGGGGGGGGGGGCAGAAAATATTTTGAACAGTAATACAATCTACCACAATAGTCTATATCAGATAGCAAACTACAGCTGTAGCCAGATTCTATTTTTGCATGGCCTGTGAGCTAAAACTGGTCCTTATATTTTTAAATTGTTGGAAAGTGTTAAAAAAAAGAAGAAAAAAGGATCGTTCATAAAACATGAAAATTATATAAAATTCAAATGTTTGTGTCTATAAATGAAGTTTTATTTGAACACAGCCATGCTCATTCCTTTGTGTCTCCTGTGGCTGCATTCACATCACAACAGTAGTTGAGGTGAGTAGTTATGACCTACTTCAAAGCTACAAGCTGCTCCCTGCTGGTGGCCCTTCGTTCAGGGCCTTCTCTCCACATCCGTTCCGCCTCCTTCCCAGGCACCTCCCGTGAAAACCATATTATGTCCCCTGAGGTCCACTTCTCTCAGGACATAAGTAATGACATCAAACTGCAAACAGTCCCATAGGGCATGCCACAACACCCATCATGGCTTGGAAGTAATGTGCCATTGCTTTAAGACCCTAGACACCATCTTATTACCACAGGGATCTGAGGTTGTCCTGTAACTACACACATATGTAAAGAACATGTACACCTGCACGGAAAGAAGGGCCCATCCCCGAGTCAACACCACCAGCTATAGAGCTGGAACTTCAGAGATGCAGGGTTTAATACCTCCAGACAACAATCCACAAACACATTTTGTCACCTGAGTTTACTCCATTGGACGTTAAAACATAAATGTTTCTTTGCTTGGTACCTTCAAATAAGAAAATCACCCCCCAGTGGTATGTGGAATTTCCATCCAAGTGTAGATCTTTGTCTGTGGCTGGCTGGGAACCTCTTTGTTTCCAGCTTAAGGAGTGCCTGACTAATCAAAGATTAGTCAGAGATTTTGCAGAGACTGGAGCACACATGCCAACTTTATTATGGACATTCAGCAAAAGAAATACTTTCACACTAAAATTGATTACTTCGACAAATGTGCAGTACATCTTTTACACAGAAACATAGAAAAGTGACAAAGTGTGATGTATACTGATATCTTAGGAACTAGAAAAACAGAGCTGCCACCAGGGTGAATTGAAACTGGTTACTGGATAATTCAAACAAAAACACCCACAGGTGAGAGGGGGTGAGATGAGGAGGCCACAGCACCTGCCCTTAAGGAGCTTATAACAGAGTCAAGAAAACTTCGGGCAAATCATCACAACACAGGGAGGTAAGTGCTGTGTCCCATGTGGCCGGGGTGCTCCCCTCCCTCCAGAAGGAAGGAGGTGGCCACATGGAAGCTTGCACAGGAGCAAGGAGAAGGTGGGAAGAGAGCATTTCAGGGTGGGTGGAGCTGGGTGACTGTGCCAGCCCCAGACCCCAGAAACTGGAGAGGGAAGAGAAGACACCACAAAGGGCATTTCCATGGAGAAGCGCAGCTTTCATGCTATGGATCAGTAGTCTTGGAACATTTCTGCTCACGTGCCCACTGAAAGGACTTTGAAATCCTATATCCCCATGTGCATTTCTCATGGGAAATCAAACATTTTTCATCATGTGCCTAAGAAACTGCAAAAAGTATAATTCCTGGCATATTGTACATATTGACATTAAAAAACGTTACATCACTTATATCCAGGAATGTCTAAATGCTATACAATTTGATATCTACCCTGTGATCCCTTTTCAAAAATACATGAAAAATGTGTTCCTAAAAGTAAGAAATTTTACATCTTTTTTTTTTTCTCTGCACTTACTGAGGGTAACTTTTTTTCCTTTGGGAAACACTTCATTGGATCCCTTGCTCATTTAATGAGAAGCCCAGGCCTGGGAGGGGCATGAGGATCAGACAGGTGGGGGTTAAGCTACTCTGCAGCCATAGTTCTCAAAGCCTCAGGACATCAGGACCAGCTGGAGGGATTGTGAGACTCGGGTGGCCGGATCCCTGCGTCCCTGACACGTTTTCAGGTCATGCTCGTCTGAAGACCAGCTTTAGGAACCACTGCTCGACAAAACCAAGCAAAGAGGGGTTTTCTTGGGCAGATTTTTTTTTTTTTTGGTTGTTCAAGGAGATTTTCTGTTTTTCTCTGACCCACCGAGAATAAAAGGAATTTGAGGAGGCCAAGGATCCAAGCTGCAAAGAACGTAACATAAAGAATTCTACTCTGAGGGCTCAGCCCTGCACCAAGGTGGTGTCAGGCAGGGGAAGGAGAGACAAAGGGGTCTTTTGGGTAAAGGGGACCAGCCCTAGAACAGAAACTCCACAAAGGTGGCCACTTTGTTTGTTAATTGCAAACTGTCGGCACCCACAACGTTGCTGGTCACACAGGAAGCTCTCAACAAATGAGTGAATAAATAGTGCAGCCTGGCTGATGAGCTGAGCTTTCCTGCTTCCATTCTGCTCTTCCCAAGCCTTGCGTCCCACACAGGAGCCTTGCACTGGGGGGTGAGGACTCGCTGCCCGCCCTCTGCTCCCAGCAGTGCAGGAGAGTTCGGCTCGAGACAGGCCGAGGCAAAGATGAGATGCTGGAGGCAGCAGCTCAGAGCAAGTGGAGGCTGGCAGCAACCTTGGGAACACTGGTTACGAAATCCCAGCAGGAACTGGGGAAGGAGCCAGACTTCTGACAGTATCGCAGAATGGTAGCTGAAGTAATTTATTTGTATATTTAATATTATTTAATATTTTATATTTGGACCTCCAATCAAACACATTTTAGGTATGAAAGATAGCTCACGGCCTAACAGAATGACACTGGAAGAGTATCTCACCTCCCTGGGCCTTGGTTTCCTTAACTGCAAATCAAAGTTTCTAAACCAAAGGACCTCTGGGTCCCTTTCCAGCTCTGAGGTCTGGGATGTGTGAGAGGTTTTTCATTAAAAGCAACAGTGATTGGCCCTGGGCATATGGACTTGCTCTGAAGCAAAGCCAAATGCCTACTTTTTCCTTTTCAGGGGAAGATCCAAAACCAAAAGTGATTGACAGCATGCCCAAGCCAGAACCAGGCATTTACTAATTGGGGAACCATATTGTTCTTCCCTATAAAGTAACACAGGTAGGTTGTGCTTTCTGATAGGAATAATCTCTCCCTGGTGAAGACAGGTAGTGCTAAGAGAAGCATTTCAGACAATTTGGCTAAGGGCAAAAGGAGCACCCTGGGATGCTGTGCAATTTAAGCATGAACACTCTCCAAACATCCTCTAAGAGCGGAAACTGCCCTAGTCCCAGCTGCAGACCACTCAGGCGCCATCCGTGATGTTGAGCTAAAGGATCAAAAAGCATCCTTGTTACAGAACCACCTGTTGCTGTGTGATGAAAGCGAGACACAGACACACTGAGCTTCGCTGAGTGAAAGGGGGCACCAAGAAAAGACAAGTAAGCCCTGGACACGGGCTGAGATGCAGGTGCTGTGCTGGGAGGCTGGGCCGGTATGGCTGGGGGCACGCACCTGACCACTCTGCAGACTCCTCCCGAGCCGGCTTCTTTTGGACCTGTGTGTCTGTGAAGGAAAGCTTCTGTGTGACCCCTCCCCACCCCCCTCCCATCCCTGGGCCCTGAGACCCAGTAGTAGATCAGGGAGGAGGAGAGAGGGGGATGGGCCCCCTCCCAGCTCCTCCCGTGGGGTGGTGACAGTCATCACATCCTCCGCTCTCCCCTCAGACCCAGGGCTGCAGACGCACAAGCAGGCATGTGTGTCCCCAGGGCCTGTGCTCCCCGCGGTTCCCTACATGCTCTGTAAACAGTCCTTTCACTCAGTTCTTCTCAAATAGCCCATTTGATGGAGCCTCCATTCCAGGACCACAGCAGTTTCCCTGTCTAACGGAAGCTCCGTAATCTGGGAGGGATGTGGGAATACCAGAAAAGTTCAAGAAGAGGAGAGAATAAGTGGTTACTGGGATGAAGTGAGAGGTGGGACAGTGGAGGGCTCCTTGCAGAAAAGAAGGTAGGGAGACAGTCATCAGGCCTGGGCCCCTTGAAGACTGAGCCAGGGGGCAAGATGAGATGCAGATTGACATCCACTTGGCCTTGGACAAGTCAGCCTCTCTGGGGTCAGTTTCATCCTCTAGGAAACAAGGAGGGCTCTAACTTGATTCCCCAGTGCCCATGCCGCTGCAGCTATGACCTACTCACACTTCACTGTATTCTGTGAAGTCCCCCACCCTGAGGGCAGTGCCCTGCACCTGGAGGGGCTCAGGAACAAATTTCAAAAACAGCCACCGCCCTACATCTCCCTCCCCAAATCAATCAACGTGATCCTTCTTACACTCTTCAGTTCAGGGTGTGACTGGTACCCACCCCCTGCCAGCCCATACACACCAGTCAAAGAACAGGACACGACAAACAAAGGCCAGTCCTGAAGGATTCGCTATGCAAGGCACTTTTTTTCTTGCTACTCATGTTGTCAAAATTCTTACCTGCTTTTAATACGCTCCTCTAAATAAAAAATCAAATTCCTTTATATGGCATACAAGGTTTTTCATGATCCAAATATTTTCCTGCATAATTAGAGGGAGATGAGCCAAAAAAGAAAAAAATGAAAGAACTAAAATGGCAAAACCTCCTCTCTTTCCTAGGGCTTAGCAAACCTTCCCTGAAATCTCTCTTCACTCCTACATGGAGCCGCCCAAGCCTCTACACGGAGGGGACACCCCCAAGACTTGCCTTCTCCAACATCGCTCCCTCTGCCAACCTGCCTGGGGCCCGCTCCCTGACCTGCCACCAGCTTTCCCAACTAGCTAATCAGATCTTTGGCAAACGTTCTGGAAACAGCAGGTCTGAGGGTTGAGGACAGGTGTCTCTTCTTTCCTGGGTAGCTTTCTGGGGGCACTGCCCAGCTTTTACATACTGTTCAACTGCGTGGCTCTGGTGGGAAAGAGGCCCGCAGAACAGCCTCGTGTGGGCCCCAGGGCCATTGTGGGGCTCAGGACTGTTCACAAATGCTCTGAGGCCTAGAATGACCCTGGTGCCGGCAGCGCCCAGGAGAACATGCTTCACCTCAGGGACAGGCCAGAGGAAAGACGGTTTATAAAAATGTGTTTCCTGGGCTTCCCTGGTGGCGCGGTGGTTGGGAGTCCGCCTGCCGATGCAGGGGACATGGGTTCGTGACCCGGTCCGGGGAGATCCCACATGACGCGGAGTGGCTAGGCCCGTGAGCCATGGTCGCTGAGCCTGCAAGTCTGGAGCCTGTGCTCTGCAACGGGAGAGGCCACAACAGTGAGAGGCCCGCGTACCACCAAAAAAAAAAAAAAAGTGTTTCCCTGTCTGGGAAATCAGAGTCAGACCTCTGTCCTCAGTCCTCTCCAGACCACTCACGTGGGGACATCATTCAGCTCAGGGCTGGAGCTGCTCTTTTCAGAAATGGCCACTGTTTTGGACTCAGCCCCAAAGCCCCAGGTCCACCCTGACTTGGCCCCAGGCCACATTTAAATACTCACATCAATGTGCCTGATACCAACAGGAGTCCTCCCCTGCAGGCACTGGCAAACAGAAATCCAACAATGTTGTACCCTTAAACTGAACAATTTTGATTTGAATGATGGAGCTCTGGATGGTGGATTCTGTGAAGCTTAATGACAAAGGAGAATCGGCAGCACACGAGGTTTTCTTCTTGTGGCAGCCCGTGCTCTGCGGGGCCTTGGGCACACAGCCCCTGTCTCACTGTTTGGTCTTGTGAAACATGGATGATGGGCTTATTCCCCTCTTCTTAAAGAGATTAATGAGCTAAATGTTTGCAAGATGCCTTGAGTAGTTTGCTGAAAATTTTAAAACAAATTCTTCCAAAACCATTTCCTCAAAATCCAATTTTATTGAATTCCTTGTTTGAAAACTAACTCTAAAATGATGTTAAAAAGGAGCAAGGGGGCTTGCCTGGTGGCGCAGTGGTTGAGAGTCCGCCTGCTGATGCAGGGGACACGGGTTCGTGCCCTGGTCCGGGAAGATCCCACATGCCGCGGAGCGGCTGGGCCTGTGAGCCATGGCCGCTGAGCCTGCACGTCCGGAGCCTGTGCTCCGCAACGGGAGAGGCCACAACAGCGAGAGGCCCGCGTACCGCAAAAAAAAAAAAAAAAGGAGCAAGGTCACAGGGTCTGCCGTCTGCCATAAACCTTGTCATGAACATTGGAAGCAGCCTTGCTCAGTTGAGCCCATGGAAATTGTGACTTAATCCAACCGCTTCTTTTCATTTCTCTGACTTCGCATTTCCAGAAGTATGCAGTGCGTTTCGAATGACATTTATCCAAGGTTATGACAACAAACAACTGTCTCTCCAGTGATGCATTTGTTCTGTGCGTCCCAGCCCAAGGCCCTTCTCTTGCTTTTCTTTCAAACCTCATTCGTTCTCCGTCATCTCGGCCAGAAAGTTCCTGCTTCAGAGCTGAAAGTAAGTACATTTTCTACTAATTTCTCAGGTTCTTAAGTGCTTTGGGATCATAAATAGAACACTTAGGGAAAAATCTTGAGAAAAGATTCTATTCAGAATTCCTAATAGCTCATCTTTTAAATTATGGTCTTTCATCTTCCTCTGGGAGTACATTATTTTCTAATTAAACTGTAATAACAAAATCTCTTACTTGTATGTCTAACCAAAGCAAACTTCCCTCCTGATGAATTTCTTAGCTTCTCTACAGTTTTAGTCTCTACATCATCATCAAGCTCTATTCAGGACTACAAGCAGGTTTTTCCTAATGGGATTAGGAGCAGAAAACGTCATGTTTCTTTTACCTCCTGAGAGTCACCCTTTTACCTGATTAACCTCCTGTTTCCATTCTGGTACTGGTACATAAGCATCTCTGCCATCGACATACACATGTGGACTTTCTGTGGTTCTGGGGCAATTAACACTCTGCCTTTCTCATCTACAAGTTCAATAGTCCTCTTCCTTCCTTGGCAAAAATACAGGGTGTAGGATAAACGAGAATTAAAAGAAGATTCATGATCACATACTCCTCCAAAGTGATTGTCACTTAGAAAGCCATGCAGTCACTGCAGACCTGAGACATTCACTCTTTGCTTGGTTGGCTCTGTCACGGGGAATATGTATTCCCCAAAACGGAGGGCTCAGTCTTTTCACAAAAGCAGCTATTCTTCCTATTTTTATTTCCCTAAGCTGCCTTGAGATGATCCCACCACTCGTCTTCCTCCCAAACACATACACTTACACACACATACACATGTACACACACATACACACATGCATATACCTGTACGTACATACATGCATGCGCACACATGCAAAGCCAAGGGGGAAAGAACTGAAAGAGTGATGAGAGGCCAACGCTGAGAGCAGGGCCTTGAGCAGGATTGGGAGGGGCAGGTGTGCAGAGGGCTGGTCATGAGCCTCACTGATTCACGCACTGACCGGAAAGGCCCATGCACACTGAGGCACCAGGCCTGCGACCACGAAGCCGCTGTGGCTGTGACAGCAGGTCACACTCAGTCCTCGAGAAGAGCCCCCACGGGGCTGTGGGAGCCCAGAGAAGGGGGTCCCCAGCAGATGGGGTAGGACACCCCGCGGCGAGTGGAGGGGACACCATGGAGCACCTTGGCTTTTCAGTGGCCCGGATTTCGTGGGAGGGGGGGAGGTGTGGGTGTCCCCCTCCAGCACCATCACCCTCTCATTCCTCAGGGCAACGTCAGGCAGCTCAGCGTAAAAAGAAAAGCCAAACTACCTTCACCTCATTAGTTTTCCAGGCATGTTTCCCACCTGAATACTTAATGGCTAATTAACCTCATGTGAGATCCGTCTGCCTTGTCATAAAAACGCTGGCAGGTCTGTGCTGGGGGGTGGCATCCGGGGCCAGGACGTAAGGACAGGTGGCGGGAGCACAGGTGGGGCAGCTTAGGGAAGGCAGCCCAGAGAAGGGGGGTCCAGGAGGGAGCGCTCTGGGGCGGGGGTGGGGGGCGGGCCAGGTGGCCCTGAGGCTCTGAGAGCTGAGAGACAAGAAGGTGTGTAAAGGGCGTGGGTGTCATCTCAAGAAGTCTGGCTGATATTAAAATGATACAAAAATTCAGAAGAAGATTTACACTCAGGGCGCCACATGCACTTGGCAACGTGCCAGCGATGCGTGTGGGGCCTTGGAGCAAGACAGACTCAGTAGCTCAGTGACCTTGAGCAAGTCCCTCTCTGAGCCTTAGTTTTCTTATTTATGAAACGGGTGGGAGAGCAGGGAACAGGAATAGAATGTGCCCCTCATATTTAACTGGAGCATTGAAGAACACCTCTCACCCCGCACCGTCTCTGACCTTTGACATGGAGACCATTGTAAGAGAAGCCAGGGCAAAATCAGACTGCTTTTAAAGTACAGATTTTAAGGATGTGCTGGTGTATTGGGGAGTTTGCTCTTTTATATGTTAAAATATTAATTTAAAATGCTAAACATACGTTTTGGGCCCTGCGCAGGAGACAACGAATCCTATACGGCTTTAGGTAAAGCCATATAGCTACAGAAATCAAGGCAGAAGAATAGACAAAGATCAATGGAAGAGAATAGAGAGCCCAGAAACAGACCCATACAAATGTAGCCAACTGATTTCAACAAGTGTGTGAGAGCAATGCGAGGGAAAAAGGATAGACTTTTCAACAGATAGTGCTGGGAGAAAATACTTGCAAAATACATATTGGAAATGACTTTTTTCCCAAAATATTCAAAGAAATATTAAACTCAACAATAAGAAAACAAACAATACAATTTTAAAATGAACAACAGATATGAATAGATGTCTCACCAAAGGAGATCTACAGATGGTAAATAAACATAAAAATAATACTTATCATTTATCATTAGAGAAATGAAAATTAAAATGACCATGAGATACCACTAAATACTTATTAGAATGGTTAAAATCCAAAATGCTGACAATACCAAATGATGGTGAAGATGTGGAGCAACAGGAGCTCTCATTTCTTGCTAGTGGGAATGCAAAATGGTACAGTCACCTTGGAAGACAGTGTGGTGGTTTAATACAAAACTAAACAGACTCTTACCATATGATCCAACAATTGTGCTCCTTGGTATTTACCTGAGTTGAAAACTCATGTTCATCACAAAAATCTGCACATGGATGTCTATAACAGCTTTATTCATAATTGCCAAAACTTGGAAACAACCAAGAAGTCCTTCAACTATCGTTTAGCTAGAAAGCCTAAGAAAGACAGGGGTGAAACTTAAATGCATATTACTAAGTGACACAACCAGTCTGGCCATGTGCTGTGTGATTACCATTATATGACGTTCTGGGAAAAGGAAAACTATAAGACAGTAAATAGATAAGATATTACCAGTGGTTTGGGAAGGGACTGAGGTTGAATAGATGTAGTACAAGGGGATTTTTAGGGTGGTGATACTATTCTGTATGATACTGTAATAGTGAATATATGACACCATGCATTTGTCAAAACTGATAGAAATTTACAGCATAAAGTGCAAATCTTAGGTTTTCAAAATTAAAAAAAAGTCATTTAGGAGGTTAGAATGTCTCAGGATGGAAGCAACCAAAGAATCTGATTGTATCATAAATACATGAAAGAACCTCAATGCATGCGGTGGGGGAAAGGTGCTGATATAAGTGACTTTGAAAATGAGTAGAGACTGTAAGACAAAGGCAATCTGCTCTCTAGTTGATACGGTTCACCACAGGGATGTGGCCTAACAATTCTGAAACCACTGGAAGTGTGCATCTGGACCCAGCAATTAAATGATGCCCTGCACCTGGCAGGAGCTGAGTTCCTCACTGTTGGGCCAGGAGGTTACAGGTAAGCAAGGAGAAGAGGTCAGAAGGCTCCACGTGGCAACAGACTGGAGTTGGAAACTTCAGGATGAGCTCATACTTAGCTTCATGTAGATACAGATGGAGAGAGAAGTATTTGTAGATGTGTGTACACACATGGCTTAGTGTATACACATGTATCTCCTTATTCTGTTAGTGGAAAGGGCTCAGGAGCAGCAGCACCCCAGAAACAACATACACATTAGCCCTCAGATCTTGGTTTTTAACACCATTCTCCAATAAAAGGAGTCAGTGATCCTTGGAACAATGACTGATTCCGTGACGATAGCACAAAATAACAAGATGAGCCTGGAACATCTTGCAGTGCAGAAGGTAAATAATTGTTCCCCAAAATCACAGTGGTGAGGGTATGTTCAAAGGGTATGTGCCAACCACAAGAGCTCCCAACAGCCAAAGTTGGAACAATTTAAGCAACAAAATAAATAAAATAATATTGGATTATAACCTAAAGTATAAAATAAATACCCATGTATCCATACTGATAACCAATGATTGAACAAATCATAAATGGAAGACAGTAGACAAATCTCCCGTGCAGATTCCCAAATAATTTACGTGGCTCTTCCATTCACAGGAGGCAGGCACAGCTCTCTACTCCTGACGTGTGGGCTGTGCATACTGACCTCCTTTCAAAGAGGTCATGCGGCAGATGGGCAGGGGAGAAGTTAGACAGACACGACCTCGGCCGGGTGATGCCGGAAAAGTCGTGTTGACAATACGTCCCTTGATGTGACATAATGAGGATATTACTTTATTTCGTGTGGTCTTCCTCCCCTCAAAGTCCGTAACCCCAGTCTGAGCATGAGAAAAACACCAGACAAATACCAACTGTAGGACATTCTACAAAATGCCTGACCAGTACTCAAAACTGTCAAAGTCATCAAAAACAGAGGAAGTCTAACTGTCACAGCCAAGAGGAGCATAATGAAACATACTCAATGTAAAGATGACTAAATGTCATGTGGGCATGAACAGAAAAGGGCATATGGTAAAAACTAAGGAAATACGAATAAAATATGGGTTTTAGCTAGTAATAATGTGTCAATATTGTACTGTTCATTGTGGTTAAGGTACCATACTAATGTAAGACGTTAATAATATGGGAAACTGGGTGTGCTGTGTATGGTAACTCTCTAAACTATCTTTGTAACTTTTCCATGAATCTAAAATTGTTCTAAAATAAAAAGTTTATTTTTTTAAAAAAATGTTCATAGCTCCATCACCCAATTAAAATTGGACATATGTCTTTCAGAGATTTTTCTATGCCTTTGCATGAGTGTATATATACTCTGCACCACTGAACCATGATTTTAACCATAGAGTAGTGCTCTACATCATGGGCCTGCCCGAATTTATTTAACCGATCCTCAGTCACCGGTTATATGTATGGTTTTTCAGTTTCCCACTATTATCATTAACATGTATACACAGTGAGCATCATTGTATGTACATCTTTGTTCGTATCATTGATGATTTGTTTAGAGCCACTGAGTCAGCTCAGTCAGGTTTGTAGGTCCTAAAGGCAGAGTGGAGCTCTCTGTCACCTTCTATTGGGCTAGAGTGTGTGACTAGGATCCTCAGATTTTTAGTGATGACACATTTTCTAATTCAGGGGTTTGAAGTAGTACTAGACACCTAAATTTAACAAAACTTGGTACCTGGATTTTGAGCAATTTATATTTATTGAAACTTAAATAAATCAGCTGTGATCATGATCTTTCACAACACCTTCATTTATAACTCTTTTTTCATCTTTTCATCAATTTTTATTTCTCTGAAGTGTCATTGGTCAGTTAGGCTCCAATGTTAATAGAAAACTGTTTGCTTTAACCATGTATTTCTCTTTTCCTCCTCCAACTTTCACTCCAGCCAACTATCAGTATTTTCTCCTGTATGAAAAGAACTTGGTACCAAGTGAAGGAGGGGGCTGACCTGCTTCTAGGAGAAGCCTTTCTCAACTCACCTGCCTACCTTTTGATTTGAACCAAATGGAACCCCAGGAATCTGAAATTACATTGATAATATCGGGCTTATACTTTTTGATCACAGTATATATTTCCTTTTACTCATTAGAATGATACAGTGCTTTTTATCCTGAATATCTCATAGAAGTCATATTTTAATATAGACCTCATGTAACAAGTATGGGTTGCTCCACAAAGTAATGGTAAAAATAGTCGCATCTCTTGATATTTGAATTGAATGTTCAAGCACCAGCCTGCTATGTAGGGAAAAAAGGCCAGTATCTTCCTCTGGGCTGCCTCCTATCCTGAATGTTCTAAAACCCCAGTGGTTTACGGACTCCTAAACTGAACAGTGAGCCTGGCATTGGTCCATCTAGTACTGTCTGGACTCCTCACTGCCACTTGGTGCCGCTGTTAGGAACTGCTCCACCTGCTTGCAGAGGTGCTGGTCCTGGTGGGCGTGGTTCCCAGGACAACCAGGGCGGAGCCTGCTTCCCAGGACTGTCAGACCACCGCCCGAGGTCCTCAGCACTTCAACCCCATCACAGCAGCCCCCGGAGTACTAGCCACCCCGGAGCTCTGGGACAAAACTGGATTTGACGTTCACCTCTCTCTTCCTAGAGAAGGACTGTCCAATGTCTCCAATTTCTCTTTCTCTGAGTAAACATTCCCAGAGGCTGGGCAATTTTTCTTTCAACAAGTAAGACATCTGATTTCAACTCCTTTCTACTGACAAAGGCTAGTACTTGCCCCTTCTAAAAACCCTCTTCCTTTCTCTCCTGCACAAAACGTCTCATTATTTTCTGTTTTTACTGCCCAGGAGAACTTTGGCCAGGCACGTGCTCCTGCAGATAAAGCTGTTTTCCTGGACTCTAGGGAAGCTGGTCCCTCACCCCTTCTACGAGGAGAGTGAGGCTGTTCATTTTACAGGCGCTACTTCAAATAAGAGGAAACCAAAAAATTAATCTCTAGCAGAAGCATTCATTTTCCCACAAAATTCGAACTGAAATTTGGTCTGCCAATGAAAAAATAAAACCACTAACTCTGTTTCTTGCACATTTTATATACCTCCCCCAAACATATCTTTCTAGAAACACAAACTGTTGATTATTCAATTGATGATGTTCACATTCTAACACATCAAAAATAGTTACTGGGCACTTCAGTGAGTTACTGAAGTGGATCAGAGAGGAGGAGGGAGAACCTACCAGCCCCCGACCCAGGGGGTTACCTGCTGCTCAGGAGACACAACACAAACACCAGAAGCTGACCTTTCAAACGGGCACAGGGTGCCACATGACAAATGCAAGGCAAGAACAAAACACGCTTCAGGACGTGAGAGCAGAAAGGCCACCTGGGTTGAGTGGTAGGCAGAGACACTCTAGACGTTTGGTCTTGACTTGGGGCTAAAACAAAAGTGAGATTTAGAGGAGAGATTGCAGAATTCTAGAGGGAAGACAGTAGTAAAAATGTCGAAGTAAAAATGTGCTAAGCTTCCGGAGATGATAAGAAAACTGGGCTGGAAGGTGGGTTCTACATAGAATACCGGGAAACATGGCAAGAAAACATTAGCCTGGGACAGATTGTAGACAGCCGTAAATGCCAAGTCCTTTAAAAATGGGATTTTATTCCGTAGACAATGAGAACTCCTTTATGGAGCCCACACTGCATGCCTGGCTCTGGGCTGGGTAATTTACATGTAGTGTCATATATAACCCAAACGCAAGAGCTCTGAACTAAGTAGTCTTGTCCCCACGTGCATGTGGGGGAGCTGAATATGACAAAGCTTAAGGATATCTATTTCTTTGATGCTTTTTCTTGATTTCGATGATTATTTCTCTGGTGAGCGTCTTCAACTGTATTCTTATGAACATATCTAGCTCTCTTGCCAGAAAAGTGCACCATTTCTCTGGAATATAGTTAAACAAGGTGGCAGATCTAAATATCCTACAAACTCAGCCCCTCCACTTCAGTGATTCAGCCTTTCCACTGACACTGAGCTGGTGCTTTTTAGACACGAAGACTGTTGATTGCTGTGGAGTGGTTTGTGAAGGCTTAGCCTGATTTATTACTTGATTTAATTCTTTGCAGCCTTCTGGAATTAATTTATTTGTATGATTGACAGATGGCCCAAAGTGATGCATGTTACACTGCAGGTGTGTGGGGTAGTGAGGAATCTGAAGAATGCTAGGACTGTTACTAAAAGTCAGAGAAGTGATTCTTTCCCAGTGTGCATTTTCTTCCCTTAGAATCACCTGAAGCGTAGAGAACTTCCATGTTGAAGCTCCTTGATTTGCTAACTTTACTTTAGAGCCCTATCAGTATTTACAATGAGCAGCAGAATTGAGTTGCTGAAGCAGAAGGGCCTTGGAGACACCTAAGCTTGTCAGGTATGCTGCTGAGAATGTTTTCACTAAGAGATATTTTTTGCTTGTCTTTCCCATCAGTTGAAAAAAAGGGGGCTTTATATTAATTATCATAGCTTTTGCTTCCCCCTCCTCCCCTTTAAGGTAACAGTAATCTCACCTAGTCTCAACTGTCACTTGGCTGTCCTTACCATTTTTATGTACTTTGGAGTTCGATATAAATGTGTTGTCTCGCTGGCCAGGGAAAACTCAATTGAATTACTAACAAAATAGGAGATTTTGAGTTTTATACACACAACTAATTAATTGAGTATTGATTTTTCTCCAGTTACATTATACAATGCAAATGAAGATAAAAGGCACAGTCACTGAAGTAGAAAGGTGCCAGGGGAAAGGGGTACCCACCACACAGACTGAAGATTCCCATCACTTACAAAGTCCCTCACAAAAAGCTGAATCTTTTCAATTTGTTCACTAGTTCAATTACTTTTGTCCTTCAAAGTGTTCTGCTCTATTCAAGTCAAACACCTGGGATTGAAGGTGTGGACTGGCAGGTGCTCAGCTCCTTGGGGCAAGCGGGCAAGTGCCTTGGCAAGACAGCTGATAGGTTACACATATTCCAACCATCACACAGACTCCTGCCAGGAGTGCCAGTGCTGAGTGGAGTTGGGTGCTGGGCAGCAGGGAGGTTGGGGAGTCTGCTCGAGGGGAAGCAGGAAGCTCCCGGACCAACCCACATCCTCCACCCTGCCCCATTCCTGTGCTTCACCCTCCATGGTTTAAGTTTCAGCCAGAGCCACTAAGCTCTGGTGAAAATCCAAATAACTCTTCCCTTTCGGAAGAGTGGCTTCCAACATTTCAATGGGCTTCATCTTAACATGCAATCAGAGTAATATTCAAAATACTTAGAACATGCCAGAAGACACTGACCCCCCCCCACAACCCAACACTAAGGTAAACTGGTCCATTCAAGACAAAGTCTACCATTCAGCTACTTTAAATTTATGTAAAACCTAACCTGTTCCTGCATGTTGGTTTTTAAGATTTTACTGTTGTTTCCTATTTTTCTTTCTTTCTTTTTTTTTTTATTTAACATCTTATTGGAGTACAATTGCTTTACAATGGTGTGTTAGTTTCTGCTTTATAACAAAGTGAATCAGCTATATATATTCATTTATCCCCATATCTCTTCCCTCTTGTGTCTCCCTCCCTCCCACCCTCCCTATCCCACCCTTCTAGGTGGTCACAAAGCACCAAGCTGATCTCCCCGTGCTATGTGGCTGCTTCCCACTAGCTATCTATTTTACATTTGGTAGTGTATATATGTCCATGCCACTCTCTCACTTTGTCCCAGCTTACCCTTCCCCCTCCCCCCTATTTTTCATCTTTTCTTTTTTTACTGGATCATCTTTAACTTATTTCACTACTCATTTTTTCCACTCTTTTTCTTCTGTTTTTGAATTTAAGACCAAGAAATAGAAATCAGTTATAAGGACAGTTTGTACCCAAACAGGAAATTCTGGGTGGCTCTTTCAGCCACATGTCGAGGGAGGATGGGTCTGCTGTGTTTGTCGGCACTGAGACAGAGGTAGGAAGTAAGATCAGAAAGTCTCAAATGCCCTGAGAGCACAAGAGCAGTGGAGAGTCTGCCCGAGATGGGATATCAGAGTAACACAGAGGGAGGTAACAACATGCATGGCAAGTATGTAGACGAAAACCTACCAGGTGTTTTGTTGGCAATGATCAAAAAGTTTGATAACCCTGTATTGAGGAGGCTATGGGGGGGAAGTGCTCTGCTGGTGAGGATGTAAATTGACACAACCCCTCTGGAAGGCAGTTCGACAATATCTATGAAGACCAGTGATGCATATACACTTTCACTCAACAATTCCTTTTCTGTGAACTTATCCGATTCATTATGCACATGAGAAATCATATACTTACATGATTACTCATTACAGCATTCTTTATACAGCAAAATGTCTGAAACAACCCAAGTGACTATCAATACACACAGATTAAATAACTTAGGACATATCCACCCAATGGAATACCATGTAGTGGTTTTTTAAAAAAGGAAGAAGGAGGAGGAGGAGAAAGAATGAGAAAGTGATCCATCTACTTTGTGGAAAGTCTCCAAGATGAAACAAGGTACAAAACACTATGTACAATACACTGACTGTTGAACACAAAGGGCAGGGGATCATGCTGGCCATGGAAATGGGCCTCTCAGATCTGCTGTGGGAAGTAGGGCTGACTGGTGCCCAGCGCTCTGTGTCTGGATCCCACCATGTTCCTACTGAGGTCCTATTTCCTCCAGGCTGCCCCCATTCCATGACTGGGCACAGTCTATTTCTGTTGGAGCTAGGATTCCTCTAATTGGCAGCTGGCTCAAGGACTCCCCACTGGCCAGGTCAAAACTTCCCAGATCTGTGCTGTGGTCTGAGACTCCCCCTTTCTTCCTCTTATTTGCCCCCAGGAGTCAGACCTGCCTCACAGCCTGAAGGCTCCCCTGTTGCTCTTGTTGCCTCTCCCCTTCACCCTAACTAATACCTGGGAGAAGATGCACATACTCCTATTTTCTTTTATGGGCATAAAGAAACTCCAGAAGATCGATCACCTCTTTGAGGAGTGGTAATGGCACACAGGATAGAGGGTTGGGAGGGAGACTTTTTACTATTTATGCATATCTACACATACACAAATATACGTATATAAATATATATGACTGCAGTACCTATTCAAGAATGAAATAAAAATGTTACATGCATCTAGTGAAAACAGAGGGCAGCACAGACCTGGGATGCAGACAGCAGCCCTGTGGCATTGTGATTTATAATAAGAGACATGCATTTGGTCTTCCTCCTCTTTTCTGGCACAGAGCTCATAAGACAGCTGGAATTCTCTAAGTGGGGAGAACAATCAAGTTGTCTTCTGTTATGTTAATGAGGTGACTTTTAGAAAGCTGGTAACCTAAGGATGGGGGCTAGTTGCCAGGGAACCCAACTCCACCCCTGAGGGGCTGGAGGTTGAGTCAATCACCAATGGCCAGTGATTCAATCAACTGTGCCTGTGTAATGAAGCCTCCCTAAAAACCCAAGAGGAGGGGGTTTGCAAAGTTTCTGGGAAAAATCTTTCCTGGGAACCCAGACCTCAGTTCCTCACTGGCTCTCTCTGAAGCCTAGGTTCTAAAACTCCATCAGCTGGAAAAGCCTGGAAGCCCTATAACAAAAACCACTTATCCACTCAACAGAAAAATAAGCCATGTTACCCTCCTTCCCAGCTGTTCTCCCAAAGAGCCATACAACAACCCCCAGGAGCACAGAGAACACGGGCACAGTGTTGCTGACTTGTCTCCAGAAAGGTTCAGGGGAGCCCCTCAAACTGCCCGCCATCTCCATGATGCCTGCAGCCCTTCTACTCAAGGCCTCGCGCCATCACTCTCCCTTCTCAACTAAAGGAGGGGATTGCGGGGCCTTGCTCTTCTCTGAATTTCTTTAATAATCTTTGAGAGAGAATTGGAAAAACAATCCTGACTTGGTCATATGTACAGGTTTAAGGTTTTTAAGTTATTTTATTTTCATTTCTACTAAAGCCAATAAAAATTCCTTATCCGATAAATATTTATAGAAGCACTAAGATTAAGTGATTTCTTTTAGCAGATACTCATCTCTGGAGCCAAACAGACCTTGATTTAAATTCCAACTCTGCCTCTTATAGCTTATGGAACTTCAAGCCAGTATCTTGGCCTTTCTGCCTCAATTCCTCAGATGCAAATTGGGGAAAATAAGACTACCTTATACTGTTGACAAGAGGATTAAAATAAGATGCCATGCACAGCACGTGGCATTGTACCGGTTGGCACATAACAGGAATTTAATAACAAATAATAAAGCCTTCTCCTTTCTCTTAGAGCCCTGCAAAAATATGAAAATTAGATTTTTTACATTTTCTGGTCAAAGACAATAATCAGTATAAAAATCTCATTTTACAGTTGCCCGTGCTCCCTTTGCTTTTGCAAACAACATCGGCCCAGTTATGCCGCATAACAGTTGTTGGAGCCACATTCATTTGCCCCGTGATGCCATTAACTCTGGTGACTTGTGTTCCTCAAGACCCAGCCCAAAACCAGAAGTCAGTTTTGCTTTTTGTGGTCCTTATGATTATTGTTGCTCCCAATTCTCTTCTTTGTGCCTAAAACCTACCCCTCAAGCCAAATGAGTGAACAAAAGTTGTTGCTGGGTCAGATTCTGGTCCTCCTCCATTATGCCCCTTCCCCCTCAATGACTCCCAGGGCAACACCACAGACAGAGATGGAGACTTCTAGACCCTGGTTACTGACGCTCAAGATCAAAGAGCTTGGTCTTCAGACAAGGAATTAATCCTGGAGGTGAAAAATAATGTAAGAAGGATTGAAATGTAAAAGATCACTCTACAAACCAAGACTTGGCCACCGTCAAGCTCCACACTGAGTGTGACCTCCTTGGGGGTGTGCACAAGAGCTAATCAGTTGACAACCTCACACTCATAGCAAGGCCAGAATCAGCAGGAAGCAAAAAGAAAAATAAAAAAAAACACAATCAAAACCAAAACACCTGCTGGTTTAAGAATACATTGATTCTCTCTTTATTGCAGGATAATAATTTTTGGTGTCATTTTCTAAAATGCTTTTTTGGCCATCATTTTAGCAATTGTTTTCACCAACTGAAAGCACTCTGGGGAGCACCACCCTCCCTGGCAGTGGCATTGAAGCCATGATTCAGCGCTCACTGAAGTCCAGACCTCCATGGTCTAAAAGGCATTTTCAGAGACAAGTGGGAAAAGTAAAGATGGTTGCTGTCTCAAGGAATGTAAGAGTTCCACTATTAATTTGGAAAAGAATCGCCCATTTGGTACTTTTTTCCCATAGAATCTGAAAAATGAAGTTATACTATTTTGTTAGGTGATAAAGAGCACAAACTGGATTGTTTTCATTTTCTACTAAAGATCTTATAAATAGTTAATGTTGTTTTGCTTTTAATGTTTACCAGACACATTCCTTTTTTTAAAGAAATAGCCAAAACTTTTAAAACACCCATTATATTCTCCTATTATGAAGAATAATTTAACTTTACCTCTTATATTGAATGTTAAACTGGGGTAGTTTCTTTTTTTTTTTTAATTTATTTTATTTAGTTTTATTTTTGGCTGTGTTGGGTCTTCCTTGTGGTGTGTGGGCTTCTCATTGCAGTGGCTTCTCTTATTGCGGAGCATGGCACGCAGGCTTCAGTAGTTGTGGTGCACGGGCTTAGTTCCTCCGTGGCATGTGGGATCTGCTGGACCAGGGCTCAAACCCGTGTCCCCTGCGTTGGCAGGTGGATTCTTTTTTTTTTTTTTTTTGAATTCAACAAGTATTTATTGAGTGCCTGTTATGTGCAAGATTTTGTTTCAGGTACTTGGGACACATCAGAAAATAAAACAAAGGTCCCTGCCCTCATGGAGCTTACAGTCTAGCGTTTATGACCACTTCACCTGGACGTGACCCTGCGCAAGTCACTGTACCTCTATCTTCAGCCACCTGATGCAGGAATAAGCAGGCCCAGCTCAGACATGGGTAACGGCCTGGTGTGCTGGAGAGGCCAAACAACACACCCACCCCCAGCCCACCACCCAGACAGTAGACAGGACTGGAAGCTGACTTTTAATAATAAAGTACAAGGAGGAAAGAGCACAGGGACTGGAGCAAGTGGTCTGCTGTGCTGCGGCCCTAGGGCCTGGGCTGGCTACACAAACTGCTCCTGCTGCTGCTGCTTCTTGGTGGTTGCCTTGCTGGCAAGGTCCTTGGCCTTCTCTGTAGCTGCCAGTGCCATTTCCTTGGCCTTCTCCTTGGCTTCCTCGGCTGTTTCAACAAGGGTTTTGGGAGGGGCCTCACCTTGCAGCTTGGCCAAGATGTATTCAAAACCCTTCATAGTCTTGGTCACGTTGCTTTTGAACCGGGCGAGACCAAATTCCTGGACAGCTCTGGAGACGCCGAACAAGCTAGAGGAGACCCAGGCTTCCGGGCAGATTTCGGTCCAGCCGCTGTTATCAGAGTTCACACGGTAAACACATCGTTCCTCTACCACCATCAGCCGGGCATGGTTGATGTTCCAGGTGAAGGTGGTCATGGTCTGGTTCTGTGGGTCCACAATAGAATCCTCCAGGATGTACACTGAGTGAGCAACATTGGCAGGAAATAGTCGCTCAGCCCAGCGGGGCATCCTGTTCGTCTTGGTCAGGAGTCGCCGGGACAGGAGCTTCTGGTCAGGGGTCACCTCCCAGTGCACTATGTCTTCTGTCAAGACATGTTTGCTATAGGGATTCGGGTACCGCTGCCAGAAGGCAGCGAACACTTGGTCCCAGGAACTCCGGAGCACACTCTGGCCCAGGAAATACTTCACCATTGTCCAGGCCGGGCGGGCTCAGTGCCCGCGCAACATCAGGGGTGCGGAGCCCGGGGGGCACACGGAGACCGGGCTGGAGCTCGACGCTCGGCCGCCAAGCTAGCAGCTCAGTCACTCCAGCGCCGCACCCAAACAGGCGCCACCGCCGCCATGAAGATTTGTCTGCAGGTGGATTCTGAACCACTGTGCCACCAGGGAAGCCCTGGGGTAGTTTCTTAATAGTATTTGAGCATCCATAGTAGTCTATGTCTCCACCAAATTAGAAAACAAATTTATAAACAGTATTACCAAATCAAATATATTTTTACCCTAAAATATGGAAATGAAATCTGTGAGTTCTCCCTTTGAAACAGAAGTGAAACACATATTGCACCATCAACTATGGGAATAGTACATCAACATCTTTGCCTTTTCCATAAGCTGTAGGGTCAGGCAGTGACCCAGAAAGGCAAGCAGTGGAAAGAAAGGACCTAAACATCCTGTCAATTCATGGAACCCACCACCACCTCCAAGTTGAGGAAGGGTGACCGTGTGCTTTCCTGTTCTGAATATTTACTTCTTTACTTGTTCTAACCCACTTTACATGCAATTGGATTCAGCAGAAAGATAAGGAGCGAAAGGGGAGAAGCACAGGATAATCTTTATCTCTAGGCTCAAAATTCCACTAAATATGTTTTCACAGAGCAGTTAAGATGAGGGTCCAACTATATAATAATAAAACGATCAATACAAGAAGAGGATATTACACTCATTAACATATATGCACTCAATATAGAAGCACTTAAATACATAAAATACTAATAGACAAAGGGAGGAACTGATGGGAATACAATAATAGTAGGAGACTTTAACACCCCACTGACATCAATGGACAGATCTTCCAGTCAGAAAATCAGTAAGGCAACAGAGATCCTAAAGGATACAACAGAACAGTTAGACTTAATTGACATCTTCAGGACACTACATCCAAAAAATAAAAACAAAAATAAAAAACAACCATAATACACATTCTTTTCAAGTCCACATGGAACATTCTCTAGGATAGATGACATACTAGGACACAAAAAAGCCTCAACAAATTTAAGAGGCTAGAAATTGTTTCAAGCGTCTTTTCTGACCACACCAGCATGAAACAAGAAATCAACCACAGAAAGAGAAATGAGGAAAAAAAATTACATGGAGACTAAACAACATGCTACCAAAAAACCAATGGGTCAATGATGAAATCAAAGAGGAAATAAAGAAATACCTTGAGACAAATGATAATGGAAACACAACCATACCAAATCTATGGGATGCAGCAAAAGCCGTCCTAAGAGGGAAGCTCATAGCAATACAGGCCTTCCTCAAAAAACAATAAAAATCTAAAATAAACAACTTAAATGACCACCTAAAAGAATTAGAAAAAGAAGAACAAACAAAACCCAAAGTCAGCAGAAGAAATGAAATAATAAATATTGGAGAGGAAATAAATAAGAGATCAAAACAACAGAAAAGATCAATAAAACCAAGAGGTGGTTTTTTGAAAAGATAAACAAAATTGACAAGCCTCTGGCCAGGCTCACCAAGAAGAAAATAGTGGACCCAAATAAACAAGATAACAAATGAAAGAGGAGAAATAACAACAAATATGGCAGAAATACAAAAAAACAAAAAAGAATACTGTGAAGAGTTATATGCCAACAAATTGGACAACCTAGAAGAAATGGACAAGTTTCTAGAAACATACAGCCCACCAAAACTGAATCAAGAAATAGATAATTTGAACAGACCAATAACTAGAAGTGAAATAAAATCTGTAATTAAAAAAAAAAAAACTCCCTGTAGGGCTTCCCTGGTGGCACAGTGGTTGAGAGTCCGCCTGCTGATGCAGGGGACACAGGTTCGTGCCCCGGTCCGGGAAGATCCCACATGTTGTGGAGCGGCTGGGCCTGTGAGCCATGGCTGCTGAGCCTGCATGTCCGGAGCCTGTGCTCCGCAGTGGGGGAGGCCACAACAGTGAGAGGCCCGCATAACGCAAAAAAAGAAACCTCCATGTAAACAAAGTCCAGAGCCAGATGGCTTCACTGGGGAAGCCTACCAAACAAACAAAGAAGAACTTATACTGATCCTTGTCAAACTCTTCCAAAAGACTGAAGAGGAGGGCACCCTCCCAAAGTCATTCTATGAAGCCACCATCACCCTGATACCAAAACCAGACAAAGAGACTACCAAAAAAGAAAATTACAAGCCAATATCTTTGATGAATACAGACACAAAAATCTTCAACAAAATATTAGCAAACTGAATCCAACAACACATAAAAAGGATCATACACCACAATCAAGCTGGATTCATCCCAAGGGTCACAAGGATGGCTCAACACACGCAAATCAATTAATGTGATACACCACATCAACAAAAGACAAAAACCACATGATCATCTCAATAGATGCAGAAAAGGCATTTGATAAAATTCATCATCCATTCATGAGAAAAACTCTTGCCAAAGTGGGTGCAGAGGGTACATACCTCAACATAATAAAAGCTATTTATGACAAACCCACAGCCAACATAATACTCAATGGTGCAAAGCTGAAAGCCTTCCCACCAAATTATGGAACAAGACAAAGATGCTCTCTCTCAGCACTCCTATTCAACATAGTATTGGAAATCCTAGCCACAACAATTAGACAAGAAAAAGAAATTAAAAATATCCAAATTGGAAGGGAAGAGGTAAAATTGTCATTATATGCAGATGACAGGACACTCTGTAAAGAAAACCTAAATACTCCACACAAAAACTATTAGAACTGATAAGTGAATTCAGAAAGGTAGCAGGATACAAGATTAACAAACAGAAATCTGTTGCATTTCTTTACACTAACAATGAAATATCAGAAAGAGAAACTTAAAAAAATCCCTTTTAAATATGTGTCCAAAATAAAATAAAATAAAATAAAATACCTAGGACTAAACCTGACCAAGGAGGTGAAAGACTTACAAGCTGAGAACTATAAAACATTGATAAAGGAAACTAAAGATGACTCAAAGAAATAGAAAGATATCCCATGCTCCTGAATTGGAAGAATTAGTATTGTTAAAATGGTCATACTACCCAAAGCAATGTACAGATTTAATGCAATCCCTATCAAATTACCCATGACATTTTTCACTGAACTAGAGAAATATTCCTAAAATTTATATGGAACCCCAAAAGACCCAGAATTGCCAAAGCAATCCTGAGGAAAAAGAACAAAGCTTACAGCATAACACTCCCAGACTTCAGACAATGCTATAAAGCTACAGTAATAAAAAATGTGGTATTGGCACAAAAACAGGTATATGAATCCATGGAACAGAATAGAGAGCCTAGAAATAAACTCACACACCTACAGTCAATTAATCTTTGACAAAGGAGAAAACAGTGGAGAAAAGACAGTCTATTTAGCAAGTGGTGTTGGAAAAGCTGGACAGATGCATGTAAATCAATGAAGTTAGAACACACCTTCACACCATACACTAAAATAAACTCAAAAAGGCTTAAAGACTTAAATATAAGACATGACACCATAAAACTCCTAGAAGAGAACATAGGCAAAACATTGTCTGACATAAATTGTAGCAATTCTTTCTTAGATCAGTCTCCTAAGGCAAAAGAAATAAAAGCAAAAATAAACAAATGGGACCTAATTAAACTTACAAGCTTTTGCACAGCAAAGGAAACCATAAACGAAATGAAAAGACAACCTAGAGAATGGGAGAAAATACTTGCAAACAATATGACCAACAAGGGCTTAATTTCAAAAATATACGAACAGGGCTTCCCTGGTGGCTCAGTGGTTAAGAATCCACCTGCCAATGAAGGAGACACAGGTTTAAGCCCTGGTCTGGGAAGATCCCACATGCCGCGGAGCACCTAAGCCCGTGCACCACAACTACTGAAGCCCTCGTGCCCTAGAGCCCGTGCTCTGTAACAAGAGAAGCCACTGCAATGAGAAGCCTGCGCACCACAGCGAAGAGTAGCCCCCGCTCGCCACAACTAGAGAAAGCCCATGTGCAGCAACGAAGACCTAACGCAGCCAAAAAAAAACCTCGAACAGTTCATACAACTAAATAGCAAAAAACCCCCAAACAACTGAATCAAAAAATAGGCAGAAGGCCTAAATAGATATTTCTCCGAAGGAGACATACAGATGGCTGACACACACATGAAAAAGTGTTCATCGTCACTAATTATTAGAGAAATGCAAACCAAAGTACAATGAGGTGTCACCTAACACCAGTCAGAATGGCCATCATTAAAAAGTCTACAAATAATAAATGCTGGAGAGGGTGTGGAGGAAAGGGAACCCTCCTACACTGTTGGTGGGAATTGGTGCAGCCACTATGGAGAACAGTATGGAGGTTCCTTAAAAAACTAAAAATAGAGTTGCCATATGATCCAGCAGTCCCACTCCTGCACATATATCTGGAAAAGATGAAAGCTCTCATTCAAAAAGATACATGCACCCCAATATTCATAGCAGCACTATTTATAATAGCCAAGACATGGAAGCAACCTAAGTGTCCATCAACAGATGAATGGATAAAAAAGATGTGGTATATATTTACAACGGAATATTACTCAGCCATAAAAAAGAATGAAATAATGTCATTTGCGGCAATGTGGATGGAACTAGAGATTATCATACAAAGTGAAGTAAGTCAGACAGAGGAAGACAAATATGATATCATTTATATGTGGAATCTAAAAACATGATATAAATGAACTTACAAAACAGAAACAGGCTCACAGACATAGAAAAGAAACTTACGGTGACCAAAGGGGAAAGCGGGGAGGAATAAAAGGAGTTTGGGATTAACAGGTATACGTTACTATATAGAAAATAAACAAAAGAGTATGAAAAATAATATATATATACACACATATATATAACTGAATCATTTTGCTGTACACCTGAAACTAACAAAACATTGTAAATCAACTATACTTCAATTAAAAATAAAAATATATTTAGGAAAGATTTTTAAAAAGATGAGGGTCCAGTAAATTGTTTTATTTAAATATTCCACCATTATATTTTGCAGAGGCAATAGAGCTTCCTCAAAGCTAACATGGCTTGTTTTTATTTTGTGATCTATTTTACAACTGATATTCCTACATACACTTTTTTAGGTGACTGTGTGGTTTTCACCTCAGGTCTTCAGCAAGAACTACAGAGAAGAAAAGATTCTGAAGAATCAATCAAATTTTCTGTCAAGTCCCAGTAACATCCCTGTCTTAACCACGTGCAGGAGAGATGAAACACATTATCAACCTGTATGAAAGCATCAACAGTACAGCAAGAAATAATTCAGACTGTCCTCCTGTGGTTTTGCCAGAAGAGATATTTTTCACAATATCCATTGTTGGGGTTTTGGAGAATCTGATGGTCCTTCTGACTGTGATCAAGAATAAGAATCTTCAGTCGCCCATGTACTTTTTCATCTGCAGCTTGGCTATTTCCGATATGCTGGGCAGCCTGTACAAGATCTTGGAAAACATCCTGATCATGTTCAGAAACATGGGTTACCTCGAGCCTCAAGGCAGTTTTGAAACCACAGCAGACGACGTGGTGGACTCCCTGTTCATCCTCTCCCTCCTTGGCTCAATTTGCAGCCTGTCTGTGATCGCCGCTGACCGCTACATCACAATCTTCCACGCTCTGAGGTACCACTGCATCGTGACCCCGCGCCGTGCCCTTGTCGTCCTGATGGTCATCTGGACGTGCTGCATGGGCAGCGGCATCACCATCGTGACCTTTTCCCATCATGTCCCCACGGTGATCGCCTTCACAGCGTTGTTCCCGCTGATGCTGGCCTTCATCCTGTGCCTCTACCTGCACATGTTCCTGCTGGCCCGCTCCCACGCCAGGAGGACCTCCACGCTTCCCAGAGCCAACATGAGAGGGGCTGTCACACTGACTGTTCTGCTCGGGGTCTTCATTTTCTGTTGGGCGCCCTTTGTCCTTCATGTCCTCTTGATGACATTCTGCCCAGCTGACCCCTACTGTGCCTGCTACATGTCCCTCTTCCAGGTGAACGGTGTGTTGATCATGTGTAACGCCGTCATTGACCCCTTCATATATGCTTTCCGGAGCCCAGAGCTCAGGGACGCATTCAAAAAGATGACCTTCTGCAACAGGTACCAGTAGAATTATTGGTCCCTGATTTTAGGAGCCATGGGGAAATACTGTCAAGGGACAGAGTAACGTGACATACCAACAATACTAATGCTCCAACTGTCCTTTCCTTCCCTAAAGCACACGAGGAGAATCTCACTGACTTGTGTTGTAATAGCTCAGTTCCTTGTGCACAGCCTTGCTGTAGGTACAACTTCTATAGCTAGAGAGACAAAATATTTACTAAAAAGAAGGACAAGATACAAAGCACATGCAGCAATACACATATGAGAACTCTGGGCTGAGGAAGAAGTTGTTCTTCTATAGATATCTAGCTAGCCTATCACTGGGGTGGCCTTTCCAAAGTACTAGGACAAGTACTCAGTGTATAAACTACAGGGCCTTTGTAAGCCAAAGGTGCCATTAAGTTGCTGTAGCTGAATTTGCCTGTCCCAGACTGCCACACAGAATCCCTGCTCGCCTGCTTTCCTTCTGCCTGCCTGCTTTCTTGTATGCCATCTCAGATCTTTCTGGAAGCAGGCAGGATGCACATTATAAACGTCAAATAACCAGTGTTGAGTTTCCAATAATAAAGAAACCTTCTCTGTTAGTCTTCTTTGCTAACTCAGTATCCCACTGGCCTTAAAGCATTTTCCTGGTTAAAACTCCTCAAGCTTTAGGAGAATAAATTTCAAAGGAGGAAGTAAAAATTTAATCCATTTGGTTCCTATGTAGGAATAAATAAAGGTCAGAGGAAAATTGTGAAGTTTGTAGAAGATATAATCAATCCTTGTGTATCTGTCCAAACACAGAAGTAAATGAAAAGACGTCCCAAGCCCCAATATGCATTTTGTGGACTAAGTCAAGAGTGTGTGTGTTCACCATGTTTTTGGACTATGGGGGAAACCAAGACCAAAACAATACTTCAAGACAGTGCTATTATTGAGACCCAAGCCAGAGAGTGATGAAAAACACTTAAACTCATTCCACAGATGAGTCTGAGAGGCAGATAACATCACTGGAGAACTTCATCCTACCATCATCCACAGGAAAGATGCCAGATATCGAAAAGCAACATCCCAAGTAGGGTAAAGGAAGCATAAACTGCAAGTTCATATGTTTTTAATAGCTAAAGATAAAGTTTAAAGAGGAAGCAAATTCTGATCCTAAGTCCTTGCTGAGATGGAAGAGAGAAAGAGGCCAGGTCTGCAGGTGCATGGAGCTGAAATGCTCAGGATCCACAGTGAGGGACAGCGTCTTGGGATGAGGCAGTTCTTGGCCCTCAGAGTTTTCCCTGAGCTGCTGAAAGGAGAAGCAAGCCACAAGCAGGACTGCTGGCTGGGTGATGGGTTGGATATTAGGTGTGGGAAGGGACAGGGGCTTAAGAAGCAGAAGAGAAAGCACAGAGTTAAAGGGAAGGCAGCTGTGGGCAGGTGTCCAGAAAGCCTGTGACACAGCTTGAAGGTGAAACCCACAGTGTGTCTTCTGGTCCTCCATTCTCTAGAAATCCTTCTTTGGTCCTTCCCTCTCACCAAATGAATGATGATACCCTTTTTCTCCTCTTATTTCTCTGGCAGAACCTCCAGGACAAAGGCAAAAAGAAGCAAAGATTGAGGGATTCCTTACGCTTTTCTTCACTTTAATAGAAATGCTTTTAAAAATTTCACCAATAAGTTCACTTTTTGAAAATTACCTTTCATCAAGTTAATAATGTTCTTTTTCTGCCTAGTTTCTTAACAGTAATTTTTAATCACTAATCAATGTTGAATTTTATTTAATGCTTTTTCAGCATCTATCAGATGATCAGTTTTTCCTCCTTTAATTTCTTAAGGTGGTATATCACATTAATAGATTTTTAACAGTTGGGCTATCTTTGCAAACTTCAAATGAAGATTGATATGTAGTATACCAACCATGGTCATATTTACAAAGCTAAAATATACTGTTTGACAAACAACTTATTGTGAATTATACTTTTACATATTTGAAATTACCTATAATGATATAATTTAATTTATATTTCATGAATGACCTCTAGTGAATTTTATGAAAAATGAGAACAGTACCAAAAAATACAGATTCAAGATGTGTGGTTTTGAGGGAATTCCCTGGCTGTCTAGTGGTTAGCGCTCAGGGCTTTCCCTGCCAGGGCCTAGGTTCGATCCCCGGTCTGGGAAGTAAGATCCTGCAAGCTGTGCACTGCGGCCAAAAAAATAAACAGATATGTGGGTTCCATAAATATTCCCTTTAAAATAAAGGAGAAGAAATTATACATGGAATATTTAGTTGGCTACTCCTTTACGTATATTTAGTGATTTTTAAAATCTATTTTGTGCAGATCCCTATTTGCTACACATGCAACAGTTTGTAGTTAGAAATTCTCACACTCAGGGTGACAACCTCCCATTGACATTACAATATGATCATTGAAGAAACAGCAAACAACTGTTATTTATTTTGCCAACATGTGTTGTATATTTAAGATCTATTATTTGCAAAGTATTGCTGAAAAAAGAATCCAGTTAACTCCTCTTTGCAAATCTACATGTTTCTTTTTAAAAAATTTTATTTTTATGTATTTTTGGCTGTGTTGGGTCTTTGTTGCTGCACGTGGGCTTTCTCTAGTTGCAGCGAGTGGGGGCTCCTCTTCTTTGCAGTGCGTGGGCTTCTCATTGTGGTGGCTTCTCTTGTTGCGGAGCACGGGCTCCGGGCGCGCGGAGTAGTTGCGGCTTGCTGGCTCTAGAGCGCAGGCTCGGTAGCCGTGGCTCGCGGGCTTAGTTGCTCCGCGGAATGTGGGATCTTTCCGGACCAGGGCTCGAACCCCTGTCCTCTGCGTTGGCAGGTGGATTCTTAACCACTGCGCCACCAGGGAAGCCCTACATACATGTTTCTTTATCCACATAAGTGTAGTCTGTATTACAATTAAAATTTTTGATAGTATGTTAAGAGCCCCTAAATACCTATATACCCTCGTGCAGAGAAAGCACATATTTTGTCACATCCCCTAATGTCTCAGGTCAGACTTCGACCATGTTCCTCAGAACTCTGAAAATAAGGAGGGCAGAGAGCAGGAGGACCCACAAAAGATTAAGAATACCCTTCAGAATAGTGAGTGTCCCTTGTTTCCATTAGGATATTAATAAATGTACCTAATTTAATTTTTTTAAGAAAGTTTTATGTCAGTAGAAGCTGTACTATATCTGAGATAACAAATCCCATGAGCTTAAAATCTGTTAAAAGTCTTCATTTTATCTGTCCCTACTTAATCCTTTTCAATTTTCTACAGGTTCTAGCAGTCTGGAGTTTGTTGAACAAGACTGTGATGTCATACAGACTTTAAGCAGGACCCCTTGCAGCCCTTGCTGAAGAGCGGTGAAACTTTTCTCCTGCTCCCTTTCTCCTGATTCTTTGATGATATCCAACCCAAGAGTGTTGGACACATTGAAAATTGTCCCAATACCAATAAAGCTAAAATGTTGATCAAGTAAATTCATAGAATATGTCTAAAAGTGGCAAGAACTTCCTTTTACAGATAGAAAAGCACAGTCATGAGAGGTAAGAGAACGATTCAAAATTCACGTCATTGAGTTCAAATCCCAGCTCCATGTGTACTATTTGTTTTTGTTTGTTTGTTTGTTTGTTTTCTTCGGTACGCGGGCCTCTCACTGTTGTGGCCTCTCCCGTTGCGGAGCACAGGCTCCGGACGCGCAGGCTCAGCGGCCATGGCTCACGGGCCCAGCCACTCCACGGCATGTGGGATCTTCCCGGACCGGGGCACGAACCCGTGTCCCCTGAATCGGCAGGCGGACTCTCAACCACTGCGCCACCAGGGAAGCCCTACTTAGATCTTTAATTTCCTTCAGCAATATTTTATAGTTTTAAGTGTACAAAACCTATACTTTTTTGTTAGATTTATTCCTAGGCATTTTATTTTTTTTCTTAAGATCATTTTTGAATTGTTCAGTACTAGCACACAGAAATATTACTGTTTTTTGTACATTGATCATATATTATGTAACTTCGCTGAACTCATAGTTTTTTGATGGAGTTTTTAGAATTTTCTATATATAGTTATCTGCAAGTAAGACAGTTTCACTTATTCTTTTCCAATCTGAACGCCTTTTATTTCTTTTTCTTGCATTACACTGGCTAGAACCTAAGTAGCAAGAGTGAACATCAGTGCCTTATTCTCAATATTCTTTCAACAAGCATAATGTTATGCTTTTGTAGATGCCTTTTTGATCACAGTGAAGTTTCCCTTCTATCCCAAGTTTGTTGAGAGTTTTATCATGAAGGGATGTTGGATTTAAAATACTTTATCGAAATGTTCACGCTGTTTTCTCCTTTATTCTATTAATAGTGTTATATTGATTTTCAGATATTAAACCTTCCTTGCATTACTGGAATAAATCCTACTTAATCATGGTGTATAATCCTTTTTATATGCTGCTAGATTCTGTTTACTAGTATTTTGTTGAGGATTTTAATCTCTATATTCATAAGAGATATTGGTCTGTACTTTTCTTTTCTTGTGATGTCTTTTCCTGGCTTTGGGTGGTATCAGGGAAATACTGGCCTCAAAGAATGAGCTGGGAAGTATTCCCTCCTCCTCTGTGTTCTTTTTATAAAAAATATTTATTTATTTATTTGGCTGCACCAGATCTTAGTTGCGGCATGCAGGATCTTCGTTGCAGCATGTGGGATCTAGTTCCCTGACCAGGTATCGAACCCAGGCCCCCTGCATTGTGAGCTCAGAGTTTTAACCACTGGACCACCAGGGTAGTCCCTCCTTTGTGTTCTGTAAGAGTTTGTGAAGGACTGGCATTATTTCTTCTTTATATATTTGATAGAAATCACCAGTGAAGTCATCTGGGCCTGAGTTTTTCTTTGTGGAAGATTTTTAAGTATTAATTCAATTTCTTTACTATTCAGATTCTCTAATTCTTCTTGAGTGTTTCAGTATTTGGGGTCCTTTTGTCTTTGTAGGAATTGGTCCATTTGTCTGATTTGTTGACATAAAATTGTTCATATTATTCCCTTATAATCCATTTATATATTGTAAATTTGATAGTAAGTTCCTTTCATTCCTCATTTTGGTAACTTGTCTTTTATTTCTTGGTCAAGTGTGTCAATTTTGTTGTTTATAAAGGATTTATTTCACTGATATTCTCTATTGTTTCTCTGTTTCCTATTTCATTTATTTTCCCCTCTAATCTTTATTTCCATCCTTCTTACTTTGCGTTTAGTTCTCCCACCCCCTCATTATTTAAGTGGAATCTTAGGTTATTGACTTGAGATCTTTGTTTTCTTTCCCAATATAGGTGTTTACAGCCAAAAATATTCCTCTAAGCAATGCTTTGGCTTCATCCCATACATCCTGATGTGTTCTGATTTTCATTCAGTGCAAAATATTTTCTGATCTCCCTTGTGATTTCTTCTTTGACCTACAAGTTATTAAAATCTTTTTTGGTTTAATTTCCAAATATTTGTGGATTTCCCAAATTTTCTTCTGCTGTTGACTTCTAATTAAATTCTACTGTGGTAGTAAAAATACTTTGTATGGTTTTAATCCTTTTAATTGTATTGATATTAGTTCTATCGTCTATTCTGGAGAATATTTCATGTACACCTAAGAAGAATGTACATTTTGCTGTTGTTGGGCGAAGTGTTCTATAGATGACATTTAGTTTAAGTTGGTTGATAGGGTTGTTCCAAGTCTTCTGTACCCTTGCTGGATCAGGGTTATCTTTTAAAAACATAGAATAAATGACCTCATTCGTATAATCCTCTTGTGGCTTTCTACTGACTTTAGAATAACAGATTTCTCCCACTCCTACCTATCTCTATGCATTCATCATGTACCACTCTCCACTTTGCTCAATTAACTCAATTAGCAAGCTAAAGCTATCCTTGTATTCTGTTATTGATAAGATCCATTATAAAGATACAATTAAAATGGTGTGGTACTGGTACAAGGAAAAACAAACTGATCAGTGAAACAGAAGAGTCCAGAAACAAATTCACACATATATGATCACCTTTTACATGACAAAGGTGGAAAACTGGTATCGTAAGAGAAGGACGGTTTTTCTCAATAAATAATGCTGGGACAACTGGAAATCCATAAGAGAAAACTTCTACCTTAAATCCTATTAACAAAAATAAATTCAGTAAGATTTCTGATTTAAAAGTGAAAGGTAAAACAAAAAAGATTTTAGAAGAAAACACAGAAGAACATCTTCATGATCTTGGTTGGAATATGCAAAGACTTCTTAAACAAAATGTGCCAACTATAAAGGAGAACATTGGTAAATTGTATATTAAAATTAAGAGCTTCTTTTCACCAAATATATCCTCACAATATGATACATTCCACAAAGGATTCATATCCAGAATAAACATATTTTAAAAACCAACAAGTCAACACAAAAAAGATAGTCTACCCAATATAAAAATGGGCAAAACTTGAACAGATATTTCACAAAGGACAAAGGCCAATAAGCATATGAAAAGTGCTCAATGTCATTAAGAATCAGTAAAATGAAAACTAAAGCCACAATGAGATACCACTATGTGACACTACTGAGTGTTGGTGAAAAGTGGGACAACTGGAACTTGGAAAACCTGTTGGGTAGAGTCCAATAAAGCTTAGCATGATGTCTGTACTATGACCCTGCAATTCTACTCCTAGGCAGAGAGGAGTACCTGTGCCCCAAAGTTCACGGACTAGAATATTTGAAGCAGTGCTATTAATACTATTTCCCAAACTGGGAATGAACCAAACATCCATTGGATAAATAACGTGGTTTATTCACGCAATGGAATACTATACAGCCATGAAAAAGAACCATGTACAAATACATGCAACAAAAATCTCACACACTGTAGACCAAATAAGCCAGTACAAAAGAATACATACTGTTTGATTCTTTTCATATAACATCCAAAAACAGACAAAAGTAACCTATGCTCTTAGAAGTTGAGATAGCGGTTACCCTTGGGAGGCAGCTACTGTAAGGGAGCGGGAGGGGCTTCTGTATTGTTTGATATGGGTGCTGACCATATGCACGTTTTCCGTTTGCGAAAAACACCAACTTATATATATATGTATGTTACTCTTCAATAAAAAGTTAAAACAAAATAATGTGCCTCTGCCTGGATAATCAGCTCAGACTGAAGAGATGATTCCTCTCCGCCATCCTCTTAACTCCTAACTGCCACTCCCAAATGGTGTCAGCCCCTAACAAACTAGATTTGCTCTAGGACTGGCTGCTAAAGGAATAGGCCTACCAAAATGTGAAATCCCAGTTTAAACCTCTGCCTTCCTGCCTATGAATTATTCACTTTTTACCCTCCTCCCTAGTACACTCAAGGGCCCTCCTGCTCTCTCTGCCCCAAATCCTTACTCAGGAGTAAATGCTCCTCTCAGGGAACATTTAAGTAAGTATCAGTTTTGCACCCAAAGGATGGAGCTCCAATAGTTAATGTTTCCAGTTGCAGGTAGCAGATGAGCAAGGAGTCCTTTAGGCCTAACGCCCAGGAGGCATGTAATGTGCAACTGCAGTGCAGGCCCGACCTGGGGGTTATGGGGTGTTCAAATCTTGGCTTTGCCGTGGGCAACTTTGTGTCCTCTCTGTCTCTCGATTTCCTCATCATTAAAACAGGGATAATGGTGCTTACCTCACACAGTTGTTTTAAGGATCACATATAATACATTTAGAAAAGTGACTGACATAAGGGAGGAACTTAGTAAATGTTAGCTGTCAACATGGCTTTACCCAGGGTACACTGTCCCCAAGAACACACGGCCTAGGGTAAGTCTAGGTAGCAGAGGGCTTTGGAGCTCACCCGAGTCTCGCCAGGCAAACCCAGGAGAGTACTCCTGTGTGCCCTATATTTGTTAGGTAGTGCAGTGAGAAGCAGGCACACATGCTCCAGGGCTAAATGGGAACGGAGGAGGAACTGGGAAGGACATGAGGTGGAGAAGAGCTGGCTGTCCCCCAGCCCCACGTATATCTACTAAATAAGTCTATCATTAAATAAATGCATGCATCAGCCACTGTTATCGACTGCCTTCAAAGAAATGCTGTTGTCAGAGGGTGAGAAATGAAGAAACTTCCTATCAGGTGTGTAGCATTTGATGTAACATCGACCAGGGAGGTGGTGATATCATACATCCATGCTTCCTGTTTGACCAAACGGCCATGGGCATTACGGTACAATTGTTACTACAGGGCTGTGGTCCCTGGGTCTGGCCTCTACTTTGAAAACCTGAGGTAGACAACAAAAAGTCACTTCTTATTAATCATGTTCAGTAGCTAGAATATTTACACTGGCAGTACTTCCCCACAGGCAGATTTGCACAAGAAGCCAAATCCTCATTAGGATACGTGAAGACTTATCAAAATAACATAATGCAATAAACTAAGACAGGCTGAATAAATACCCAGAAGAGCTAAAGGGACTGCAGATCTGGACAGCTGACAGCTGACAGCTGACAATGCTTCTGTGGTCTCTCCTCTGCTGATGCACATCACTCCCACCTCCAAGCCCATCTCACTTGTACCCCACCACTCTGCTCTGATGCCCTATAAATACTATTAACGTGAATTCAGGCAGCAATCATACTTCCTCAATTTCCAAGTTTGGGGAGGGGTAGGCTAGGAAACCCTGTACTGATAATCTACCTTTCAGAGTCATCACAAAGATTAGTTAATTTAAGTCACAGTCTCTAATCAATCCTTCTCTCTCTGAAGGCAAATTTCTCTGGGGAGTCACACTGGAGTGGAGGCTTGGTGGCCCAAGTGCACAGTCACCACCCGCAGGTTACGACAACCCCCTTAGAATGCAGTGGGAAACGGCCAGGTTCTCTCTGTGAACACTGGCTACGTGGGGCCCTTGCTTTATTGGATTCCAGGGCCAAAGAGTTCCATTTGTGTGCTCTCAGTTACACCACAACCAGCCAGGTTCCCAGCCCATTCCTCACGATTTCTTTCCACAAATGCTGTAGCTGATTCTCACTTCTACTTTCATCCTCAGAGGACAAACTGAATGGCAGGTCTGAAAATGCCCTTGAGCCACTTCCAAGAGCAGCTTACATCACTGGCTTGACAATGAAAAGCCATCCTACCACTCCTAACAGTTTCCACTAGTCTTGGATAGAAAATCACCAAATATTTAGACTGCAGATGTGTGTGGAATCGTCCCACAAGCTTTTACCCTGGTGATGGCAGTTCTTCTTCAATCACTGCCCAGACACCTAACTGCAGCAGGAGACGTCAGGGAGGAAAAGCAGAGAAGGCAACAAGGCCACCAAAGCTCGAAGGGCAACGGCTGGCGAGCCTCCACACACCCCTCCACACATGCCAGCCCGCTCAGACCGAGAGCCCACTCCAGCTCTCTGTGCACCTTTCTATCCACTAAAGGCCTGGGGACCCCACCTTCCTTTCCTCTTGGTTTTGCCATCACAAATTACTCCATCCTTTGGGGATTCTTCTCTCTCCCAAATTACCCATGGAGTAGGAGAGAGCAGAAGAAGGTTAAAAATATGCCTTATGACTTGCTTAGAATAAACTAAGACCATTACATGAGGACAGTGGTAGGAAATAACAGAGAAGTTTTTCATACTCTACCCAAACTATCACAATACTTTCTGGCACCTCCCCCAGAACTGAAATGAACCTGGGCATGTAACACCAAGAGCTCACCACCCCTACCTCCCCAGCACCAGCACCAGCACCAAACTGCAGCTGGTGAATGGCAGCCACCAGGCAGAACTGCTACTATTTATTTTCCCCAATGACTTATGGTGAACCACCACTAAGGCAAATGACCATTTCTGCAAACTGGTAACAGTCTGGAGATGGACAGATGTGGAAGGAATGGAAGTTAGGTAACCTGTGTTGTCCTGCTAGAAGGTCTGCTACTCTAACACCGTGAACAATCAACACACATAAACAAATTAAGAGACTACAGTTTTTTAACAAGTTCTCTGGATAATTACAGAAAGAAATGTCTTTAAAAACCATGCATGAAATAAGTGATTTTTAAAGGAGCATGTATAAATTACTCTGCTTTGCTCTTTAAATTTTTCACTACATATAAAAAACTGGCAAGTTTTCTAAACAGTGATAAATTAAGAAAAACAATTCACACTGGTGTCAGTTTCCGAAGAGTCACACAAGAAGCCAGGGCTGATAACTCTTAAGGGTTCTGAAATGGCACATGCAAATTGTGAATGGGGACGAGACGCCAGACCCACTGTGCCAAGTACAACGTGGTGACAGAGGAGCAGGTACTGGTTGTTTCTGGGCCAAAGGGGGTAACGGATCTACAGCATGCAGCACCCATAACCCAGACCCATCATCAGGGTGAATTCCTACGAAGTCTCTCAGTCAGCTTCCTTTACCACCACGCTGCCGCCCGCTCCCCACCCCGCCACCCCAACTGCAGTTCCATATATAAAGCTGAAGAAAATGTGCAAACAGGTTCACATGGGAGAGGTTCACCAAACATTGAGAAAAGCACCTACGGCATTTTGGTTCAGTAAAGATATGAATTACATCCTTGATAATTAGAAACAGTCATTGCTATTGTAAGAAACTCTTAAGAGAAAGCTCCCCAAATCCAAAACAATTTTATGCTGGAATTTGAAATGTTCTATCTAGTTCTAAAACTGCATCATATTAGCAAATGAAGTAGTTATTATTTATAATGAAATTTAATAACTGGTTAAAATTCTAGGTAATTAATTTTTATGACCATCTAAAATTTAGTTTTAAACTTATAATTTTAGCAATATATGTTGAACACTTACATTCAATTGTACAGAACGCAATTCATTTAATCTTGAAAAACACTAACAAAACTAAGGAAATAAGTACACACACCTCCGAATCAGTACACTCTCTCACCAATTCTACAACTGCAATAAATTTAATACTGTAAATAAACACTGGACAAAGCAGAGCACTGGCGAAAGAACTCAGAGGTTTTAACAAGTCATTTTATAATTTTTATGAGCTAAGAGAGTGGAGGCAAATGGAATTCTTAGAACATTACTTAAAAATAGATTTTTAAAGACAAAGGTCCCGACTCACTCTTATATACACACACAAAGTTCATCTGTCACAGACAGCAAATGTTGAATTTATACACTGTAGTTTCCAGCAGCATCCTGCACGTTGAGAATAATTAAATTAAACAAGGATGTCAGATCTATGGAAGATGGACCATTCAAATCTGTACAAGAAAGAACACAGCTGTTCTGGTGCTACTGCATATGTGATGTGCTCACTGCTGCTTCTCAAATGCAAAAACCAAGTAAATACCTGAAAAGAAAACAATTAAAGTTAGAGCTTGGTTTCTCACATCCTCAGGGCAACAATCTTGGTCTTGTTCATAATTTGGTGAAAATTCTCAAGCAGCTTTTGAAAAGGAAAAGTTCCATTATTTCTCGGAGTTCTTCAATAATTTTGAGTCATACTTAGGCAGATATGGGATATCTGCTTACTTGAACACAAATATCCACTTACTGTAATAGTGACATCACAGCCCTGGAGAAAACCAATTTAACAGCTCTAAAAATCTCTACTGACCGTTTGAGGAAAAAAAACAAGTATAAAAGCAAAGAAAATGAAAACTGGAAAACCTTACGATTTAATTCTTTTTACCTGGAATAACTGCACTACTATGAGTGCAGGGGTAATCTAAGTTTGCTACTCAGGAGGGGAAAAAAACCCTAATAAAAATGGTAAGGAACACATATAACGTGCATGTTAAAATTCATCCAGTTATCCAGTGGTTGTGTCGTAGGGCCTGGTAAGGAAAGTGAGCCAAAAGCCACATGATAATCGACAGTCCCAGCCCCAAGAGCATTCTCCCTTAAATAAGGTTTCCGGCTTTGATGTGTTCACTCAAAGACATCTAAATGCATCTATGGTTCCCCATTCTGAACCACAATGAAGTTCAAACTTCTTATATCTTCTTTTAAGATACTGATAGATTTTATGATTATGAAAACGACTGAGAAGAAAAATCCTCAAAACATCACAAAAATGTTCAGGGTGTTCACTAGAACATTCACCCAGCAAGTCGAGATAAGAAGCCACGTGATGAGGAGGCCTCGCCCCTTGGGTCAACTGTAGAACAGGGGACGGATGAAGGACAGCAGACCACATAAGGGCCTCCCAATCCTCGAGTCCTCGGCCTCTCCAACCCAGCCTGCACAGGAGCACCACGGCAGTCTCCCCTAACATCATTCTGGTCATGCTATTCTTTACTCATTCTCTAGCTCCTGAGTCTTTTAGGAGAAATAAATATGGCTGGCAGCAGAATAGACAGATGGGGAGAAAATAGGCAGGGTGATCATCAACACTGTGGATTCTTCTTGAGGGGAAGGAAGCAGAGCAGCCTAAAGCACTCACTGGCAAGTCCTGAGGCTCAGGACAGGCTGGCATTGCTGAGCTTGCCGTGCACTCCAAGTGCTCTTTCTGCAGCAAACGCTGCCAAACCCACCCCAAACACATCTATACCCACTGCAGATAACCTGGCAGTCCTGACCTGCCTGGATCTAGGGTCATATAAAACCAGTGCTTAATTTCAGATCAGCAATGAATAACTTTCTCTCCTTTCTTACTCAAAAATTCTGGAAGTCTCACTAATTATATAAAACACCTTCTGTGCCAGCATTTCAACTGGGATTTAAACAAAAGAAACTTAAACCACTTCTAAAAGCAGATCAGCAACAATTCTCTTTTCTTCCACATTTAAAGCATCTTCTAGAGGAGCAGCAGGCTCTGGTAATACGAGCTAAATGATTAGACCAGTAGGAGTCTAAAATATAGCTTCTTAGACTGTGGCACCAGCCCACAAAGCCCTCCAGGTTAGAAAAATGTAATTCATCACAGGGCAGATGGACCCTGACACACTGACCCTGGTTGCCCTTTGGCCATTGTTCCTTTCCTATTGCTTTTCTCCTCTCTAACCCACCTCTTCTTCAACTGTCTGGGAGCATCTAATTCTTCACTTGTATATTACTGCTAAAGTCCATGTTTAATATAAAAATACAGTGCTCATCTGCAGCCAGCACCACCATCACGACCTTTGACATAGGTCGTTCTGTTACACAGCACTTTGGAACTGGTGGGACATCTAAGGTAGTTGGCATATCTCCACTCCAGGGAAACCAAAGAAATGTGTCGGTTTCTGCACATATTTCTACGTTTGCCAGAGATTACGTCTCTAGTATCTTCCAATCCCATTTCTACCGAGGTCACCAATATTCTGAAACTGGATCAAAGTGTGCCTTCTTCCCTTTTCCTCTCTCTCCAAATCAGCAAGTTCTAAGAATTTTCCTTTCCGTGGGTGTCCATGAGGCCATGGCTGCGAGTGTGGAGCACCTGGGCTAGCTCTCTGACCTCAGCCAAGCTATTTGCCTGCTTTCCTATCTGTGAAAAGAAGACAGAATTAATAGTAGTCTACTGACAAAGCTGTGAGGATTAAACGAGGCATAACACAGGAAAAGTTTTGAACAGCGACTGGGCCCAAGCTAAACACTCAGTAATATGAACTATTATTATTTTCCAGATTTCACTAGTTTTTATTAATCTCTCCTTCATCTGTTTTCCCCATTACAGGAACTTCAGCATGTAAAACAGTGTGCCCAAAAGTCACTTATTTATGTCTGTTTCTTCTACTGGATAGTACACTTCTGGAAGGCAGAGAGGTAACATTTATTTTTTTATCCTCCAAAGCCCTTTCATAGATCTTTATGTAAGTTAATATTCAAAATGTTTATCAAATGGGTTATCTCTGATTACCTTTGATTTTTCCTTCAACATAATCAACAAATATTTAACCAAAGAGTGGGAACTACCTTTTAAGTCGTCAGAGCAACCATATAAGGGTATCACATCCTGGCAGGGAGGCTCTGGGACTTCACAGACTGGCCAGGCCTCTGACCTCTCCTCCAAAGACAGGTGCCTCACTTCAGAATGTCTCTACATCATGGCTGTTCCCAACCACACACCCTCTAAAACATCCTGCTCAGTGCTGCTTCACTAAATGTTCTAGTATTTATTATGACCTCACTGTCAACGCCAGAGAGGCCAGAATCAAATAAAATACATGGAACTGCTCCATAAGCCAAAATTTCCAGCAGAAATGTAAGGTAAAGATGTCAAATACAGATGGCTTCACGGTAACAAGTAGACAATGAAAATGTTTAAGAATGCTCGTCAAAGTTTACGTTAAGGAACATCCTGCATATATTTTCTCTTGGCACTAAATAGCCGTGCAAGATGGGGAATCAGACATTTATAGGAATTTTGTGTATAACACAATCACCCCCTCATACAAATTAATATATGTCAGAAAAATTCTAAAGTTTTCAGATTTTAACAATCACTTTGAAGCAATTTTTGAAAATGTCAGTAAATCTACACTGATGATATACTCACTTGTAGCTTCCCATTCTGATTTACTTAAGGTTCCCTAAAATTTAAAAAAAAGAAAATTTCAGATTGAATATGCAAGTACATATATACTTATTTTTCAATAATGGACAGAGGTCTCCAAAACCCTAACTTCATTATAAATACACATACAATTTACTGTTAATATTATTGTGATCTGAATATAAAATAAATCAATGAGATTAACCTTTAATGCCATCTTCTCACCACTTTTGCGCTCCTGCCAATTCTCTAAACCACTGAGTCTCAACCAAAGGGTGAATCTGCATAAAGAGGGTATTCGTGTGTAACTGGAAAAATTATCTAGCTTACATTTTTTAACTTGGAAAATGGAAAAAAAAAAAAAAGAGGCCTATCTTGAAACATCAAATAATACTGCAGGAGGGAATAAGATTTTTGTGTTTTTACAAAGGAAATCACAAAATAAAGTATGTATCATACAAAGGAAATAAATTGTATTTAGTGATGTACTTGCTACTTTGCAAAGGCACTGAGTAACAAGATATACAGTGGTAAGTTTAGTGACTAATATAATTTTGAAGAAGTGATAATTATGTAGCATTCATAATTAAGGAAAATGTGAACTTCCACATAGAAGTCAGAGAAAATGAAGATGTAATTTTTCCCCATCTAAGTTCATAAGCCCCTGAATTTTATCTATGGAACACCACGAGTCAGTAGTGTCCAGGTAAAGATACAATGGTATAGCAAGAAAACTCTCAAGCCAAGCCTATAACTTTTCTCCCATCCTTATTTCCTCCATTCTCAGTTCGTTAAAGTACATTTTATTCTATATTCTACAGTTATAAAAAGTTATCACAACTTAGGGGAAACAGACTACTGTATATCTGATTTGCAACTCAGTGAACTCAAGTATTATAAATCAGTGAAATAATTTCCTAAGTTTCCATTTTTCTATAAAGCATGTTAAAAAATAAAAACTTACCAATGGCAACCTCACTTGACTGTTCTTCATGTACTTTGCTGCATGTTCATAGTCATCCGCCTTCTCAGATGCAAGTTTGGAATTCTCGTTTGCAGGATATGGCTAGGGAAGCAAGTGAAACTCCTAGTTGAGACATTACACTGAAATTTACAATTCAGAATTAAACACACAATCACTGAAATAAAATAATTAAGACAGTAATCTTTAAGTATTACTTCAGGAATACAAACTACACATACTTTTGAAATATGAAAAAAAAAAGGAGTGAAGGGAATCCTCTCTGAACAAAGCAGCTGCCATGGTCAACAATGAGCATGATCAGAGTATCTACAATCACAGAGTCTACACAGGGACTGAATAGCATCCTGAATTGCCACCAAGGACCACTGGCTGCAAACACCTTTACCCACCTGACTCCTGGTCAAAGGCTTTTTCTGTTACGACTCTAAGCTGAAGGAAGTTATCAGAAGGGCTAAACATTCATTTGAACATTATGGTGACTTAGCAGCCATGGAAGTATGAACAGCAACTGGAAATAATACAAACGAAATGCTCAGTCAACAGAACCTTGGGAGTTCCAGAAGAGAAGGAAAATATCCAGCCTCCAATACAGGTTGTCTCCATATTTACATAAAATCTGAAGAAGGGCCTCAAAACAATGCTGTTCTAAAAGGTATGCTGGACAAATGTTTATTCAAATTACTTTGAGCACTATTTTTAATCCATTTTAACATCTCTTTATGCTACAAAGTGCTTTGTAATGCACGTAAATAAAAACAATGAATTACACACTCATGTAGCAACCATCTGCTCTGTAAAGGTTATATACTCTTTTAATTCCTTTCTTTGCCCTGTTACAACAAACTAGCTAGCAAGGAACCACTTTAGATGTACATCTTCCTGAAGAATTTTTAAGAAACTGATCCAGGAATGTTTACTTTGCTATCTTCTTTTTCCCCTTTATAAGTATCCTACAGTAAGATCAGACATTAGAAATTTAGCTATGTGTTTGTTGTTTAAAAAGTATTTAGTTTTTTGGACTTCCATAGTGGGGAGAGGCCAGGGTGCTGCTGAACATCCTACAGGGCACAGAGCAGCCCCAAATGCCAACAGTCCTGAGGTTGAGAACTCTTATGTTAAAGCTCTGTCCTAGGGCTTCCCTGGTGGCGCAGTGGTTGAGAGTCCGCCTGCTGATGCAGGGGACACGGGTTCGTGCCCTGGTCCGGGAAGATCCCACATGCCCGTGAGCCATGGCCGCTGAGCCTGCGCGTCCGCGGGAGAGGCCATAACAGTGAGAGGCCCGCGTACCGCCAAAAAAAAAAAAGCTCTGTCCTAGGTGCTGAAGAGTCTAGAGTTGGCACCAATAAGCTGTGTAACTTATATAAATACTGAGTGTGTACATGGCCTTGAAAGAAATCTCAGAGACAGCCAAACAAGTTTATTACCACCTGGAATTTTTACACCTTTTCTAAATACTCACCTCCAGGGCCTGCATTCGTTTTAACAGCATTTTATTTTCATTGTTCTTAATCTTTTCCTCATAGAATTCCAGAAATGTTTTTTTGTAGACTAGTTTCATATTGTACTTCTTCGCCATTCTGTCCAAAAAAGATGATTTAATGAAAAGGCTTCCAAAATATTTGTAATTCCACACGCAACAGTAACACCTTCTGGGCTTAACTAAAAACCTTTACAAATTCACAAGAGGACCATGGAAAATGAGTGAAGGGCAACACACCACTGACCTGAAGGAAATGTGCAGTTAAATCTCACTGGGTCACAGGGAACTCCAGTAACATAACAGGCCAGGAAATGAAATGAAAGGCTGTGAGATGGGGACCACAGGCTGTAAGGAACACTTTTCTACCAACTCCATTTCATTTGACTTGATCCCTCACAGTGGCATTGAAAATAGTGGCCAACTTCCTTCTTAAAATAGTCTCTTCATCTACTGGATTCCCTGGCAAGACACACTACTAATTTTTATCCTACATCTTGAACTGCTTCTTCACAGTTTGTTTTACAGGTTTCTTTTCCCAACTTCCAAATGTCATGGTTCTGAAAAGTGTGGCCCAGAACCTTGCTCACTGTCACTCCCTGATGTATACAGCTTGCCAACAGCTACGGTAGCTCAGTCCTGGCCTCTGTCACTGCACTGCTCCCTAGAAATCTCCACCAGGACTGTCACAGGGGTGCTCTAACTCTCCACCTCCAGGGCTGAATCCCACTAGCCTGTTCTTCTGCCAGTCTTTGCTATTTCAGTAAATCTATCTAATGATCCACGCCTTCCCCTCTCTATGCCCAGTGTTCAGCACACCACTATGTCCTCTCCGTTTACCTATACAACACACTTCAAACAGGCCCACTTCTGACCCCGTCACTCGCCACCATCCTGCTCCAACACCATCACCACACAGCTGTACCACTTCGCTCGTTTCGCTGCTATTCTTACCCTCCCTCAACCAATTTTCCAACTGCAGCCAGATTATGCTTTTAGCAGTGCACAGGTCACGTCCCTCCTTCACACCCTTCACTGGCTCTCCAGCACACTTAGGGCACAATTCAAAAGCCTTTAACATGGCCTCTAAGGCACTCATTTATACAGGAGTGCTGCCTCATCTTGAGCCAGCTGGGCCCTGATTCCTTAAGGCCCAGTCACAATGGCTTTCCTTCAGCTCCTTGAACTAGCCAAGCTCTGTCCATCCCACTTCGGGGTCCCTTACGCCTGGAACACTCTCCCTTCCAGTCTCCAACTGGCCAACTAGACAGCCTTTAGATGTTGACTTAAACATCACTTTTTCCAAGGTGGCTTCCTTAAATCCTCAATGACATTAGGTCTCCCGTTATGCTTTGCGTGTGTTATTTTTTCCGAGTGCATTTGCTGAAGTTGATTACTATGTAGCTGTAGACAACAAAAGGGAACCTGAGGATGATTTCAGGTAGCACAAAAGGAGAGGAAGAAAGGGAAAAAGTCTGAAAGGGGACTTGTGAGGTGACAGATGAGGGGACAGAGTGAAGGAAACATTTGCGGGCCACTTGGATTTGCATTTAAGAGGCATACGTAAGGCAGGAGTCCCTGTAATTAGCATTAGCGCTCCTTGGAAAGACAACATGAGTAAATATAAAAGCCTCTTCTATTCCAGGTAGTTCATTTTCTATCATAAATATCCAAAATGAGACTTTACAAATGAAACCAAGCTTTAACCCTAAGAAATACCATAATTACAAAGAACTGAGACTCAATTTGACCAATCTGAATAGGTTTGCCATGTAAAAGCTAATTAACGAAATGGCAGAAGGGTATCTCAAAATCCCTATGCATTTTCTGATTGTCTCCCTGAATGAATACCTGTCTTAAATAATTAAAAAAAATTTAAAATATTAAAGTGATACTTTATGACTTTATATGTTTATAATCATTAGGCAATATAAGCAAAAAAAATTGTTAGTGTATGCCTAGCATTTTTTAAAAAAAACTTTCATTTTATTCTTTATATTTTGGTGAATACTTAAATCACCAACTTTGTCAACCCCAAACACCAAGCTAACATACCAAACATATAAAACATACTAAAAATGTTTAATATTTTTCTTTCATAAAGTTGAAGAGCATAACATTTCCCCAAAGTTTGCTAATTATAAGGAAAATGTGATATAAATTTTTTAATTTTATAGTTCATATTTATATTGTGCATAGTATTTTCCATGTTTAGTCACATGCTACTTCATTTTCTCATATTATTGTATATCATTTTTATATATTGTAGAACTCCTGAAAATCCTACACCCATAATTTTACAAGCTGCCTGAGACACAATTCAAATAATCAGCAGCCAAATATAAGTAAAAAAGTAAAGCTCTTCCTCTTCCTCAGTTAATAAAGGCTTTGTTTTAAAAAGAAGGAAATGTTTGGTCAGCTGTGACATGGCCTGCATTTAACTGGACTCTTCCACGTTCCCTATCAGGGAGACCCCCAAGACCAAGAAAAGGCCTTGGGGCCTTACCTGAAACCTCAGCTTTCCCTGTGCCTGTGGTTTGCCAGGACTCCTAGGAATTCAGGTGCATGAGTGAATACATTCCTGAATCAGGAATTCCTGATTACTCATTCCTGAATAATCAATTTATTATTGCCATTGCCCGTGAGACAGAGGCCATTTCATAAACTATAGAGAAATATAAAACAACTTTTAATACCTATCCCTGTCAAAAGGAGGATCTCTACTTTGGGAAGACTCATTTTATGTTACCAAAGTACCAGCAGTTACCTAAAAACAAGTCTTTTGCTATTTATAGTGTCAGTTATTTTCTTCCACAACTCGCAGGCAACAGGCTCCCTTTCTTGCCTACAGGATGAAATAATTCCAGGAATAAAAGAAACTAAATGAGTAAGGCTGCAAGAGACCTATGCCACCAACCCTGGATTTGAAGTTATTATTATTATTTTTTTTAAATAAGGCTATACTTCTTCTTAGGATTCCACTTAAAATAAGAAACAAACATAAATACTGATTTTTTTTTCCTTTTCTTTCTCTCTTACGTAAAAAGAGAATAGTTAACAGATTAATGACATTCTTACTCATTTAGCAATGGAAAATAGACCAAGAATTCAGGGACATCCACAACACCTTCCAAGTTGAAGTCATATTTGCAGCCAAATAAAGGATAAGCTCCTTTCTTCTGAAATTTCACAGTATATATTTCATTTCCAAATGATTCTGTTTCTGAAGCTTCAAGGCGTCTTCTATAAAAGTTATCCCCAAACCAAAACAAAAAGATTAAATTTGTTATTAGGTCAAATTTATTTTGATCAGATTAAATATGGGAGGGGGACACACACATGATGCAATTTTATAAAGATTAGCTTTTAATTGGATTTGAGCTACTTTTAAGAAGCGATACACTAAAAGATCATTAACAATCTCACTAATAAAATTATGCTGGAAGTAGGTTTCACTATCATGACAGCTGGTTAAGTCCCAATGCCTCACATCTGATCTGGAGTTTGTCTAGCAATACCACCTCTGGCTTTTTGGCTGGAGGTAACATCAATCTCCAACTTACACAGAAAGATGTTTTAAAGGTTCATCTGCAAATCTAACTTTTTAACTTAAAATTTGAGTATCTACTCAAATACATTATCAAAGTGCTCAGCCCTTATAAGATCAACACGGCATGTTCTGTAAACTTTATTCCTAATAAACACTTGCTACTCTAAAATAAGCTTAATTTTGAGTATTTTATAAACCACAACATATAAAAGTACTTACATCAATTCAAAGCTATTGGGAGTGGTACCAATAAAATAGCCTCCAGGGCTCAGTCTCTCACATGCATTTCTGAGCATGACGTCAGCCTGCTCATAGGACTCGAATGAGTAATGGCAGACAAACTGACAACTGCAGATGTCAAAGCACATTTCTGGGTCACGAAACTTATCAATCAAAAGTTCCTGAAACAAATTAAAATGGGTCAAGACTTTGAAGTTGGCTGCGACATAAAAATTTAGTGAATTAATTTCTAGAATTAGGATCCTTAAAAGTAGACATGACCTCCCACCAACCTACTCCTTCTCATTACATATCATAAAGATCATAATAAAAACGTTCTTTCTTTCTGATTCAATAGAATTTGATTCCCATTTTCACAGTAATTTTAAAAACTAGAGATTCTGAAATAATGCTAAAAAATATATCAAACATGACATTTAAAGGAGTTGAACCTTTAACTGGCTTTACTTGAAAACTGAAGTAAAATGATGTTGAACAGTAACTTGGGTTTAAAAAAAAACACAAAGCTGGTCTTTGGGACATTTTTTACTTTTTAGGCTGCGCCATGCAGCTTGCGGGATCTTTAGTTCCCCAACCAGGGACTGAATCCAGGCTACGGCAGTGAAAGTACTGAGTCCTAACCACTGGACCACCAGGGAACTCCCTGGGACACCTTTTTAAAACGCAGAAGTGTTTTTAAAGGTTTCCAACTTTCTAGCACTTTTCCTTCCACTTTCACAACTGCAAACAAAATGTGTAGGGTTACAGGTATCTATAATAGTTCAATGAGCTAAGGAGTCAGAAAAGAAATGTTCAAGGGGGGGACTTCCAGCATTTCGAGTGCCTCTATAGTCTTGAACTTCAGCTGTTAAAGAGATTTGGAAACAGGTGTCACCAGACTGTGATATGTTGGGAAACCACCCAAACAAATTACAAGGTAAACAAAATGAAGTGCAGATCTATTTCAAAATACTAGAAAATAAATCGTGTCCAAACAGAGAAGCAACAAATGATTTCCAAAGTAAAAGTATTAAAAGCTAAAAATTCCCAGAAGTATTCACTGGGTCATTTAAGGAAATTTATCATTAATGGAATTTCTAGTTGAAACTCAAAATCCATGTCCTAAAGATTTTTAATGTTTCAAAGCAAATTTTTAAAAAATGAGCTGATTTTTAAAGCAAACCATTTACTCATACTAAAATATAAAAACAAATAAAAAAAAACATACCTTTGAACAATCAGCAGTTATAAATTCTGCACTGAAAATATATTCATTATCACGACAACGATTTTTCATGTCCTCGTACCGTTGCTGACACTGTTTGACAGAAACATCAGCAATATCTGGAAGGGGGACGGGTATTAGTAATGTCAACAAAGGCCCACAGAGTTAAAACGGAAATGCAAAAATGGCACAAATCTAGACTTCATCTCAACTTTTAAACTTTGGCAGCGAATCTAGCCTTAGAAAAGCAAAAATGTTCTATTTCCTTCAAAACAAAAGAGAAGAAAGTCTTTTGTTCCAACGGAAATGCCCTCTTATTTTTCAAAAGGAATTAACCACTTTCTCAATAGGTAGTGACAACAGAAAAGTTCTACCATGATTTTTAAATGCTTATTCAAAGTTAAAAGCAGAAAGTTTAAATTCCAATTTGGATTATAAAACCTAACACTATACGCCCAGCTCTTTATAGTTTCTTAATAAAATGTTATTTGCCTTTTCCCAGTGTTGAGATTTGCACTGCAGGTACAAAAGCAACGGTGGGTACTTTGTCATGAATACAAGATAGGGGCACCAAAGGTACTGGTAATACTTGATATATTCTTCACTGCTATAAGCCAGCACAGAAAGAAAAAAGGGGGAAAAAATCCAATTTCATTTAAGAATGTCCTTGATAAGCAGTAAAAATTAATTTTATGAAATCTTCAAAACATTTCTGCTACATAACAAAGTCTGCCTGAACAGGACTGGTGTGACTGCACTGTAAGCTGTACTGCCCACTTTTTTCACACAAAATTGTTTCACTTAAAGAACCACTGACAGACAAACTGGTTATTCAGACTTTGGAATTTGGCAGACCTTTTCTTCATAGTGAAAAAAATGAGCCTGTCATTTCATGAAAACTACGGACTGTATTTGTTACCAATGATAAATTTGAGCTTTCAAGTGAAAGTTCCAACTCTGACAAACTTTTATCTACCACCACCGGCTGGGCATCTTCCCAATACTTAAGACTTTTCTGACCGATGGTGATATTAAACAAATGTGATTTCCTGATGTCAACATTTAGAAGATTTGCATAACTTTAGTGAACATTATTTTCCAAATATTACAAAATCTTGCAGGGCGAAGTGCAAGATAGACCAATGGATTTAAATATAACGGAACACAAAAAGTTCACCAATATGGTTTCAGATTCCACGCTGTAACTAACCTTTAAAGGAACTACCACTTGCCGAATTTTGATGTAGTATCAAAGATGAATATCCTCAATTATCTGAAAAGGCTATTAAAATACTCCATTTCACAACTACTCATCAAATAAAATAACACATCAAAACATATTGATGCAGAAACAGGTGTGAGAATCCAGTTGTCTTCTATTATTCCAGACTCTAAAGGAATTTGCAAAAGTACTTTTAAAATGCCAGTCTTCTCACTACATTTTATCTGTAATAAATATTTTTTAAATTCTTGGTTTTAATTTCTATAATCAGCAGATATAACCACATATGCAAAAGCTTTCTGGGGTCCTCAATCATTTTTAAGAATGTACTGTGGTCATAAAACCAAAAACTCTGACAAGTGCCGATTTAGGCAATACTACTCCACAGGTGGTGCTGGGCACTTCCCACAGCAAGGAACATGACATCATCTTGTCCCTCTTCAGGGTTAAGACTGACCAGCAGATTCAGGCACTTGATTCATCCAGTTAAGTTCCTATCAACTTTTCACCTAATAGCTTAGATCTATTATTTTACCAAGAGTGGAAAAATTTATTCATCATGATTTTTCAGTAAAGAGGTATTTTTCTTTTCAACCATTTGGTTACGTTGAAATATGGTTTATACAGGGTTAGAGAAGATAAATACTCGCCACTTCCTCCCTTAGTTTATGAATTTCAGAATGAGTAAGTTTCCTTGCTCCCTCCAAGTGTGAACGAGATTTTTCCCCTTTATTTCATGTTTCAATCCACTGTAATCACTGTCTTTTTAAAATAATTAATTAATTAATTAGTTAATTAATCTTGGCTGCGTTGGATCTTTGTTGCTGTGCGCGGGCTTTCTCTAGTTGCGGCGAGTGGGGGCTACTCTTTGTTGCAGTACACAGGATTGTCATTGAGGTGGCTTCTCTTGTTGTGGAGCACGGGCTCTAGGCACACCGGCTTAGTAGTTGTGGCGCACGGGCTTAGTTTTAGTTGGTCCGCAGCATGTGGGATCTTCCCAGACCAGGGCTCGAACCCGTGTCCCCTGCATTGGCAGGCGGATTCTTAACCACTGTGCCACCAGGGAAGTCCCTTGTAATCACTCTCTTTTTTAATGAAGAAAATATCCTATCTTTGACCAGTGAAAGCCTTTCCAAGTTTATGCTTCAAACATGGAGTCCAACATGACTCCAATCATCCTTGTTTTTAACACCATCAGTAAAGTCTCATTACTCATTTTAGAAAACACCCATCTCATGCCTAGCCCCCAGACATCTTGTGGTAAGGTATTTTGGTATTATGTCCATAATGAGGTCTTTCTTATTTACATTTACCTGACAGACCACAAATTATTCTTTCCCATGCCATTATCTGTCTTACCAGTACAAACGAGCTTGTCAATTCTTCCCTTTTTCCACTTGAGCAAATCTCCACCTTTACCACATCCCAGGTCCAAAACAGTGATATCACGTTTTTTTTTTCAGTCGCACCTTTTCTAAAAATTCTCCTAAAAGAGAAAATTAAGTCATAACAAATGATCTCTTCTCCATTTTTACTAAAGCATAAACTGTTACTCCTAATAACCTACTAACTTCTGCCTGACACGTACAGTAAGTCCCCTACATTCAAACTAGAGAACTTTCAAAGATGTGAATGTGTGTTCGTTATGTCCAATCACGTAAGTTAGTTCATGTGTCTGGCGTACATTGTCACATGCATGCTCTACAAGTGATTGTGCTTTTGTGTATTTTACGGTAAAGTACTGTACAGAGTACAGTAGTACAGTATTATTTCAAGCCCCGAAGGTCCAGAAGCTATTGTAAAAGCAGTGGTGATGTAGCTGGTACTGCTAAGAAGCGCGGGTTGTTGTAATGTACTACTGTACTTTTCAAGGAACTGTACTGTAAGTTTAAAAATATTTTATGTTTGTTTTTTATGTATTATATGTGTGAGAAGTTATGATAACCTATTACAGTATAGTGCTATAAAGCAATTGTGTTAGTTGGGTACCCAGGCTAACTCTGTCAGCCTTACAAACAAATTGGACTTATGTACATGCTCTCAGAACAAAACTCGTTCTTGTGTAGGGGACTTAGTGTAATATAAACACATTCATTTATGTAATTAATTCATAACTTCTAGAAAATATTTCAAAATTTGACTAAGAGTTAATTAACTTGATCCTTCAGCATTAAAGATGAAAGAGTATGTGTCTGGTATTTTAGAAGCTAAGACAGGTTTTTGAAGGTTATTTTCAGAATTTGATTCAACATTAAATAGCAAACATTTTATTTTTTCTCTCTCATTTTATTAAAAAGAAGTTTAATAGTACAAAGAAGCCACGTGACCTTGGTGGGTCAATAGCAAACATTTTAAATTCTAATTAATACAAGAATACCCAACACTTGCTCATGATAAGAAAAAAATTATTCATAATTTTTTGTAGTTCTCTTTCCAAAGCTAAGTGTTTAGCTTACTATACATGTAACAATTATGGGATCACAAGAGACCTTGGTTTTGATAAAAGATGTCAAGCTTACCTCTAAACTAGTCAAAAAACTATACATACCTCTTAATTTTACTATCATCAGAATTCTTAAAAACTCTGAAATAAAAATGGAGTCTTTTATCCCAATCTACCAAAAATCACATTAAGATCCAATGAATAACATTAGCATGTCCCTTACATCAATAGCCAAATGGTTCAAACATAAGTTAAAGGCATATTAATATTCTTAGACAATGAAATATTCAGCAATTCTAAAATTGGATAAAATACTGAATCCTAGATCTACTCTTCCTGTCTATCATTCTGAGTTTAATGTTTTCTATTTCTTATGTGTACTATTTTGACTGCTAGAATATTCTGTATAAGTACTTCTGCCTTTCTCTGTCACAGAAGTACAAGTGTTCCATATTCAACTTTCTGCTATGAATCTTAAAAAAAAAAACAGCATAAAATATAATACGGAAAGAGTGAAAATAAGAATTATAAAATCTCTTTATTTCCACATAAGATTAATGAGAGGGGAAATCTTCATGAAACATTATTCAAAGATATCTTTATCACATTCAAGCATCATACTCAACTATCACTAGCTATAAGTAGCAACAAGGAAGCGAAAATGAATGACAAAGAATGGGTGTTGAGAAGAAAAAGAAAAAAGGCAGCAAGGGAATTTGGCACAGACCACACTGATTACAGCAGGACCAGAAAGACAGGTGCAGATAGCAAAGCACCCATTGAGAGAGTTGCTGGAACAGCTGAAGAAGAAATAATACCATAAATATGCTGAGAGATAAATTTTTGCCAAGTCTGACATACGTGTTTTTAAAAACTACCCATATCCCTGTTTATAAAAATAATACAACTAACAATGTGAAAAATAGTGAACTTAAAAATATTTACTCAATGAATAAATACATAAATAAACAACACATTAGGAAAAATACTCAATGATAACTTATCTGCATTACTGAGGATGATGAGGAAAGGAAGAGAAAAACTGAAAAGAAATTAGGAACAGCAACCAAAGATTACGAGTATAGAGCAAAAATGCCATAATAAGTAACCTAAAAAAAAAATAAATAAATAAAAAGAAGTTCGTTTATTCATTTACCTTGGCTGACAAGTAGCAGAGTCAAATAAGTCTTATTTTTATAATAAAACAAAGAAAAATATTAAAATGTGTTCGAAATAATGAGTCTAGTTCCCACTCCTGACACTTCTCAGAACGGATAATTTATCTTTTAAAATTACTAAATTATTGTTAAAACTAGTAGAAAGTAGCCATAATTAGCACTTTATTCTTTTCAGTGTAAATATGAAAGCATTCTCACTTTTTCTGAGGTTGGCTTTTTAGAAAACAAAAACAGAAACCAAAATTTAAAAAAAACCTTTCTGTGAAGAACTCCAAAATCTACTGGCTTTTAAAAATTCTCTAATCTCAGGTAAGTGACTATTTAATATACTTGTACACAAAGCAATAAATATATTCTGAATCATATTTCCTCCACTGACTTCCATTTTAATATCAAAGGTGAGTTTCCATACATAAAATGCTGTCTAAAAAGCTGAATGTCTTCATCAATCCTCAAAGTAAACTTTATTTCTCCCCAGAAGAAAAAACAAGTTCAATGGACAATCAATACACATGATGACCTTTACCAACTCATTAAAGGCCTAGAGATAAAAGATCATGGCACTGTCCATTTTCTTGACCTAATGGAACCCAAATGTTTAATTCAACAATATATCATTGCTCCAAAACTATTAGAGTAAAATAGATTATTTAATAGCACTAGGTTAGCTTGATTCTAAATGTAAAAGCACGCTGCCTTCTGAAAGCCTGATTAACTCATCAACTTAATATTAATTAAACACTCATTGCTATCTTATGTAGTCAATCATAAGTAAATATGAAAAAAATTTACCTAAAAGGCTTAGTTTCAGTTTTGGCTCCAGTCTTATAAAGCCAAGCTTTGATGATTAAATGAATAGTAACTAAAGACCTAGTAGCTTTGTGTATGATTAACCATTTGGGGAGTAAAAATGAGACATAAGCTGAAATTAAAAATTCAAAACTATAAATCAAAAAACAAACATACCAATGAGGACACTTTTCATCCAATTATTAAAGTTTCTTAGGTAAAATATTCTACTTTGGCTACGTTTCTCCAAACCAACTTCCTGGAGTTCATTGTAGTGAGCGGCCACTGCTGAGCTGTGTCCTTCTTCCAAGTTCTGAAAATAAAAGAATTGAATAAAATTAAGAAGCTGAACATGAAAAAAATTAGTCTAAAAGAGCATCTGACCTATATACGGATAAAATACTACTGAAATTGGTAAACTTCATTCAGCAATGGCATAACCACAGAAATCCTAATTGTAATCACATGGAAGATTTTCCCCTGTTCCCTATTTTTAAAAACATTAAAAAATTTTCATCTTGATTTTCATCTATAGAATTTTGGTGTTAATGTATTAATAAAACCAGTACTTTTCCAGAGTTCTGATTTATTCAATTCAGTAAATGTCAGTCAGTGGATGAAGCTCCTACAAGAATATAAAATAGAAATAATACATTTATTATATTACTATAAAATTGTTGTGGGCATTAAGTGAGATAATATACACAAAGAGATGGGAACTCAACAGGCTATGTTCAGTGTCAGTGATTTCTATTATTTGCTATTAACCTAATTCAAGTTTCAATTTGTGCTCTCTATCTAAGACCCTAAGCATTCTGCAAAAATGCCAGGAAGGTAAAGGGCTTCAGATCCCCCCACTCCCCTGCTCAACCAAAGTGTTTCATCTGACATGTAAAATAGGTAAAAGGTTTACGATTTTCACTTGAAAAAAGGGTTCCACTGCTAGTAAAAGTTTAAAAACTACATTTATGATACAAGCTCCTCTCTGTTACAAAGATTTGCATTCCACCAATGACAAACATGTGGCTTATCTGCTACTTTCTTCCTGAGGAGTGATGGCAGAATTTTACTCATTCATTGAGTAATGCAGATTCCAACTCAGATCCCGCCACAATATAGTATTTCCAGATGAAAATCACTTGCTATCCCTTGCTTTATAATATTCTTGCTAAATACCAGGCTTAGCTAAAATTGTATGTAACTACCCTAATAAGAAGTGGAAACACCATAGTTTAAGGAATTACATTAAGAAAAGAATGTAAAGCTGGGTATCATCTTGATATTTATCATTGTAAGTGATAATCTCAAATACTTCAGACACAAAAGAGATGAACACCTAATTACGAAGGAAAAAAAAGAGGATGAACACCTAATTAAAAGAAAAAAAAAGAGATGAACACCTAATTAAAAAGGGAAAAAAATGAACACCTAGTTAAAAGGGAAACAAAATTTAAAAATTAATTAGGAACACCTAATTAAATCATCTGGACCTTACACTGTTGTGTTTTTGAAAGTACTAAGAAAAAGCAAACTATAAAAACTACCTTTCAAGTTTCTAGTTAAATAAGATTTCCGAAATAAGATAAAAATTATCTCATTAGTAGAAGTTGTACCTACATAGAAAATAACTAAATTACAAGAGTTAAAACCCTACTCTATCTTAAGATGATATCTATTAAAAATAGAACATTCCTACAGATGGTCAAAAAGCACATGAAAAGATGCTCAACATCACTAATTATTAGAGAAATGCAAATCAAAATTACAGTGAGGTATCACCTTACACGGGTTGGAATGGCCATCATCAAGAAGTCTACAAACAATAAATGCTGGAGAAGGTGTGGAGAAAAGGGAATCCTCATACACTGTTGGTGGGAATGTAAACTGGTACAAACTGTACAACCACTATGGAGGTTCCTTAAAAAACTAAAGATAGAACTACCATATGATCCAGCAATCCCACTGCTGGGCATATATCCAAAGAAAACCAGAATTCGAAAAGATACATGCACCCTAATGTTCACTGCAGCACTATTTACAATAGCCAAGACATGGAAGCAACCTAAATGTCCATGACAGAGGAATGGATAAAGAAGATGTGGTACACATATACGGTGGAAAATTACTCAGCCATAAAAAAAATGAAATAACGCCACTTGCAGCAACATAGATGGACCTAGAGATTATCATACTAAGTGAAGTCAGTCAGAGAAAGACAAATATCATGATATCACTTATATGTGGAATCTAAAAAATGATACAAATGAACTTATTTACAACACAGAAATAGACTCACAGACTTGGAAAACAAACTTATGGTTACTGAAGGGGTAAGGTGGGAGGGAGGGATAAATTAGGAGTTTGGGATTAACATATACACACTACTATATATAAAATAGACAATCAACAAGGACCTACTGTACAGCACAGGGAACTCTACTCAATATTCTGTAATAACCTATATGGGAAAAGAATCTGAAAAAGAATGGATATATGTATATGTATAACTGAATCATTTTGCTGTATACCTGAAACTAACACAACATTGTAAATCAACTATACTCCAATATAAAATAAAAATTAAATTAAAAAAAGAACATTCTTAAGTTATTAAAATTATGTAAAAAAAAAAAGGTATTATTTCACAACTGCTCCAGATTTCAATCTGACATATTCCATTATGAATAAAAGAAAATACACTCAAAATACCTTTTGCTTTTCAGGAACATCTTCAAGTTCTATTTTTCTCCTTTTCTGAGTGCCATCTCCAGTAGGTTCATCTTCTGGAAAACCATCAGTTTCCATTCTTCTTTTCCTTGAAATGCCTTCATCACCACCAGAACCTTTTTCCTCTGGGGCAATTTCAGCATCAAGTTTTCTTTTCTTGGATGGAGTGTCTTCCCCACAACTAGAACTTTCCTTTACAAGATCATCTTCAAACTCCATTTTTCTCTTTTTTGGAGTGTCTACTTGCCCACAAGTAGGAGCCTTTTCAGAAAGCCCAGTCCCAGGAGAGGTTGTGTTTTCATTAACAATGCATGAAGACTCTGTTTCTGAATCTATTGATGTTTTTGCCTCTTCACGAGAGATCTTTTCACATTCCTCTGCTTTTGCAGAATTTTCCATTTTTGATTACTTAAATAGATGGTAAAACTTCATGAACTAACACTGGAATGGCAAAAATTTCATATTACTTGTAAACGTAATGCTAAGACTTTAAAAACAATTTAAACCAGAAACTAGTCATTTAATTTCAGCGATCAACTAAGAGTTTAAAAAACCTCATTAAAGAATATTGAAAACAATATTGATATATATTGCATATGAATTTCTGAAAATGCTAATGTGGAAGTACTAATTATAATCCCAGAACACTTCTACAATCTTGTCCATAAAAGTCACCATTGGCATTAAAACTGACGAAGTCGTGGTAAATGAAGTCAGTTCCATTTCTATCCTGATCCTTACCCTACAGCCTTGGTTCCCCAAATGTGCGATGGACACTATAACAAACCGATATGGACACAGGAGAATATTTCAAAATTTAAGGCAAAGGTAGTGACATCTGACATCTGGAAAATATCACAGATACAGCTTCAAATAGAGCATAGTTTTAACTGAGTAGATTGCACTACATTTCTTTAAATGACACCAGAACCTTGTGAAGCTGAGACTGGTGGTACCACAGAAAATCAGTGTAAAACAGGAAACGAAGTTGATGTCAAATCCGATCTCAAGGCTTGAGAAGATATCCAGTACTCAACAGATGTACATATTCCACTAGTATGCATTCGTGGTTAGCTAAGAATTAAACACAATTTTTTTCAATCCATGCATTATTTTTAAATACAAAGTTGTTAGGACACGCTTATTAAATTGTTTGGACTAAACTATTTAGTAAGGGAAACTGCTAGGTATTTCTTTTGGCCTAGGGACACTGAAAGCCAAGAACAGGAGAAGTCTGGGAACCTACAGTTGACTTCTAAAATCCTTACTTTGTAATGGGTGTCAGAATTAGGTAGAAAGTGAAGAAAGTAGAAATGGGTGGACAAGAAGTTTCAAGACCCAGCCTGCAACCTAATGACCATTAGTCTCTTTCAAATGTTCTTAAGCCTATGTGTGAAATGGGAGGGGGAGAAAAATAAGTGAGCTATTTATTGGACAGGAATTTATTAAGTCATTCAACAAGTTGAGTGAACGCCTACTACAGAGAAGCTCAATAAGACACTATGTGAATTAGTCTTCAAGAAGTTTACAGCTGATATACTATTAAAATGTTAGGCTGTATTAGTCAAACCAAATGTAAAAGAAAAAGCAAAAGTCCAAAAATCAGTGAGATTCAGCAAATTCAGAACCTGAAAATTATGAAGCGGGGGGTGTTCCCTGTAAAGAAACAGAAAAAGAAATAAAGTCGCTTAATGGAATGGGTAAAAACAAGTCACTCTAAACCGGTAAGGGTTTCAAGGGATATTAACTTTCACTACCCAAGGTTTGAGGTAACAAAATACCAAGACGTGCCAAAACAGGAAGAAATGAATCAGAGAGAAAAAAATTACCCAGAAAAGTAATTTTATGAATACTGCTTAAAATGATTATCTAGTAAAACTATCCACCAAACTATCAAGTCCCTATCCTCTCCTCCCTACCATTTATTTCTTAATAAGGAAATAGAAACTGGTTTTAATTTCAAATGAACCAATGTAACTTATCCTTAGCTATAAATAATTTTAAATGTAAATGTAATATCTAAATTCACTGTTGGGAATAAAAGTTAATTTTATTTATATTTATCTGTGATATTTCCACAGATGAGATGGTCTAAAGACAATTCGGTCAGAATAAACGACACGGATTTCCAAACGAACCCAGAGATGGATAAGACTGAGGCCGAACGTCTAAGGTGAACAAAGAGTAAGGTCCAGACCCAAGAGGGCTGTCCTTCGGAACCCTCGAGGAAGAACTCAGGTACAGAGTCGACAGATAACACAGATGCGCATGAACGACCACACCTGCATCTCGGTGACCTGCGCGGCAGTCACACCCGAGGTTTCACGGGAACCGCCGGCCCGGGGACTCGAGCTCAAGCAGGTGAGCTCCACGCCCAACCCGCCGGCGGGCCGGGTCTCTTCGAGCCCAAGGACTCACTGAGCTGCCCCGGCGCCGCCCGGCTCAGGTTCCAGTCCACTACGCAGGCCAGGCGGCCGGCCGCTCCGGCTCCGGCAGCCCGGCGGGCCTGAAGCCGCTCTAGGGCCTCCCGAACCCGGGCCGGCTCTGCGCGGAGGGGCGTCAGCGCCCACGGACCCGGCACTGCCAGCGGTCTGAGGGCCTCTTCCACCGGGTCGGGCGCGGCTACACACAAAGAGTACGAAACCCAGCGTTGCAACCACACACTCACCGTCCAGCCATCCGCGACTCTGTTTGCGGAAGCGGCTCCGCGCCACGCGCACGCTGTGACGCCACTTCCGGAGAGCGCGGGTCATGCGTCCCGGAACCCCGAGTCCCGGCGTGCCGCGCGCGCCGTGCTGAGGGCGCCGGCAAGAGCGGTGCGAGCCAGTGGTTGGTGGGGCCGGTGTGTTGGGCGGGCAGGCCGGAGGCCGGGTCGCCTGAGCACGCGGCTTTCGGCGCCCTGACCCACGCTCGGCTGGTGGCTCTGCGGAGGGACACGGCGGGGGCTCCAAGCGGCCTCACGGCGGGGAGCGGCGGCGGCGGCGGCGGCGGCCTCAGGTCCTGAGGTATCCTGGGTCGAGGCCTCTGGGGGCGGGGCCGGGCAGTCGGCGGGGCCTCCTCAACGTAGTACGCGGCGGTGAGCGCCCCCGGGGCGGACAGAGGTCACCCCGGCCTTCGCTGTGCGCCGGTGTCCTGCAAACCCTGTCTGTGGGGCGGTTTTCCAGCCTCCGCTCTGCCACCTTCACCCTTTGCTCTGCCTTTACTTGGACGCCGGCCGGGAGGGGCCTGAGAGCCCCCGCGCTCGGACTTGATTCGGAAACGCGCGGCGCCCTACTTCTCCCCGGGGACCGCGTGTCGCTCCCTACCGCCGCATTCGGGAGGTTCAGCTAGACTTCTCTCGAGAGGGCCGTTCTCATCTGTCAGACTCTGAAGGAAGGGGCAGCCCACACCTGTTTAGGAGAAACGCCTTCCTGATAGTATCTGTGTTTTCTGGATTTTGGTATGGGATGGTTGGGGAGTCAACACGCTTTGTTCGTCCTTTCCCTTAAATATCTACTGGAGAGTCGCAGGTACCTGCTTGCCACCCCAGACTAGGGTCAAAACTGTGCCTGTGGACCTAAAATTGTTGATGCTTTGTGCCTCAGCACCTCCCACCTGAAGGGTGTAAAACGGGATCAGAAATACGTTTTCCATTATTCTTCATGAAAATTGATCCGTTTAAAAGCAGCTTTGGAAATAGGTTCACTAGCCTGCATACTTGTCAGTAGACGCAGTTATATTAGCCACTAGACTTCGCCTGGGGGAAAGCAACATTCGCAGCATGTACTTTACAATCGAGTCAAAATTCTAAATTGTGGGCACTAACCTTTCTGAGGTTGTTGACCACTTATAAACTTTGGACCAAGAATGAAGTCTGTTTTTAATGAATGAGGATGAACCATCCATTTCAGATGACTGTACTTGTATTTTTTTTTATTATGTGCAGTGAACTAAGTTGAGAATTAACCAGTTCATTATTTTTTTTTCGAGGTTGATTTTTTTTTTACCATAGTGATGCATGCACCTTTGATACTTACCGCCCTCATAACACAAGTAAGATTACTTGAATATGTGTCTGTAAATACTCTTTATGCATACAAAATAGCCAGTGATCCATCCTTCCAAGAAAGTTTAAGCATCAAACCTAAAAATTCAGCTAAATGTATCCTTATTTATTTCTCTAAACATAAATTAGTGGCCTGCCACAGCTGACGTGTAGAAAATCACTATGACGAAATGTCTCTTTCTCAGTGTGATTTAGTAGTACTTGTTACTTTTCACAGCGTATTGGGAAAATACATTTTTCCACATGGCATATTTTTACTTTTCTCTGTTGTTTATTTTTATAGTAGGTTGTTTTGCTCTCCACCTGAGTTCATCATTATTGACAACTGCAAAGGTCATCCTAGAGATTGAATGTGTTATTGCGTATTCATGCATTTAGAACTGGCTAATTACATATCCATATATGCTGGTTCCAATGCTAAAGTTTCTTATGATAGTTGCTGTTGTAATTTTATGGAAAAGGAATCTAATTTTGACTTTTGAAGAAATTTTCTCATTAGATTAAAAGCCTCCTAACTATATGTTTATACAAACTCTACCGTGAATTGATGTTGTGAATGAGATATATAGAGATCACATTTTGTAGTTTTTATTAAAGTTAACTAGAAGTCAAGTAGATTCAGTTGAGAGTATTTCTGAACCAGGTTCGTTTTGCCCAACTCCCAGCAAGCCAAACACTGAGATGCTCAGGTTCACAGCAAAGAGAGGGTTTATTCACAAGGCAAGCAAGTGAGGAGACAGGAAAACTAGTCCATCTATCCTAAAGCGAAGGGCTCTGGGTATTTATGGGATAAAGAATAAAGAAGTAGGGCTGTCTGAGGTGGGAGTGTGGGGAAAGGTGATTGGAAAAGGGTGTAAGGCAGGTTACAGGTGAAATGGATTTAATGATTACCCACTGGTTTCAAGAATAGAGGATGAACTCTTGAAGGTAGTAGTGATCGAGAGAGTAAATGGGCTAGATAAGATATTTTAAAAGTTACCATTGGTGTTATGTTTCCCACAATTGCCTGAGTAATAAATGGTTTTCTGGAAGTTGAATTAAAATAATAATAGCTGATAGTTTAGTACCTTCTGTGTGCCAAATTAAGTGCTTTATACATTTGAAGTCATTTAACTCTTACATTTTCAGTGGGATAGTTGTTATGATTATTTTTGTTTTATAGGTGAGGGGTAAGTAACTTGTCCAACGTTATGCAACTGGGAAGTAGTGGTGGGCTAGGTTTTGGATCCAGGCAGCCTGACTCCAGAAATCAGACTCTATGCTAATGATGAAACAGTGCCAGTTTAAGGCCAGACTCAGAACTGGAAGTTGACTGAAACATAGTAGATTTTCAGAAAATGTTTTGATACTTCTTAATGCTTGGGTTATTATGTTCAGAGAGAAAATAGCTGGATTAGGATGTTGTCTTGCTAGCGTATGAACTCTAGCAAGACAGGGATCATCATTTTGTTCAGTGGTTTAACCCAGGTGCCTTGAGCAGTGCCTGGCACATAGTGGGGTGGTAATGGATGAATGAATAGCCTAGAGAGGTTTTTAAAAATCCCATTTTTTTTTGAAAGGACATGCAGGATTTATTTCAGCCTATTTATAAGATTTCTTTATGTGCTGTTTTGATTATTTGGTCCATTATTCACCCAGACTGGTTTGGATTTCTCCTGGTTTGTATTGGGTTGGCCAAAAAGTTCGTTTGGGTTTCTCCATAAGATGTTATACTTTTGTCAGTGAGAGAAAATGAAGTAGTAATTTGTAAGTTTTCTGGTCAGACTAAGGGCAAGCAACAGTTTCAATAGATACCATCCCTTAAAGTGAGAGCACTCGGAGGTGGGTAATTTTAAGGTGTCATTTCTGTTGTGGAGTTGAAGATCACATTTTTGAAACATAAAAATTGTTTTTAAAATGTAGATACAATGTTATAGCTTCCTAGGAATGATAGTGTTCTTGGAGGTAGGAAAGAGAGGTGGTTGTAGAAGCTGTGTTTCTCCAAATAGTTTTGGAAGAACTGTTCATTCCTTCAGTCCGCTCAGCCGAAGTGTCCCTACTGAAATTTTATTGCCTTTTTTTGAACACATAAGATATTATTGTTTAAAAGGTTTTTCCTGTAATAGAAAGTAAAGATTTGCTTGAGAAATCTGTAAGTTTATATGTGTGATGATTAGTTTTATATGTTAACTAGACATGGCTATAGTACCTATTAAGTGATACTGTGATGGTATTTTGAAAATGTGTCAACATCTGTAATCAATTGACTTTAAGGAGATTACCCTCCATAATACGGGTGGGCCTCATTCAATCAATTGAAAACCTAAATTTCAAACTGAGGTGCCTCAAGAAGAAAAAAATCCCAAGGCTGTGGCATCAATTCTTTTTTTTAAAAATTTATTTATTTAATTTATTTATTTTTCGCTGTGTTGGGTGTTCATTGCTGCACGTGGGCTTTCTCTAGTTGCGGCGAGCTGGGGCTACTCTTCGTTGTGGTGCACGGCTTCTTACTGTGGTGGCTTCTCTTGTTGTGGAGCATGGGCTCTAGGCGCACGGGCTTCAGTAGTTGTAGCATGCAGGCTCAGTAGGTGTGGCTCGTGGGCTCTAGAGCACAGGCTCAGTAGTTGTGGTGCACGGGCTTAGTTGCTCCGCGGCATGTGGGATCTTCCCGGACCAGGGATGGAACCCGTGTCCCCTGCACTGGCAGGCGGATTCTCAACCACTGCATGTGGCGTCAACTCTTGTATGAGTTTCCAGCCTGCAAATCCACTCTACACATTTCAGATGTGTAGCCCTCACAATTGTGTGAGCCAGTTCCTTAAAATAAATATATCTATTTAAATAAACAATCTAATAATAGATTCCCAATAGGTAGATATAGATATATGTATATGTTTTTTCCTGTTGGTTCTGTATCTCTGGAGAACCCTGTCTGATTCAGATTTTGGTACTGAGAGTGGTTCTAGAGGAACAGAATCTTAAGGATGAATTTTCTGGATTGGTTATGGCATTCCTGAAATTGGTTCTCTAATCTGATTAGATTTAAAGGCACCCTTGACTATTTTCAGTGGTAAAGAAGGCAGGCACTGTAGCCCACGATGTGATATGACAATAGAGATATGCAAAATACCACCATTGGATACTACTACTCAGATACTTAATGAAAGACCAGGTTCTGGGTGATCATGTATTTGAAGATTTAAAACATTTTTCCCAGATGATGAACAAGTGTAATGAGACTGACTGGTTGCTCTGTTTTCGGAGAAAGGAGGGTAGGAGGTGGAGAGTGATGAGCTCAGGTCTTGAAATTCCCAGCTCAAGCTCTGTATAAATGACCAGAAAGTTTCTATGTTTGCCCTTCTCACATAGATGCAGAGCTGAGATTGCTGAAAACCAAACTCTTATCCTGCAGAGTGGCTGGATTACAATGCAAAATGAATTCCCATTCTAACAGGGTGTCTGCTGTTAAAATGAGAGCATTGACTGGGGAAGGTTGAGATCCTCAAATTTGGAATGGAGTATTGAACCCCTAAGTTTTCATTAGTCTTCTCTGGCAGTAGAAGCAGTCTTTCCACTCCTGTTTGAGGAAGTTAACCTGTAATGACCTTCCCTGAAGGCTAGACATTGCTGATTGATTCTCCTCAAGAACTACCTCTACCACACTTCTTTGCTTCTAGACCTATAACTAGATTCCCACCCTAACAAGCCCTCAAGGGTCAGCTACAAAGTGTGACCTGAGGGGGTGTGCCATACTCTTAAAAAATGGCAGGAATGTTTATTTGTTTATATACATGGAAATCTGGGGGATATGTTTAGGAATGGATATTAAGGATGTGGGATAATGGTGGAAGGAACATAAAGTTGGGCCGGGCTAAATTTACTGATATAGGCCCACTAAGCAGAGATTCTTGATTCACTTTTATAGCTTGAGGGGTTAGAAAGGGCTCTCAACAGTTTGATTGGTTGGCTGAAGCATGGACCAAAAGGTGACCCACGCTAAATGAAGTTGAAATGCCAGACCTGCCTTGGTACACTAAAGAGGAAGGGGTCCAAAGGCTTAGGGACACTGGACTGGTAGAGTGGATTTAACACATAAGAGCAGCTCACCCCCTCTGGGGGAGTCCAGAAGAGAAACTTTTCACCATGACTGGGAGAATTAAATTTGTGAGGGGAGCCCCAGCATCCATGAAGAGCTCTATGATTGCTCTTCTCTGTGGGTCAGAAATTACAGTGACTTTGCTGCCACTAAACTGGGGATCCTTAAATGAAGTGAAGGTAATTGGAAATTGGGCAGATACTATAGAGAGACATGTTTTCTTAATTGCATATGTATATGCTGAAGGAAAGAAGCCAGAGGAGAGGGCAGTTGGAGTACAGGAAAAAGAATAGCAGTAGAAAAATACAAGGAAAACTTGGTTGAGCAGAATTCTTGGAAGACACAGGAAGAGTTTAGATCTAGAACACAGATGGAGGAATGGGCTTTGAATGGAGGGCTAGTTCATTTTCTGAGGAGGCAGTTAACTAACCCTGAGGTGGGTTTGGATGCAGGTAACTGGAAGGGAGAAGGCTGAAGTTGAGAAAATTCATCCCCTAATAATTTTGGTTCATTTTTAAGGGGAAGTGAAGGATAGCTTTATCTAATTATTCATTTAAAAAATATTAGGTGCCTCCTATGTGCCAGCCAACCTTTGTTGTTGGCACCTGAGATGCAGTAGTGAACAAAACGGGAAAAAAAATTCTGTCCTTGTCAGTCCTTAAATGGACTTAAATGATAATAATAAGTGAATAATAATTATCCTAAAACAATAATAAATAAGTGAATCATGTAGGGTGTTAGACAATAAGTGCTATGGAAAAAGGAACAAATAGAACAAGATAAGCAATATTGGGATGACAGGGCTGGAAGAGAAAGGATTTGGAGCAGTGACCCCATGGAGCGGGTACCATTTGAACAAAGACTTGTAGGAAGTGAAGGAGTTAGTCATGCAGATATCTGGAGAAAGACTCTTCCAAGCAGAGGGAACAGTTAATGCAGAGTTCTTAAAGCAGGGGCCTTTTTAGCATGTTCGAAGAGCTGTAGGGGGGCTAGTGTGGCTGGAGCAGAGTGAGCAAGGCACAGACTGAGAGTAGGTGATGTATTCAGTGAGGGAAAGGTAGAAGGTTGTGTAAGGCAGGGGTCCCCAACTCCCTGGCCTCGGACCATTACCGGTCCACGGCCTGTTAGGAACTGGGCCACACAGCAGGAGGTGAGCAGCGGTGCAGAGCTTCATCTGCTGCTCCCCATCGCTCGCATTACCACCTGCACCTATCCCCACCCCCGATGCCCCGCCCCCAGTCCATGGAAAAATTGTCTTCCACGAAACGGGTCCCTGGTGCCAGAAGGGTTGGGGACTGCTGGTGTAAGGCATTGTAGGCAGTTGTAAGGACTTACCTTGGGAGAAATTGGGGAGCTTTAAACAGAGGAGAGACATGATCTGATGTATACTTTATATTTTGCCATCTGAAAGTGAAGTATGAGGCTTGAAGAGATTGGGAAAAGTGAGGAATGGTGGAGGAAGCTCATCTGATCAGAAACCATCATCGGTTGTCACAGCATTCAGAGCCTTTCTGAGATAGAATGATGTACCATCAATGTATGCTGGTACTAATTTACTCAGTTATGTGGCTTTTGTTAGTGCTTAGCTATGATTGTGGGATGTAGTTGTGGGAAAAACAGATGGTTGGACTGGCTCTGGATTAGATTTTGTGGTCTGGTGTTGCAGAAGGACAAAGTAGTGATTCAAGTAATGCACTGTAGAATCCAGGCTGGATAAAGACTTAAGAGTGAAACCAGGAGGAGCTGTTGGATTTGAAGGAAAAGGAGGGTAAAGTGGGACAAGGTCCTGGAACTAGAGTCCAGAGAGAGTAAAGGAGTGGAAGCTGGAAGAAGAAGAGGCTGAAGAGAGTGGGATAGTATAGTTTGAGGATTTCAGTTGTGGGTCAGTAACAGATTATTTCAGTGACAAAGGTATGACCAGTGGAGTGTATTGCTAGAGAGGCTGGGATTTTGCATGGGTCAAACAAATGGAATAATGGCAGAAGTTTAGATGAAGGAAGACTATGAGCTTGGTTTGACCAGGTCAGTAGATGAGACGACGAAGAAAGAAAGCTAGAATTAATTATTGATCCAGCATATTAAGTGCTAGATACTATACTTTATCTCATTTAATCATATAAATGCAATATGATAAAAGTGTATTTAACTCCATTTTAGGAATGAGGAAAAGAGCTAAGTAAAGTAATTCCAGAAAGGGTCGGAACTAGTCTTTCTGACTGTAAAGCTTGCATTCTTCCCATTGCAATGGGATAACACCTGCCACAGCCCAAAAGGGAAGTGGGTGGAAGTCTGGAACCACGTGGATTCTGGACCAGTGTTACCATAACAAATCACCCTGACTTGCCTTGTTGAACTTAGAGCCTCTGAAAAGAGATAAAAAAAGAGAAACATTTTGTGTAAATTAAGATATTTGTGTAGTAATTTTGGAAAATTTGATTTTCTTTACAAGCTGGGGAAATCAATGAGTCATTAATGAAATTCCTTGGGAATTCACTAGGGGGCATAATTTAACCTTTTCTGGAGATTAGAAATTTAACAATGGCTTCATCATTGCCACAGCTTTAGTGGCTCAATTTTGGTAATAGAAAGCTTAAAAGCAGAATAGATGGAAGAAGATGGATTATATAATAGAAATTAAGTTGAAGCCATCCAGTGCCTTATGGAGCAGGAAAGTAACAGCCCAGAAAGTGCTGCAAATAAATTTGCATCCTGTTACTTTTTCTAAACAGCAAACTCAATTTGATTTGAAACAGCAGTCAAGGTGTGATTAAGAGAGAGATCAAAATGAATAAATTAGAATGTTAATCTGTTGAAAGGAGAAAATTCGAATTTCCTCCTGTTTGATTGTAATTGAGGACTTTGTATAAGTAGAGGCAGTTCTTTCCTTCATTTATCCTTTTTATTATGTTTCAACCTGATGAGTTCTACGTTTATCCTGTTCTCATACCTGTACTTCAAGTTAAAGTTATACTGTGTATCAGTTGTATTGGGTAAGGCCACAGTGTACTGTCTTTAAAGAAATTAATGAATGGACTATTTTAGCGAAGTTTAGGTTTATAGAAACATGGCGCAGAGATAGTACAGAGAATTCCCCCCTTATCCACCCCACCCACCCACACACTGTTTCCCCATTATTGACATCTTGTATTAGTGTGGTACGTTTTTTAGAATTGATGAACAATATCAATACATTATTAACTAAAGTTCATAGTTCACATTAGGGCTCACTCTTTGTGTTGTATATTTATTTTTGTGGGTTTTAGCAATTGCATAATGACATTTATCCACCATTACAGTATCATACAGAATGTTTCACTCCCCTAAAAATGTCCTGTGCTCCTTCTATTCATCCCTTCCCTCCCCCACCCTGGAAACCACTGATCTTTTTACCACTGATCTCTATAGTTTCACCTCTTCCAGAATGTCACACCTCTTCCAGAATGTTGGAATCATACAATATATCAGTTTGTTTATCCACTCATCTATTCAAGGACTTCTTGGTTATGTCCAGTTTTTGGCAGTTATGAATTAAGCTGCTGTAAACATTTGTGTGCAGGTTTTTGTGTGGATGTAAATTTTCAGCTCATTTTGGTTAAGTACCTAGGAGTGCTATTGCTGACTCATTGTAAGCCTACGTTTAGCTTATACGAAACTGCCAAACTGTCTTCCAAAGTGACTGTACCATTTTGCATTCCCACCAGCAATGAATGACCGTTGCTGTTGTTCCACAACCTCCGCAGCATTTGTTGTCAGTGTTTTGGATATTAGTCATTCTAATAGATGTGTAGTGGTATCTTGTTTTAATTTGCAATTCTCTAGAGACATGCTGATGAGCATGAACATCTTTTTTTCAATTGAGATATAATTGATATGTAACATTGTGTTAGTTTCAGCTGTATAACATAATGATTCAGATATTTGTATATATTGCAAAATGATCACCACAGTCTAGTTAATATCCATCATCTCACATAGTTACAGAATTTTTTTCTTGTGATAAGAACTTTTAAGATCTACTTTCCTAGTAACTTTCAAATATACAATGCAACATTAATTATAGTCACCATGCTGTGCGTTGCATCCTCATGACTACTTACGTATTTTATAACTGGAAGCTTGTACCTTTTGAACACCTTCATCCATTTCACCAGGCCTTCTTCCCTCACCCCCCTGCCCTCCCCAGCAACCACCACTCCATTCTCTGTATGTACAAATTTGAGTTTGGGTCTTTGTTGTTGTTTTTAAGATTCCACATATAAGTGAGATCATACAATATTTTTCTTTTCCTTTCTGACTTACTTTGTTTAACATAAAGCCCTCAAGGTTTATCTATGTTGTTGCAAATGGGAAGATTTCCTTCTTTTTTTTTTTTAAATTGAGGTATAGTTGATGTAGTGTGTAAGTTTTAGGTGTACAACATAGTGATTCACAATTTTTAAGGTTATATTCCATTTATAGTTATAAAATATTTGCTATATTCCCTGTGTTGTACAGGATATCCTTGTAGTTTATTTTATCCATTGTAGTTTGTACCTCTTAATCCTCTACCCCTATTTTTCCCCTCCTCCCTTCCCTCTCCCAACTAGTAACTACTAGTTTGTTCTCTGTGTTTCTTTTTTGTCATATTCACTAGTTTGTTCTTTTTAGATTCCACATATAAGTGATACCATACAGTATTTGTCTTTCTGTGACTTATTTCACTTAACCTGATATCCTGCAAGTCCATCCATGTTGTTGCATATGAAAAAATTTTGTTTTTTTATGGCTGAGTAGTATTCCATTTATATATACCACATCTTCTTTATCCATTCATCTGTTGATAGACATTTAGGTTGCTTCCATATCTTAGCAATTGTAAATAATGCTGCAGTGAATGTTGGGGTGCATGTATCTTTTTGAATTTTTTCAATATTTTTCATGTTTTCATTTTTTCAGATATATACTTAGGAGTGGAATTGCTGGGTCATATGGTAGTTCAATTTTAGTTCTTTTGAGAAACCTCCTATACTGTTTTCCACATTGGCTGCACCAATTTACATTTCCATCAGCAGCGTACAAGGGTTCCCTTTTCTCCATATCCTCGCCAACCTTTGTGCATTTCTGTGATGATTAACAGTGTTGAGCATCTTTTCATGTGCCTGTTGGCCATCTGTATGTCTTTGGAAAAATGTCTATTCAGGTCTTGTGCCCATTTTGTAATTGGGTTGTGGTAGTTTTTGTTGTTGTTTGATACTGAGTTTTATGAGCTATTTATATATTTTGGATATAACTCCTTATCGGTCACATCATTTGCAAATATTTTCTCCCATTCAGGAGGTTGTCTTGTTCATTTTACCGATGGTTTCCTTCGCTGTGCAAAAGCTTTAAGTTTAATTAGGTCCCATTTGTTTATTTTGCTTTTATTTCCTGTGCTTTAGGAGATGGGGCCAAAAAAATAATGCTGCAATTTATGTCAAAGAGTGTTCTGCCTGTGTTTTCCTCTAAGAGTTTTATACTATCTGGTCTTACATTTGGGTATTTAATGCATTTTGAGTTTATTTTTGTATATGATGTTAGAGAATGTTCTAATTTTTTTACATGTAGCTGTCCAGTTTTCCAGCACCACTTACTAAAGAGACTCTTTTTTCCATTGTATATTCTTGCCTTCTTTGTTGTAGATTAATTGACCATAAGTGCAGGGGTTTATTTCTGGGCTCTCTATTTTTTTCCACTGATCTATGTGGCTCTTTTTGTGCCAGTACCATACTGATTGATTATTGTAGTCTGAAGTCAGGGACTGATTCCTCCAGCTCTGTTCTTTCTCAAGATTGTTTTGGCTATTTGGGGGTCTTTTGTGTTTCCATACAAATATTGAAATTATTTTTTCTATTTCTGTGAAAAATGCCCTTGGTATTTTGATAGAGATTGCATTGAATCTGAAGATCGCCTTGGGTAGTATGGTCATTTTAAAAATATTTTTCCAATCTATGAACATGGTATGTCTTTCCATTTGTTTGTGTCATCTTCAGTTTCTTTCATCAGTGTTCAAGTACAGGTCTTTTACCTCCTTAGGTATGTTCTCATCCCCTTTCTCTCTGTCTTCTCCTTCTGGGACCCCAATAATGTGAATATTAGTCCACTTGATGTCCCAGAGGTCTCTTAAACTGCTCTCATTTCTTTTCATTGTTTTTTTCTATTTCCTGTTCAGAACAGTGATTTCCACTACTCTGTCTTCCAGCTTGCTGATCTATGCCTCTGTATCACTAAGTACACTGTTGATTCCTTCTAGCGTATTTTTCATTTCAGTTATTGTATTCTTCATTTCTGTTTGGTTGTTCTTTATATTTTCTAATTCTTTTTTAAAGCTTCTAACTTATCTCTCTGTGCATCCATTCTTCTCCTGAGTTATTTGATCATCTTTATGATAACTGTCCTAACTTTTTTCTTTCATTTTAACATCTTTATTGGAGTATAATTGCTTTACAATGGTATGTTAGTTTCAGCTTCACAACAAAATGAATCAGTTATATATATACATATGTTCCCATATCTCTTCCCGCTTGCGTCTCCCTCCCTCCCACCCTCCCTATCCCACCCCTCCAGGCGGTCACAAAGCACCAAGCTGATCTCCCTGTGCTATGTGGCTGCTTCCCACTAGCTATCTGCCTTACGTTTGGTAGTGTATATATGTCCATGCCTCTCTCTCGCTTTGTCACCGTTTACCCTTCCCCCTCCCCATAGCCTCAAGTCCATTCTCTAGTAAGTCTGTGTCTTTATTCCTGTTTCACCCCTAGGTTTTTCATGACATTTTTTTTCTTAAATTCCATATATATGTGTTAGCATACGGTATTTGTCTCTCTCTTTCTGACTTACTTCACTCTGTATGACAGACTCTAGGTCTATCCACCTCATTACAAATAGCTCAATTTCGTTTCTCTTTATGGCTGAGTAATATTCCATTGTATATATGTGCCACATCTTCTTTATCCATTCATCCGATGATGGACACTTAGGTTGTTTCCATCTCTGGGCTATTGTAAATAGAGCTGCAATGAACATTTTGGTACATGACTCTTTTTAAATTATGGTTTTCTCAGGGTATATGCCCAGTAGTGGGATTGCTGGGTCATATGGTAGTTCTATTTGTAGTTTTTTAAGGAACCTCCATACTGTTCTCCACAGTGGCTGTATCAATTTACATTCCCACCAACAGTGTAAGAGGGTTCCCTTTTCTCCACACCCTCTCCAGCATTTATTGTTTCTAGACTTTTTGATGATGGCCATTCTGACTGGTGTGAGATGATATCTCATTGTAGTTTTGATTTGCATTTCTCTAATGATTAGTGATGTTGAGCATTCTTTCATGTGTTTGTTGGCAATCTGTATATCTTCTTTGGAGAAATGTCTATTTAGGTCTTCTGCCCATTTTTGGATTGGGTTGTTTGTTGTTTTTGTTATTAAGCTGCATGAGCTGCTTATAAATTTTGGAGATTAATCCTTTGTCAGTTGCTTCATTTGCAAATATTTTCTCTCATTCTGAGGGTTGTCTTTGGCCTTCTTTATGGTTTCCTTTGCTGCGCAAAAGCTTTGAAGTTTCATTAGGTCCCATTTGTTTACTTTTGTTTTTATTTCCATTTCTCTAGGAGGTGGGTCAAAAAGGACCTTGCTGTGATTTATGTCATAGAGTGTCCTGCCTATGTTTTCCTCTAAGAGTTTGATAGTTTCTGGCCTTACATTTAGGTCTTTAATCCATTTTGAGCTTATTTTTGTGTATGGTGTTAGGGAGTGATCTAATCTCATACTTTTACATGTAGCTGTCCAGTTTTCCCAGCACCACTTATTGAAGAGGCTGTCCTTTCTCCACTGTACATTCCTGCCTCCTTTATCAAAGATAAGGTGACCATATGTGCGTGGGTTTATCTCTGGGCTTTCTATCCTGTTCCATTGATATATATTTCTGTTTTTGTGCCAGTACCATACTCTCTTGATTACTGTAGCTTTGTAGTATAGTCTGAAGTCAGGGAGCCTGATTCCTCCAGCTCCGTTTTTCGTTCTCAAGATTGCTTTGGCTATTCGGGGTCTTTTGTGTTTCCATACAAATTGTGAAATTTTTTGTTCTAATTCTGTGAAAAATGCCAGTGGTAGTTTGATAGGGATTGCATTGAATCTGTAGATTGCTTTGGGTAGTAGAGTCATTTTCACAATGTTGATTCTTCCAATCCAAGAACATGGTATATCTCTCCATCTATTTGTATCATCTTTAATTTCTTTCATCAGTGTCTTATAATTTTCTGCATAGAGGTCTTTTGTCTCCTTAGGTAGGTTTATTCCTAGATATTTTATTCTTTTTGTTGCAATGGTAAATGGGAGTGTTTTCTTGATTTCACTTTCAGATTTTTCATCCTTAGTGCATAGGAATGCCAGAGATTTCTGTGCATTAATTTTGTATCCTGCAACTTTACCAAATTCATTGATTAGCTCTAGTAGTTTTCTGGTAGCATCTTTAGGATTCTCTATGTATAGTATCATGGCATCTGCAAATAGTGACAGCTTTACTTCTTCTTTTCCGATTTGGATTCCTCTTATTTCCTTTTCTTCTCTGATTGCTGTGGCTAAAACTTCCAAAACTATGTTGAATAAGAGTGGTGAGAGTGGGCAACCTTGTCTTGTTCCTGATCTTAGTGGAAATGCTTTCAGTTTTTCACCATTGAGGATGATGTTGGCTGTGGGTTTGTCATATATGGCCTTTATTATGTTGAGGAAAGTTCCCTCTATGCCTACTTTCTGCAGGGTTTTTATCATAAATGGGTGTTGAATTTTGTCAAAAGCTTTCTCTGCATCTATTGAGATGATCATGGTTTTTCTCCTTCAGTTTGTTAATATGGTGTATCACGTTGATTGATTTGCGTATATTGAAGAATCCTTGCATTCCTGGAATAAACCCCACTTGATCATGGTGTATGATCCGTTTAATGTGCTGTTGGATTCTGTTTGCTAGAATTTTGTTGAGGATTTTTGCATCTCTGTTCATCAGTGATATTGGCCTGTAGTTTTCTTTGTGACATCTTTGTCTGGTTTTGGTGTCAGGGTGATGGTGGCCTTGTAGAATGAGTTGGGGAGTGTTCCTCCCTCTGCTATATTTTGGAAGAGTTTGAGAAGGATAGGTGATAGCTCTTCTCTAAATGTTTGATAGAATTCGCCTGTGAAGCCATCTGGTCCTGGGCTTTTGCTTGTTGGAAGATTTTTAATCACAGCTTCAATTTCAGTGCTTGTGATTGGTCTGTTCATATTTTCTATTTCTTCCTGATTCAGTCTTGGCAGGTTGTGCCTTTCTAAGAATTTGTCCATTTCTTCCAGGTTGTCCATTTTATTGGCATAGAGTTGCTTGTAGTAATCTCTCATGATCTTTTGTATTTCTGCAATGTCAGTTGTTACTTTTCCTTTTTCATTTCTAATTCTATTGATTTGAGTCTTCTCCCTTTTTTTCTTGATGAGTCTGGCTAATGGTTTATCTATTTTGTTTATCTTGTCAAAGAACCAGCTTTTAGTTTTATTGATCTTTGCTATCGTTTCCTTCATTTCTTTTTCATTTATTTCTGATCTGATTTTTATGATTTCTTTCCTTCTGCTAACTTTGGGGTTTTTTTGTTCTTCTTTCTCTAATTGCTTTAGGTGCAAGGTTAGGTTTTTTATTCGAGGTGTTTCCTGTTTCTTAAGGTAGGATTGTATTGCTATAAACTTCCCTCTTAGAACTGCTTTTGCTGCATCCCATAGATTTTGAGTCGTCGTGTCTCCATTGTCATTTGTTTCTAGGTATTTTTTGATTTCCTCTTTGATTTCTTCAGTGATCACTTCGTTATTAAGTAGTGTATTGTTTAGCCTCCATGTGTTTGTATTTTTTACAGATCTTTTCCTGTAATTGATATCTAGTCTCATAGCGTTGTGGTCGGAAAAGATACTTGATACAATTTGAATTTTCTTAAATTTACCAAGGCTTGATTTGTGACCCAAGATATGATCTATCCTGGAGAATGTTCCATGAGCACTTGAGAAAAATGTGTATTCTGTTGTTTTTGGATGGAATGTCCTATAAATATCAATTAAGTCCATCTCGTTTAATGTATCATTTAAAGCTTGTGTTTCCTTATTTATTTTCATTTTGGATGATCTGTCCATTGGTGAAAGTGGGGTGTTAAAGTCTCCTACTATGAATGTGTTACTGTCGATTTCCCCTTTTATGGCTGTCAGTATTTGCCTTATTTATTGAGGTGCTCCTATGTTGGGTGCATAAATATTTACAATTGTTATATCTTCTTCTTGGATCGATCCCTTGATCATTATGTAGTGTCCTTCTTTGTCTCTTCTAATAGTCTTTGTTTTAAAGTCTATTTTGTCTGATATGAGAATTGCTACTCCAGCTTTCTTTTGGTTTCCATTTGCATGAAATACCTTTTTCCATCCCCTTACTTTCAGTCTGTATGTGTCTCTAGGTCTGAAGTGGGTCTCTTGTAGACAGCAAATATATGCGTTTTGTTTTTGTATCCATTCAGCCAATCTGTGTCTTTTGATGGGAGCATTTAGTCCATTTACATTTAAGGTAATTATCGATATGTGTGTTCCCATTCCTATTTTCTTAATTGTTTTGGGTTCGTTATTGTAGGTCTTTTCCTTCTTTTGTATTTCTTGCCTAGAGAAGTTCCTTTAGCAGTTGTTGTAGAGCTGGTTTGGTGGTGCTGAACTCGCTCAGCTTTTGCTTGTCTGTAAAGGTTTTAATTTCTCCATCAAATCTGAATGAGATCCTTGCTGGGTAGAGTAATCTTGGTTGCAGGTTTTTCTCCTTCATCACTTTAAATATGTCCTGCCACTCCCTTCTGGCTTGCAGAGTTTCTGCTGAAAGATCAGTTGTTAACCTTATGGGGATTCCCTCGTGTGTTATTTGTTGTTTTTCCCTTGCTGCTTTTAATATGTTTTCTTTGTATTTAATTTTTGACAGTTTGATTAATATGTGTCTTGGCATATTTCTCCTTGGATTTATCCTGTATGGGACTCTCTGTGCTTCCTGGACTTGATTAACTATTTCCTTTCCCATATTAGGGAAGTTTTCAACTATAATCTCTTCAAATATTTTCTCAGTCCCTTTCTTTTTCTCTTCTTCTTCTGGAACCCCTATAATTCGAATGTTGGTGCGTTTAATGTTGTCCCAGAGGTCTCTGAGACTGTCCTCAGTTCTTTTCATTCTTTTTTCTTTATTCTGCTCTGCAGTAGTTATTTCCACTATTTTATCTTCCAGGTCACTTATCCGTTCTTCTGCCTCAGTTATTCTGCTATTGATCCCATCTAGAGTATTTTTCATTTCATTTATTGTGTTGTTCATCATTGCTTGTTTCATCTTTAGTTCTTCTAGGTCCTTGTTAACTGATTCTTGCATTTTGTCTATTCTGTTTCCAAGATTTTGGATCATCTTTACTATCATTATTCTGAATTCTTTTTCAGGTAGACTGCCTATTTCCTCTTCATTTGTTAGGTCTGGTGGGTTTTTATCTTGCTCCTTCATCTGCTGTGTGTTTTTCTGTCTTTTCATTTTGCTTATCTTACTGTGTTTGGGGTCTCCTTTTTACAGGCTGAAGGTTCGTAGTTCCTGTTGTTGTTTGTGTCTGTCCCCAGTGGCTAAGGTTGGTTCAGTGGGTTGTGTAGGCTTCCTGGTGGAGGGTACTAGTGCCTGTGTTCTGGTGGATGAGGCTGGATCTTGTCTCTCTGGTGGGCAGGTTCACGTGTCGTGGTGTGTTTTGGGGTGTCTGTAGACTTACTATTATTTTGGGCAGCCTCTCTGCTAATGGGTGGGGTTGTGTTCCTGTCTTGCTAGTTGTTTGGCATAGGATGTCCAGCACTGTAGCTTGCTGGTCGTTGAGTGAAGCTGGGTGCTGGCGTTGAGATGGAGATCTCTGGGAGATTTTCGCCGTTTGATATTATGTGCAGCTGGGAGGCCTCTTGTGGACCAGTGTCCTGAAGTTGGCTCTCCCACCTCAGAGGCACAGCACTAACTCCTGGCTGCAGCACCAAGAGCTTTTCATCCACACCGCTCCTTAATTTGGGATGATTCGTTGTCTATTCATGTATTCCACAGATGCAGGGTACATCAAGTTGATTGTGGAGCTTTAATCCGCTGCTTCTGAGGCTGCTGGGAGAGATTTCCCTTTCTCTTCTTTGTTCTCACAGCTCCCAGGGGCTCAGCTTTGGATTTGGCCCCGCCTGTGCGTGTAGGTTGCCGGAGGGCGTCTGTTCTTTGCTCAGACAGGACGGGGTTAAAGGAGCCCGCTGATTCGGACGGTCTGGCTCACTCAGGCGGGGGGTGGGGGGGGGTGGGGTGGGGGTGGGGTGGGGGGGGTGGGGGGGGGGGTGGGGGGGGTGGGGTGGGGGTGGGGTGGGGGGGTGGGGGGGTGGGGTGGGGGTGGGGTGGGGGGGTGGGGTGGGGTAGGGAGGGTCTTGGAGTGCAGGGCGGGCCTGCGGCGGCAGAGGCCGGCAGGACGTTGCTAGCCTGAGGCGCGCCGTGCGTTCTCCCGGGGGAGTTGTCCCTGGATCCCGGGACCCTGGCAGTGGCGGGCTGCCACAGGCTCCCCGGAAGGGGGTGTGGATAGTGACCTGTGTTCGCACACAGGCTTCTTGGTGGCGGCAGCAGCGGCCTTAGCGTCTCATGTCTGTCTCTGGGCTCCGCACTTTTAGCCGCGGCTCGCGCCCGTCTCTGGACCTCTCTTAAGCAGCGTTCTTAATCCCCTCTCCTCGTGCACCAGGAAACAAAGAGGGAAGAAAAAGTCTCTTGCCTCTTCGGCAGGTCCAGACTTTTCCCCAGACTCCCTCCCGGCTAGCCGCGGTGCACTAACGCCCTGCAGGCTGTGTTCACGCCGCCAACCTCAGTCCTCTCCCGTTGCTCCCACAGAAGCCGGAGCCTCAGCTCCCAGCCCCGCCCGCCCCGTCCGGCGAGCAGACAAGCCTCTGGTGAGTGCCGGTGAGTGCCGGTCAGCCCCGATCCTCTGTGCTGGAATCTCTCCGCTTTGCCCTCCGCACCCCTGTTGCTGTGCTCTCCTCCGCGGCTCCGAAGCTCCCCCACTCCGTCACCCGCAGTCTCCGCCAACGAAGCTCCCCCACTCCGCCACCCGCAGTCTCCGCCCGCGAAGGGGCTTCCTAGTGTGTGGACACATTTCCTCCTTCACAGCTCCCTCCCGCTGGTGCAGGACCCGTCCCTATCCTTTTGTCTCTGTTTATTTTTTTCTTTTGCCATAACCAGGTACGTGGGGGGTTCCTTGCCTTTTGGGAGGTCTGAGGTCTTCTGCCAGCGTTCAGTAGGTGCTCCGTAGGAGTTGTTCCACGCGTAGATGTATTTCTGGTGTATCTGTGGGGAGGAAGGTGATCTCTGAGTCTTACTCTTCCGCCATCTTCCCGGAAGTCTGTCTGTCCTAACTCTTTGTCAAGTAGATTACCTGTCTCCACTTTTAGTTCTTCTTCTGGGGTTTTATCTTGTTCCTTCATTTGGTATGTGTTCCTCTCTTGCCTCATTTTGCCTAAGTTGCTGTTTTTGTTGTAACATAACTGATAAGTTAGTTACATTCCTGACCTTGGAGAAGTGGCCTTTTGTAGGAGTCATCCAATGTGTCCCAGCAATGCACTTCCCTTTCATCACCCTAGCTTTCTAGGGCTTCCCCCTATGAGGGCTGCATGGGTCCTTCTGTTGTAGTGGGCTGTGTGGGCAGTCTGGTAGGCTTGGTTGGCCCCTGGTCTGGTTGGTTGCCAGGCCCTGCCTTGTGTGGAGGCTGCTGGCCACTGGTTGGCAGGACCAGGTCACAAGGTGGCTGACGGCAGAACCCAGGGGGCCCTGGGGCAAGGGCTGGCTCACTGGTGAGCGGAGTCAGGGTCCAGGAGACTCTGGGGCTGCTGCTCACCCACTAGTGGGTGAAGGTAGGTCCTGGGGTTAGTGCCAGCCTATTGGCAGACAGAGCCAGGTCCTGGAATCTGGTTGCAGGGCCCAGGGGTCTCTGAGCTAGTGTCAGATAGCTGGTGGATGGGGCTGGTTCCTGACACGGTTGGGTATGGGGTCTGGGGTGTCGCAAAGCTTGTGTTGTCCTGCTAGTGGGCAGGCCCCAAGAAAATTCCAATATCGGTTCAATTTTCCTTGGAGTTTCTTATCTAGCCTGTGGAGCTCAGGAGCTTCAGTAGGAATAAGTGCCTATGTTGTGACTGGTGGGAAACTGGCAATTAGGCAAAGTAGGACCAACATTCACAGAGATTTTGTTTTCACTGTTAGGGCTTCTGTGGCTGTGCCCTGTGAGCTGCAGGAGGTGGGGGCAAACCAGAGGCTCCATTCCTCTCACTCCTGCTTTAATCTGAGCAACTTTGCTTCTAGCTATTTCCTTTGTTGGACTTCCAAATAAGAATTTGTTTGACAAAAGAGTTACTTTGAATTCACATAATAGACAACCAGCTTCTGCTATTGAAATTTGTTGCTTCAACTCTAACTTTTTAGTCATTGTTTTTTTATTTCTTATGTAAGAACAGAGTATAAATTAGTTAATTTTTGCAGCTATTGTATTTCTAGTGCTGCTTGAATGTTTTAGGCTTCCAGGTGTGAGGAACAGAAACATGCTCATATAACCTTGAGCAGTATGGGTATGGTAAGGATATAGAGGGAGGAAAGGAGTCTCATAAACTAACTCATTTGGCCTTATGGAACTGCAATTTCAGGATATAGTGGCCCTAGAATCCCAACAGCACTCTAATATTTGTGCTTTCTCACTGGCATTTGTTTCCAGTCCATCTACCCTCCCCTTCATTCCTTTAACTTAGCTTCCCTCTCCCTTTCCCCATCCCTCTCCCTCTCCCTCTCCCTCTCCCTCTCCCTCTCCCTCTCCCTCTCCCTCTCCCTCTCCCTCTCCCTCTCCCTCTCCCTCATGGTTCCCACTGCTTCCTTATGCCTTTCTTCTTTTTTAAAAAAATTATTTATTTTTGGCTGTGTTGGGTCTTCGTTGCTGCATGCGGGCTCTCTCTAGTTGCGGCGAGTAGGGGCTACTCTTTGTTGCGGTGCGTGGGCTTCTCATTGTGGTGGCTTCTCTTTTTGCAGAGCACGGGCTCTAGGTGCATGGGCTTCAGTAGTTACGGCACACAGGCTCGGTAGCTGTGGTTCGCAGGCTGTAGAGCGCAGGCTCAGTAGTTTTGGTGCACGGGCTTAGTTGCTCCGCGGCACGTGGGATCTTCCTGGACCAGGGCTCGAACCCATGTCCCCTGCATTGGCAGGCAGGTTCTTAACCACTGTACCACCAGGGAAGCCCCTATGCCTTTACTCTTGACCACTGTGTCTTCACTCTACTTTGCTCTGCCTCAGGACTACATGAGAGGCTCCTGACTTTCAGACATGTGTGTTACTGCTTCCTCATGCCTGGTCCTGAGCCCTGTCTCTGAAAGGTTAGGTATTAGAGAATTGATTAGTTACAGTTTCATATAAATTTTAAATTTTGGGCCAGACCCATCCTAAGCAACTGTTTATCCTATAGAACCTCCTTTTGGCTCAAGCACTGATCCTCAGGCTTTACCACTGCAAATAAGGGCAATAGGCTATTTTGCTTACTTATAATAATAACTTGTAACATTTTCTGAGCACTTGCTGCATGCTAGGTATTTTCTAAACCTTTTACATGTATTCATTCATTTTATCCTTACAACAACCCTATGAAGTAGGTTCTATTATTAACTCCATTTTACAAATTGGAAACCGAGGCATAGGGAGGCTGATAAACTTGTCCAAAGGTTACATAGTTTATAAATAAGGTTTTCAGAATTTGAACCCAGGCAGTCTGACCTCTCAGATTCCAAGCTTTCCATTTTAAGTTAGATGCTATAGCCTGCTTACTAAAATTAAGTAGGTCATTAAAAGAACCAGGCTTTACTTAGAAATTATTCTAAGCAATTCAGAACAGTGCCCTCATCTCTAGACATGAAAGTTTCATGCTGCTGGAGCAGGAAAATAACGTGTCACCGTTCTGTAGGAAATAAGCTAAGTCTCATGATTTAAATATTTATTACTGGAATTACTGTATTTCACTGGAAGAAATTCAAGATTAAGTTCTCCAGATTCTCCCTGTGTATCAGAAATATTTTAGGTGCCTGTTAGTTCACAATTTCTTCAGGCCCACTCATTCACCTGTCCAGATATAGCTGACTTGATCTGGGTAGGGCTTAAGAGGAATGGCGCCACCGTTATTGGCCAGTAACCAGAAACTTTTATCTTTAATTGAAAATATGAGCAGACTAGTAAAATCAAGAAATGGAAGCTGCCAGCGAGCTGAGGCCATTATACACAGGTGCTGACTGTGAGACAAGAAAATTTCTACTTTGTCATTTTATGTTCCTGAAGCCTGTTCACTCCAGAATATTGAATATACTACTCAGTCTCTGCCTGCCCTCTACTTTTTTTTTTTTTTTTTTTTTCTTTTTTGCGGTACGCGGGCCTCTCACTGTTGTGGCCTCTCCTGTTGCAGAGCACAGGCTCCGGACGCGCAGGCTCAGCGGCCATGGCTCACGGGCCCAGCTGCTCTGTGGATGTGGGATCTTCCTGGACCGGGGCACAAACCCGTGTCCCCTGCATTGGCAGGCGGACTCTCAACCACTGCGCGACCAGGGAAGCCCCTGCCCTCTACTTTTATTTGCACTCATCTGAAGTAGGTTTGTTCCTTGAAATCGCATGAGTCTTAATGTGTATGTCACCAGTATTGTGATTGGATACCTTTGGGAGTCTAGCCATCACCCACCCATTTAAATTTAAATTGATTTAATTTTAGTTTTTAATGTAAAATTTGACTCATTTTTTGGGCCCTGTGTTTCCTTAGAGAGCTTTGACCATGTGTCTTATATGACTTGGTTTGCTGAAAATTGGCACTGTCTCTTCCTTCTAGAAGTGGCCATGTTAGCTTAGTGACCCAGTATGTATGGGCCTGGGATTAAACTGGGTTTGAATCCCAGCTCCTCCACTCAGCAGTTGAGTGACATTGGGCAAGCTATTGGTTCAGTGTCCTCAAATGTAAAGTGATGACAGTAGTCCCTCCGTCATAGGGTTGTTACAAAAATAAAACGAGTTAATACGTGTAAAATGTTTGTAAAGCACCAACCACATAGTAAGGGCTCAAAATCAAAAACATCTTACCATTATGATGATGATGGTGATGATGGATGGTATTTTTGCTGCCATGCTGCATCTGGCACTGAAGCCATTTGATGGGCTTAGAGAAATGGTTCTTAAGTTCATATTGTCAGGTGTGACTTGACTGCAGGACATTCTGATTTATTGGGTCTAAGAGAGTCCAGGAATCTATTTTCAAACCACCTCCACTCCCCCCACAACATCCCCAGCTCCCCATGATTCGGAACAAAAGATAACATAGTGTGATTCCATTTATACGAAGTGTCCAGAATAGACAAGTGTAGAGACAGAAAGTACACTAGTGGTTGCCTGGGACTGGGAGGGTGAGGGAATGGGCAGTGACTGCAATAGATTTGGAGTTTCTTTTGGGGGTGATGAAAATGTTCTAAATTTAGATTGTGGCGATGGTTGCACAACTGTGAATATACTAAAAATCAGTGAATTTTACACCTTGAATAAGTGACTTGTATATTATGTGAATTATATCAATAAAGATGTTTTTAAAAATGGGAGGGGAATATTTGAAACCGGGGGAAAGGATGCAAACTGGAAGCTTGGAAAGAGCCTTTTAAAAAAATCCTTTTTCTTTTTATTCACTAACACAAACACATAATAATCCAGTTATCTGAAAGTTAGACTTCTGGGAACTTCACCTCCTGGGAAACTGCCCTGTAAAGGAAATAAGTTTAAAAGAGAAAAAAGAAAGCCTTCTGAGTTCAGAAAACACCTGTACTAACGCCAGGGACAGGAATCATTCAAAGGTAATGAATGGTGCTGGAGAAAAGCCTCAAAATAAATTCATCTAAAATAGAGACCAAAAAATTCATAGTAAAAGTTTCTAAATGAATTTTTATATTTGACAGATTTTAGGTTATAATTCCAACTGAGCTAATTCTTAGAATAAATAACTAGTTGGTGTTTTTTCCTCTTGGCGTAGGCATGGCATGGATTTATAGATAAAATAGGGGTGGTAGGCGAGCACAGTAAGATATCCTTTACTTACTGTCTGACTCACAACAAAAAAATAAGTCAGTTTTGTAAAAATAATTACAGACTTAATCATTTCTCTGAATGGCCTTAGTCATTTAGTGTTTAAATCATTCTTTATTTGAAGCACATGTCATTACCCTGTAGCTTTTCTCTTTGGTTATTAACTGGTCTGAGTCTTCTGTCACTTTTCACTGGCTTTGCTTTGATTCAGCCATCTCCAATATCACCTTTAAAGGCTTCCTGGGAGCCTGTTTGTTTTGGAAGATTTGCAGTTTCATTTCACAGCCCATTTGCCTTGTGTTGTTGGATCATCTGTGAGAGCCTGATAGAAGCTAAGTTAATTATTAATTAGGAAGGGATGAGTCTGGGATTAATTTTATAAGGAGACAGTTTGTTAGTAGTTGTTTTTAAATGACAGCTTTGTATCCCAGGTAACAAACATTCATGTAAGATGGTGTATCTGTATTTGTTGGAGTGCTTAATTTACTGAGGTGCTAACTCAAAACTTGTGATTCTTATTAAGTACACAATTTATAAAAAATAAGATCATCTATTCTCAATGTATTAGAATTGGAGAGGTAGCTGTTGCAAGGTGCGGGTGAAGATTAGGGGTTACGTGGCACTGCCTGATGTTGAGGGAAGGGAGCTGATTTGCTATATAATAATGCATACAATAATTCTATTTTACCAGTGGGGAAACTTTGTGTCTAGAGATGCTAAGTAATTTGCTCAAAATAATACCACTATTAACTCAATTGGGCCCATCTTATTTCAAAGTCCATGTTTTTTAAAAATTATACTAGCCTGTCTTTTTTTTTTTTTTTTGTGGTACGCGGGCCTCTCACTGTTGTGGCCTCTCCCATTGCAGAGCACAGGCTCTGGACGTGCAGGCTCAGCAGCCATGGCTCACGGGCCTAGCCGCTCCACGGCATGTGGGATCTTCCCGGACCGGGGCACGAACCCGTGTCCCCTGCATCGGCAGACGGACTCTCAACCACTGCGCCACCAGGGAAGCCCTTCTATCCTGTCTTTTAACAAAGTTGTAGCTATCTGGAAAAGTCTGTTCTCACCAGTTAATAACATATGTAATTTACAATTTTATATAATTTAGTCTAAAAGCATTATAGAATAAAGGGTATTGATGTCAACTGTTCATCAGACCTTAATATTTTAATAACTAACACTTATATGATGCTTGTTAGTTTACAGAAGCACTTCTTTTCATCATACATTTCATATAATTCCTGTAAAAACCTATGAAGTAATCCTTGTTTTACTAGTGGGTTTAGGCTTCAAATCTAAAAGACAGTTGCATAGAATTATGACCCCAAAACATTAGGGCCCAGCTCTTTAGCTTCCAGATCTGATTTTTCTGTTATACTATACTGCTTCTTTGTAGAATGACAGAAGCCCTACAAATATGCCTTTTGTGGCAGTAAAATAGCCCGGAAATCTTACCGTCCATGATGTCTGTTGGACTGGTTTACTATATCATATTTAAATGATGTGTTTTAATGAAATTCTAAAATTTGGTATGGTAGAACTATATACCTTAACATTAATTTCTGTGGATTTGGTAACAATGTCTATCCTTTTACTTCTTAATAGTTAATGATATATGTTGAAGTAGATTGGTTTATAATGGAAATCTATGTATAATCTAATTTTTTTTAATCTAGTCTCTGTAGAAGCTGAAATCCATCAATCTCCGTTCTTCAAAATGCAATGGAACGTACCAAAGACTGTATTCCGACTGGCACATAGGACATGCATGGAACCAGATAAAGCTGGTCTTTTGGGACACTGTCAAAACATGAAGGGACCATTACTTTTGTATACCTCAGAATCCAGAGTGGTTTGGGTACAGGGCCCTCAGAAACGATGGCTGCACTTACCTGCTGCCCAGTGTGTTGCAAAGGAAAGGAAGCCATTCATTGCTCACCCACCCCAACCAGGGATCCTTCATAAACAGTGGGAGCAGGATATCTTATCCAAGAGGGTTCTGTCATCCAGTGCTACATCCCCAGGAACTCCCTCTGAAAAAAAGGAAGAACCTGATCCTTTACAAGACAGATCAATTAGTCTTTATCAACGATTTAAGAAAACATTTAGACAATATGGAAAAGTTTTGATTCCAGTGCATCTAATAACTTCTGGTGTTTGGTTTGGAACGTTTTATTATGCAGCCATAAAGTAAGTTTTTGCTTGATTGAGCGCCTTTCCCTGTTTTATCAGAATGTTAATCTTAATTGTACTAATGAAAGCCTTTAAGTAGTTTTTTAAATGCTTTAATGTCTTCAATTGATAGAGGATGACTATTTTTCATAGCAGTTTTCCACATTTTAATAACAGTAGCTAACATTCGCTTACTGTGTACAGCAGGTATTATGCTAAAATTTTTATAACTGTATCATCTCATTTAATTCTCACAGCAACCATATGAAGCAGGTAGTGCAATTATTCCCAGTTTATTAATGAGAAAACAGATTAAGCAGGAATAAGTCAAAATAACTTAGTTTTTCCCAAAATAACTCGGAGTCTGATTTCAAGCCTTAATCACTATGCTTGTGTCCCATCAACATATAGGATAGCATAGGAATAAAATTACAGTTTCCAGAGATTTGGCAGCACTGTGAGTTAGTTCTGTACTTATATGTTTCTTACCGTGTTTATCAGCGTGAAAAGATAACTTATTTTGCCATGTGTATGGTTTTGGTTGGAAATTAGTAAGATTTTGCAAAGCCTGGCTTGTATCTGTTGTAGACACAAAAATGAACAAATTGCAGACTTATGCTTTAATGTTACATCTGATGAATGTCAAGGTAAGGTCTTTTGTTCTGATCAGAAGTTGATTTGTTGTCTGCTTAAAATCTTGTTAAGAGGGTATATCTCGTGTTAGGTATTTTTTACTACAATAAAGTAAATGTTTTTTAAAAAGTTAATTTAGTGATCCTAGCCTCCAGGTATTATAAAACGTAGAATTTCTAAATGTACCTTTCTTGTTAATTACTGTTCCTTTCTTTTAAAGTGAGTTGTATCATTCACACTGTTTTAGGAGCAGGAGTACACGTAGAAACAGATTATCAGTGATTTCCAGTTTCTTTCTGCCACCAGCAGAACTGAGTGTGCCAGCGTGTGCCTGTCCCGAGTGCTGTGTGGCTTTTCTTGCTGTGGCCTGGGTGTGACCTATGAACAGTATGTTCACCATCCTGCAGGCAATGAGATGCACAGTGAAGACCACTTTGATGTTTTTGTAAACTCCTCTAATGGGTTTAGAATTATTTTATACTTTCCAAAAGTCCACTGATTTTCAGTTTTGGGTTATATTTAATGGTTTGACAGTAAGGTATTAAATATTTTAATGTAAAGCTCACTCATTGGAAAAAGCTTATTATTTATTAAATTAAAAGATGATGGAATGGAGACTATTCTTATTCTTGGGAAACATGGGATTAGAAATGTTTCTTTACAAAAGTTCTGTTGAATAAAAGGATTTTTTTTTAACCTTGTATAATTGATGCTGTTCTTTTTCTTTTCATGTCTTTCTATTTAGTTCTTGTTATTCAGTTATTTCCTTCTTCATTATGTATCATTATTTTCTTTAAGAATTCCTTTCTTTGCAGAGATTCTTATATGTGCATTTTATGGAATTATCTTTTTATTAATGACATTTTCTGGACATGTATAAAAATATTTATAGAAATCTTCAGAACTGCCTTTAGTTTTTTAACAGAGCCTAAAATCGTGTACCATTTTGAATAAAAATTTCATAGGCATTCAGTTCTTCTATTTAATGAATAGTTTTCTACATATTGAATTTTCTTTTTTGAGCCATTTAGGATTTTTCTGATTCGGTGTTGTGGATGATGATGAGTTTCTTCCATGTTTCTTTTGCCTTTGCTAGGTTGCCTTTAATAAGCATTCAGCCTCCTGGCCTCGGGGAGAAATCTAAGTTTTTAATAATTGAATATGAGATTCTTGTTTGGACTATTAAAAAGAGTACTTTTGTTCCTTTTACTTTTCCTTGCCTTCAGTAAAAGAGTTCTATAACCAAAAAAGCAGACCTTCAAATAACCTAGTAATATTAATTAGACTTAGGACGCTTTTGGTGGTGTCTGCACTGATGCAGTTGTGGTGACGTTCTGCTGTCCCCTGTGGAGTCCACCTTTCTTGGTTTTGTCCTTCCCCCTCTTTTTTCTGTGAATGCCTGTGTGTAAATGTGGTGGGACTGTCCACTTTAAAGTCGTATACCTCATCCATCACCGCCTGCCTTTGGCTCTTTGTCAGCATGGAAATTTGGTTCCCAGACCCAGCTCTACTGCCCCACCGTGACCACTGGTCCAGTTCTGTTACAGCATCACATAGCTAACTTATATTAGGTAGAATGTGTTGCTTTCCAGAACAGTCCCTAATGTTTTGTTAAGTCCTTAATGCTTGAGAAATTGAAAGTTGATTTGTTCTAAGGGAAGTGATACTGAGAAAATATTAGTTTATGCTTGAATGGCAGTGTATCTTTCACTGTGAGATGATTTTATTGTGATATTGGAGTTGATTGTGTTAAATACAGGTTTTCAATTCAACTGACTAGAGGCTGGGTTTATTTTATTTGGTTTTACCTGAAAAAAGTTCTCTGTTATTTGCTTGTTGCCTACTTACTATTAAAAGAAAAGGGAAAACATAGTTTGTAACTTGAGGGACAACTAGCATTACTGCCTCTCAGCACCACAGAGCAAAATGCCATTCTGTATTTAGTTAACACAGTGATGAAGATCTCAGGCTTTTGAAACATTTTATTTCAGGGAGATCTAAATTGTGCGTCCTCATAGATTTTATTTATTTATTTATTTTTTAATTAATTTATATTTTTGGCGGCATTGGGTCTTTGTCGCTGCGCACAGGGTTTCTCTAGTTGCGGCGAGCGGGGGCTACTCTTCTTGCGGTGAGCGGGCTTCTCATTGTGGTGGCTTCTCTTGTTGCGGAGCACGGGCTCTAGGCGCACGGGCTACAGTAGTTGTGGCGTGTGAGCTCAGTAGTTGTGGCTTGTGGGCTCTAGAACGCAGACTCAGTAGTTGTGGCTCACGGGCTTAGTTTTGGTTGGTCCGCAGCATGTGGGATCTTCCCAGGCCAGGGCTCGAACCCGTGTCCCCTGCATTGGCAGGCGGATTCTTAACCACTGCACCACCAGGGAAGTCCATACATTTTATGTTAAACTAAGCTTTGTTGTTGCTTCTCTGGAAAAGTTGCAGAGATCTTTCATCTTCTAACAAGAAGTTCTCTGTTTGGTCAAATGAAGCTCTTTGAGGATGGTTTTGTCTCTACGTTTAGATGCCTTGTATTTGGGCCTCAAATTTCTAAAGTTACAGATCCATTTTGAGGCACAGTCCTGACTGGTTTTCACTGCACTTCATCCAGACTGTGGATATACTTTTGCATCATTTGGAACATCCATAAAGCTGGTGGTTTGTGAAGCACAGGTTTCTGTCAGGCTGAGGGAACTTTTGTGACAAGAGTGGATATTACTATTTGGATCAGACCCTCATTAATGCTTCATATTTAGTAATTCCAAAGGAAATGAAAGTTATTTTTTAAAAGTTAAGTCATCAAATCAATAGTTTAGAAAAAAGTGGGACCAGATAGTTGCTTCTTTATTTTACACAGGATACTTGTGCAAGATATCTTGGTCATTATTGTTTGTTTTTATGATAGTTTTTTTTTTTGCGGTACATGGGCCTCTCACTGTTGTGGCCTCTCCCGTTGCGGAGCATAGGCTCCGGACGCGCAGGCTTAGCAGCCATGGCTCATGGGCCCAGCCGCTCTGCGGCATGTGGGATCTTCCTGGACTGGGGCATGAACCCGTGTCCCCTGCATCGGCAGGCGGACTCTCAACCACTGCGCCACCAGGGAAGCCCTATGATAGTTTTTTTTTAGATTTATTATTCATTTATTTATTTATTTTTGGCTGTGTTGGGTCTTAGTTGGAGCACATGGGATCTTTGTTGAGGCATGTGGAATCTTTCCTTGCGGTGCGAGTGCTCTTCGTTGTGGTGTGCGGGCTTCTCTCTAGTTGTGGCCTGCGGGTTTTCTCTTTAGGTGTGGCGTGTGGGTTCCAGGGCACGTGGGCTCTGTAGTTTGTGGCACACGGGTTCCAGAGCGTGTGGGCTCTGTAGTTTGTGGCACATGGGCTACACGTTGAGGCGCACAAACTCAGTAGTTGTGGCACATGGGCTTAGTTGCCCCGTGGCATGTGGGATCCTAGTTCCCTGACCAGGGATCGAACCCGCATCCCCTGCATTGTAAGGCAGATTCTTTACCACTGGACCACCAGGGAAGTCCCAGTTGTTTTTTTGTGTTTTTAAATCACTCAGTTTGGTCTTATATTTAGCCACATGTTGTCTTTTTTCCCCCCTGCATGATTGCCGTTAAATATGTAGATTTTACATACAGGGTTTAGTCTGAACTAAGAAATGATTAATGAAATAATTTGGTAATTGTACGGGTACCAGAAGAGATGATTAGCATGTTATGGTAGGATGTTATTGTACCTAGTGACTTGATTAGATCCACAGAATCGCTAAATTTTTGTAGTACTAAGTCTTGCTTCAGTGGGGTTCTGTTGTTTAAGAGATTTGAAAAGGAAATGAGGGTGGAGATAAAAGAAACTGGATTGGACTTGTAGTTGATTTTTAAATCTAACTCTTTAAAGTTTCCTTCAGTTATCTGGTTTCCTCTTGTATAGATGGCCAGTAATTCCTGGTGATGATCATCCGTATCTATTGAGATTAGTCTCTGATCTCCTAGTATTATAGTGAAATCAGAGAGGGACAACTTTTCCCCAGTTAAGCAAATTATTTTTTAATATTAAAAATAAACTAGGAGATTACTACTACTGTAATAATAATGGATCCAGGCTGTTCCCTTTCTTAATTACAAAGAGAAAGAGTACTTGTACAGAGGAGCAACCTGTGGACCCGACCTTAACCACAAGTCAAACTCACACAAGTCAAACACCAGGTCAAACTCACAGGACAGACTGAGTGTGTGGCTCCTGTTGTGATGCTCTGAGATGGACATAGAATCAATTCTGCAGCTTTCCTGTCTGAAAACATTTACCTCAAATTTAATCATGAGGAAACAATCAGACAAATCCAAATGAAAGACTGTTCTACCACAAAGCTGGCCTGGGAGTTTCAAAAATCTCAGCATCAAAAAAGAGGTCCTGCCTTCCTCCTCAACAGAAAGTGCTGAGCAGCGCTTCTGGAGAAGAACTGGAAGACATGACAAGATAGTGACAAGGGACTCACCGGACAATTCAGGGAATTTTTTTTTTTTTTTTTTTTTTTTGCGGTACGCGGGCCTCTCCCGTTGTGGAGCACAGGCTCCGGACACGCAGGCTCAGCGGCCATGGCTCACGGGCCCAGCCGCTCCATGGCACGTGGGGATCCTCCCAGACCGGGGCACGAACCCATGTCCCCTACATCAGCAGGCGGACTCTCATCCACTGCGCCACCAGGGAAGCCCCAATTCAGGGAATTTTAACATTAAATAACGTACTTTTGTATTAACTATATACTGTCCTACATGTTAAGTTTCCTGGCTGTGATGATTATATTATGTTTATGAAGGAGAAGCACAGAACAAGAACCTTGTGATTTGAGGTGAAGGCTCACAATGTCTGCAAAACTACAGGCAATGAGGGAGACAGTGGGAGAGCACGAGTGTTCCGGCGTGGCAAACTTGACACTCAGGGAAACTAAAAAGAAATTAGGGCTTACCAGTTGGATTAGAGACTTTTTCTGCCTTCTTTCCCTCCCTCCAAAAATTTGTTGCAATTCATGGTAATTGCTTCTTTACCTGCCTTTTAAGTCTGATAATAGAAGCATCTTTTTAGAATAATTGAAGTTTTCATGAAACCCATAGAATCATTTATTTTTTGCATAATACAGTAAGTGGTGTTATAATATCACTTGTTTTTATGATAATAGTATAGTTTGACATGTAATTTTAGAGGTAAAAAATCTTAGGTCTTAAACTTTGAGTTGGATCATTCTAAGGAACTAAAGATTATAAGATCAGGAGAATGATTTGAATCATTTCTGATCATTTCTCTTAGGTTACTTAATGCTATTAATTTTTCTCTGATAAATGATTCTATTTTTCTCAGTGTGCTAATTAGGGATGTCCATGAACAGAAGCTGTGAACAGTGAGACACAGCAGGACGCTGGTGTTCATGCACATGTTGTTCCTTTAGAGTGAAATTAGAGTGCTTGGTGGTGCAGGATTGACTTTTAAACAGAATTTGGTTTTGATGTTTTCAGATAATGTTTTGAAAATATTTATCCCTAAAAGTTTATCTATATGTATATATAAATTACTTTCTGTTTCTTTCTTAGAGGAGTGAATGTCGTTCCTTTTCTAGAACTTATTGGGTTACCTGACAGCGTAGTAAACATTCTGAAAAATTCCCAGAGTGGAAATGCACTGACAGCATATGCCCTGTTTAAGGTAGGTACTGCTGTGGGTAGATGGCTCCTCACACTGAACCTCTGTAACACTCCGTGCTTGCTCCCAGGGTTACGTTTGTAACTTAAAATACCATATTTCATCTCTTACATGTCTAATGATTAAAAGTAAACTAAAATTTTTAAGGGTAAATAAAATGGTGGTTTAGGAAGAATTGCCTTAAGAATAGGTAGGTTTTTCATAACCTGCTGTGATGAGACAAAGTGAGACTTCTGAATTTCTAATGAACAGGTTGTCTCTGTGACATTTCTCCTATTGATAGTACATTAATTTTCCTTATTCAGAGATCCACATGCCACCTGACATGTTAGTAAAATTTAGCATTTATTTTACTGTTTATAATAGTTTATCTTTCTAAAAAGTAAAATAGTAAAGTTTAATCAAATTGTTTTATGTGATAAACCTTAGACTTAGTTGTTGATGTAATGTATGTTTCATTTTGGAGTTCATTGTCTTTACAGTTGTTGTCTGGATTCAGAGAATGACATCTTTGTAAACAGATAGTTTTTACAGTTATGGGTCTTTATTTTGGAAGAGAAGACTCATATTGTAAATTGTGGAATTTAGCTATATTAATCTAATTTTTCTCAACTGACAAAAAATTAGGTTCTATGTAGCTTTATCCTAAGAAAACAGGTAGAAGAGATTGGGAAACTAGATGTTATTTTACTACTGTTATGAAAATACTTAGAATTATGGGTTTATAGTAGTATTCAAAAATAATGCTGTTTTATTCTGTCATCCTCATTAAAATCCTCTGAAATATTGGGAGATTTCTTATATGATAATTTTGACTAGAGGGCTAAAACTTAATTGCTGAGTTTTTCAACATTAAAACTTATTAAATTAATAAATTGTCAAGTTTTTAGTTACAGTGTATATAATTTAACCTTAATCCAACTGTCATGATGGTTGAAGCCATTTCCCTAATTATAACTGTTCCTTATCCCATGCTCTCATTTCACAGTCTGTGTGTTAAGTCTTTTTTTAATGTGTGTTGTCTTTGATCATGAGCTCCTAGGAATTTAGAGTTATGTCTTCTTTCTTTGTATTTCCACTGTGCCTGTGCTGTGCTCTGGAGGCACATCAGTGCTCAGTGCCTGTTGGCCTGCTTGGAATTGAAACACAAGGTTGGCACGCAGGTGGGCTGGCGTCAGCAGGGGCTCTGCTCATGTTCCTGTACAAGGAAAGAGGTGTGGAGGGTCCACCTGGGTGTTTGGTTTCTGTAACCTGGTTTCTCAGGTAGAGCAGCAGACACTGAGGTTTCTTGCCTCAGAATGTGATGCAGCCTGTGCTCTTACAGTTCTCCCTTTGTACCACTTCATCTACTAGTTAGTTTGGGACCTTAAACCTCTGGTCAGTTGACATGTGTACATGTCTCCTATATGTGTGCCATTTTACCACTTTTTGGCCTCATGGAAGTTCCTGGTTGGGATGCCAAGCCCAGCATGGACTGTAATGAGAAGTAGCATAAAGCCTGGAAAAGCCAAAGAAAAGAGATTTGGAAGTGAAACTAAACTAAACTCAGTGAAGAATAAACATTTGGCCCGTGCTTGCCCCTCAGTTTGGTTCCGGTTTAGATGAATAGTGTGTGCAGGTCGGCAGGGTTTCTGGGGAGTGGAAACGCATGTGCCTTTGTTATAGGGAGGGTCCTGAGCCCTCCCTCTGGTTCTCAGTGAGTCTGCCCCCCAGGTTCACTAGCACATGGGTACAGAACTTTGGTGCTGCCCCTGTGAATGTTCTCTAATCCTGGGTCAGTGTCTAGGTGACAAATACGGAATGTTAGGAGGGAAAACCATATAGGATGTAACAGCCTTATGAAGCAATAAAGTAATTGATAGTTTGGTTATTAACAAGAATTTTAACGTCACACTGTTTTTGCTTTAGACAACAGTTGTAATCAGTACTGATCTGTCCATTTCATTTTCCCACAGATTGCAACGCCTGCGCGGTACACTGTGACCCTGGGGGGGACCTCCTTCACTGTGAAGTATCTGCGCAGCCGTGGCTATATGTCGACGCCACCCCCTGTGAAGGAGTATCTGCAGGACAGGATGGAGGAGACAAAGGAGCTCCTCACAGAGAAAATGGAGGAGACAAAGGACAGACTTACTGAAAAACTGCAAGAAACCAAAGGAAAGGTTTCTTTTAAGAAAAAAGTGGAATAGGGTGCCTTATATACCAGGTTATAGACAGTTCCTGCACTTTAACCCCTGGGGACTGGACAAAGGTACATGCTCTTGATTATTTTTTTGGTTAGCGGCCTAAATATAGCAGTTCTCTGAGGGTTAAAGAACTAAGATAACTTTTTAAAGTTGAACATCACTAGAAAAATCAGTGTTTTTTGAAAAGAAAAAATGAACCCAGTATAAGAATTTCATGTCAGTAGCAGCGTTAAGCAGTGGTCCATGTCTTCAGTCATCCTTGCTTTGTGTTTAGATAGCTGCTGACTCCTTGAATAGCTGGTGCGGCCCTACACAGATTTAACACTAGGTCTTCATCTTTTTTGTTATTTGAGGTTTTAACGATATTCACTTCTCAATGTGGAGACAAACTTATCATCAGAACTGCCTGTGAATAAGAGGATATTTAGTCTTTCTCTAAAGATAGTATATAACGGTTACATACCAGTTAAAATGTAGACTTCATATAAAGAAAGCTGAATGAAAATTGGGTCATATATATGTAAATAAGATGTATTGGTTATATGTAAATGAAAAATTGACCCTTTAAAAATGATTCTTACCTGAAGCTTGCCATAATCAAATTTTTTAAGCAAATCTGTGCGGTCATAGCACTTTCTCACCCAGAATGTAAAACTGTTATTCCTGCATCATGTCCTCTCCAACTGATCTCTCAGAGGAAAAGGGAAAATCATCACACCTTAAGTTTATGGTGGAGATCAGATACGCTTAGCAGTGCCTGCAGCTGTGGTTCTTGGCAGTGCAGGTTTGGGAGGATGGGACCTGCCTGTCCCTGCCACCTGGTCTCCACCAGCCAGAGTCGGTTTTGATTCCATTATGCAGTAAAATTTTAAGATTGTAGGCTGCTGTTTTCCTCTTGCATTGAAACATCCTTACTTGAGCATTTTACTTGAATTTTTTAAATAGCAAAGCTGTCATTAAAACCTGCTTGGAATGAAATTCAGTTGTTTTCAGATGTGAAAGTTGCCACAACTTGTGTGGGTGTGTTTGAGGATGTGTTTGTGTGTTTCCTTTTGCTCTAACTGCCTTTACTTCAGTTCTAACCTTTGAGTTGAAAGAGGGAACGGCCTCTTTCTAGATTGTCTTTGTTGTGAGTGATCTGATAAGGCCGCAGGCATCACTGCTGTGAGGCAGGGTTTTCGTATTAAATACTGAGTTTGGCCAAATTTAGAGAATACTTTAAAGGGAAAAAAATGTTTGCATTTGATATGTCTCATCATTATATTGGCTGTGCTGTGGTTGGACTCTTCTTTGTGGGGGTGGGTAGAGTGGTGAGGGGGCAGGGCTCACTCTGCCACATGCAGGCCTGATCAGGCAGGATGGTTTGTCTCCTGATACAGATCAAACGTGTGATTTCAAATTGACAGCACATTTTCAAATTCAAAAACAGTGAACATGTTTTAGCTTGTTTATTAAATAATTCACATTTTTGCATATATTAAATGCTAAGATGGATATTAACAAATTTCTTGTTTGTTTATTTTTAACCACTGAGACTGCTCGGTTTAAAATCATGTGTTATATGAAACTTTCTTTTTACTTTTCACATTGCATAGGGCGTGTTTTCCAATGAGGATAAATTGTGGGTCTTAGAAGCACTAATAACCCTGAGTTTCCACCTTTGGTTCAGCCTGTTTGAGATTTGTTGCCATCCAGTTTCATAATTGTGTTGTGTTTGTCCAGTTACAGAAAGTGAGATAATAGGGAGTGCTTTGAAATTCTCTAGTAAAACATTCTCTGAAGGTGTAAGAAGTTCTTTTGTCATTATTTGGTATCAGGAATATCTGATCTTGTCAAATGCTGCTGCTCTCATCTTGCTAACCTAGTCCTTAAGGGAAGCTACAAAGAGCCGAAAGGGGGACCCCTGGAATATGCGTGTGGAGTATTCATAGCAGGCCAGCAGCACATAGTGGGCATTGAGTTAAATTATCCGGGTGTGTGTGTGTGGTAAATATCATAACCATTTCATTTACAATAAGCCTTATACTTGCTGTGTCTGGTGTGCACATCTGTATTTAAGTAGGATTTTTGACAGGGTAAAGACGGAGCCATGGCTGAGATTTAATTTAACACCTATAAAGTAGATAAAAAGTGTTTGCTCAGCAAATTAACAATTGAAATGAAAAATAGGTAAAAAAAGACTTAGTTTATTCAAGAAAAATAGCAAAACCAACCCTTTAAACTACCACAAAAATGTCTCTTACTGAACCAACATTTTGCATACAGTAGGGTGCTATTTGCAGATTCCAACAAAGGAGAAAGAGTTCATGTATTAAGGTCACCTTCCTGCCACTAGTAAAAATAACAAAACTATGCCTTCAAATATAATCTTCAGCTTATTTGTTATGGAATCTGCCTTCCATTTATTTACAGATGGAAGACGTTACTGTAGTCCTTTATGCTCTAGGAAGCAGTGGAGCTATTGGCTGTCTTATTTCAGTGACCTCAGAGGTAATTCCAGGAATTTTATAAACATCTTAACAGTTTGGGCAGAAGAGGTGTTTGAAGAAAAGAAGCAAGTTGTATGTTAGACATATCTAGCTCTTTCTTGTGTTCTTTCCACTTGGTTCATCTTCAGGATTTCTTATCCAAATTCAGATGTTCTGAACAAAGCCACTGTAGAAGATTGTAGAGTATGGTGATGGTAATGAAATGGACAGAAAATGTTTTAGCAAATGAGTCAGAAAGAGTACGTGCATCTTTCCTGATACCTTTGAGATGATACCATTTTTATAAAATGCATTGGTGAGATATACATTTCTGAATTATTAAAGGATTCTGTCTGAAAAATACTTGCTTTCATGGTAATATAGACATATTTCTTCTGTTGGCTACATCTTACTTTTTAAAATGGGGACCTTCATTTATTTCAGATTTTCAAAATTGAATCTTCATAGGGAAGATATGGAGTTAGTTTAGAAGAAAGTAAAATACATTTAGATTAAGTGTTACCAACATTGGTTTGAAGTGGCTTTTGGTATTAGATGCTTACTCAGTGGGCTTTTCCCAAGCCATGGTCTACGGTGCGTCCAGTCACATTGGCCTAGAGGCCGGAGTTGCACAGGAGTGTTCATAAAAAGTATGGGCCTCTCTACTGCCTTGGAATTTAACCACCTGAACCAGAAATCTGCAGAACCAGAGGTGGGTGCTTTTAATTATTCATTCCGCAAATAGGAGCTTTGTTTGGTGTCTCCTGGTCCATCTGTATATTACGGAGTACCCAAAAGATTCTGCCTCCTTGACCCAAAGGAACAATAGAGGCAAGAATTCTCCTTCTCTTAGAGACTTGGCCAGAATTTGTCTTCAGCCGTGAATTTTGGCCTGGCTTTCTGATTTTTGAAAGATATTTGTCCTGCATTTTGAGCTTGTAACTTACATTTGAGAAATGCTAAGTTTGTGCCGATTGGGTATAGTTTTCCCTCTGAGATTTTTTTCCTTTGTGACTTCCATGTCAAGCTGGTTCATTTTAGCTCATTAAAACAAGTTTTTGGTTGTCTTGTTTCTTCGGGGTTAGGCTTTGAAAATCAAGCTGTGTTCTTCCCCGTAAATCGCTGGCAGCCACCAACAGTAATGATGACAGATGATAATTATCTTGTGGCAGTTATCTGGCTATTTTGATAAGAATGATTCTCTCAGCAGAGAGAATGTGGCTTGACTTCAGAAGCCTTCAAGGCAGAGTATGACATTATTCCGCTGACTTGGACAGTGCTCGTGGGAAGTGCACAGGCAGCCCCAAAGTCCTCCTCAGCACTTGTGTTTTCTCTCTACAAGTAATGGAGCCTGAGACGAACAGAAAGCACTTTCACGTTGCGTTTTCTCTGGGACAGCATGGTCCATAAGAGCAGAAGTTGTAGGACAGGTCAGAGATGTTCCACGTGTAGCCACAATATATTCTCATTCTTCCTGGCTGTGAGGAATGCATAGAACCTTTCTTCTTTCTTTCCTCACCTCTCCCTCCCTCCCTATGTCCAGCTTTTTCTGCTTTGAATTTTGACCATTTTAAATGGTAGAAAACTCTCTTTGAAGTGAAAAAGAAAAAGGCGAGTTTGCATGCAAGCGTGCCTGGTTGTCCTGCGGTAGCCGGTATGTGGTTCTCCCTCCCTCTGGTGGGAAGGCGCTATGGCCCACTCCTTAGTAAGAGAGGGACAGAAAGCTTGCAGGTGTTTCCTGACTTTCTAATCAGGTACCTGCTGAAAGTCAGCCTTTTACTCCATTTGGGTAATTTCATAAGATTACTTTTAAGTGTACCATATATGAAATATATCTAATATAATCTACATGAAATCTACCTAATATAATCTAAATAGGGTAAAACAATGAGATGTTTCAGCTCCTTAACACTAATTGAGGGTTTGTTTGTTTTTAAAAAAAGAACATACAGCATTTCCTCTATATACACAAATATTAAGCTGTTATTTTGTATGCACCTCTAAGTATGAGATTTGAGATTCTGTAATGATTTGAAGCGCATTTTGACTAATTTGTATTTTATTGAGTTTGAGTCAGTATTTTCTTTGTATACAATCTTGCGACTTAATTATGGCTGTTGCTTTACTTCTCTAAGAATAGTGGCTGTTTGGGTTCTCTCTTTGCAAGGGTCCCAAAGGCACAGTTTGTCCAGTCCTCAAACACTGACTGCCCTGCCATTCACCTTGGTCTGGAGGTAGAATTACAGGGCTTGGTTGCCATCGTGCTCCATCACCATGTGCTTGTTATTCCCCTCCTGAAGAAGATGGAAGATACTGGTAGGTTGTAATTGCATTCCTCACTTCTTTTGGTTTGGAAATAAGGGACAAGTTTTACTTTCCAAAAAAAGTTGAAAATATTATTATCAGTAAAACACTTGTCCACAAAACCTAATGCAACTTCTGTTGAGAAATCTAGATCATTTTGTAACTGCATTATTTTGGAAGCATTTTAGATTAATAGAAGTTTTCTCAGTCATAAACCCAATTTTCCCTCTAGTGGGTCACTTCAGAATGTTGAGGCCAGTAGCTGTAGTTGAAGAAAGGCACAGGAGAGCCGGGCCAGACGTTCAAATCCAGGAACTAAGAAAGGTAAAGTAAGTACCTGCTTTGGAACTTGTAAAATTCTTTGTATTTTTGGAGCTGAAGCCAATTTATGAATATTCCTAATCCTCTGTCCTCTTCTGGTGACTTCTATCATCTTTTCCCTTTTAACTTCATAATTTTCTTTTTTTAAATAAATTTTTATTTGTTTGTTTGTATTGGCTGCGTTGGGTCTTCGTTGCTGCACACGGGCTTTATCTAGTTGCTGTGAGCAGGGGCTACTCTGTTGTGGTGCTCAGGCTTCTCATTGCAGTGGCTTCTCTTGCTGCGGAGCACGAGCTCTAGGTGTGCGGGCTTCACTAGTTGTGGCTTGTGGGCTCAGTAGCTGTGGCTCACGGGCTCTAGAGCGTAGGCTCAGTAGTTGTGGTGCACGGGCTTAGTTGCTCCGTGGCATCATAATTTTCTTTAATTCTTTCTTTAGAGTGATATTTCATTATCCAAAGAGGATTCAGCCTCAGAAAATACCCCATCCTCCCGTGGTAAGAAAGTGAGTTTGCTTTTCCTACTGAACTTGTGTGGAGGGTCATGGTGGTGGTCACAGCACCTGAGCCTGCATTTGCGACACTTGGAACAGCTCAGATTGGAATTTTCCTTTTCCTTGGGGTCAATCGATGGAACATCTGAAGCATCAGGAGCTGGCTTTTGTGGTTACTTTTCTCACTGGGAAGTTCAGTGTATCCCCGACTAAGAACTGTTAGGCTGGCCTCTCTGGGAGTGGAGAATGTGTGTGCGGGAGGTTTACGGGAGGTTGACAGTGAGGCAAAACCATGTGCTCGTGGATGGTTCTGGAAGGAAGGGAGTGTGCCAGCATTGGTGAAGAGGATGCATACGTGGTACAGGATCCCGGCACCAGGAGCCTGGGGTCCTTGCGGTTTCCTTGAGGCTGTGACAGCGCTCAGATCAGTGTTAGCTCCCCCACCCCTCACAGAAAGGAAGCCAGAGAAGGAAAAAATGGGGGCAAGGTGGGAAGTTATTTTTTTAAAACTATTCTCCCTTCAGATTTTCACATTTTATTGCTAAGGTTGTAAGAACACTCCCCGACACACACACAGCATGGTTTTTTAACCAAAAATACTGTCCACATCTAGAGTAATGAGAAAAGAAACAGATGTATTTTACTTAAAACCATGGCGAGGAGGTTTGGGTCCTGGTGGTTCAGTCTCTGCCTTGACACAGGTGCTCCAACCCCCTTGGCACTAACTTGGCCCGTTTCTGTCACTGGCGTTTTAAGCTGCAGTGTTAGCGTAGAGAGCATGCCAAGGCAGAGTGCTATTTACAAGTCTGTAGGAATTGGGTGAACCTGGAAAGTGAAAGCTGAGCAGCACAGCTCCCTCTGTGGGGGCCGCATGTGGCAAGCACACCCTCTCCTCCAGTCTTCGCGCAGGTGACCCTGTTGTATGCGTGACATTTGAAGACATTAACCTGAGACAGAGCTAATACTTGAGGCCACCAGGTCTGTAGGCTCCAAAGCCTGTGCTGCCCTTGAACTGTAAGCAGGAAATCTCAAGCAGGACCTCAGGGTCCCCCACCGAAGCCAGGGTGGCAGACACAGCCTGGCTCAGGTGGGGCCAAGGGGATGGGTCCCTGGCCTGCCACGTGGGAGAGGCCAAAGTCAGCACTTTGATTTGAAAGCATGCTTACTCTGTCTGCTAGTGTAGACTGCTAGAATATTTTGTGCTTCCAGATTCTGGTGGTAGTACCACAGTAAACTCTATAAATGCAAATGGCTTTGTAAACAGGTTAAGTCATATAGGAGCAGTATACTATACACAAGTGTGTGTAAATGTATATATACTGCTTCCTGGTAAAGCCTTTTGAAAGTCTGTATTGCAGTTAACACCATGCTGTGTTCAAATGACTAAGACTGTAGCTTTTGATTTTTTTAAAGTAAGGTGAATGAGGTTTACATTATTAGCACAAAAGCCCAAAGTCTGGACAGACACATGCCATCAAAACAATGAAATTTACAAATGCACAACTTTTACCTTTTTGGCTGTTATTTTTAAAACATGTATTTTAATTAGAATCCATTCAAAGCAAAACGTCAAAACAGTGTAACGAGAGAAATTATGATGTTTTAAGTAACAGGCTCGTTATAAACTGTTTTGTGCAAGTGTCATCATGGAGAGTCAGAAATAAGTGTTTGTTCCAAGGCCACTGTGAGTGGCTCTCTGAAGGATTCTGGAGGTTTCTTTCAAGCACACTGCTTTTCTAGATGTCCTCGAGGGTGCAGGGAGAGGGCTGCCTGAGTTGCTAGTCCATCTTAGCTGTTGGCAGCTCTGCTGTTTCACAAACGATCCAATGAACAGAAGTTGGTCCAAGAAAGCCAGAGACTGGTGGGGTATGGGATCCGGTGCAGGCCCTGAAGTGCAGTGGGGGCTCCCCATGTACCAGGTGGGTCAGCAGGGAACCTATCGCCAGGGAGGGAGGTGTTGGCCTCTGTTATGTCCTGTGCTGAGTGTAGCCTGAGCAGAAAACAGTGGGTCCAGACCTTGGCGTCTCTCTCCCTGGCTGGCGGTGCCTCGGCTTTCGAGGGCCCACAGGGGCTCCTTGGCCTTTGGCACTTCAGCTCCAGCCTGATGGACAGCTCCTGGGTCACGGGCAGCCTCCAGGCCTATTGTCTGTTTTTGGCCTGGGGCTTCTTCTGAAGTCTTCAGAGCCTTCTCAGTGCACAGCCAGGGCTGTGGGAAGGGGTCCCACAGGCCCCCGACAGTGGAGATCAGTGTCCCGCCTCCTGTCCTGCAAGAGTGCAGTCTCTGGTTTCTCAGTGCCACACTGAGCCCCGCTGCCCAGATGGACACCAGTGGGCCCACCCTGACCATCTCCTGCCTCCTTCAGAGCAGCTCCAAGTAACCTCCCTGCACCCAGACCCAGCCAACCAGGCGACCTCATATAGAAATGGGTTTACTGAACCCAATCCAGTAGGAATCAAGCCTGGAATCTCCTCTCCTTCTGTGACGAAAGTTTATACTGGTCTTACCTTCACTGAGGGATATAAGTTTGGGGAATATTCTTCAAAATTTCTCAAATATCTGCTGAATAAGAGATTATAGAATTTATTCAAGAGCATAATGTGGTTTATCAGTGACTATTTGCTGTTTTAATAGAAAGAAATCCTTTTCTTACAGCTATTTTCCTCCTTATAGCTTTCTAATCCCCTTTCCAAAATTGTCTTAAAAAATTAATTCAGAATCTAAAATGGGTTTTATGGGAGCTCCTTGGCGGTCCAGTGGTTAGGACTTGGCGCTTTCACTGCCGTGGCCCAGGTTCAATCCCTGGTCAGGGAACTAAGATCCCACAAGCTGCTGCGGTGTCGCCAAAAAAAAAAAAAAAGTTTTATAACTAGAGTTTGGGGCCCATACAGTTATTTAAATGGTATTTTAAGATTTCAGTTTCCAAAGTTCATTTGTTTCCACAGTTCATTACTAACATATAGAAATGCAAAAATATTTTATTTGTATTTCCTGTAACCAAGCTAAACTCACTTATTCTAGTAGTTTGGTAGGTTGTATGAAGTGTTTTTTTGTTTTTTTGTTTTGGTTTTTTTTTTGCGGTATGCGGGCCTCTCACTACTGTGGCCTCTCCCGCCGCGGAGCACAGGCTCCGGACGTGCAGGCTCAGCAGCCACGGCCCACGGGCCCAGCCGCTCCGCGGCACACGGGATCCTCCCGGACTGGGGCACGAACCCGTGTCCCCTGCATCGGCAGGTGGACCCCCAACCACTGCGCCACCAGGGAAGCCCTGTATGAAGTTTTATACATTCACAGTTATGTAATCTGTGAATCCATATACTTACTTAGAGCTTAGAGATATCATTCTAATCTCTCAGTGAAGGAAACTTAGATTCCTTTTGCTCCATCATCACGAACTGAAAACCTCTGATGCCAATGACCTTATTAGCCTCTGAGGGTGTCTGCTGAACAATTCTCTTTAGAAGTCTTGCTCACGTTTTGGGCTGAGTTGACTCAGTTTGTCTGTGACAGCTTCCAGAAGCCTGAAGGTGACACCTCAACTCAGGTGACGATCCCTGAGTGTTCTGTGTAGAACCCAGAACTGTATGATGTGATCTGCCAGGGTTTATAGCAAATATAATGATTTCTGAAAAGTCAGAGTGAGTAAGAACTGAATGGGACGGTTACCTGGGGAACCGTAAGAACCGTTTCTGAGACGGGTTTTTAAATGCAAGTAGTTTTCCCCCCACCCCCCAACATATGCTTTGTCTGTGAAATATTTTTTTAAAAAAACAGGAGACACGTGTATCAGTGATCTTTTTTAATGATTTTGAGCTGTGGTTTGAACACAGCATTAAGAACAAGTAGAAGAGGCTGATTTCATAACACACAGCACTTAGAGCAACATCTTCCTTTAAAAGTCCGGATTGCGGTTACAGACCTTGGGTCTAAGAACTACATCCCCTCGCTCAGTTAAAGAGGCAGATACATGACAGCTGGAAATCTTTCTCTGTGTATAAGTGGGAATTATGTTGAACAGTAAGCACAAATGTCTGTTTAAAAAAAAGACTTTAACAACTTCAGATTATTATAGATCACGTGAACAACTGTTGAAAAGTTCAGATAAAGTTGTACTTTTTCATTATAAAGCAGCCTAGTGAAAATTAAGTGAATTAAATGCTATGAATAGTATTGTACATATTTAAAAATAGCTTTTACACCAGAAAGTGATTTTTGAAAGCCATGAAATGAAGAATAGCAATATACCAGCAAGCACATTAAGATGAACCAGTATAATTAACAGTAAAGTTTAAGCCTCTATTAGTCCTGTAGAAAAGCCATGACGTGGTAACAAATTTAGTGCCTTTGAGTCCAGAACGTCCTCACATGACACTCCTGCTTAGCAGTCCTCCCAAGAGATGAAGCCTGGGGGAGTTTTTCTAACAGGGAGGAGCCTCCACCCTTGACCTGAACCACCAGGGCCACTGCCATTGGCAGTGAGCAGACAGCGGGGGCAGTGGGTACAGAAAACACAGATCCTCATCTTCTTGTGGCCTTGCAAAGCACAATCAAAGAAGGGCTGACCTCTGGTCCATTAGCATCAAGAGTTGCAGAGGTGTTTTCAGTTTAAGGATAATCAGTAATTGTTTTGTGGAGGACAAGAGTATGACTCCGTCGTGATTCTCAAAATCAAAACATACACCACGGAACAAATAAAAAACAAGGAATTATTAGAATTTACATCCTCTGATGACAGAATAAACTGGAAATAGGGATCAGGTGGGCAGAATTTCACGAAACTGGATGGCACTGGGAAGGATGCCCACACCCACGATTTCATCCACGGTTTTGTGTTTTTTTTGGGGGGGGGGGTTCGCGGGCCTCTCCCACTGTTGTGGCCTCTCCCGTTGCGGAGCACAGGCTGTGGACGCGCAGGCCCAGCTGCTCTGTGGCATGTGGGGTCTTCCTGGACCGGGGCATGAACCCGTGTCCCCTGCATCGGCAGGTGGACCCTCAACCACTGCGCCACCAGGGAAGCCCCTCATCCATGGTTTTAATGAACATTGTCACAGGCTCTTCATTTTTCTATTTTCAATATTAGAATATTTGAAGATAAATGCAGAGGTCACCGTCAGACACTAAAGACAGAGCTGTAAGTAGATGCTGAGTCAGGGGGTGTGACATGGTCCCTGGTCAGTGGCAAAGCCTAGTTTGTTTCTGGGGTCGTAATCACCAGGAGACACCAAAAGGAAGGGACAGGACATAAGAATTCACTCGGCTGGCTGATTGCCAATCTGCTAATTATAACCCATAACAAATCTTTCTGAGACTGGGGTCTTCTCAAGTGGACTGGTTTGTCCTAAGTTATTTTCCTGCAAATGCTACTGTTCATTCATTGGTTCCACAGCTTCCGTTTGTCAAAAAGGCACAGAAAGACAGATGGTCACAAATGCGTCTGGACTGCACAGTCCTCTGCTGCACGCTAATGTGCTCACTCTGACCTAAGTTTTGCAATTTCAGTGAAAAGTGCACTCTTCACTGGGTTTGCCCTCTTCATTCTACAACATGAAACAGAATATTTTTTCATAAAGCAAGTTGAAAGATCCACATTTTTTTCTGATTATAGCTAATACTGGTCCAACTGAACATTATCGAAGGGATTAAAATAAGCATCTGGTGGCTCCAAAAGGCTGTGGTATTTTAAAAAATTATTTCTTAAGTGTTTTCACAGCAAAGATGCAACTCTGATTGCTGTGCATATGTTGTTCATAGGCTGTGCTTGCTTGTTCAGACTTGTTTCCCTTGTGTTATAATACTGATATTTATTAATAAACTACATAGACTTTTATCTGTATGCATCCATTCGCACATTTCCTTATAAAAGAGGACAAAGCACATAGGCATTCACAAATTCTATGCCATTTCTCTTAAAATTGGTATCTATACCTTATATTGCAGTATTAACAAAGTTTTGTTCTACCCATTGGGTAGGATTATGTGCGTAATATAGTCAAGTTATATACAGCACCTTACAAATGAACGCCTGACAGACACTGAAAGCACCATTGTGAGTGAGGCGCAACAAAGGGGGCTGGGTTCCTGCATCTGCAGAAGTTAGAACATGAAACACCTTGGCTACTTAAAAACTACTGCCACGCTGAGCTCTATGAAAGGACGTGGATCTTCACCATCTGCATCTCTGTACAGCTCTCACCCCAGCACCTCACACACACTGAGGACAGCGCTGCTCACAAGGCGTCCCTCCCTGCACACCAGCCTGAAGGCAGGAGCAGCAAGTGGCCGTCTAACCCTGGCCGTGAACATAAACTTGAACTGTGCAAGATGCAGCACTTGGGGAGTAAAATAAGCTAAAGCTGAAATCCTGATTCCTGCGGAATTCACACAATTCAGGTGAGCTACTGGGACCCACTTGCGGTCGGGGTGAGAGCAGGTCTTTCATCTGCTTTTGTTGGGCCCCTTTAGACACAGCGTCCTTACACTGGGGGGACTTGCCAATGCATCTCCATTTCGCCAAGGCCAAGGTGACCGTGCAGAAGGGGAGCCTGGTCCCTGCTTCTCCATCAAGGTGCGGGGTGGGGGTGGGGGGCTGTCACCGCAAGGCCCCGCGCCCAGCACAACTATCTTTCCTAGTTTTTCCTTCACAGACACTGCTCAGCTCTGGAAATTTTAAGAAAAATGAACCGTACACTAACATGTTGCTGTTCTAAGCAGCAGACCTCAAGCAGCAGCCTTGGCACAGCAAACACAAGGCTTGGGGAACAGCCCCTAGCCGCTGCGTTGCAGCCAGGCCAGTGTGGGAGCCTGGTGGCCAGCAGCAAATGGAAGCTGCTTTGGAGGGGCTCGTGGACCTGGACAGTCACTGCAAGGACTCTCTGGACAGAAGAGCAGGTGGAGGTAAGATCCAGGCCCACCTGTCAGGATGCAGCCACTGGTTCTGAGGAGGGCGGGGATTTGAATGGATTCTCCCAGATCTGAGCTGCTTTCGAAAAGTGCTTGCCTTTGAGCCCTTCTCATTCTTAATGATGATAAAATACAGGTGAAGAGGGGGATAATTTGAAGCTGGAGACACGCTTATCTGAGTACAGGTCCCTATGCTGGGGTTGAAGGCCCCCCGCTTCCTGCTGGCCCCTGTGTCCTCCTCTCCCAGCTGCAATTAGTGGACTTAAGTGTCATCCTCATGACAAACCTTCCCAAGTTTTGCACATTTTCCTCTGCTGTCTGAGCTGTGTGTCCACGTGTATTTGTGGTACGGAGGACAGAGGGTATATGCTTGTCAAGCTTTTTTAACACTGAATTTTGGTCCCAGATAGAACTTCGTGTTGGGTTAGCCAGAAAGTTCGTTCAGGTTTTTCTGTAACATGGAAAAACCTGAACGAACTTTTTGGCCAGCGCAGTAAATGCACAATTTCTTCAGCAAAATCTCTTTTGTAGTAAAGGACAACCTTAGTGTCTGAGGAACACTAGCCTTGCTGAAAAAGCCAACAGACACATGAGTGTTCCTATAAGTGGGACTCAAGGTGCCTGGGGTTCATATCCAGGGAGTCGCTAAGACGATGGAGCCCAGCTCCCCACCCACTGCTCACTGATCCCCTAACCCTCTGGTTTCTAACCTGGACCCTCAGACCCCACTGATCAAGCTGCAGCTTCACAGTCACGCCTCTTTCCACACCATGTCAGCCACAACCTTCGAAAAAACAGAGGTCTAAATTACCTTTTTCCTGTGTTGAAGGGAAATTGACTATTAATTCAATTTATGACCTTGGCTTTTAAACTAATTCATTACAGAGCCCCAGCCTCAGAGACCATTCAGGTCATGGTTTGATATGTCTGCATCATTAAATAACTATTTACATTAGAGGCAATTATCTAATAGGGTGGCCAAAAGGGAGCAGTCTCGGTTTTGAAGAACAATTGAAGTTATTTGAATTAAATAATTGTTTACCAGTACTGTGAACATCTGCAAAATGTTCAGGTGCTTGCAAAGTGACTAAGGAATTTATAAGTTTCTAAGCATAACTCACCATTTTGAGCTAGAACTACTGGGTGTGTTCACCCACTCTACCAGAAGTGCAGGTGAGGTTTGGAATGATGACACCATCAGCCAACCTCCTCATTCTGCACCTAAGGGGAACGCCTGACCGATAATCTGCCCGAAGATGGGGAGGACAGGCAGTTTCCCACCTTCACCAGCAACACAAGGGGAAACCTCACGCCACGCAGAGTCCCAGCCTCCTTTAAGCACAGGCTTGAGGTCGAGGCCATCTGATACGGTGGGTGGGTGGGTGTCCTCTGGTCAGGCCCCCAGGACTCTGCCCGTCCCAGAGCTCCTGCCATGGCCCTCAGCGTGCACACTGCTCAACAGGGTCTGAAGCATGAGTGACAATTGTTGACCACCATCTTCTTTTAAGAGATTGACTACTTGTGTGGATGTTACTGTGTGAAATGGATGAAGATTCCAGTTCTCCAAACAAAACCCAGGGACCTACCAACCAAGAGGAGCCTTGGAAAGGAGCAGCAGAAAGCAGTTTGAGAGCTTTCTGCCAGCAGCACGAGGGCACCTCACCGGGCAGCCACCTCCGAGACCACAACAGCAGACACCCGGAACTGCAGGTCAGGGTCCCAAGTCATCCCTCCAGCCCTCGGTCCCTGTGAGAGCAGGCAGGGGCTGCACAGAAGCACCCCACCCGGGTGCAGCAAAGGCAGATGCTTCTGTGAAGGAAGTTACTTTAGGTGAGAATGAATGTTACAATATTTAAGGTTAGTTTTCTAGTTGATTTTAGCTGCAAGTTGTGCTTTTTACCCTGTGCTCTGAGTTGCTCCCCGCCCAGTTCTGGCCTCCACTGCAGAGGCTTAGTGACCCCTGGGAGCGCATCTGGTTCTGAGCACTGCATTCCTCCCGGGTGCTGGTCCGCATACTTGGCCACATGGGTCCCTTCCTCAGTCCCAGGGGCTTCTACACAGTATCTGCAGCCAGTGTCACGCACATAACAGGGCGGTGGGCTGCACAGAAGCGACTGCTGAGTCTTGTTGACCAGCCATCCAGGCCTGAACTCCACTATCCAGGGAAGGAGAGACCGCAGGAACACACTGAAGTCATGTGTTTCAACAGTATAAAAATAGCCACCTTGCATTTTAAACCATTTATTGCATAAAATAGTATATTATCTGAGTATATTTCATGCTACAGTGAAAAAAATCTAAATTACCACAGAAACTGCACTGCTGGAGGGCCAGGGCAGCACTGCGTGGTGTGTAAATGCAGGTGTAAAACACGCAGCCTGAGGCTGGAGGGACTCAACACACCAGGGATGCAGGAGTTTCCTCTGCTCCATCCAGAGTCTCCAGGTGCCTCAGTGACGCATTCACTGCTGTGTGGTGACTTTCTTGGTGAATGTAAGTAAGTGGTGTACGTTAGGCTACCTCCCCTAACACCCTTTCCTGCATGATTATGGGGGAGATGATTATGGGGCCTAATTATAATCCACAGGTGAAAAGACAACATACAGAACTTCGAGTAAAGCTTCCTCATTATCTTAAACATGAAGATAGTGCAACTTTTAAAACACAGCATCACAACACTGATTAACCCCTTGCATTCATCTGACTTCTCCACTTTATACCTTGGCACACAAAACAGGAATTTAGAATCATATTTTTAAAATAAAAAAGTTCCACAGTTTGGGGGTGGGAAGCAAACTGGCGATTCTTCCCCATAATGTATAACAAAACAACATTTTCCTCTGTATTCAGTTAATTGTAAAACAGGCCATTCTGGCCTCTTCCCCTGCTGCCTCTGCTTTCATAGTCAAGTCAGATGCCTCCGTGGGTTTTATTTCATAATGTCTTCAAAGCACCCCTTTGTGTTCTCATGCCCACCCTTTGCCAAAACCTGCCCTTTCCTATCACTGCCCCAGATGAACACCGTTTGCGGCCAGACTGGAGGAGGTTTGTACTATTTCAGCCTGCGTGCGGCTCCTGTGGAAGGAATCATTGTTTTACTGAACTTGCTGTGCTGGGGACGGAGGGGCAGTGCCACCGCCTCCCTCCTCCTTTCTTAAGTCAGGTATGCACGCAGGTCAGATGAGGTTCCCGGGCTTCCTGTCCTTGCCCTGAACGGGCAGCTTGGTGCCCCCCAGGGCCGTCCCGCTGGAGTGGCAGTCTGCTCCCCCTGTGCGTGCTGTGCTGGGGGTGGAAGAGAGTGGCACCCAGGCAGTGGCCCATCACCTCGCTGTAGGCCGGGGGTGGCCCCTCCATCCTCCTGTTACTGCTGCAGGTGCTGGCACTTATGCCTGAATTGCTGCTCGGTGGGCGTGGGCCCCCGCTGTAGACGGACACGTCTATCAAATCGCTGTCAAATATGGTTCGGTTGGGTGGGGCCCTCACAGACTCTCGGTTGAGTTCCATCTGCTGTTCGGGGTCCCGGAGCTGCAGGGTGCAGGGCCCCTGGTAAGGAGGCGGCTCCTCCCCGTCCGACAGGGAGATGGTGGGGGGAAGGTCGATCTCGTGCTGCACGTAGGGGTAGGTGGGCTGGAAGCGGCTGAACCGATCCCTCTGGAGAAAGGTTGGGGCAGTCCCCCCATTCCTGGACCGCGGTGCGTACATGATCTGCAGGGAAAAGAGCAACACCTGGGAGATGTTCTTGGCACAGTGATGACCACGGACGTGATGGCAGCAAGGAAATTCACTTCTGTTCTCACCCATCTGAAAACCTTTCCCCCCAAAACACATGTAAAGGCTATTCCAGAAAAACAGGTTTTTCGTTCCTAATGACTTTACATCACTCACCTTGCCAAACCCAGGACGGTTCAGCAACGGATAATTGCGGTTACCTGAAAATGTAGGTTTAATGGAGTTATTGTGTACATTTCCCACTGGTCAAGGAGAACACAGGAGCCCCCCCACCCCCACCCTGGCCTGCCCACCATGTGACCTTCTCTGGGCCCCACTCCTGTGATTCAGAGGAGTATAGAGGGTGAAGAATTTTCATTGTAAATGTAAGTTGTAACTTCACAGGATGGTACTTGGAGCAGGTACAAGACATTGGGTCAATTTATGAGTTATTTATAGGAGCTGTTGCCCTATCAATTACTTAAAAATATGAAACAAGTGACTTTTTTTCTTTCTGGATAAAAGTTTCCTGTAGTTATTTTTAGCAACTGACATGAAAACTATTTTATATTCCAAAGTAAGTATAATTATACTTTTTTCCCCCCAAAAGAATCCAGGTACTCTCTTGCATAGCTTCTCATCTATTCCACCATCTCACTTTCTTCTAGAGGAAGGACATATGTATATAAAGATATATATCCATCTGTCAACTTCTCTCACGCCATGTTTTTAACTTAAAGGCAAAAACCGTTATTTTTACAATCATACTATTAAACTGGGAGATGGGGTGAATCAAGCGGTGATGTTTATAAGCTACACCGACAGCCACCACCTCATTATCAGCAGCCTAAGGCATCAAGTGAAGATCCTGGATTCTCGACCTGTTTTCCGGAAGGAGCTCTGGCCAGGCACAAAGAATCCTTGGGAGAGTCTAGGGAAGACCCCTCCCGCACCTCTTAAACCAAGTTACAGGCACAGGCCTTGATCTTCTTCTGTGCTGACACGTTCAACCCTTCCACCAATTTTGTTCATCCCCCTCTATGCATCTCCTGCCACCCACACCCCACCTGTGTCCAACCCCTTACCTCTGAGGTGGGCTGAGGTCCAGATCTGTCTGAAGGCCACAGGCGCCCATCCTGGTTGGGGGGTGGGGGACATCACAGGAAGATCATTAGTTTCATGCAGCAGCACCCAAAGCCAAGGGATCACACTCAGCTGAGCGCAGGCTGTTTAACACCCGGAACCACAAAGCCCCAGCCTTTTGTTACCTGCACCCCCAGAGGAGTCGTGGCCGCAGGAAAGTCAAACAGTTCGGGTCTCCCCACAGTAGCCTTGAATGGTGTGCCCATCTACACCGCTGGCTTTCAGACTGAGTTTCCCAAACCTAAGAGCCCTCTGTGCATCTTCTTATGAATTGATTCTTCAGTACAAATGCTCACGAGGAGTGTGGAACCTGACATCTAGTTGCTTAGTAATCTTTCAAAAGTGTTTGGCCAGGGACTTTCCTGTAAGAGTTCGCATGCCGCAGCTAAGGAGCTGACAAGCCACAACTAAGGCCCAGCGCAACCAAAAAAAAAAAAAAAAAAAGCCAGACCAGCAAGGTGATGAGCAAACAGTAGGCATGATTAAGGATCACTTCTAACACCATAAACTTGTCTACAGAGCATTTCAGTGTGGTATCCCTTCTGAACCCCAATTGTAGGCTATAGCAGGGTCTGCGGGGCTTTTGTGACTACTAAGAGAAGAACGGGGTGGTGGGTAGAGAAGTGCCTGTATTTTTGGATTCCCAGGAATGTGCACATACGACCTCCTGCCATCATGGCCTCCTGTGACCTGAAAGTGCCCACCGGTGGACTTGGGAGGTCAAACAGCCCCAGGTCTTAAGAAGTGAAAGCGACCTCCCCTGCTCCTTGTAGGCGGGCATCCACCACGCCCCCCCTCGCCGTGAGCAGGTGGCATCCCTAGATCTGACTATACAACTATGTAACGGCAACAGAGTGGCTCTAACCAGGTGTCCGAGCCCTAGGCAGTGCTCCTTTGCGTCAAGGGCGACGTCACTCCCGCGTTGAGAACAGCACAGAGCATCCTCCACTGTTCCTAAGAATTCCACCCTTGGCAACAGCAGATTAAAACACAGGGCGCAGCCTGACAACCAGATATCACAGCACCAAATGAAGTGGGCAGGAAGGGATCCAGAAGAGGGGTAGTAGCACGTTTTCTGAAAACCGCAATAACTATTCTCAATGGCTTTATTTTCCTAGAAATTAGCAAAACTGGAGAAGTGCCTAAAAGAGATCCACACCAAGCCTTGCACAGGTGGAATGTTGTGGTTCTGCAGGGACCCCCTCCTCTTCAGGGGCCATCGTCACGGGATGGGTCTGCACCACCACAGCCTCCGCAGGGCACGCACCCGCTCGGCCGCCGCCCCTACTGCTCACTCAGCTGCTCGCTGGCGGCTGCCTTGAGCTCAGGCTTCGCAGGGGAGGCCATGAGGTTGGCCTCTTCTGGTGCACCAGAAACAGCCCGGCGAGACCAGGGCCCAGCCACCCCACCACCCTTCGCAGGAAGCCGGGTCCTCTGACCACGACGGAATAAGCTGGGAAATAAGATAGCAGCTCACAGAGTTTTGAGCAACAGGAACAAAATCTTGCTAGTATCACTATTGCGGGCCCATACACACTGCGTCTTTCGTAGCTGTTTGCTTGTGAGAACTGTTCCCTCATGCCGCATTGCGTCCACAGAGCACCTCCGGCGCCCTTGCGTTCCTGGTGGCCCTGAAGACACCCCTGTGGGTGCCCCGGGGAGCATGGCCACCAAGATCCAGGCCCACAAAAGCCTTGGGCCACGCTGAGGGGCTCTAGTGAATCTGCATCTTCTGAAAAAGGGACACAGGACAACTCCGGATCTCACAGGCTTGAAGATGTGCATTTTCAGGTTCCTTTACCCTCAAGGAATCTGCATTGTATTTTCCCCCTTCTGAATGGTAAACAGCCGCGTGGCCAGAAAATTTTCCCATAAGTTGAATCTGCCTGACACTAAAACGTCTGCATTAAAGATAAAAAAATCACGTGCTCTTCCAAGTGCTTGTCTTTATGATCCCAACGATCCAGATGTGTCGTCTGCAGACCTGGAACACAATGACTGGAGTTTTTCCTTTTAAATCTGTTTGGCACTTTCTGTGGGCTGGGTGGTGAGTGGAAAATCAAAATTGTCTTTTCTAAAGTTGTGGTAAATTATACATAACATTTACTATTTTAATCATTTGAAAGCATACAGTTCTGTGGCATTAAGTATATCCTCGTTGCCACGCACCCATCACCCCCATCCATCTCCAGAATTTGTCTTCTTCCCAAACTGAAAACGCTGTACTCACTGAACACTAACACCCCATTCCTTCCTCCCCTCATCCCCTGGTGACCACCATTCTACCTTCTGTCTCTATGAATCTGACTATTCTAGGAACCTTGTCTAAGTGGAATCATACAATACTGTCCTTATTTCACTGAGCATAATGTCTTTAAGATTCATCCATGTTGCAGCCTGTGTCAGCATCTCATTCCTTTTTAAGGCTAATATACTCCATTTCAGGTACATACCATATTTTGTTATTCATAGATATCTTGGTGGTTTCCCCTTTTTGGCTGTCATGAATAATGCTGCTATGAACAGGGGTGTATAAATATCTCTTTGAATCTCTGCTTTTCATTCTTTTGAGGATACACCCAGAAGTAGAATTTCTGGATCATACGGTAATTCTATGTTTAATTTGGGGTTGGGGGGAACCACTACTGTTTTCCATAGCAGTGGTACCATTTCGGTTCTAATTTCATCACATCCTTGCCAACACTGGTTATTTTCTGGTTTTTTGCTAATAGTCACTCCAGTGGGTGTGATGTGGCATCTCACTATGGTTTTTTTTAAAAATTAATTTTTGGCTGAGTTGGGTCTTTGTTGCTAAGCGCGGGCTTTCTCTAGTTGTGGCGGGCGGGGGCTACTCTTCGTTGCGGTTTGCGGGCTTCTCACTGTGGTGGCTTCTCTTGTTGCGGAGCATGGGCTCTAAGCACGTGGGCTTCAGTAGTTGTGGCTCACGGGCTCCAGAGTGCAGGCTGAGTAGTTGTGGTGGACGGGCTTAGTTGCTCCACGGCATGTGGGATCTTCCCGGCCCAGGGCTCGAACCCGTGTCCCCTGCATTGGCAGGTGGATTCTTAACCACGGTGCCACCAGGGAAGCCCCTCTCACTATGGTTTTGATTTGTGTATGATTAGTGTATTAAGTCAGGGTTCTCCAGAGAAACAGAACCAATAGGAGATTGATTGATTGATTATAGGAATTGGCTGCCTGTTTCTGGAGGCAGAGAAGTCCCACAGTCTGCTCTGCGCAAGATGGAGACCCAGAAAAGGCAGTGGTATAATTCAGTCCAAATACGAAGGGCTGAGAACTGTGGGGGGGGTGTCCACTGGTATGTCTTGGACTCTGAAGACCCAAAAACCAGGAGCTCTGATGTCCAAAGGCAGGAGAAAATCGACATCCCAGCTCAAGAAAAGAGAGAAAGAAAGAACTTGCCCTTCCTCCATTTTTTTTTTTTTTTTTTTTACTCAGGCCCTCAAGGGGTTGGATCATGCTCATCCACATTGGCGAGGGCAGATTTTCTTCACTCCGTCTACTGAGTCAAATGGTAATCTCTTCCGGAATTACTCCCATAGACACATTGCTTAGCTCAGTCAAGTTGACACATAAAATTAACCATCACAATTAGTGATCTGAGCTCTTCTCATGTGCTTATTGGCCATCTGTATATCTTCCTTGGAGAAATACCTACTCAGGTCCTTTGCCTATTTGAAAATTAGGTTCACTTATTTTGTTGCTGAGTTGTAAATGTTCTTTATATTTTTTGGATATTAATCCCTTATCAGATACCTGATTTGCAAATATTTTCTCCCATTCTATGAGTTGCCTTTTCACTCTCTTGATAGTGTCCTTTGACAAGTTAAAGTTTTTAATTTTTAAGTCCAGTTTACCTATTTTTTTCTTTGGTTGCTTGTGCTTTTAGTGTCAGATCCAAGATATCATTGCCAAATCCAATGTCATGAATATTTTGCCCTATTGTTTAAGAGTTTAATAGTTTTAGTTCTTACATTTAGGTTTTGATACATTTTGAATTAATTTTTTGTATATTGTAGCAGATAAGGGTTCAATGTCATCATTTTGTAGTGAATATCCAGTTTTCCCAACACCATTTTTTAAAAGATTGTCCTTTTTCCTTGAATGGTCTTGGCACCCTTGTTGAAAATCATTTGACCATACATCGGAGAGTTTATTTCTGGGCTCTCTATTCTATCCTGTTGGTCTAAATGTTTGTCTTTATGCCGGCACCACACTGTTTTGTTATTGTAGCTTTGTAGTAAATTTTGAAATCAAGACGTGTGAAACTTCCAACTTTGTTATTCTTTTTCAATATTATTTTGGCTGTAGGTGGGGATGGGGGTTCCTTGTGATAGCACATGAATTTTAGGATGGGCTTTTCTATTTCTGCAGAAAAACATCATTGGGATTTTGACAGGGATTACACTGATTTTGTAGATTGCTTTGGGTAGTACTGACATCTTAACAGGATCAAGTCTTCAGGTCCATGAACACAAGATGTCTTCCATCTATTTGTGTCTAATTTCTTTCAGCAACACTGTATAGTTGTCAGTGTACAAACCCTTCATATCCTTGGTTAAGTTTACTCCTAAGTATTTTATTCTATTTGATACTATTGTAAATTGAACTGTTTTCTTAATTTCTTTTTGGATTGATCATTGTAAGTGTAAAGAAATGCAACTGATTTTAGGGGGCTGACTTTGTGTCCTCCAACTTTGCTGAATTTATTAGTTCTAGTGGAGCTTTTTGTGTGTTTATTAGTTAATTGGAATGTTTAGGATTTTCTACACATAAGATCATGTCATCTACAAAGAGGGATAATTCTACTTTTTTTCCTTTCTAACCGAATACCTTTTCCTGCCTTGTTGCTCTAGCTAAAACTTACAATAAATACTATGTTAGATAGAAGTGGTGAAAGCATGCCTGCATCCTTGCCTTTTTCCTGATCTGAGAGGGAAAGCTTTCAGTCTTTCACCATTGAGTATGATGTTCGCTGTGGGCTTTTCATAGATGACCTTTATTATGTTGAGGTAGTTTCTTTTTATCTTAGTTTGTTGAATGTTTTTATTATGAAAGCGTGTTGAATTCTGTCAGATACTTTTTCTGTATCGATGAGATGATCATGTAGTTTTTTTCCTTTCATTCTGTTAATGAGGTGCATTACATTGATTGATTTCATAATGTGGAACCATCCTTGTATTCCAGGAATAAACCCCACTTGGTCATGGTGTATAATCCTTTTATTATGCTGCTGAATTCAGTTTACTAGTATTTTGTTGAGGATTTTTGCATCAGTATTCATATGGGATATTGGTCTTTGGTTTTTCTTTTCCTGTTGTGTCTTTGTCTGGGGCTTTGGTATTGGAGTAATGCCGGCCTCATAAAATGAGTTAGAAGGTGTTCCATCCTTTTCAATTTGGGGAAGAATCTGAAAAGGACTGGTGTCAGTTCTTTAAATGTTTTGTAGAATTCACCAGTGAAGCCATCTAGTCTAGGAATTTTCTTTGTTGGGAGGTTTTTGATTATTGATTCAATCTCCTTACTAGTTACAGATCTATTCATATTTTCTATTTCTTCATGAGTTGGTCTTAGTAGGGTGTGTTTCTAGGAATCTTTCCATTTCATCTGGGTTATTCAATTTGTTGATATACAATTGCTCATAGTACTCTTATAATCTTTATTTCTGTATCTCTTAGATCTTTTTCCACCCGAAGGATACAATGCTTAGAGCGTTGAAAGAGAGTCATCTGTGACCATGACTCACGGGCTTCTGCTGTGAGCTGCAGCTGAAGCCTGCTTGCTGCCTTGGGTCCTTGGGCACCACATGTGAGAGCACCCCATGCTCTGAACTTTCTTGGTTTAGCTCTCAGCTGCTAAACTCTCCTTTCCACACACAAAGGACCGCAGGGATCATCAGATTTGGGGACTGGAAAGACCCAATATAGTGTTTTTCAAACTGTGAGCTGCAGCCTCTTAGAGAGCTGGAAAATCAATTTAGGTGGGTCACAGCCAGCATTCCAGAGATAAAACAGACAGAAAACATCTTGAGTACATTTTAAGTACTGTTTGGTGAAAGTTCTGCCTCAGTTGCATGTGAATATTGTGGATTGTGATGTAAAATGTGTTTCCTACACATTTGGTCAGAGGGGTCAGAAACAATCTGAAAGGTCTCTGATCTAAGCCAGTTCTCCCTCATTTTGGATGGGAGGGAACTGAAGCCCAAGGAGGGTGTACGACTCACTGGAGGTGACATGGTCAGTTTGTGTAAAGCAAGGCCATTGCTGGATATTTTGGCTTCTACCCAAGGGTTCTTCCCAGTGAATGAACATATCATATGGCCTCAAATATTTGAAAATCGATTTTACTCCCTTTCCCAGGGTGAATTTTAAAGCATAGGTAAAAATGATGTTTGGATATTCAGCAACATCTTTGCCTTCTGATAAAATCACTTTTCTCTTGTTTGTTCCCTTTTCCCAGGCAACCTCTCCACCATCCAGATGCTTTAGTAGTTCTCCCTTTTCCACCCTTGACAGCAGTAACAGCTTAGATGCCAATGACTCTTCTCTCCAGCATTTCCCCTTTATCCTCCTTGGGATTCCATCATCAGACTTCTCAAGACTATTTCCCTCCCAACTCTACTCAATCTAGGGCACGTCCCTTAAGAGAAGGACAAATCAAGAAGGAAGTTCTGCTGGGAAGAAAAGAAAGGGAATCCTTTATATTTCCACAACAATCAATAGCTCAGGGAGGCCTACAGGCCCCTAAGAGCAAGCAGAAAAGGAGGAATGTGATGCCTCCGGGGGTTGGTGGTGGGGGAGAGTGAGCAATCAGGCTTCAAGAGAAAGCAGCCTGGAATCAGAAAGCTCAGGGCGACGTGGAACCACACACTGTGAGCCTCCTTTCACGCGTGAGGGGCACAAGACAAGTGCCTTCCCCGCGGTCTCGGAGTTGGTAGGGGAGTAACAGAGCCGGATCCCAGCTACCTCCCATGCAGTCTCTGACGGCCCTGTACACCTCCCCAGCAAGGGTCTCTCAGAATTAGGGTAATTTAGAGAGCCTTTTTTTCCCCCCAGAACAAACCACACCAGTTTTTAAGGACTAAGTAAAAACAAAACAAACTTTACCATTAAATTATTAATGCTAATGCCTATTTAGAAGGTTACTAAAAATTGTTTATGAAATTTTTTATCAATTTTATTAAAAAATCTGATTTTAGCATACCTTTGTCACAATACCAGCTGTGTTCAAATGCGTTACCTTGGGAGTCTACAGATTACAGATGCTCAGAATGTTATTGAAACTGTCTTCAGCATCAGTTTATGTGAGCATAGTGTGTCTTTCAATTGCAAAAGTAATGCATGAACACATCCTCATCACAAGAGCCTTAACAACACAGACCAGCCCCTCTGTCCACCTCCCCCTTCTTGGGTCCTTCCTGGCCTTTCTCTGCACCATCAGCTTGCAGCGTAAACAACATCAGCCTTACTAATGGTCACACTTGACTTTGCACCAAAATTGTATCAGTAACTTGATGAGCTACATCTAAATGGATTTTGGCTGGTACCAAAAATCAAACCCAGCCTCAGAGAACAAAGTAAAAAAAGGAAGGCTTGCCAACATTGAGAATTTTTTTAAAATGTCTCTTGAAAATTTTACTAAAAATGACCTGTAAGCTTTGAAGGTAATTTAAAAACTCTTCTGAGCACCATCAACAGCAGAAGGATGATCTAAGTTACTAGCTTTAAAGATCTTGGAGATTCTGCTGTATAACAGCTATGGCCCAGGATCCTTATCCAATTTTCGCCAGCAACTTGGCCTCCTTTCTCTTACTTGAAGGAGACATTCTCATTTCAAGCTGTTAAAATTGTTTATCTTCTAATGCTTCAAGGGTAAAACCTTTTAAATGGCCAGTCTGCAAACGCCCCGCTCCTGCTGAGACAAACAGGAGGTAGACAGTAGGATCCCATGCTTGATGCTTAAAGGAGGCCTGACCTGCTGCCCGTGGCCTCTGGACACTTGGAAATGCTCATGAAACAAGGTGGGCAGGAACACCCCCCAGTCTCACAGTGCAGCAAGAATCCACCTGCTCGCAGGGAGCCTGCGCCCTGGACCAGCCGATGCTACACTCCAGACTGTCACAGACTCGCCTGCTCCACCTGCATTATCAGGCAGGCCCTCAGCTCATTTTTTGCGCCTTCCTGAAAATGGTTCCTTCCTATCGTTTTAGAAATGCTTTCCTAACACAGGCTGAAGTAGGTAGAAATGAGACTAGGCAGGTGCGCAGTTGCCGGGCTCTCAGCCACAGTGGGAGTGAGCTGTGTGGGGCCCCAGGACACACCTGCACGGAACTGCCGGCCCTGGTTCGCAAGGCGTCCGGGCCAGTGGAGAGGAGCCCAGACCCCGTCAGAGAGGAGGGCCCTGCTCCGAGCGCGGGACTGGTCAGCAGGCCCGGGACACACCGTCCTGTGACCCAGACTCACCTCACCTGGCCGAACCACTCATCTCATAGGAATGATCTTTACTTCCACAAAGAAGTTTCCCCATTTTTCGGAAGCCAGTGGCCCCCTTGGTCCATCTGTTTTCACCTTTGTGGTAGAGGCATGAATGCAGAAGAATGTTTGCTCCAAAAACAATCACCTCTGTGCAAACCGGCCCACCTCTGAGGCCCGTGCAGGGGCTGGGACCACAGCGGAAGGTGAGCACAGGCTGCTTGGCAGCCCTGGCCTGGGGGAGCCAAGCGGGAATACAGGCCAGTGTGGCTGATATGCTCACTTTTCAAGGAAAGATGTAAATTTCTATTTTTACGTGAAATCTCTCAGTTTTTTCAAGTTGGATCAAGTTTTGTCAAAACACCCTGCGGGGGGAACCAAACACACACTGGCCACACCCTCGCCCAGGTCTGGCCATCTGCAGGGAGGGTCTTTGGGCCGGACTTCCCCCACACCTGAGTTTCTGCACCACAGACCCGTCCCTCCCCGTGGGGCTGATGCACCCACTGCCCGCCAGGCACTGCTCTGGCTCCAGGGAGGCCGGGCACCGGGCACCGCACTTTTACAATTGATTTAATTCCTGTAGCATTTGGTCATGAAGAAAAATGCCTGATGTGACTCCTTTTGTTGATTTTTAAAATTGAAATTGCTGCTTTTATAGGTCAAAATGGCTGAACACCCACAATTTTATATGATTCAAACTAAGTAAAACGTTCCCATCCTTCTGCTGTCCCTAGTAGATGGGCGGCCACCTCCGCCTTGCCTGCCGTCCAGGCAGGTTGGTGGGCCCTGCGGGGTGGCCTACAGGCAAGGCTGTCAGAAAAGGCCATGCGGGCCTCCCCTGGCTCGGGAAAGAAAGGCTCCAGCGACGTGTGTGAACATCTCTCAGGGCTGTGTCTGGAATATTTATGCCCTTTTATTGTTTTCCTATTACTTGGTGGTCTAAGATGATGAAAAGAAACCTAGACAGTCTCAAAGTGCCGAACTCACATAAGCCAGGCTCTAAACACTAAGGCAAGGCTCCCTCAGAAAGAACACGTACGGCTTTTTATCACAAACCCACTCACTGCTGCTGCCACTATTTAAGCATTTACTTTTGTCGTAACTTAACTGAAGCGGATCACTCTTTTTCATTTTCATCCAGAAGTGGCTGCTTCCACCAAATTCAGGGCCGGTCCATCCCATCGCCCTCCTCCCCTGGAATGGCGTCTCAGGGACGCTGTGGTGATACAGGCCGACTGGCCTCGGCCAACACAGACTCCATCCGTCCCTCCCTTGGCACAGAAGTGTGTCCGCCCACAGGCAATGGAGGTGGCAAGGGGCCACGTGAGGAAGGGGCTGTGACGGCACAAAGCAAACCCCCCGAATCAAAGCAAGCTGGGCCCAAAGGGGCAACTGGTCCAACCCACCTTTTTCCAGAGGACTCTCCCTGGGAACCAGGGAAAGCCCATTAGTGCAGAGAGGGAGTCATGTTTCCTCAACCACATCAGAACATCTACATGTTCAGCCTCTTTCTCAAGAACAAAGGCCAGGGACTTCCCTGGTGGTCCAGTGGTTAAGAATCCGCCTTCCAACACAGGGAACATGGGTTCGATCCCTGGACGGGGAACTAAGATCCCACATGCTGTGGGGCAACTAAGCCAGTGAGCCACAACTATAGAGCCCGCGTACTCTAGAGCCCACGTGTCACAACTAGAGAAGCCCGCGTGCTGCAACGAAGATCCCTGTGTGCTGCAACTGAGACCTGACACAGCCAAAAAAAAAAAAAAAAAAAAAAAAAAATCCCAATTACTGTCCTATATTTTTCCATCTTGACTATCAAGTCTTCCATAGGAAATACATAAAAGTAACCTTAACCAATAGTGTTAAGCCAGATCACCTAGAAGCTGACAAATTAGATGCCCAGCCCTTCTCACAGCAGTTTAAAATAAACACACTTTTTACTGACATGGTTGTGGAGACCTCACACAGTTCTGGAACAAACGGGCCAAAAGGCCCCCAGAAGTGTGGGGGTCCCAGCAACGCACAGGCTCAGAGCCATGGATGCTCATCCACGGTGAGGCCGGCAGGGGGCACCCCACACCCACCAGCTGCCAAACAGCAGGCACAGCAGCTCCTGGGATGTTCTGACAGCAGACATGGAACCACCTTGACAACGGCGACCCCAGGCACCTCCAGCCTTGGCCACCTTCTCCCTAGGAGAGCACAAACCACACGAGGCCACGGGCAGCCTGCCCCTCTTAAGCCCCTCGGGAGGAGGCTGGTTGGATGCTGGGAGCGGGGCAGGGGGCCACCCAGAAGGGCACCTTGAAGCTGCTCCACCCCACACCCTTCTACGGTTTACGGCCTCCTGATGTACACCCCTCCCCCCACACAAATGGCCCCTGGAGACCCCTTGGCCTCCCCTAGATTGAGAAAATACCACCAAGCCAGGTGGGCGCTGCTGATGGGGAGAGGCTGGGGCTCGCTGCATCATTTCTTCCTTGTCTGGTGGGTGCCAGGCTCATATCCACTGATTGACAGTGAGCAAAGGAACACAGAGCCCAGACCAAAACCGTCTGATGGGGCAGGTTCCCTGTGGACACCTCCCACCCCCACCGAGCTGTCAGCAAGGGCTCTCTTCACTCTGCTGACGCCCCTGAGCCTGCCATGAGATCCACGTGTATTAACAGCATCCCCGTCTCACGCTGAAGGGCCCCCGGGGAGGAGGGCAGGGCCGCCCCATAAGCTGAGGACGTTCAGAGCATCCCTGCAACACCGTCCCCAAGCTATGACAGCCAAAAACATCTCCCCACATCGCCGAAGGTCCCCTGGACAGGAACAATGAGTATGAAAGAAAGGATCACACTGCTCTCCCAGAGCGTGATGAAGGGAAGCAGCATCTTTTAGAAATCGAGAGGGAGGAGGAGGTACTTAGGAGGCAAGAAGCCCAGCCCGGTGGGGGGCACGTTCCCAGGCAGTGACCTCTAGTGCTCCTGGGATCTGGATCTATGTCCCTGTCCAGGAGAGTGAGGCTTCTCCTCTGGACTAGACATGAAATGGAGGTCCGGCCTGCGCCTAAACTGTCTCTGGTCACCGTGTAAAAGTACATCATGAGTTCGTGAAACCTCGGTGAGCAGTATCCACACTCCCATTTTATCAGAAGGAAAACCCAAGCCTCGGGACACACCTGCCCTGCACTGGCCGGGCCGCACGGAGGAAACAGCAGGGAGGGGACGGCGGAGGATGAGGGGAAGCCAGAGGGAGAGAGCGTCTTCCTCAGGGCTGAGCTGCAGCCCCCAGCACCCATCTCGTCCCTGTGGGTCTGGGGGCGGCACATAGCAGCCTCACCCTTCCCCCCAGCTCTGCCTGCCATGGACACAGGACACTGGGCAAACCTCAGCTCTACCCATGGGGACAGCAGACCCGAAGGCTGGCCGAGCGATTCTGGCCCCGATGAAGTGTGAGGGGGTCACCCCAGGACAGCTGCCCCCACACTCAGGGCAGCCTCCCTAGGCCAGTCACCAGGCAGCCCTGGTCCCAACACGCTTGGGGATTCAGCCTCCTCCATCCACCACAGAAGCCAAGAATATATAATTGTTTAAACTCAGTGTCCCCAAGCTCTCACTGACAGCCACTGGAACCACAGACAGCAAAGCCAGCTTGGATCTGAACCTTCCATGGCCCCTGGGCTCCTGAGTTAGATCATAGAGCAGTTTAGCTGAATATCAGTGTTTTATTTCCCAGAAGAGGGTGGTGATTCAGGGCAGGAAGTAGCTAGGAATTTTTTTTTTAAAAAAACCAACCTGAAGAGCCTTGCTGTTCTGTGAGGCCCACACAACCTGCCCACCCTTGTGCCCCAGAGGGTCCAACCCCCTCCCTGTCCTGCCCCGCTGAGCCCCCGTCTCATGGGCGTAGGTGGGGATGCAGGATGTGTCGCTGACCCTGGGCCATGTCCCAGCATGGATGGAATTCACACGTATGACACTGAGGGAAGGAAGCCAGATGTGGAAGGGCAGGGACTGCACGGTCCATAGAGTTCAGAGCAGGAGAAATGAGTGTGCTGACTGCCGTCCAGGCAGTGGTGACTGTGTTGGGGGGTGGGGGTGGGGGACTGGCCTCACGGTCGGGCCCCCGGACTGGGCTTTCTGTGTGTGGGATTCACACGCTGAGCCCAGGGCCGTCCTGCACCCAGGCTCCCGGCCCCGCTCAGCCCACACTTACCGGCTGCGGCCGGTCCTGCCTCCGGCCCTGCCCCGGGTGGTGGATAAAGGACCGGGTGGAGACTCTGTAGTGGTTCAGCAGGCAGACGACAACCACGACCATCACCGTGACCACCACCACCACGACGACCACCTGGGCGAACTCCAGCTCCGCTGTGACGAAGAGGAGACTGCGTCAGCCAGGCCCAGGGCCACCCTGCTCCCCAGACCCTCCTGGGACAGAAACGACTTCCCCCAGGCCTGCTGCCCGAGAGCCCCACTGTGTGGCTAGCAGATGATGGAGGGAGGCCCGGCTGCACGGACAGACCTCATCTTTGCGGTTCTGTCCTGAGAAGGGCCTGGTCGAGCGTGTCCCACTGGCCCCATGGGACCTCCCGAAGGGCTGCGCCGTGATGGGCCGGCATCACACAGGACACCAGGTCCAGCCCCGTGTGCACAGCATGGGCAGCCATCACACAGGGACCTTCCCCAGGGCAGGCAGCTCCTGGGTGCCATCTCCTGGGACACAAGAAGCTCTGGGGCCCCATCCCTGCCAGATCCCCCAACCCCCAGGGGGGTGGAAAGTATGATTCCCAAAGCACCTCCACGCAGGGGCCATGTAGCACACTGGAGGGAAAACACGCTGACAAAGAGCCCCAGCTCCGCTCTGAGAAGGCCCCACCAGGGGAGGTGATTGAGGAGACGCATCCCCATGGTCTCCAGTCCTGTGGCACCACTGGGTTCTGACCACACCGTTACAGAAGCCTGTCTAAACCGCTACCACGTGCTCCCCACTGGGCACCTTCACGGGCAGTTCGAGGAGAGGGTGCCAGCCCTCGGCTTCTCAGGGGAAGCGGAGCCCAGGGCCAAGGTCAGTCCAGACTTCCCGCTCCCACCGGGCCGAATGCTGCCCTGTTCTCCCCACACTTGGAGCGGAGGTGGCTGTGCAGGGGGCGGGCACAGTGCAGGAAGGGCAAGAGGGGGACAGCCCTGTCTGCGGTGGTGCTGCCTGGGATGCACACACGTGTGGACACGGGCACACGAATGTGCACACACGTACACACACATGTGCACGCACGGCACACCCTCTTGCTGCAGCAGGGCTCAGGCCACCGGCCAGTGGGTACACTGCTCTCAAGTGCAGGCTCACACCTGCGCAATGCAGGCAGGGGCTGGGTGCCGCCCCACATCCACCCTGTTGGGGTAGAGGGAGGGTCTTCCTGGATCCCACTGTGTCCTGTCCTGTGGAGCCATCCTCCACCCCAGCCCTCCACCCCGCACACCTGATGGACAAAGACTGACAAACATGCCTGCTGGACTGGGCGGGAAGGCCAGTGGCCCCAGGCAGGGGAGGGGGTGCACTGCAGAACAGATGATGAGTGTGAGGCCTGAGGACCCCACAGCGCCCCGTGGGGAGCAGCAGGGCCCAGGCGGGTGTGCTGGACGCACCCCTGGCTGGAGGCTGAGCAGGTGCAGGAGGCAAAGCCCCAGCAGCAGGAGGGGCGGGGCCGCTGGGCCCACACGTTGGGCTCCCCACCATAGTTTTCTGCTCTGGACACCCAGAGGCCTCGTGACTGATGGGCAGGAGATTGTGCTTGTACTTCCTCTGGGGAGGGAGCCCCCAGGGAGCCACCCAAGTACCTCCCAGGGACGATCAGAATCTTCAAGGTGGAGTCTCCTGGAAACTGAAATCACTCTCTGTCGGAAGGTCTAGGCTGGGACTTTGCAGCTGGAGTACAGATACCAGCGTGACCTCATTTATCCTCATGCGCTATGGGGTGTGTGACACACCTGTGAGGGAGAAACACGTCTTCACAACCCCCTGCCTTTGCAGACAACTGTCCCGTGTCCAGGACACCCTGTGTCACAAGGTGCCCACGCATCTGGACCCCAAACCTCGTCATCGGCGACACAGGATGAGGCTGTGTGCGTAAGCGATGAGGGACCTGCCTCCATCACCTTGTGTTCCTGGCATCAGGCATGGGTGGGCCCAGCGTCATCATGAAGAGGTGGACTGAGGACAGGCTCTGGAGCCCACTGCACAGGTGCCCACCTAGAGGACGGCTCCTGCAGGCAGGGGTGAGGCCCACCCTGGCTGCCAAGCACAAGGGGGCATCTCAGGAGATGAATGGAGGGTGAGCCACCAACCCACGGACCCCTGCTCCAGGGACAAGCAGATAGGAAGCAGGGAGTCAAGGGCGACTAATGCAGCATGAAGACTGAACCCAAAATAATGCTTTGTTTTACCAACTTTTATTTTTATTTTGTGAATGAACAGCAGAGTATTCAAAACTTGCCTTTCAGGTTAAATCGTGCCCTGGAATTGACAAATGTTTCCTCTTCTTAAGAAAACTGCTTTGCTTTTTGGATGACGATTACGACGAGGGGCCCCGCACACATCTTTGCGTGTTAATTCTTCACTGGGAGGATGTCATTCTAGGTCATCTCTTCCTGAATATAGAAGGCTATGCAGATGACCATTTGCAGCAAAACAATCAAATTACATTTTCATAATTCTATGCACATTTGGGGGTATATATGTGTTTCATTTGAAAAGCATTTTTATTATAAAAATAATGAAGACTTCTTTAAAATTCAAAGAACATAGATGGAAATAGTGTATAATGTATAAGTTCCCCTGCACAGGCCAGCAGCTCTCACTGCGACTCCCGCACCCACGCCGTCCGGGGCACAATTCACCCGTTGTGTGTATCTGTGTGTTGCCTGTTGAATAAGGGCTTTCTTCTTCTTAATGAATGGAATCACTGTACAAATATATTGTTCTTTTTTCCACTCAATACATCACAGACACCTTTAAACAAGAAAATACGTGAACCAACATCATTCCCCTGTGGTGCTGCCAGTTCCTAAACACAGAACACTGGGACTTGCATTCTCCAAGCGATGGGTGTTAGGTGGTTGGGTTTTGTTTTTTTTTTTACCGTGACCAAAAGATTGTGTGTGACCCACATTTGTAAGCATCCCTATGAAAAAATTCCAAAAACTGATACAACCTTGTAAATGCTCCTCTTGTCAAGGAGAGGGCAGGGTGTCTCCTGCCTCATGGCCCCAGACCCTCGGTCCTTTCCACGTGTACTAATCTGATGGGCAAAAACACGTATCTTGTTTTAATTTGTATTTCCCTGGTTACTAGTGATTGTGATCTTTCCCTATGATTACTGGTAAATTTGTATTTTTCTTTTTCATATTAGTTTATTTGTAGTTTTTTCATTTATTTTATTTGTAAGCAGTCTTTACATATTATGGCTATAAATCTTTATCTGCTACATGCGTTGCAAATATTTTCTCCTGGTCTGTCACTTCTTTAAACTTTGGTGTGAGTTTCTCTGTAGATGATATAAATTTTTTTAATTTTTATGTCATCAAATATTGTCACAATCTTTTTCCTTTATGGCTTCTAAGCTTCCCATTGATTAGGAAGGTCTTCTCTCCAGTACTCTAAAAATATTTTTCTTCTAAGATTTTTCTGTTCAGATCTTCACTTGCTCTGGATTTTATTTCTTCTGGTCTGAGACAGCATGTAGAACCCTTTATGTTGTCTGATAGGCATGAATCTTCTGATCTAATATCAAACTAAAAAGTTCAGCACAAACAAGGGTAAGACAGACTTCAGCTGTGGGAAACTGTTATAGAAGCTCCCACCTTTCTTTCAAAGGGAACCACCTGCTCTCAGGCTGTGGTCGGCGTGCCCTGTGCCCTGGGCCCTGCTGCGTCCCTGCTGAGGCGCCAGCACCAGAAGTGTCCCCCCCGCCCCCACGTGTCCAGACTGGCAGAGCTTCCTCCCCAGGCCCTCCCTCCTGCTCTGAGATCAGCTGCCCTCAAGGGCTTTGGTCCCAGCGCTGCTCTGTACCCCAACATGACCAATTACCCCAAAGAGCTCTGTGTGGATGACGTCTACCAGTCTTTACCGTATTTGAAATTAAAACTTGAAGATGTTAAATATTTATTCATTAAAAAATAAACTCACCACATGTTAACACATGTAACAAAATAACTTCCCGTTGCCACACTTTACACAGTGCTCACCTCTTTACTCCCAGTGGCCTCCCCTCTGCTTCACCTGCACCGGCGGGACATGTGGCTGAGGTACAAGGAGGAGGTCCTGCCTCACTGACCCCTGGGAGGGTCTTGGGGTTCCTGGGGGTCCTGTGGCCACAGTTGGAGGACGGGTGGTCCACACGGACTGATGACAGGCCCTCTAGTACAAATGCTAACGCCGGGACTCGAGATGTGCTCAGAGCAGCTCCTGGGAGCCCGGGCACAGGATGGCAGGAACCGGCCCCCAGGGTGCCACTAGCTGAGGCCGGCAGCCCTGGGTGACAGAAGCCCTTCACTTTGAACTCTGGGTGAACCAGCCCATGAAAACAGACTGCTTTTTCAAACGCTAATGACTGGAAAGTGCGACGCTTTACTCTCTTTGGGGCCACACATACTCCCCCTCCCTCCCCCCCAAGAGTGGTCCAGAGTGAAAACTGGAGGAAACAGAGACGGTTCCTGGGGAGAAGCACGGTGTCATCCAGACCCAGGTCCTGTGCTACCAACAGCCCCTCCGAGCTTAGCAGGGGGTGTGTGGGCACCCCTGTCCTTCCACGGCCTCCTTCACTTTAAGCAGGAACATCCTACCAAAAACACCTCATAAAAGGCGAACTACGTAAAGACCACACATGGCAGGACATCTGAAGCTGGGATGGTAGGTGGGAAGGGGCTCAGAGACCCCCAAAGCCAGCTGCTACCCCCACATACATTCTGTAGTAACAGTGACAGATGAGTGACTCCTGTCCCCTCTTCCTTCACGATTCCTGAGCCCCCCTCCCCCTCCCGCCACCCCGCTGTGGAGACGGCTCAGAGGCACTCAGCCCCAAAGTGTTTACCAGCCCCCCAGATGTGGCTCTGTCGCCAATGGCCTGATTTTACACCTTCTCAAGAAAATAACTTCCACAGAACAAGTAGAAGAAGCTTCACATTAAAAAACAAAAACAAAGCCCTGCATTCCCCACTTTTGAATGCAAGAATCGGATGAAATTCAGCACACCTGTTCGTCACGGTGTCCGTCTCCAGATTTCTCACTTCTGGTCTCAACCACAGACGTTGCGGGGCTTCTGGGGCCCGAAGCCCAGCCACTCCCTGGACTGCAGTCAGGGCTCCCCGCGTCCTCTGAGATCACCGCCCTCCTCAGGAGCAGTTTCCCCACGCGGGCGCACACACACCCCCGCCACCTCACACCGCATTCATTTCTCCCCAATTTCCCCCCAGCCCGGGAGGCCCAGGGTGCCGGCTGTGCACAGCGCTGTAGAAGGTGCGGTGAGGCCTGTCACCTGCCCCCCGCTGAACTCCCAACAGGCCCTGAAGAGCTGCACCCATGGGACAGACTCGAGCTCACCACGGCTTCCCGAGAACCAAGGGGGCACCCAGCCCTGGGCCCAGGTGACACAGAAGTGTGGCAGGTGGGGCCCTGCTGCCTCTCCCGCCCTGTCCGCCCGCACCCCGGCCCCGCAGGATGTGGCGGGGGAGGGGATGTGCAATGGGGGTACAAGGAAAGGAAGGGTGGGGAGGCCAGGGGAAGAAGAGAATGAATTCTGGAAGAACTATTAAAACAAGTATACAGGAACCATAGCATTCTGAGAAAATAATAGGATCCCTCAGGGTTTCCAAATTTTCAAAATGGAGTCTGGACACAGCCCACTGGGCAGTTCTTGATTCCAACAACTACCGACATCAGCAGAAGGAAGCCAAAAAGCAGGCCGAAGACTTTTAGACCAAAGTCAAATGTTTACGCCCCCTGCTTTCCAGGGGCTGTAGCCTGATGATGCTGTAGTGATGAGTCACTGCCACCCAACCAGGGGTTTTACAGCATCGCGTCTCAAGTTCACAGGAAGACATCTCAGACCCTGATTTCATCTCTCACAGTGACAGGGACAAGGTGATGATGGCATCTCCCTATTTTTATGGAGACGTCTCCAAGAAACTCCAGGCTGCGCGGAGAATTCCAGCAGCAAGAGAAGCACATTGTCCAGGGAGAAGCTGGGCTGACTCTGCCAGAGGCACGAGTGTCTGAGCTATTTTTAAAGAACGCGGGGCCTGGCTCTGCTGCCTGAGGCTCCCAACACGACACTCGCTTTTGCTTTCAGGAGGGTGGACCCCCCATTCCACGAGGCCTGTCCCCCAATGAACGCATCATCCTCCACACATGCCCTCTTCTCAACAGTCAACTACTCTGAAGCCCCAGATGTATAGTTTATGCCCTTACAGCCCTGATAATGGGGTGGGGGGCAGGCGGACACCTCGGCCTCACTCAGAGGAGGCATCACACAAAACATGGTGACGTCACAAGGCCTGGGGTTGCTGTCCCCACCCCCCATGGCAGCACCCCCATCGCTCCCCCAAGTGCTGGAACCTACAGGGACGTGGAGACCCCAGGGATACCCTCCAGGTGGCTTCTCCCAGGCCCCCGTGTCCACTGGGGCACAGGAACTGTGCCCTGTCCCCCTGGGCATGGGTGTGGTGATGACAGCCTTGGGGTGTCTTACTCTTATGGCTCTGTGACACTTGTAAAGTGCTAGATGTTCCTAAAGGCCAGTGAATTCTTTCCCAGATCCTATAGACATGGGGCAGTGGGGGGCAGGAAGACTGTGGGAGCAGGGGGTGGAGTCTACAGACTAAAATTGCCTCAAGTCTGTGAACTCAGTATAAAAATACTCTTGGAGACCTTAGCGGCTGAATGAAAATTCATACTCATTATACACTGTGGTCAAGGAGGGAAATTCAGCCTGTGTTATATGAATAACTTCACAGTTTGAAGTTCAGAAGGCAAAACAGTTAAGAGCCATCTTCAGGATGATTATATTCCATACTTTGAATTTTCTTTTCCTTGGGGTGGGCTGGCTATTCTCATCCATCCTACGACAAGTAGAACAACACAAGGGGCAAAGAGCCACCCCCATAAACCCCAGCTACGGTGCCACCCTGGCTTCCGCTTCCTTCAGACGCCCCCTCACGGCCCCTTAAAAGCGGACTTGCAGCTCCGGCCCAGCGCCAGCATGGAGTGACCCTGGGACACATCGCGCTCTGTTGTGGGGTCCCCGGCAGGCAGCACACCTCAGGGCTTGTGACAGACAAAGCGAGGAAGAAATGCCACCTGCTCTGGACAGTGTTGGCACAGAACCGCACTCCACCAAACCCTCGCTGACAAATTCCGTGCTGCTCAGGTTCTGCTAAAGCCTCTCACCTGTAACCACCATCCCGCCATCCCGCTATGCTGTTACTACTCCGCGGGACCCCCACGGTTAATAAAAGTTACTGTTTCTATTCATATGTTTACCTAAAATGTCTTGCCTGATAATAGAAGTGGGAAATGACACCTACTGTCTGTGGGAGGAGAGCGGGGAGCCGAGCACAGGGATGGCACAGGGCCTCTGGGGCAGGTGTGCCCGCACCACACCTGCTGACTCCAGGCCAAGGCTGGGGGACATGGACGCACCAGCGGGCAGGCGGTGACAGTTGCACTGCGAGTCCATCCAGCTAGAAGAGCATCTTTCTAATCTACTGAGGTCCAAACAGGCACCCAATACAGCTCTTCATGCATTTTATAATCTAGAGCTTCATGATCTCTTCAGAAAGAAATTTAGTTAAATATGTTCCCATCAAAGATGATTGACAGGATTTTCTGAAAACACAGAAGAGGACTAAGCAATTACAAACCTTTTAAACGTCTATCCCTTTGCTATCAATAGGGGAAAATGCATACATAAAACCATAATTTCCTCCACAGCGTTCACTTAAAATCCACCCTCACCTCCACCCCCACATCATTAATTTAGGAAAGTGTATCAGGAAGAAACACAGCTGCACAAGTCACCGCCTCGTTCACGGTTAAGAGCAGTCGCGTCTGAGGGCTCCCCAGCTGGCATCCATCTGTCTGTCCGTCTCTCCCTGTCAGGGTCACGGTTCTCCTTCCTAACCTCTGCTGTTACTGCACTGCTGACCTGAGAAACTGCCCAATAACCCCCCACATCCTGAGAAATGCATCTTTCCTTTAAAATGCTGTTTTCAAAGAGTCAGGGTGAAAAAAACAGTACCCACACGTGTGGCAGCAAGTGACAGAATTTCCAGGGGAGGTTTCAGCCTCAGGCACAGAGCATCTGAACAAACAAAACTCCAAACTGACAACCGTGTGCACTGCGCTCCTCCCACTATAGGAACCAAAGAGCCTAGAGCACACCTTCCTCAGGTGGGCCCGCCCTGCAGGGTTCCCAGGGCGACAGACCCTCCAGGCAGACGCCAGCTTCTCGGGAAAGAGTTTCTACTCTTCTCAGCTCTGTCCTCAGACCAAACTCTGAGAACCACCGCAAGCCCAAGAGCAGCCTCCCCGGCTGGTCTGGAATGTACCTTTTTTCAAGACCAGGTTTTTAAATGGGGCTTCCTTCAGGGTACCATTGCCCAGGGGCTCAGTGGACATAATCAGTCCTCTGCCGGGGGTCCTGCCCTGACGCAGCCCCCTACCCCCGGCTGAAAGCATCCCTTCGGCTCCAGGCCGCCTCCTCGCCTCTCGGAGCTACAGTGGGAGCCGGCGGGCGGGCAGGGAGGGAGCTGTCTACCTGTCCCCGCCTCACCTCATCACATCATATCGGCGCCCAGCCCGGGTGCCAGACTCAAGCACTGTGGCTCCAACCACAGGCCATGGCCACCAATTATCAACAGCCGCCCAGGAATCAGGACTGTGGCAGGAAGCAGGGTGTCAGGGTCTCGGAGCGCCCCGCCCCCCGGGGCAGCTGACCACCCGGCGACAGGCTGACAACACAAAGCAAGGACCCGCCTGTACCAGCCTCCTGACCTCCCTCAGGCCAGACATGGCAGAAAAGGGGGAACCTGCCCGTCAAATACCACACTCCTGCCCTTGATCTCCGCTAGGAGCTCGCCGAGTTGGAGAAGTGGAGAGAGCGCCCACGGAGCGCTAACCTTGGCAAGTTGGGTCCCCTGGCTGCGTGAGCACGCATCCCTCCCGCAGCCCAGAGCCTGGCCAACCGGCTCCTCGTGCCCCAGGGCCGCTCGCCGCTGAGAGCAGCTGTAAGGCCCCTGCGGCTAAGCTCTGGCAGCCGAAGCCCAGCTGGCAAAGTCAGGGCCACAGCAGGGAACCCTCACTGGCTGCCTCCCACCACCCCCTCCTCCCTCCCCCCGCCACGCGTGTGTGTCTCTCTCTCTCTCTCCTTTCTCCACCCCCCACCCCCGCCTCAGGGAGCACAAATAGACCACAGAGAAGTGATACAGTGAGGACTCTCCTTACTACCCAGTGTTACTTTACAAGAACCACAGGTAATGAGAAGAGCAGACCTTGTCCCCGGAGGAGACTTCTCCCTCTCCCCAGGGTCTAGACAGCTTGTTTCATGCACAGAAAATACCTCCAGTGGTTCTGCTACCCTGGGGCTGCGGGGAAAGGGCATCAGGCCAGCCCCCGCCCAGTAACGCCGCCACAAGCACTGCTCGGGGCCCAGAAGAGCCTCTGTTTTCCTTATTTAGGGTAAATAGCGATGGCACGTGGGCCATAGGACGTGTGGTCAAAGCAAAACTAAACTTTGTTGGAACAACCAGCAGAGAAACAGGACAATGAGTCGGCCCCGCCCCATGGTCAGCCGTCAGGGGCTTGATGTCCACCGGTCCCGGGTCGGCCAGAGACACCACCCCTCTGTTCTAACTACTGGGGGACAGGCAGGGAAGGTACAAAAGGATCATCTAGAAGACTTTTCAGAGATTTCACGTGGATAAAACAAATGGGAATTTCAGTAGGAAAATTAACAGTTGTACACATTTGCACGTGCCACTCAACACAGCCTGACTTTTCTTTTTTTTTTTTGCGGTACACAGGCCTCTCTCACTGTTGTGGCCTCTCCTGTTGCGGAGCACAGGCTCCGGACACACAGGCTCAGCAGCGGCCATGGCTCACGGGTCCAGCCACTCTGCGGCATGTGGGATCTTCCCGGACCGGGGCACGAACCTGCATCCCCTGCATCGGCAGGAGGACTCTCAACAACTGCGCCACCAGGGAAGCCCCAGCCTGACTTTTCTTGAGCAAAAATCCTAAAACGTAACTCCCTTCCCTGTGTTACACTTTCCCTGATTTCTTCGCAGTCACAGGCTGGGTGAGGACCCTCCCCGTCCCTGCAGCTGAGGTCCTGGCCGGCAGTTCTGGTCAGCTCAGGCAGGGACGTTCATAAGACCCCAAGTGAATTGGTTCTTGAAAAGTAGGGGTTTCATCAACTTGAGACCTGAAAACCTGTCCTTTGCTGAGGGACATAACTGCATGTTGAAATGGTTGCAAAGAGTCCACTTTGGGGTTTAACATTATTTATTTATTTTTATTATTATTATTTTTTTTGAGGTACGCGGGCCTCTCACTGTTGTGGCCTCTCCCATTGTGGAGCACAGGCTCCGGACACGCAGGCTCAGCGGCCATGGCTCATGGGCCCAGCCGCTCCGCAGCATGTGGGATCCTCCCGGACTGGGGCACGAACCCACGTCACCTGCATCGGCAGACGGACTCTCAACCACTGCGCCACCAGGGAAGCCCTAACATTATTTAAGATGTATATTTCATGCATCAAAACAATCAACATTTTTTCATTTTTGGTGGCTGCTGGGCCCCCTCTGCCTTTACACACCCACTTGTTGGGCTGGCTTCCTCACCACGGGGCATTTGGAGGCAGGGGAGTCTATCTAAATTAAGCTCCTTGTGCATTTTGTTTAATCGTTTAAAAATCACTTAAACAGGCTTGTCTTTATGGATGGCAGGCACCCACACCCCAGAGCAGGTGCACGCTGTCTGGCTGCGCCCGGCTGAGGGGAGCCCAGCAGGGCCGGTCTGGCCTGTGAGCCTCGCTGCCTGGTTGATGCGGGCCTGGCCCCGCTCCTTGGCCTCAGTGAACACTGGCAGGGCTAAGCCTCAGGAACTGGTCTCACTTTTGTTCCTCTGCCCTTTTAAGCAGTGGCCTCAGGAGGACGCTTCGGGAGGAACGCAGGACTGCCTGACCTGATCCAGCAGTCCGGCCCTAACAGTCACTCACTCCCGCTGACCCTGACAACAGGTTTTTAGCTGACAGGTGCCAGGATTTCTTCTCCCTTCACTCAGAGAACACAGCAGCACCCATGCGAGAAGGGTGTGGGGAAAGTGCTCAGCTGAACACAAACACACAAGCAGGAAAGTGTAAAACCACACGCGGCCAAGAACTCTTTCCTCCCTCCTCACTGTACATGTACATCTTTAAAATGAGTGCTCTGATGGGCTGATTTCACTAATGTGACAAAATGTCTCCGAGCTGCCTGAGGCTGCCTATGTGCAGCGAGGCCCTGGAGACGGTGCCAGGAAGGGGCACCTAAGACACACACTTTCACGAGGGGCTGCGATGGCAACCAGGACCAAAGCCTCTGCCTTCATCCCCAAGGTTCCCTCTGCAAAGGTCCTCCATTCATTGATCCGTGTGACACATACACACCACGTGGACAGTCCTTAGGAGGAAACGTATGGACCTTGAACGTGACTGACAGGCAGGCATTCGCTGTCGGGTGGACTCGTCCTGGGTTCTGTCTGCAGACAACTGCTGATCTAAGGAACTGAATAAGCTCCAGGCATTGGCTTCCAGCCAAGATCCAAACATGACAAGCGGAGTGACCTGAATCGCCAAACGAGGCAGCACAGGGCAGGGATTTTACCTCAGAGCTCATAAGCTTCAGAGAAAATCTCGGGTGGCAAAGAGCTGCTCTGCTAGGCCAGAATCTCTGTCACAGAGAACCTGGGTCGGCGTCCAGCCTGGTCCAATCTTCCCATTTACTCACCATGGGCGTCTCGGCCCTGCCTCCTGTGTCCCCACCAAGTTCTACACCCCGTGGGTGTCCCACAGAGACTTTCACAGGTAAACACCATCTGGAGAGTTAGGAATGTCTTTACGTGGCTGCATAGCAAATTAGCATCTGTAAACCTTCAGGAAGAGGCACTGCTCAGTTCTAGGTACTTTCAAGCAGGGCACGTCACCTCATTCCCACCTTACAGGGGAAGGAGCGAGGCTCGGGGAGGTGAGCATGTTGTCCAAGGTTCAAGGGCTGCCGAGAGGCAGGCTGGGAGCTCAGAATTCCCCAACCACAAACGAAGGGCCCTGACACTAACCGGAGGAGGTCAGCAGATCGCTGTGGACTTACTTGTATTCCTTTGAGGCACTAACTTGCAAAACCATGTTAAAGATTCTGTATCTCTACATGTTGCCAGAGGCCCTTGGAGCCACTTACGTGGCTCGTATGCCTGTTAACACGACTCCAGTAAGAGTCGATGCCTCTGTCCATTACAAATTCCCGTTCTCTGAGGTTTATGACTACGCTGTAAAATTCTGCCCTGAGATGAAATTTTCCACATAAAACTTAAGCCCTGGAATTTGGCCTTTAAAAAACAAAACAGTACATTTTAGTAAGTTTGCGACACTTAAAGTCATGAATGAGGATTTTAAAAGAACACAAACTTTATATTCCTGCAGACTCAAAACACAGTAATAGTTTATTTGATATTTGTGGATGTCAGCCTATAGCAGGGAATAATTCACTAATGTATTCTTAGTGCTTAAAAAACTGCAACACAGAGAAGTTCTTATATAGAAATGTGAATGCCCTATACGTGCTCCGACCACAGCACCTGACGCCCCTCATTTTGTAGAAATGTCATGCAGCATGACAGAGCTAGCAAGCTGACGGCAGATTAAGCATTTATTAAATAAATCAGTCTAAATTAAATAGCCCTAAATAGTTTCCTAACATGCAACGTTACCCCTATATTAACAGACCATGGAGTTTACCTACACACTGTCGATGCTACTATGGTACTTTTTCCCTCTATTGGAAAAAAAAATTACTGTTATTCTGCGTTTATGGCAGTATTGATTTTCACAACAGCTAAGCTACTCCCTACTAAACGGCTTTTACTCCTGTGAGAACAGCAGCTACTCTTGCAAACCCAGAAGAAAATGGAAAGCAGTATGAAGTCTTTATAGTGGATAAATTCAGGGCAGTTAGACCCCAGTCTGGGTTCCAGTCCTGCCACCTGACTCTATCAGCTGTGAAGCCCGTTTCCTCATCTGTAAAATGAGGTTAAGAGTCCTCCACCAAACAGCCGTTGGGAAGGTGAAATAAAACAACCCATCTAAGCCTTGTACTCAAAGTGTGGTCCAAGGAGCTGGTTAGAAATGCAGGATCTCGGGCACCACCCCTACCCTGGCTCAACCAGAGCATGCGTTTAAACAAAACCCCCAGGTTGCTTCTGAAACTTTGGACCAATCCAAACTCCTCATTTGGATTAAATTAGCAAACTGGGGTTCGGAGAATCTGTGACCTGTGCACACCACACAGAGGAAACGAGCCAGAATCAGGGCCCAAGTGATTGCTACTCAACACAATTTTCAAGAGTGTTGCTCAGCACACACACACGTCTGTGTGCACACGTGTAAACTGGGCATGCTGCGAGGGCAGCCCTGTTCCACAGGGCAGGTGTTTCCCGCTGTCCTCCCACCGTGCTGACCCATCACACCCTTTGGGCGGACGGTGCTGTCAGGGCTCACGAGAACGGCACAGCCAACCAGCTTGTGGTAACAGAGGCTATGGTGTCGGAATACAATTTCTGGGATATTTAGCACTCTTCATAAGAACTCCAAAAGTCCCTCAGGGAAGAAGAAAGAATTCCAATTTTGCCTCTGGAAAAACTCAATTGCCAGAAGCAGACTCTTTCTAAAGACAGAATTATGCAGCTGCCATCGGTCCCCCCCTTTGAACCGGCCTAGCTCTCTCACCAGCCTCCCCAGCCTGAGAAAGCCAGACGCCAGGAAAGTAGAGTCCTGGCTGGAAAGTTCCAGAAACAGCTTCCACGTCTGCTGCATGCGTTCTGCCAGTGGTCAGCTCAGGGCACCCCCAAGCTGCCTTCCCCACCAGCAGGGCTGCGTGGTGGTGCCCTCACAAAACTGACACCAGTGTCAAGGGAGGCTCTAAACTGACACCAGGGTCAAGGGAGGCCCTTTCAAGAGGTGGTGGAAATGGTCTGCTCTGCCACTTCACATTTCAGGTGAAAGGTATATGTATCGTAGTTTAAAACACACTGAATATTTTAATATTTAAAATATTCAAAGTGGCTATTCAGAAAAATGTTTTATTTTGCTTTTCAAATATATTACATTTCTCAATTTCATCCAAAAGCTGGAAGGCTAAAAAACCTTCACAAGTCTGGGCGGGCCATAACTATGGTGTAACTCAGATCCTAGACACAACTATGCCAGTTCCCACAGAACTCCGACTGTCCCTGGAGAGCCGGCACCCACTGCATTAGCCTGCACTCCACGTGGGTGCTGTGACTCTGCACACACGGCTGTGGCACGCGCGTGTCCACGTTTGGTGTGTGTTGTTGCTAAATTACAGAGCAGCGCTGGGATCACTACTCTGGAAGATTCTAAGGCAGTGGTCACTCCTCAACCACAAGCCTTTCTCGGAGGATCTGAATGTGGAGAGAGGTGCCCGCAATTGTCTCTGGGGCTCCTCTTCATCTTGCTTATAAATTCTGGGACGTATCCAGACAGTTCTGAGACCTTTTAGGTTCCTGGTTTTGGCAAAAGCATTAATTTCTTCAAAAGTTGAGATAAAGTCATGGCACATTCCAGGGTTTTAGTTACTGTGTTAGAGCACAGGCCAAACACTGGAAAAATCACAGGCCAAAATACCGAGTTAACCTCAGTCTCCCCAGACTGGACACCTGCCCTCTGCTCTCACCCTCGGCTCCTCCAGCCCCGCCCGTCACACAGATGCTCCAAGACAAGAAGCACGGCTCTCCGGTCTCAGTCACCTTTGAAAACGGGAGGTCAGTCCAGAGCCGAGCAGTGACCACGCACCAGTCAGTGTGAGGGGACAGGGGTACAAAGAGAGACACAGCTGTCCTCTTCCTTGTCCAGGTGAGTGGGCGGGTGGGTGAGGGTCCCGTGGGAGCAGCACAAAGCAGGACACTTAACCTAAACAATCACATAAACCCCGCACGACGGGTACGGTGCTTCCTTTGTGTCAGGCAGTGTTCCAATGCACTCGACTCGTTTAATCAAGCCAGGGAACCCCTACGAGTGTCTCAGGAGACCGAGGACACGTGACTGCCCGTCTCACAGAGAGAGAACGTGTGACCTGCCCGGTGTCACACAGTGACTGTGGCCGTGCTGGGACCTGAACTAGAAGTCCCCCCTGGCATCTACTCCTGACCACTTGTCAGAATGGCTCTGCTCATGGCAGGTCCCAGGATGACCCCTGAGCCAAATCCTATTTTTAGAAGGGCCCTGGTATACAAGCCCCGTGTAGAAGATTCAAGGAATGAATCACCCCTCTGAGACCCAGGCTCCTGAGTGGGCTGGAGTTGCACAGACAGAACCTTGACCTCCAGCAGTGGAGAAGGGAGTCTGCACACCTCAGGGGAGACAGTGCTGGACGCAGAATGAACTGTACCCGTGAGCATTTCCTTCCTGTTAAGTTAGACCTGCCCTCCAGTAAATTAAGTATCTATCTTACAAATGTAAAAAGGATTATAATGGAATATACATAAACAATGGTATGCCAACAAATTAGACAACAGATAAAACGTAAAAATTCCTAGAAAGGCACTACCAAAACTGACTCAAGAAGAAATAGAAAATCTGAATAGACTTATAAAAAGAGATTAAATTAGTAATTTCATAACTTCCCACAAAGAAAAGCCCAGGCTAAATGACTTTATTGGTGAATTTTACCAAATATTTAAAGAAGAATTAACACTAAGTCTTTACAAATTCTTCTGAAAAATATAAAAGGAGAAAACACTTCTCAATTCATCCTATGAGATTAATATTACCCTGATAACAAAACCATAAAAAGACATCACAGGAACAGAAAATCACAAATTAGATGCAAAAATGTTCAACAAAGGTACAGCCACTATGGAGAACAGTATGGAGGTTCCTTAAAAAGCTACAAATAGAACTACCATATGACACAGCAATCCCACTACTGGGCATATACCCTGAGAAAACCACAATTCAGAAAGAGTCATGTACCAAAATGTTCATTGCAGCTCTATTTACAATAGCCCAGAGATGGAAACAACCTAAGTGTCCATCATCGGATGAATGGATAAAGAAGATGTGGCATATATATACAATGGAATATTAGCCATAAAAAGAAACGAAATTGAGCTATTTGTAATGAGGTGGATAGACCTAGAGTCTGTCATACAGAGTGAAGTAAGTCAGAAAGAGAAAGACAAATACCGTATGCTAACACATATATATGGAATTTAAGAAAAAAAGAATGTCATGAAGAACCTAGGGGTAAGACAGGAATAAAGACACAGACTTACTGGAGAACGGACTTGAGGATATGGGGAGGGGGAAGGGTGAGCTGTGACAAAGCGAGAGAGAGGCATGGACATATATACACTACCAAACATAAGGGAGATAGCTAGTGGGAAGCAGCCGCATAGCACAGGGAGATCAGCTCGGTGCTTTGTGACCGCCTGGAGGGGTGTGATAGGGAGGGTGGGAGGGAGGGAGACGCAAGAGGGAAGAGATATGGGAACATACGTATATATATAACTGATTCACTTTGTTATAAAGCAGAAACTAACACACCATTGTAAAGCAATTATACCCCAATAAAGATGTTTAAAAAAAAAAAAGTATCAGTGGGAGACAAAAATAAAATTGCTTTTCTTATTATAAAAAAAAAATGTTCAACAAAATACTAGCAAACTGAATCCAGCAATATATAAAAAGGATTATGCATCATGACCCACTGGGATTTATTCTAGGACTGCAAGGTTGGCTTAACACCCAAAAATCAATTAAAGTGATACACTACTATCAATAAACAAAGGACAAAAACCACATGATCATCTCAAAAGATATGGAGAAAATATTTGGCAAAACTCCAACACCCTTTTATCATAAAAACACTCAACAAACCCAGAATAGAAGGGCATCTATAAAAAGTTCATAGCTAATATCATACTTAGTGGTGAAAAGTTGGCTTTCTAACTAGATCAGGAATAAGACAAGGATCTCCATTCTTACCACTTCTATTCAACATTTTAATGGAGGTTCTAGCCAGGGAAAGTAAGCAGCAAAAAGAAATAAAAGTTATCAAGATTAAGAAGGAAGAAGTAAAGCTATCTGTATTTACAGATGACATGATCTTGTACGTGAAAAATCCTATGGAATCCACTAAAAAACTGTTAAAACTAATAGGCCCATCAAGGTTGCAGGACATTAGTTCAATAGACAAAAGCCAAGCATATTTCTATTCACTAGCAATAAACAACTTGCAAGTGATATTAAGAGAACAATTCCACTTTCAATAGCACCAAATAGAAGAAAATACTCAGGAATAAATTTAACAAAAGAAGTATAAAGCATATACTCTTCCAATTGCAAAATATCATTGAAAGAAACTGAGGAAGACCCAATTAAACGGATTATCCCCCATACTTATGGATTGGAAGACTTAATGTTGCTAAGATGCCAATACTTCACATATTAATCTAGAAATTTAACATAATCCCTATCAAAACCCCAGTTGGCTTTTGTTTTTCCCCCCAGAAATTGACAAGCTGATCCTAAAATTCATATGGAAATTCAAGGGACCCAGAATAGCCAAAACAAGTAATCCAATGATGACGTACTGGCATAATGCTGAGCATTATCAATGGAATTGAACTGAGAGTCCAGAAATAAACCCTCACATTTACAGTTCGTTCATTTTGACAAAAGTGCCATGACCGGTCTTTGGGGAAGGAGAGTCTCTTCAACAGATGGTGCCGGGAAAACCGGATGTCCACACTCAGAAGAGGGAGGCTGAGTCTCCTCCCCACACCAAACACAAAAACTAACACAAAATGGATCACAGATCTAAATGGAAGAACTAAAAAACTAGAACTCTTAGAAAGAAACACACCAGTAAATCTTTGTGATCTGTAATCGGGCAAAGCCTTCTTAGTTATTCCACAAAATGCATAAGCAACAAAAGCAAAATAGATTGGACTATATCAAAATTAAAATCTTTTGTGCTTCAAAGGACACCATCAAGGAAAAGGGAAAAGACAGCCCACAGAATGAGAAAATTTTTTTACAAGTCATAGAGCCGATAAGGGACTTATATGAAGAATATATAAAAAACTTTTACAACTCAATAATAAAAAGGTGCAATTAAAAATGGGCAAAGGTTCTAAATAGATAGTTTTCCAAAGAATCTGTACAAGTGGTCAACAAGCACATGAAAGATGCATTATTACTCATCAGGGAAATGCAAATCAATGCCACATTGAGATTCCACTCCACACCCACCAGGATGACGAGAATCAAAAGACAGTAACAAGTGTTGGTGAGAACATGGAGAACTGGAAACCTCCTGCATCATGTGTGGGGTGCGAACGGGGCAGCTGCTGTGGAGAACAGTCTGGCAGCTCCTCACCAAGTTAGACAGACAGTTACTACACGACCCAGCAAGTCCACTCTAGGTATATACCCAAAAGAAATGAACACATATGTCCTTACAAATCCTGTAATACTCATAACAGCCAAAAAGTGGAAACAACTCAAATGTCCATCCACAGGTGAACGGATAAACAAATGTCACATATCCACAGAATGAAATATTGTTCAGCCATCAAAAGAAACGAAGCACTGATACATGATACCACATGAGTGAACCCTGAAAATATCATGCTAAGTGAAAGAAGCCTGTCACAAAACACCATTTATATGAAATGTCCCAAATAGGCAAATTTACAGAGACAAAAAGTAGATGAGTGGTTGGCTAGAGCTGGGAGCTTGGGAGAAAAGGTAGATGACTGGTAATGGGCTTGAGGTTTCTTTTTAGACTGACAAAAATGTTCTAAATTTAGACCATGGTGATGGTTGTGCAATTCTGTGAATATACTAAAAACAACTGAATTGTACACTTTAAATGGGGGAATTGTATGGCATATGTGAATTATATCTCAATAATGCTGGTATAATAAAAAAGAACTATGAAATGAAATTACTTTAAACACTAACAATTAACAATCACTTTTCACTGATGTTTACAATTTTTGTATTTCCAGGTTTAATAATCAATGGGCTTGTTTTTGTAATATTTCTGTTTTGTGCCATTGATTGCGAGCATCTTTCTAAGCTGTGGATGATCTTTATTCTCAATAAATATAAAATTAACCTGCATATAATTATCAACATATTTTTCCTCTTTAACATTAAATTTTGAAAAACCCAAAACTAGAAAAACCAGAATAGTATCATTATTCTGATATTCCATTACCAGTATCATGGAACACAGAGACCTGAGACCACACTGAAAGAAATCTGCAGAGTGATTATGATTTTTAACATCCTCACTAGTATTTCAACATTAGTGTTTCTTTGTTAACCAGTGGTTCACAAAGGGTCTAAATTAAACAACATTGTTTAGAGGAAGGTCTAGTTGAACCAGTAGGGTCAGAATCCACCGTGGTGGCTGGCAGTGTCAGCTGAGTGGCAGACGGACCAAGGGACGGAACCAGGAGCTGCCTCGGAGGGGCGAGCGGCCCCCCAGTACCGCTCTGGAGATACAGGCTCTCTGGGACCCTGGGACAGGTGTGCACATACGATATGGGCGAAGGTTAAATGAGGTCAGTGATGGAAAATCAGGGTATAAGGAAGTTGGGAAGGAAAAGAAAAATGTAGAAAGGCTGCCGATGCCCCCACCCTGTGCTCCTGCACAACCCTCCTCCATTTCTGCCTATAGGCCAGACCCCCAGGGTCTGTAACCACCACCGTGCAGCATGTGGACGAACAGGAACTGCCACGGCCAGGCGAGCTCACAAAACCTCATAGTCTTGCTGGGGAAACAATATTAGGCCAAAAAAAAAAAAGTCAAGCTATTAGAGAAATTTTAAAAAATACTATTATTTTGCAAATAGCACTTCATAAGTTTAAAAATATCTCTACATGTAAATGCTCATTCCTACAACCAAGTTTTAAACTATGAGAGTCAGATAATAAATTCATAAGAAACAACTCGAACTTAGATCACTTCACCAAGTTCTGGTTTCCTTCTGTACTCCAACTGGGAACCATGACTTCCAGAAGAAACTAAATTCCTTCTAAACTATTTGTAGATTATAAATTTTATCTTTTGTGGCCCTGTTTCTCATCTTGGATTTCCAAGAGTTAAATGTAACATTAAAAACTGAAGGGCTCACGCCGTTCATCATCCCACCTTGGAAAAATCATACCTACACTCTTTATCGTGTAAGAATTTTCCTTAAAAGGGTTAAAAGCCTAGTTGACCACCCAGTGCCAAGCCCATCAAGCATACAAGTGACAATACATCTTATACACTCTACCAAATACTACTAATGCTTTGGCCCAAAGCACATCTTCCCACGTGGCTGTGGAAGACAGCTCACCCCCTTCCCTAACCGTCGGGTTACCCTTCTGGCCTTCAGAGAGAAAGGAAACCGAACAGTGATTTTTAAGCCCAGGCTCGCTATCCACTAGGCAGTCAGTGCAATAGTGCATTTCAAGACACAAAATAGAATGGAAAATATCAGAGAGCAAATAGTGAGGATAAGCACTGTGGAAGGTATGCTTGGGCTCTGCATGTATGCATCTGTGTTTGAACTGGGTTGGGATAAGAGATGTATTTCTCACTGTAGGTCAGGGTTAAAAAAGTTTGAAAGGTACCCATTGAAAAAGTAACTGACTATTCAAGTATTTCATTTCTCCCAATTAAACAAGGTAAGTCAGCTTCTTCCCCAAAACTGCATCTTCATGGGAAACGTACTATAAATACATTGATGATAGTCTGACCTGCATGAGTCACACAACCTTCTTCCTCATCACCCCTACATGCACTACGAGTGTCATAAAAGATCAAATAAAACACGTGTGCGTTTGTCAGACAACTACAGGATGCGTCACGTCTCACTGCCTCAGCCACAGGTGACCGCTGAGCTCTGCACTGTTGTTGTCATGCCTGCTAACACAACATACATTCTGCAGCCCAAGGATCAAGGAGTAAGTTTTGACTTTCAAGGCTTATCATTTAAGAAATACATTTCGTAAGACTATAGCTGCCATGGTGATTCCTCTGATGGATCTGGGCACAGTAAATTGAAAACCTTCTGGAAAGGATTTACATTCTAGATGCCATTAAGAACATTCATGATTCATGAAAAGAGTTCAAAATAACATTAATAGGAGTTTAGAAGAAGGTGATTCCAACCCTCAAGGATGAGTTTGAGAGGTTTAAGACTTCAGTGGAGGGAGTAACTGCAGATGTGGTAGAAACAACAAGAGAATTAGAATTAGAAATGAAGCCTGAAGATGTGACTGAATTGATGCAATCTAATGACAAAACTTGAACAGATGAGGAGTTCCTTCTTAAGGATGAGCAAAGAATGTGGTTTCTTGAGATGGATCCTACTCCTGGTGAAGATACTATGACTAGTGTTGAAATGACGACAAAGGACTTAGAATATTGCCTAAACTTAGTTGACAAAGCAGGGGCAGGATTGGAGAGGACTGACTCCAATTCTGAAAGAAGCTCAGTGGGTAAAATGCTATCAAACAGAATTGCATGCTACAGAGAAATCGTTCATGAAGGGAAGAGTCCATCAATGCAGCAAACTTCATGGCTGTTTTAAGAAACTGCCAGAGCCACCCAACCTTCAGCAACCACCTCCCTGATCAGTCAGCAGCCAGCAAAAATGAGGCAAGACCCTATAACAGCAAAAAACTGTGACTTGTTGAAGGCTTAGATGATGGTTAGCATGTTTTAGCAATGAGGTATATTAATTATGTATTTTTTGGATATAATGCTACTGTACACTTAATAGACTATAGTATTGTGTAAAAATAACTTTTATATGCACTGGAAACTGAAAAATTCATGACTCACTTTATTGTGATATTTGCTTTCGTGCAGTGGTCAAGAATCGAACCTGCAATATCTCTGAGGTATGCCTGAATATACAAATAGCTAATCATTATTTTGTATACCTGAATCTAATAAAATGTTATACATTAGTTATTTCTCAATAAAAAAGAAGTTATCATGGTTTTAAAAAAAAAAAAAGACAGAGTAGGGGCTTCCCTGGTGGCGCAGTGTTTGGGAGTCTGCCTGCCAGTGCAGGGGACACGGGTTCGAGCCCTGGTCCGGGAAGATCTCATGTATCATGGAGTAACTAAGCCTGTGCACCACAACTACTGAGCCTGCGCTCTTGAGCCCGCGAGCCACAACTACTGAAGCCCACGCACCTAGAGCCCGTGTTCCGCATGAAGAGCAGCCACCACAACGAGAATCCTGCGCACTGCAACGAAGAGTAGCCTCCGCTTGCCGCAACTAGAGAAAGCCTGTGTGCAGTAACAAAGACCCAACTTAGCCAAAAATAAATAAATAAATAAATTTATTTATTTTTTAAAAAAGACAGAGTGACCAGAAACAGTAACCCTTCAGGTACCCAGGGTAAGCCATCAGGTCTGTGCCCAAACAGTCAGAAATGGGAAGTTGGGGTTTAAGCTTCCTCCACTCCTAACCAAGGAATGACCGTGCTAGGGACACTAGAGCAAGTGGAACAGTCTCAGTCTAGAGGGCACTCTACTAAAGTCTCATCTACTTTAAGTCTGCAGCACAGGAAACCTGGCAGCTGAACGTTTCCAGAAGCCAGAGTGCCACTTCCCGCCTTCAGCTCACACACGAGGGCACAGCCTGGGAGAAACAGGGGTTCCATGCACGGGGGGCGCCAACTCAGAATTTGCATCTCTCATAAGTTCATCAACATCCTGTCAATGGCCTTTACTGAAATTTTTTTAAATTGAAATTCATTGAAAACAAATTTGAAACGGAAAGGACATAATTAAGAGGGTGGAGAAATGAGAGGAGCTCAGATTGAACTGAGTTACATCAGTTTCAAAGTCCCAAGGTGGCCAGTCTGGGGGCCAGGGATGATGTCGCTCAGGGCAGCCCCTCGACCAAACACAGGGCTCATCATCATCGACGCCCACGGCAGACTACCTATAAAGCAGGCATGCTGTCACCTTTCACAGATGAAGAAACAGAAGTGTACAGGTACCAAACAACTTGCCTGAGGGCATACAAAGTCATGAATCTGGGGCCTGAATCTCCTTAACCCCAAGGTTTTCAATCACTCTGCCATCCCAGAGGTGATGCCAGACAGCTGAGTAAAATTAAGGACGTATATAACGCTCACTAGATATTTTAGACTTTCTACTTTTTCTTTCTTACTATTATTCGCTGTTGTACATCCTCGGTTTTAAAGTTTTTTCTAGTATATAAAACAATAATTATTTATAATCACACAAGGATTTGACAGTCAGAAGAACCTTGAAGTTCATAGTGTATCCTCCTAATATGCTGGATCACTAGAGTAAACCATGCACATTTTCATGCCTGATCTCCCACAAGGCCCAAGGACCATCACTGTAAATCCTCCATCAAATAAAGGTAAGTTTCACGGCATGTGCTCGTAAATGGGCGTCACCACACTCTAGGTCTCTGGACAGCTGTCCTGAACTACCATTAGGACAGCCCTTGGGATGGTGGTGAAGTGCACTTCCAAAAACACCTCCTCTGCTCATCAAGTATCTCAGCCGCCCTGTTTAATCACATGGCAGAAACCGCTTATCCTCTCATATACTTCTTCCTGAAAAATCTTAATTATCTCATCTACTCCAATATAAAAATGGTGCTCAAAAATTTAATTACAAGCACAAGATCTTAAGGAGCTGTAAGTGTGCATCTATTTCTCATTGAGAAATTTTCAGAATTCCAAATTCTATGACCTGAGGAAACATAAGTGGGTGGTGCCCTAAGGAAACGGTAAAGTGCAACAGGTACACTAAGAGGCCCATTTCAAAAGGACAAACAAAACAAATTATCTACTTATTGTCCCCTAAATAACTTTACCAGTTCATGTCCAGTTAAAAACCCTAAAGTCTTTCAGCCCTTCAAACACAGAACCTAAAGAATAGCAGGGCCCCTAATACCTACTTGGGACGTCCCCTGAGACGGTAAGACCTGCAAACTGGGGTGTTTTACACACCCCTGAGGCACAGGACACAATCAGAAGCCATTTTACAAGTGAGAAAACAGAGCTCTCTGGACTCTCCTACGGTCATACAGGTCATGTGGAAACACAGGATGAGATTCATGGTCTTCCTTTATTCCACACATACTTGACAGCTTTGTGTCAAGAGACCACAGTTACAGCACCAACCAGCTCACTGCTCACCCGCAGACTCTGACGGGTAACTTCAACCCCAGCTCCACGTTCTAGGCCCCACATCTCATCAACCACATCAATAGGAGCTGCTGCTTCCTGCACATCAATGCTGAGGTTGGAGTCTTTTTTAAATATTATTCTCAAAATAAAAGGTCAAGATTGAAAAAGGAGGCTTGATCTCATTAAGACCCTTTCACAGACAAGCTAAGAAGATAAACTGTCTGATTTCTTGTCTTGGGAAAAAAGATTAAATTCAAAACTCATGGAAGAGGAAAAAAAATTTTTGTTTTCAAAATCCTGTCACTTTAATGACCCACTTAGTCCTGCTGGGTCATGTGAAATGCACGTCCTCAGGGGTCCCCTGGAAGAGGAGCGAGCCCCACTTCTTCCTGCCAGTCCAGAGACAGTACTTAAGATGCAGGCTCTTTGGGGGCTGGCAAAGACAGAATCACGGCCCAGGAAGTAAGAACCAGATTCCCTTTGGTTCTGAGATTGTGCCGAGTTACCTATCACTTCCGAAAACCTGCTCAGAAGCCACAGAGGAAAAGCCAGCAGCCAAACAGACTCTTAGTGATTTGGGGTTCTTGCTGTAGCCGCCTGGCCTACAGTATCTGGGGACGTGGCTGGCACCTGCCAACAGACACAAAAGCAAAGGGACACTCGTGCAATCACCTCACCTACTGAGGGCTTCAAATCCCTGAAGATAATTCCCTGGTTCCTCTATTTGTTTTGAACAACATGATTTTGGAAAGAAAAAATAAAACCAAACCAGGAACTGAGGAGTTCTACCCTTTCTGCTAACACTTAACCTAAAAGCTAGAAAGTGCCAAGCAGATGAGAACACTATCAGACGGAAGGACTGGTCAAGGGATCCTTGCTGCAGGTTTCAACACCCAACCCGGTAGATTCCGAATGGCAAACTGGACATTTCACAGGCAGAGACTGACACCCTGCCCTGGTTAGAGGGCATTAGGGCGCTGCCCAGATACAGGAGTAATCTCAAAAACCATGTGATCTTGGAACTAGAAGAGGCCTCACTGATCTCTATCAGCTCCTGAGACGAGGAATCTGAGGCCAGGAAAAGGCATGATTTAGCCAAGATCATTGAAAAAGTAATTTGTGGAGCTGCTATGAGAACTCAGTTTCCTGATGCTCAAGCAGTGTGACCTTGGTATCCAGACTTCGAGGAAGTAATATGTAGATTATATGTACATATATGCGTACACACACATACACATATATACAGACGTGTTTATCCATATGTGCATATATACATACAAACATGTATATGCACACACACATATATATATTTAGAAATTCCAATTCTAGACAAATAGAGGCTAATACTCCTGTTGCAGTTTTTAGTGGACTGGGCTTCATATGTAATTAACAATTTATAAAAATAACTTGGCTGAAGCATCTAGACATTTTCCATGAATGCTGTTTTAAGGCAGGTGCCATTCCCAGGTCCCTGCTGTTCCTTCATCCCTTCCCAGGCCAGGGGTGACTCCCACAAGAAGCTGGCAACGCCTCAGAGCCCTGTCGTGAAGCTGCTGTTGTTCTAATCACCACTGGGCTCTGGAGGAACCCTTCGTTAGTAATTAGTCAACAATTATTTATTGAGGAAAAATCAAAGTAGGGATTCGCTCTTTTTTTCAAGAGACCTTCAGAGCCACTAACGATTGGTGATTTACCGTCTAGACTCGTGGGTTCCTTTCGGCTACAGAGCTCACGGCGGCCTTGCCGACAGCAGAGGCAACCGCATTCCCCAGGAGCAGCGCCTCTCCCCAGCACTTCAGCAGCTGCCCCGCTGGCCAGAGAAGCCGGGTGAGGACTGAGAAGCAGGGCCACAGCAGTGCCCATCCTGGGGTGGTCTCCCAGGGAGTGTTCCTCCTCGTGAGAACTCATTGCTTCTTGTTTTCTTCTTCCAGAGACACGCCTCCTGGAAGGTATGCTTGAGTGCAGTCCTGCTCCATTCTCCCTGGTCTATATTTGTACAAGGGTAAAAATTTCAACCAGCTTGGATAACATACAAGTTGTATGATGTGCAGATAAATCTGGCAGTGGTTGGTTAGGAACTGATTAACAGTGCAATCAACAGGCAATCTCCCAGAGTGGCCTATACCAACACCTTTTAAAGTGCCAAAGTTTGCAAAAACCATTCATTATATGAATGGCTTCAACATATGAAATACCTTATACCTTGAAAAATGATTAGATTTTGTTTTTGTTTAAAAACTTTTTTAAAAATTCAAATTCAAAGTGGAAATAATGAGATTAGTTATCAAGAATTTGGGTATGCTGGTGTCCAGTATCTGGGAGCTTCAGCTATTCAATGAGAGCGAGGATGATGATAATGATAAAGGTGATGTTGGAAATGAAGCCTGACATTTTACACAGTAATGAGTCCACACCAGTCGCTAAGACAAGTGTCATTTCTTAACTCATTTCTTTAACAACTTCTGGTCTCCCTATAACAAACCTTGCCTAAAGGAAACTACCTTTAGGTACTAGTTTTTGAGAAGGTCAAGTTTAGATGAGGATCTTTTTCAAAGTGTACGTAAAGTTTAGTGTTTGTTTACTATTTTCTTAGGCCTGATAACTGGTCTGGAATATCCATGATTTTCATCACAATATGTTGATAATACCTATGTTTTATAGAGCATTAACCACCCCTTAAAGGGTGGCTCCCTTTGGATAAGGGGAAGACAGTAACTTTACAGTGAAGCGAGCTGACAAACACGACCTCAACCAGGTTGAGGGCCAGCATCCACAGTCATAAATCACATTGGCAATATCACCCTTGATCTGATGTACGAAGACTAGGAGGTTCAGCAACAGCCAATCCCCCATCATGGAATTTTCCAAATATATTTCAACTTTCCCCAGTGGTATGTCTTTCTTTAACAGCTGAAATTCCTTTCTCTCCAAAGGCATCCTGCACCTCTGGAAACCTACTGACACTGAAGACCCAGCCTCCAGGCCACCGGCTCCACAGAGCCATCCTTGCTCTCAGAAAGAAGTCCCTATGTGGCCATCTGATCTAGGCCCATAACTCCTCCTCTTATGAAAACCTTATCTGATTCAGGCAGAGCCAAGCCCACCTCTCCCAAAGCATCCTCGTTACTCTTCACCTATGTATTTCACACGCTTCAGGAGACATATATTACAAGTAATCATGTGCTTCTTTGGACTGCAAAGTTCTTGAAAGCAGGGTTTATACCTATCTAATTTCTGCCAATTCAAACGTACTCATTCCAGTGAGGCCCTGTAACCTCCTGACAACATGAAGAAAGGATGATGACCCCATCACAAGAAGGAAAGCTCTGCTCACTAAAAATGTTCCCTGATTGAAATGATAACCAATAGTTTCAGAAATTCAAAGTGAAAATAAATAGCTCATACTTAAATCAAGTTTCCAGACATGACGAATTATAGAAAACAACATACACTGATGCTTAAGAAGATAGGGTGTTTTTACCCAGTTTATGAGTATGCAAGTTATCGCTCTCAGTGACTGACCAGATAGGGCAGGAATGCTTTCCAAAACCATCATCTGCCTCAGGCCAGATGGGTAATAAGTCTAACGCTTAACACAGACTCACGCTCTCTCTATAATAATGAAGCCACAAGGAAGACTCTGATGAAGCTATTAAAACAGGATGCAAGAGACTAATCCATACACAAAAAACTACTTACCCACCTTCTCAGAAGATAATACAACTGCCAAACAAGCTCTACGTTATCATCTAACTCTGGATTTACTCCACCTATGAAGTAAGATAATTCAACTATATACCCTATAAGCTTCTCTCTCAACTTATAATTCTGAGTCTTTGTCTGAAAACAGTGAGTTTCTCTGAGGCATGCCTGGCTTGTTTATTAGGACAGACCAAGTAATTTTTCAACTCAAAACCCAGCTCATCTACATTTCTTTGTGCCCTAAGGTAACAACTGCTTTCCATCTTACTGAGCCACACAACAAAATTTAGACACTTAGAGTCTACTATCTTCTAGCCCATTTCAAATGAAAATAGTAACCTGAAAATCAGCAGTTTATCTAATATTGCATCCCACAGGTAAGAGAACATCAAGACATTTCACCAGAAGTAATCTAGCAGAATAATTTCTTAAAAAAGAAAGAGGAGAGAAAGAGATGAGGAGGAGGTGGGAGGAGGCGGGCCACGACGGATCTTATCGCAACCATTCTGCATGCTGCGTCCCGAACTAGCTCAGAAAGGCAGCAGGACTCAACTGGATGCCAGCCTTCCTCTTATGGATTACAATTCAAAGAAAAATCAACTGAAGTCCACAGTGTATTTATATTTCCTTTTTTACATAATGTCCTTTTTCTGTTCCAGGACCCCGTCCGGGACACCATGTTACATTATGTCACCACATCTCCTTAGGCTCCCCTGGCTGTGACAAGTTTCTCAGACTTCCCTTGTTTTTGATGACCTCGGCGGTTCTGAGCAGGGCTGGTCAGGTATTTTGTTGAATTCCCCTTGACTGGGATTTGTCTGATTTTTTTCCCCTGTGTGATTAGAATGCATGTTTGGGTCTTGTGGAGGAAGACCATAAAAGCCCAGAGTCATCTCTGTCATGTCATATCAAAAGCCAGTGCTCTCAACATGCCTCATCACTGCCATCCTGCCCTGGCCGAGCTTGTGGCTGTCAGGTCTCTCCACCGTGAAGTTCCTCTTCCCCCTTCGTGTGCCACACACTTGGAAGGCAGGCAGTACATATAGCCCCTCCCTAAGGAGTAAGGAGTTAGGCTCCATCCTTGGGGATGCAACATTTACATAAATTACTGATTACCTTTTGCAAATATGTGCAAGTTACTCATTAAAATATTATTTTTAGTGGTCAAGGTACCAAAATTTAAATTGTTATCATGTTCCTGAACATCAGTTTTCCCTAAAGGAAATAATAATATTAAAGGGCAATAGTTCACTGTAGCAAAAATTAAATAGCTCATTTGCAGGTGTCCTTGGCCCCTGAGCCTTTGGTGTCCAGACAGCCCACACACTCCCTTTCCAAATCAGACTTGAAGGTGAACTATCAACAGAAGAGGCCCCGTTTAAAGCCATGTTTGAAACTAAATGCTTGAAATAGCACTAAAAATGTACAACTATTTTATTGAACATACATGGGCTTCCTGACTTAGAAAAACACATAAACAACTAATCTGTTACATTCTCAGTTATATACATTACCATGGTCTAATTTTCAATTTTGGCCATAATTTGTAATATTTTTACACGGGAATTATGTTTTTAAGTTCGAACACTTGATGTTGAGCTAACAGCTGGAATACAGAATGTATGTAATGCCTGCACAGTCTCTGACCCGTCCATCAGTCTATTGGCTTAATAACCATTCGTGTATGAGCGCCCACTGTGCACCAGGCTCAGGGAAGCAGAGAAAAATAAGGCAATTCTATGATCTATTCAAGCACAAGACAGACAAGTGGGATAATGGGATTAAATTCCAGCCATGTGACTAGAATAATTAGAAGAAATAAAACATCCTGGGGGTGAAAATGGGCTAGGCAGAGACATCCAGACAGAGCCTTGGACGGTGAGACTTACTCAGTAATTTGCCGTATGAATGGCAATTTCAGTGAACAAATACCAGATAGACTTACAAAAGGGACAGATCAGCTAACCTGACCTGCCCCCAGGTCAAGACCACATCATGAGAGCAGCCAGGACTGCCACCTGTCTTGACACCCAGGCTGTGGTTTTATGTTGAAGGACACTGCTGTCAGCAGGAGAAATGGAGTAGAGCCACTGTGTCTGAGCTGGTCAGGATCCAGATAATCAAGGTACCAGAGAACTGAAGATTAATCAATTTCCATGTTTTTAATAGTAATTGCCCCTGTTCTTGGTTCAGCTCACGGAACATAATGTTTCAGCTTCAGAAGAGGAAAAAGTGATGTTCAAACCATGCAAATAATTATTTTCGAAGACACAAATCCTTTTAATTTAAGATATTTCTAGGTCTGTAATTTAATTTACTTCTGTGTTAAGAGGCAGTTTGCAGACATATTTTAAGAGTGTCATTCTTTAAAATCCTGTCTCATATTTTCAGACGGTTTTCTGTCACTATAACCAGAGTCTAGACACCCAAATTAAGTACTGCAAACCCAGCAATGACCAAAATGTCCTAGTGCCTTATATAGTGTGTACACAAGGTCATAAACACTTCAGTGTACAAATATTTTCAACATGCACAAAACAAGGGACCTTTATTTGTGGACAAAAATATTGATGTTGCTAAGTGATACTGAACAAATCACTAACTATAAGTCTTTTTTATTTACTTCCATCTATTTCCCACTCATAAACAATTTCAACACTGTTCCAAGTCTTAGACTTAACTAGAACACCACACTTACTAAAAATATAAAATAACAAAATACCAACCTTTTATCATTTTTCAATCCTTTCTTAAGAATATTTTAAGAATGGGTGAATTCTCAACTAATCCACATAATAAAGTAAATGAAACAAATAAAATGATTATGGTTAGTTTCAACCTAACTCCATGTCCTTTTGGCACAGCAAACTCTTACTTTTTCTTAACAAGAGAGAAATAAATTCAGGGAAAGAAAACCCACAGGGCAATACCACCAGCTTTGACTTATGCCAGCATCAAATCCCTCCACAGATCCATTACAGGTTCCAGATCTTCGTTTCCATCCATCAAAATTTGCATAACACAAATCAGGTGAAGCTTTTCTTTTGCTGGCTTTTGCTTTCTTACAGAAATTAAACAATTCTGTGGGTGAAGTCATCCCCTGTTAATGAGCAGAGTCTCTGCTCAGGGCTGTGTTTTTAGCTCCTCGCATAGCCATGCTTTACTCTCCACAGAACCAGCACAACATTCTGTTGGAACCTTTTATGTGGTCTTTCTCACTTTCTGATGTAAACTGTTCTCAAGTCTTACATTAAGTAGATAATAAGCCCTCTGAAGGCAGCAATGGTATCTGATTTCTCTTTGTGGACATGGCCAACAGTCCCAAGGGAAGGTCTGAATAATGAAGAGGTGCTGGTTGGATGACGGCAACAGTTCAGAACTACCCACGAGGCAGGTCATAGCATCTCCATCCTACAGGGTAAACACAGCCCAGAGAAATTAAGAAACTTGCCCACGTTCTCTGGCTTCTCAAGGGCAGGGCCCAAATTTGAACTTAGTTTTGCTTGATAGCAAAATTGCCTTCTTGACCACCCTGCTGATGGCTCCACTGGAAAAACCCAAAAAGCAAGAACTAGAAAAGCTGGGAGCTGTGAAAGTCCACAGGCTAACCCATGACAGCCCTGCCTGACCAGGGCACTGTCAGCACCCGCACCCCGGCTGACCTGGACGCCCTCGCCCTCCTAAGTTTGTCCCCCGGGGCTGCACAGAGCCTCGCGGCCACAGCCTTTGAATGTGTCACTCTTCCAGCCCAAATACTCAGACTCAGTTCCCTTTGCTTAGATGCGTAAAAACACAATTATGTATTTGTTCCTCAGTTTAAATACCTCTCTGTGAGTAAAATAAATTCAACAGAACCACTGGTCTTTTTGAATTTTACTCACAAAATCCCCTGCCCTTTGGCGCCCTGGCCAGACATACCCCCAGCACCTCCCAGGAGCTGCATCTCAGCCTGTGCCGGCTCCCCATCCAGTGCTGATTCCTCCACCGTGTGACTTTCACTGCTTCTGAGAGATGAAGACAGCTGTTATCATTATGGTTTTAGCCTAAACAAAACTCCAACTTCTTATTATAAATGTTTAATAAAATCAACAGGGCATTAAAAACTGCCAGCAGGGACCTTAGCGAATTAGAGGCTTGCATGGTGCCTCCCTCTGTGCCTTGATGCAAATGTTTCTTATCTAGACTCAGCTTCTCTGAGGCACCACCGTGCTCTCCCATCCAGGCACCCCCCAAATGTGACTGCCTCAGCACCACTTTACAACGACAGTGAAATTCAACTAGGCGGCTGCTTGCTTTGGGGGAAATTCAGGAAGTTGCTTTAAGACTGGAAATGCTTACGAGAGCCCCAACTGGGGAAGAAGAAAGGGGAGCATGCAGTACTCCCTCCACGATGCCATCTAGGACTTATCACAGACTAACTGCTAGACATTGATGGATTTTCCAACAAGTTTAAAACTGTTCTCATGCTCGAGTAGCTTCTGCAGAAAGTTAATTTTTCAGATAGTTGTAGTTTTCAAAGACCGGAATATGTAATTCCAACTTTAAGGTATAAAGAACCATGTGTTCTAAATGGATGCTACTCAAATAAACAATGGATTGCATTTTCACCAAAGTTCACCAAGTCCCTCCCCAACTTTTACTTCTGAGGAGCAGCGTGGCTCCGTCCAGGCCCAGCAATTTAGACTCTGGGCCAGGACTGAGGGTGCGCGGGGCTGGGCTTGGTCCCATGGCGACTCCCAGCGCGCGCGCGTCTGTGCGCGCACGTCTGTGCGCGCGCACGTGGGCCGGCGTCTTCGGCCGGCCTCGTCCTCGCCTCCCTGGGCACCCACCCCATGTCAGGGCTGCGCTGGTTCCCCTCACAGACGTTTCCTTAACTACCGTCCCAGCAGCCCTGCTGGAGGTAGTCGTTAGGTTGTTGAAGAAACTGTGGCTCAGAAATGTTAACTGACTTCCCTAAGGGTGCAAAGCTGATGATAAAGGGTCGCGTTTGGATTTGAACCAGGGTCTGGCTGACCCCACAGGCTGCCTCTCACTCACCAACAAATTCCAGGTGACTCCACCAATCCAGCTCTGAGACCTGATGTAACACAGACCAAGAGGGTCAAGGCACAAAGGCAGCTTATAAATGCTCATCAAGGGATGGGACACTAAGTTTAACAATAATGCAAAAGTGCAAATTCTCTCCAGTTGAAAAAGGTCTCTTTCTTCAGTCTGTTAAGCCTCCTTCAAGGTCCTCAGACCTTTTAGACCCTTTAACCACCCACGTCCCTGGCCCCTGGCCCCACCCGCCCACATTCAGTAAACAAAAGCACTGCTGCACATGGTCGGTCCAGGGGCTCAGGAGCAAATGGATAAAACCCTAAGGAAAGAGCCAGATGATCTTGGAATTCACATGGCTCCGCACCCAGAAGGCTCCCAGCTGCTGGGAGTGTGCCTAACAGGAGAAGGCTGCAGAGGCAGGTGGAGGTATTTTAAGAGCAGGTGCCCAAGGCCTTCAGCTCCAGCCTGACTCAGACCTGTGCTTGTCTCGGGAGGGCACCAGGACACAGGAATCTGCTGCTCGCCTGTACACTTGTACCCTCATCCGACAGCTTCCAAGGGGGGACTGAGATTTAACTGGTAGGACTGAATAGGAAGAGCCACACTCAATAAACCTGCAAGGAACATAAACGCATGATCCCTGACCTGCCTCCATGAGCACCCCCCCAGCACAGCAGGGGTGCCCTATCATCCAGGTAACGGTCCTGATCCATCCAGAGAAGTGATTCTCCCTTAACACCTGGGCAACCAGCCTAAATGGAAAGGGGAACAACATCAGGAGGGACTCAGAGGGGGTACGGGCAAAGAAAAGGGAGGCACCTTCTATGCCTTGAAGCTTGGACGCACGAGAGGCCTCTCTCTTTGCAAACACAGAGAACCAGCAGATCTGTGCTCGAACCAGCCTCACTGGCCAAAGGAAAACTCCAGGGAGAGGTTTTGTTTAAAAACACCAAGGACTCACAAGAAAGAGCAACACGAGAAGGAGGATGGAAAGGGTTTTGTGTTTCTGGAGCAGAACGCCTACCCTCACCCCCACCCCAGCTGTTCCTGAGGCTGCCACGGAGAGCACAGGTCTGGAGGGAGACGGTGCCAGGATCGTCCTAGACACCGTGGAGACCGAGGAGGAACCAGCCGGTTCTGCCTGCAGGGTCAGAGACAGTGTTGCCAAGGACGGGACCCGATCCCATTGGGGGAAAGAGGTGCATGGGGTGGAGGGGAGGCGCCTGGGAAGCAAGTGGACAAGAGGGAGCAAGGGAGGTGGTGCTGTGGATGGCAAGGCCTGGTCCAAAGTGGCTGTTAAAGAACTTCTCCACGAAATACACTGGCTCACGTTCTGAATCAAACAACTTTTTAAACCACTAACTGAATCCCCAATGTAAACCACACAACATCAGTTCTGTGAGTAGAGCCTCACTACTGTTGGAGGTAGGATTTGAGATAAATTATTTTTTCACATTATATTGCATATGCTAAACTTCTCAAAGCAGACGAGGTCCAAAGGTAGCGCACACTTTACAGACTGAGAGCATTTCCAGGCACTGTGCTGGTGGGAGAGTGTCCCGAGACACCTCAGCTGCAGCAGCGCCCAGTGTCAATTGGAAACACGCTGGCCACTGGGCACTTCCAGTGGGAAACATCAGTGCAGGTCTCCGTGAGCTCATATCTCAGAGGAAGCCAGGAACTCCCACCACCTGAAAAAGCCACCACCCACGTTTGGTGGTTATTCTTCCTCACATCTCTGTGCACACTTGTGTGCACACACACTTTTACATAAGAGATCAAAGGGCTCTTGCTGCCTTTTTTTTTTTTTCCACTCAACAATCTGTGCTGAATCTCTTTCTGTAATTTCCTAAACCAAGTCCCCATTGTTGGCACTGGTGTGTGAATATGAGTTCTCAGTAATTTAAAGGGAACCATTTTAAACTGTTATAACAAGCACCATTAAATATTTATCTTTTTGCACTGGTCTAAACTGCATATTTTACATTTTGCTACACCTTTCCCCAAATCTTCAAAAATGGCAGCCCCAGTTTATACCCTGGTGGGAATGCCTGTTGGGTCAGGTTGGTCCTGCAGGTGAGGGAGAGACCTCGGCTCCCTGCCTTTGGAGGGGGACCCCAAGGGGCAAGCCCGTCACAAAGAGTGGACAGTGAAGACCCCGTGCATCTCACGCCTTCCACCCCATGCACAGGCGCCTTCCACCCCATGCACAGGCGGCGGCAGCGCCCACGAACAGGAGCCAGCACTGCCTCTGCCCCGTCCCCAGGTGGGAGCGTCAACAGACTTGACGGAACCAGAGTGGGCAAATCTCCCGGCAGCCCCGGAGTAAGAGCAAACACCGTGCTGAGACACAGACAGAGACTCCCATCTTAGATCCTTCTCCTGACACACTGTAACTAAGAACACTAACAACATGTGCAGTTTCCTTCAAATTACCTTTCCTACTGCTCCTTACAGTCTGAAGCGATTTACAATGTTCCCAAGAATCATACTGGTTTAGTTCCAGCCAGCAGCTGTTGAAGCCCAGCTGTAGAAGCCCCACTGAACTTTCAGAAAGCTGTAAATATATTTAACAACCCACAGCATAAACACATCTCCAGCCCCCAACCAGGACTGAATCTCTTTCAGAAACTGTTACTTAGGAATATACATGAAGGAAAAAAGACTCTATGGGACACATCTGGAATGCCGATTTCTTCCAGAAAAAATACAAGTCCCAGTTCCCCTTACCCTGCCCTTAACAGATGCAGACATCTGCAAGCATGAGTGCCCTTACACACACTAAGTTTATTCAATGTCCACTTAATTTTAGATACAGATCTGCTTTACCTTAGAGATTAAACAAAGAATTATGGAGTTCTCAGTTTCTTGGCCCAGGGCTCTTACCAGTTTTTCTTTAACTTATATCTTTTAACAAAAAATAAATACAGATAAATCAGAAAGATCTGGTGCAAAAACCAAAAAATCAAACCAAACCAAACCAAACCAAAAAACCAACCCTGTTTTACGTAACCTCCACTGGTAGCTGGTCGTGTAATTTTCAATTGTGTTTTTCTTATTTCCTTGTTCTTGGGCCAGAAAGAACCCTAGCATGTTGATGCCTGCCATTCGGTCTTCCCACACCCCTCAGGGATGTCAGGGCCTCCAGAGCTGTCCCAGTGGGCCTGGCCGTGGTTTTCAAGGGCCCAGTAGGCCACAGCTAAGCCCAGGGCACAGCCGCCTGGCCTCACATCAGGACATCTGTCTACCATCTCAGCACCTATTCTTCCTCTCCAGTAGGACACTGATTATACTTCCTTTTCACGCACCTGAGATTGTCTTTTTGAAATAAGAATTATATTTAGAGTGTGGACTCTTTACCTGTTGCATGCACTTAAATCCAGGACATGACTAAGCAAACACGCAAATATTAATCCTGATGTTAGTCCCATAAATCTCTGATGTCACTTCTTTCCTCCAACAAGACACAGCGATCACAATATCTAATTCATGTGTTATTCCTATTTGGGCAAAAAAGAAAATGCAAATACTCTAACAGTGATGAATACTGAAATAGGTGGAGGTGGGAGAGGTAATATAGATTGTCTTTAAAGAGGTGAACCGGGGTGGAAAATAATCTCTGTTTATCTGCAGCACACACAGAGCTTTCTACAGTGAAGGACGCTGAGTCAGAAGAGCTCGAGTCTGCGTTTCCTGTTGGCAAAACTCAAGCTTCTTCAAGCTCTGGTCCCTCCCTTGAGTAGCTCTATTTCTATGCCAATAAAACAAGATGAAATTGAACTGCATTTAGTGACTGAAAAACTACTCTACTAAACTTCCTCCTTCAGCTCCTCATTCCTCAGACAGGCCCCCACATGCACTCAGGACCCCAAATCCCTCCAGAGGCCTCAAAATAAAGTGCTGCTAGGAAGGCATTACGAAGGCTTTCACTACTCCAACAGACCTGTAAGAGTAATCTACCTTGAGAAAAAATGTGGCAGGAACCACTTGAGCTTTTTTTTCCCCTTTGTGATCAGGGGAGGAGAATTAAAACCAAAGCAAAGTTACACCAAAGGAAACTGAATTTCTCATTAAGAACCTCAATGTACCTTTTAGGGACAAATAAGGAAAAGATGAGTCATCACGCCTTCAAAGGCTTCATTAAGTGGATAAACTCTACGGCCCTGAACACTAACCAGAGCCAAATTTCCCTAAAGAAAGCTTTTCACAGTCACAACAAGAGTCAAAGAAAGAAATCAGAAATTTAAATGACACCCTTCACATAAAAAAAAATCTATGAATGGAAAGCTGTCTTTTGCTCCCATTTACACTATACTGTCCCACTCTTTAAAATAATTCTTTAATGGTGCTTGGTAATCTGCACAACTACCCACATACATGAATTTGGTTTGAGATAAATACAAATGTATTCTTATCCTCACTTCACAGGTGAAGAAATCAAGGATCAAGAGTATGATCAAGATTACACATACTATATTTATCCTGGATTGCAGCAACCAGGATGCCTGATGAACTTGGTCCAGAAAACCCTGACGTGGGCTTCCCTGGTGGCACAGTGGTTAAGAATCTGCCTGCCAATACAGGGGACACAGGTTCGAGTCCTGGACCGGGCAGATCCCACATGCTGCGGAGCAACTAAGCCCATGTGTCACAACTACTGAGCCTGCACTCTAGAGCCCGTGAGCCACAACTACTGAGCCCGCGTGCCCAGAGCCCGTGCTCCGCAACAAGAGAAGACACCTCAATGAGAAGCCCGCGCACTGCAATGAAGAGTAGCCCCTGCTTGCCATGACTAGAGAAAGCCCGCTCACAGCAACAGAGACCCAGTGCAGCCAAAAATAAATAAATAAAGTTATTTTAAAAAAGAAAAAGAAAAAAAGAAAACCCTGACCAAAATGCCGGTTCTCACTTCCCTCAGTTTCCAGGCAGTTTCTCAGTCTCCATTCCCATAAGACACTTTTCACTTTTCTCCATACCCCATCTAATTCTTTAACCAAATATCACAAATAAACAACAGCTTCAAGTAAATCGACTGAAAAGATATACAACACAAATAGTGAGAAGGCTGGAAGGACAATGTTAATATCAAATACATGGACTCCATGACATAAAGTATCATCAGAGATAAAAAGGGAAATTTCACTATGATAAAAGGTCAATTCACCAGGAGAACACAGCAATCATAAATGTGTATGCAGCTCAAAAAAGAAAAACAGAACACACAAAGCAAAAACAGAATCAAAGGGAGAGAGAGATGATTCCAACTATCATTAAAATAAGGTTTTAATCCTTCCTCTCACCAGTCACTGGGACAACTTGGAGACCAGCAAACTTTTTCTATAAAGGACCAGACAGTAAATATCATAGGCTTTCTGGGCCATACAGTCTCTGTCACTATTTAACTCAGCTTTGGTAGTGCAAAAGCAGCCAGAGATGATATATAAAAAAATGAGTGTAGCTGTATTCCAATAAAACTTTATTTATAAAAATAGGCAGCAGGATACATGTAGCCCTGTAGTTTTCTTACTCCTAAACTAATACTAATACTAATAATAAAAATGAGAAGACGAAGGAGAAGAAGAAGAAGAAAATTGCAAATACATAAAAGATCTGAAAAACACTATCAGCTACCAGGATTTTTTTTTTTTTTTTTTTTTTTTGCGGTATGCGGGCCTCTCCCATTGCGGAGCACGTGCTCCAGATGCGCAGGCTCAGCAGCCACGGCTCACGGGCCCAGTCGCTCTGCGGCATGTGGGATCTTCCCAGACTGGGGCACGAACCCGTGTCCCCTTCATTGGCAGGCAGACTCTCAACCACTGTGCCACCAGGGAAGCCCCCGCCAGGACTTTTAAAGACATTAAAACTGCATAATAGACATTCTTTTCAAGTATATGTGGAAAGACCATATGCTAGGCCTAAAAACAAGTAGCAATTAATTTTAAACACCAAAGTCATACAAAATACACTGTCTGAACACAATGGAATTAAATTTGAAGTTAACAACATTAAGATACTAGGAAAGCCCCAAATATTCGGAAATTGAACAATTTATTTCTAAGTAATCCATGGGTCAAAGAAGAGATCATGAGGGAAATTAGAAGATATTCTGAAATGAATAATAATAAAAATAAAACATTTCAAAATTTGTGGGATACAGCTAAAGCAGTGCTTACAGGCGTATCTATAGCTTTAAATGCTTATATTAGAAAAGAAGATATAGGGCTTCCGGGAAGATGGCGGAAGAGTAAGACGCGGAGATCACCTTCCTCCCCACAGATACACCAGAATTACATCTACACGTGGAACAACTCCTACAGAACACCTACTGAATGCTGGCAGAAGACCTCAGACCTCCCAAAAGGCAAGAAACTCCCCACGTACCTGGTCTGAGCTCTGTGGATGAAAGGCTCCTGGTGCTTCAGCCAAGAGTCAGTGCTGTGCCTCTGAGGTGGGAGAGCCAACTTCAGGACACTGGTCAACAAGAGAACGCCCTGCTCCACATAATATCAAACGGCGAAAATCTCCCAGAGATCTCCATCTCAACGCCAGCACCCAGCTTCACTCAACGACCAGCAAGCTACAGTGCTGGACACCCTATGCCAAACAACTAGCAAAACAGGAACACAACCCCACCCATTAGCAGAGAGGCTGCCTAAAATCATAAGTCCACAGACACCCCAAAACACACCACGAGACGTGGACCTGCCCACCAGAGAGACAAGATCCAGCCTCATCCACCAGAACACAGGCACCAGTCCCCTCCACCAGGAAGACTACAAAACCCACTGAACCAACCTTAGCCACTGGACACAGAGACACCAAAAACAATGGGAACAACAAACCTGCAGGCTGCAAAAAGAAGACCCCAAACACAGTAAGATAAGCAAAATGAAGACAGAAAAACACACAGCAGATGAAGGAGCAAGATAAAAACCCACCAGACCTAACAAATGAAGAGGAAATAGGCAGTCTACCTGAAAAAGAATTCAGAATAGAGATAGTAAAGATGATCCAAAATCTTGGAAATAGAATAGACAAAATGCAAGAAACATTTAACAAGGACCTGGAAGAACTAAATATGAAACAAACAACGATGGAAACACAATAAATGAAATGAAAAATACTCTAGATGGGATCAATAGCAGAATAACTGAGGCAGAAGAACGGATAAGTGATCTGGAAGATAAAATAATGGAAATAACTACTGCAGAGCAGAATAAAGGAAAAAGAATGAAAAGAACAGAGGACAGTCTCAGAGACCTCTGGGACAACATTAAACGCACCAACATTCAAATTATAGGGGTTCCAGAAGAAGAAGAGAAAAAGAAAGGGACTGGGAAAATATTTGAAGAGATTATAGTTGAAGACTTCCCTAATATGGGACAGAAAATAGTTAATCAAGTCCAGGAAGCACAGAGAGTCCCATACAGGATAAATCCAAGGAGAAACACGCCAAGACACATATTAATCAAACTGTCAAAAATTAAATACAAAGAAAACATATTAAAAGCAGCAAGGGAAAAACAACAAATAACACACAAGGGAATCCCCATAAGGTTAACAGCTGATCTTTCAGCAGAAACTCTGCAAGCCAGAAGGGACTGGCAGGACATATTGAAAGTGTTGAAGGAGAAAAACCTGCAACCAAGATTACTCTACCCTGCAAGGATCTCATTCAGATTTGATGGAGAAATTAAAACCTTTACAGACAAGCAAAAGCTGAGAGAGTTCAGCACCACCAAACCAGCTTTACAACAAATGCTAAAGAAACTTCTGTAGGCAAGAAACACAAGAGAAGGAAAACACCTACAATAACGAACACAAAACAATTAAGAAAATGGGAATAGGAACATATGTATCGATAATTACCTTAAATGTAAATGGACTAAATGCTCCCACCAAAAGACACAGATCGGCTGAATGGATACAGAAACAAGACCCATATGTATGCTGTCTACAAGAGACTCACTTCAGACCTAGAGACACATACAGACAGAAAGTAAGGGGATGGAAAAAGATATTCCATGCAAATGGAAACCAAAAGAAAGCTGGAGTAGCAATTCTCACATCAGACAAAATAGACTTTAAAATAAAGACTATTAGAAGAGACAAAGAAGGACACTACATAATGATCAAGGGATCGATCCAAGAAGATATAACAATTGTAAATATTTATGCACCCAACATAGGATCACCTCAATACATAAGGCAAATACTAACAGCCATAAAGGGGAAACTGACAGTAACACATTCATAGTAGGGGACTTTAACACCCCACTTTCACCAATGGACAGATCATCCAAAATGAAAATAAATAAGGAAACACAAGCTTTAAATGATACATTAAACAAGATGACTTAATTGATATTTATAGGACACTCCATCCAAAAACAACAGAATACACATTTTTCTCAACTGCTCATGGAACATTCTCCAGGAGAGATCATATCTTGGGTCACAAATCAAGCCTTGGTAAATTTAAGAAAATTGAAATCGTATCAAGTATCTTTTCTGACCATAGCTATGAGACTAGATATCAATTACAGGAAAAGATCTGTAAAAAATACAAACACATGGAGGCTAAATAATACACTGCTTAATAATGAAGTGATCACTGAAGAAATCAAAGAGGAAATAAAAAAATACCTAGAAACAAATGACAATGGAGACACGACGACCCAAAACCTATGGGATGCAGCAAAAGCAGTTCTAAGAGGGAAGTTTATAGCAATACAAGCCCACCTTAAGAAACAGGAAACATCTCGAATAAACAACTTAAACTTGGGCCTAAAGCAATTAGAGAAAGAAGAATAAAAAAAACCCCAAAGTTAGCAGAAGGAAAGAAATCATAAAAATCAGATCAGAAATAAATGAAAAAGAAATGAAGGAAACGATAGCAAACATCAATAAAACTAAAAGCTGGTTCTTTGACAAGATAAACAAAATAGATAAACCATTAGCCAGACTCATCAAGAAAAAAAGGGAGAAGACTCAAATCAATAGAATTAGAAATGAAAAAGGAGAAGTAACAACTGACACTGCAGAAATACAAAAGATCATGAGAGATTACTACAAGCAACTCTATGCCAATAAAATGGACAACCTGGAAGAAATGGACAAATTCTTAGAAATACACAACCTGCAAAGACTGAATCGGGAAGAAAAAGAAAATATGAACAGACCAATCACAAGCACTGAAATTGAAGCTGTGATTAAAAATCTTGCAACAAACAAAAGCCCAGGACCAGATGGCTTCACAGGCGAATTCTATCAAACATTTAGAGAGGAGCTAACACCTATCTTTCTCAAACTCTTCCAAAATACAGCAGAGGGAGTAACACTCCCAAATTCATTCTATGAGGCCACCATCACCTTGATACCAAAACCAGACAAGGATGTCACAAAGAAAGAAAACTAAAGGCCAATATCACTGATGAACAGAGATGCAAAAATCCTCAACAAAATACTAGCAAACAGAATCCAACAGCACATTAAAAGGATCATACACCATGATCAACTGGGGTTTATTCCAGGAATGCAAGGATTCTTCAACAGACGCAAATCAATGAATGTGATAAACCATATTAACAAATTGAAGGAGAAAAACCATATGATCATCTCAATAGATGCAGTGAAAGCTCTTGACAAAATTCAACACCCATTTATGATAAAAACGCTGCAGAAAGTAGGCATAGAGGGAACTTTCCTCAACATAATGAAGGCCATATATGACAAACCCACAGCCAACATCATCCTCAATGGTGAAAAACTGAAAGCATTTCCACTAAGATCAGGAACAAGACAAGGTTGCCCACTCTCACCATTCTTATTCAACATAGTTTTGGAAGTTTTAGCCACAGCAATCAGAGAAGAAAAGGAAATAAAAGGAATCCAAATCGGAAAAGAAGAAGTAAAGCTGTCACTGTTTGCAGATGACATGATACTACACACAGAAAAGCCTAAAGATGCTACAAGAAAACTATTATAGCTAATCAATGAATCTGGTAAAGTTGCAGGATACAAAATTAATGCACAGAAATCTCTGGCATTCCTATACACTAAGGATGAAAAATCTGAAAGTGAAATCAAGAAAACACTCCCATTTACCATTGCAACAAAAAGAATAAAATATCTAGGAATAAACCTACCTAAGGAGACAAAAGACCTGTATGCAGAAAACTATAAGACACTGATGAAAGAAATTAAAGATGATACAAACAAATGGAGAGATATACCATGTTCTTGGATTGGAAGAATCAACATTGTGAAAATGACTCTACTACCCAAAGCAATCTACAGATTCAATGCAATCCCTATCAAACTACCACTGGCATTTTTCACAGAACTAGAACAAAAAAAATTCACAATTTGTATGGAAACACAAAGACCCCAAATAGCCAAAGCAATCTTGAGAATGAAAAACGGAGCTGGAGGAATCAGGCTCCCTGACTTCAGACTATACTACAAAGCTACAGTAATCAAGACAGTATGGTACTGGCACAAAAACAGAAAGATCAATGGAACAGGATAGAGAGCCCAGCGATAACCCCACGCACTTATGGTCACCTTATCTTTGATAAAGGAGGCAGGAATGTACAGTGGAGAAAGGACAGCCTCTTCAATAAGTGGTGCTGGGAAAACTGGACAGCTACATGTAAAAGTATGAGATTAGATCACTCCCTAACACCATACACAAAAATAAGCTCAAAACGGATTAAAGACCTAAATGTAAGGCCAGGAACTATCAAACTCTTAGAGGAAAACATAGGCAGAACACTCTATGACATAAATCACAGCAAGATCCTTTTTGACCCACCTCCTAGAGAAATGGAAATAAAAACAAAAGTAAACAAATGGGACCTAATGAAACTTCAAAGCTTTTGCACAGCAAAGGAAACCATAAACAAGACCAAAAGACAACCCTCAGAATGGGAGAAAATATTTGCAAATGAAGCAACTGACAAAGGATTAATTTCCAAAATTTACAAGCAGCTCATGCAGCTCAATAACAAAAAAACAAACAACCCAATCCAAAAATGGGCAGAAGACCTAAATAGACATTTCTCCAAAGAAGATATACAGACTGCCAACAAGCACATGAAAGAATGCTCAACATCATTAATCATTAGAGAAATGCAAATCAAAACTACAATGAGATATCATCTCACACCAGTCAGAATGGCCATCATCAAAAAATCTAGAAACAGTAAATGCTGGAGACAGTGTGGAGAAAAGGGAACACTCTTGCACTGCTGGTGGGAATGTGAATTGGTACAGCCACCATGGAGAACAGTATGGAGGTTCCTTAAAAAACTACAAATAGAACTACCATATGACCCAGCAATCCCACTACTGTGCATATACCCTGAGAAAACCATAATTCAAAAAGAGTCATGTACCAAAATGTTCATTGCAGCTCTATTTACAATAGCCTGGAGATGGAAACAACCTAAGTGTCCATCATCGGATGAATGGATAAAGAAGATGTGGCACATATATACAATGGAATACTACTCAGCCATAAAAAGAAACGAAATTGAGCTGTTTGTAATGAGGTGGATGGACCTGGAGTCTGTCATACAGAGTGAAGTAAGTCAGAAAGAGAAAGACAAATACCGTATGCTAACACATATATATGGAATTTAAGAAAAAAAGAATGTCATGAAGAACCTAGGGGTAAGACAGGAATAAGGACACAGACCTACTAGAGGATGGACTTGAGGATATGGGGAGGGGGAAGGGTGAGCTGTGACAAAGCGAGAGAGAGGCATGAACATATATACACTACCAAACATAAGGTAGATAGCTAGTGGGAAGCAGCCGCATAGCACAGGGAGATCAGCTCGGTGCTTTGTGACCGCCTGGAGGGGTGGGATAGGGAGGGGGGGAGGGAGGGAGACGCAAGAGGGAAGAGATATGGGAACATATGTATATGTATAACTGATTCACTTTGTTGTAAAGCAGAAACTAGCATACAATTATAAAGTAATCATACCCCAATAAAGATGTTTAAAAAAATGGAAAAAAAGAAGATATAAAAATAATAATCTGAGTTCACACTTAAAAAATCAGAAAAAGAACAAACTAAATCCAAAGTAAGTAAATGGAAGGAAATAATAAAGATAAGAAGTGAATCAATGAAATAAAAAACAGAAAATTATGAAGAGAAAAGCTGGTTATTTGACAAGTTCAATAAAATTATTTATTTATTTATGGCTGCGTTGGATCTTCATTGCTGCATGCGGGTTTTTCTCTAGTTGTGGCGAGCAGGGGCTACTCTTTGTTGCGGTGTGCGGGCTTCTCTTGTTGCGGAGCACAGACTCTAGGCACGCAGGTTTCAGTAGTTGTGGCTCGCAGGCTCTGGAGCGCAGGCTCAGTAGTTGTGGAACACGGGCTTAGTTGCTCCGCGGCATGTGGGATCTTCCCGGACCAGGGCTTGAACCCGTGTCCCCTGCATTGGCAGGCGGATTCTTAACCATGTGCCACCAGGGAAGTCCCAAGTTCAATAAAACTGATAAACCTTTAGCTAGACTGGTCAAGAAGACAGAAGACACAAATTACCAATATTTGGAATTAAAGAGGAAATACCACTAACAGATCTTACAAATATTGAAAGGATAATATGAAACACTATGAACAATTCTGTGCCAATAAATTTGACAATGTAGATGAAAAGGGACAAATTTCTTGAATGACACATGAATGCAAGAAAGAAAAGAAAAAACGAAGAGCCCTACATCAATTAAATAATTTGAATATGTAATTAAATATCTTTCTCCCTTCCTCCCTCCCTCCCTCTCTCTCTCTCCTTTTCTCTCTCTCCCCTTCCCTCCTTCCCTCCCTTCCCCCCTTCCCTCATCCCGCCCTCCCTCTCCAGGCCCCAGATGGCTTCTCTGATGAATTCTATCAAATATTTAAAGAAGAAACAATACCAACCACACACAAATTATTGCAGAAAAAAGAGGAGGGATCATTTCTCATATCATTTTATGAGGCCAATATTAGTGTAATACAAAACCTGATAAAGACATCACAAAAAAAGGAAAATGATAGGTCAATTTTTCTCATGAACCCAGATGCAAAAATCCTTGACAAAATATTAGCAAATAGAATCCAACAATATATAAAAAGAATACTACACCTGCCGAAATGGTTTTTTTTTTTTTTTACATCTTTATTGGAGTATAATTGCTTTATAATGGTGTGTTAGTTTCTGCTTTATAACAAAGTGCCAAACGGGGTTTATCCCAAGAATGGGAGGTTGATTTAACATCTGAAAATCAATGTAATTAATCACATTTATAGAATAACATTTTTTAAACCGTATGACCATTTCAATAGATGCAGAAAAAGTATGTGACATATTTCAACATCCATACATGATTAAAAAACAAAATAAACTCCCAGCAAAGTAGAAATAGAAGGGAATTTCCTCAACCTGATTAAAAGTGTCTAGAAAAAACATACAGCTAATATTTTATATTCAGTTGTGAAAGGTTCAGTGCTTTCTACCTAAGATTTGGAATAAGGTAAGGATGTCCTTTTTTTATTTTAACCACTGTCATTCATCATTGTACTGAAGATCTGGCCAGTGTGATAAGGCAAGAGAAAGAATGGGAAGCATATAGGTTGGAAAGAAAGAAGTAAAATAGCCTCTCTGAGCACATGATATAACTTTGTACAGAGAAAACTCTACAGAATCCACCAAAGTGATGCTAGAACAAACAAATGAATTTACCAAGTCCCAGGGTATAAGGTTAATGTACAAAAATCTATTGTATTTCTTTAAACTAGCAATATTGACTTTAGAAATGAAAATTTTAAAACAATTCCATTTACAATAGCATAAAATATTCCTAGGAGTAAATTTAATGAATGACCTGTATGCTGAAAACTTTACATAGGAAAATCAAAGTAGACCTCATAATATGGAGAGATATACAATGCTAACAGACTGGAAGATTCAATATTATTAAGATAGCGATTCTTCCCCAATTAATATTTAAATTCAGTCAATTACAATTAAAATCCTAGCATGCTTTTTCGAACAGATTGACAAACTCAGTTGAAAATTTATATGGAAAGGAAAAGGACCTAAAGCCAAAAGCAGCGTGAAAAAGGGTAAGGTTGGAGGACTTGTACTACCTAATTTCAAGAGGCCTTATAAAGCTGCAGTAGTCAAGAAAGTGTATTTAGTGTCAGAATAGATATACAGATCAATGGAACAGAATAGCGTGTCCAAAAAAAGACCCATCCTTATATGGCCTACTGAGCTTCAATAAAGGTGCCATGGTTTTTCAATGGGGCAAAGACAGACTCTTCAAATGGAAATGTATGGATAAAAGTGAATTTGACTCTTACACCACACACACAGATTAACTCAGTAGGGATCATGGAACTAAACACAAAAGCCAAGACTATTAAACTTATAGAAGAGAACCTTTGTGACGTTAGGTTAGGCAAATATTTCTTACATAAGCCACAAAAACTACAACCTGTATTTTAAAAATTATAAAATAGACTTCATAAAAATTAAACTCTGCTCTTTGAAACACAGCTAAGAAAACAAAAATCCAAGCCACAGCCTAGGAGAGACTATTTGCAAAATATATTTTTGACAAAAGCTTATATACAGAGCATAGACAGGTGTCTTACAAATCAATAAAAAAGCAAACAACCCAAATAAAAATGAGCAAAAGATTTTAACAGACACGTCACAAAACTAAATACAGAAATAACCAATAAACTCATGAAGAGATGCTCAACATCAGAAATGCTCAATCAGGGAAATGTGTTCCAAAACAGCTTGATGTATTACACAACCACCAAAATGACTAACAGTAAAAAGACTAACCATGTCAAGTGTTAGAATGTGGAGCAACTGGAACTCTCCCTCATTGCTGGTTGGGATGCAAAATGGTATAGCCATTTTGAAAACCAGTATGGCATTACCTTTTTTTAAAAACATATACTTAAACATACACTTACCATAGGACCTGGCCAGTCAACTCTTGGGTATTTACCAAAAAGAAATGAAAATATATGTCCACACAAAACATATATTTATAGAAGCGTTATTCATAATCGCCCCAAACTGGAAACAATTCAAATATCCATCAACTGATGAAGGGATAAACAAATTACAGCATAGCCGTACCATGGAACACTACTCAGCAATAAAACAGAAAAAACATTGATACATACCATCACATGGATGAACCTCAAAATGTCATACTAAATGAAAGCAGTAAAACTAGAAGGATGACATAATGTATGCTTCTATTTATATTATATTCTACAAAAGGAAAAAAGAGAGTGACAGACAGCAGATCAGAAGTGGCCTGGGGCCAGGGGAGGAAGTGAGTACAAAGGCAGAGAGCAAACATAAACACGTATGTGTTGACTGGCCCAGTGACCACTGTGGTTAAAAACCCATCTGCTCAGTCAGTGACAGTCTCCACGGTCAAGAGCAAAGGAAGTAACCCTCTGGGGGTCTCCGGAGTGTTCAGTGAACAGGGTGGCTTCTCAACGCTAACCAGAGGCTTTTATGTCTGTCTCTCTGCCTACCCTTCCTCCCTTTAAAGGAGCCAACTAACATGTAACTAAAAGAGATGAGGATCCAGCAGGCCTGACGCCTTCACGGAGAGAGCGAGCCATGCCTCCAGCTGCCCCACTTCCCCCTCGGCTCGACTGGACCCGTGTGGAGCAGCCAAGCAGAGACAGGGATCGACTCCAGCCTCAACCATCAGAGGTGTTGCTGGAGCACTTCTGCTGCTCTTCAAGAGAGATCATAAAACTTTCTAGTCCTCTTTCTTGAAGTCTTCCCTATTTCAGGGTATTTTCCTTCAAACTGCAAAGGAATATAAGCAAACCTTCTCATTTATTTAGGCTAAAAAATGACATTCCTCTTTACAAAAAATATAAACAGTTTCTGTTTACAGGGTAATTTAACTATGGGTCCCATTAAAAATTTAATCAGGTTTCTGAAAATAAATTTGACACGTGGAGCATCACCAGGAAGCCCAAATAGCAAACATACCCAGACTTGCAGTGAGCCAACTACCCTTTGATTTTAAAAAGTGTTGATATATTCATGCAGATGCTACATTAAAGAGAAAGAGAGTTACAGGGAAGTGCAGGTAAGAACTGCCTTGAAATAATCATCTATAAAAACTAAAGAAGGCAGCAAAGTATAAAAACGCCGGGAGTTTCAGTGGCAGAAACCAGAAGGTAATGGCTGGTCCTAACAATCCACAGGAACTACAAGGAGGAAGGCAGCTGGACATCCAGGAGACACACCTGAAGTTACTCCAGGGAACTAAACACAAACACAAACAGGAACCCAACAGCTTCACGGACCACTCAAACTAAATGCACCTTAAAACTGCATTTTAAATTACTGTGTTTCATACAGTTTTTACAGCATCATTCCATTTTGCCTCTTGTCAAGTAAGAGAGCTGTGCAAGTTTCCTTAGACTTCCCTCAGTTCAGGGAAAGACACATTATGTTCAAGAGAGAAACTGAGAAGTCCCTTTAATCCCCAATATAGAACATCATTGAGGCAAGTCTTTAAACTCAATTGAAAAAAAGCCTACCCATCCCTCCCTCCCTCCCTCCTTCCAGCTATAGACATAGACATTTTTAAGCCTCTATTATATAAATTCAGATACATGGAATACTACTTGATGGTAAGGATCAGAGCACAATCCCTTCCAAATTATCAATGGTCATGGGCAACTGGGGGTACCACCCATAAATAAAATTAATATTCAAATTAAAGCCAGATATTTAAAAACTTGCTAGGCATAGTGGGGAAATGCTCTAGTTTGTGCAAAAAATGTGGAAAATTGAGATCATAAGCTAAATGTAAATATTTAATTCTGTTTCTACTTTCTTTCCCATTAAGCCTTTTCTCCTTGAGATGTTCCACAATCCCCAAATCTACTAATTTCAATGTTATTTTATCTTCCCTTCCTTCCTTACTCTTTCAAAGAAATCATGGAGAGCTAAGCAATCAAATGTTTGACAACAGTTGGGGACCAAAAATGTATCAAAATGAATGGATTATCACTCTGACAAATCAATTTTGGTAAAAAAAAAAATATCCCTCTATGCAGATTAATGTACACAAGTTCATTCAGACAGAGGCTCCTCTGGCTGATACTAAACCTGAGCCCATAACTAGAACAAAGAGCGTTAGAGGGGCCCTTGTTCACCAGCTTATCCCTTAATCCTTGACACACAGTAGTTGCTCAGAAAACATGATGGATGAATTAATGGAAACAATGGATGAATTAATAGCTGTTATTAACCAAAACCAAGAAAAACACGATGCATACTATTTTGGTCAAGTGAAGCTCACTTCTATTTCACTGTTTTGTTTTGCTTTCCAGCCAGCAGATCTGACAGGGGGACTCTGAGCTCCTGACCAAGGGCTCCTGCTACCGTCCCCGCCCAGGATGGGACCCACTGGCCCTGGCTTTGGGGCCCAGGGCCGAGTGTGCCACTGCGTGGTAGGAACCCAGGCACAAAGAGGGCTATGCCCTAGGGGCTAGGAATCCAAAATGTTTTATAAGCACTCCTGCTATTAAAGATGTTACACTGATGAACACACCTCTCTTCTGCTTCTGCCAAGTCTGCCAGCGGCTGAGTCTTCTCCACGAACATAAAACCACATTCGAGGCAATAAGCATCAAAATCTGGGGGTGAGATCAGACTAGTTATCAAGGTCATCTGGTTGCCTGACTGTTTAATTCCTTGGACAAATGTCCTTACTCCAATGCCATCCACCTACCCCTTTCATGCTTCTTTAGCCCGTTAACTTCCAATGGTGTTGGTAACATTTCTCTGCGACCAGTCGAGTTTATGGGAATATGTTTGCCTGGGGATCCTGACTGGCTAGTGTTCCAGCTGTCCAGGATTACTGGGATGATGTCAAAGGCAGACCTTCTAAAGTGTTTAAATTTTGAGATTTCAATGGGAGATTCCAAGGGTTGACTGAACACTACACTCTTCATCATCCAGCAAAACACAACGTTGATGTCCGTGTCTCCATTTTACAGACAGGGACACGAACACTCTTGGATGTTAAGTCACTTGCTGAAAGGGACAAAAATAAGAAGTCAGGTCTGCCAACTCCCAAAGCACTCTCTCTCTACCACCATACACTGTTTTCCAGAGGAACACAGCTCAGTGCACCTGAGCACCAGTGTGTCCATGCTTGCCACGAGCATGCACCCATGCAAACCAGGCACACTCATCCTCTCAAACCGATACTCAGTCACGGGAGGAAAAGCAGCTGTAACTAGGGCAGCCTTAATTTAGAACTGGGACAGGGTGGAGAGCGACACAAGCCAACTTAACTGTCATTTTAATTCTCTTTAACATCAAGAAGATCAAGTCACACTTAAAGCTTCAGAAGCTGAGCATAAAATCGTGGGCTTAGTTGTGACTTAAAGAGTGAAGGGCTTCAACCACAGAGGTCCTGCATCGATCAGCAGCCCCCAGTGAGGTGCTACACAGTCCTCTCCCCAGATCCAATGCCACCGCTCCTGCTGGAATGAGCAGGACTTGCAATGAAGACGGGGGTGGGGGGGGGGGGTGGTGACTGAGTGATAGTAAATGATCATTTTTTTATGAGCCCCGGCCCCAGGGTTTCTGGAGTGGTTTGCTACGTGGTATCACTGAGGTACCAGCTAAGTGATGCTGATGCTGGAAGACAGAAGCTTCCCTTTCCAGCACTAAGACGACTCAGCAAGTCAGGGCCAGCCTTCTTCAGACTACTGCCAAACAGGAGTAACCACTCTGCTAAAATACGAATCAGAAGATATGCCTCTATTTAACTGGCTTCATTTTTTAGAAACATCAAGAAACTTATATTAGTTTTCTTTAGAAAAAAAATTAAACAAGTATGACAGGATGTGAAATTGGAAGTTTTGAATGAAGCATCAAGATGCAATAATATGTCAAAGGGAGGGTACAGATCAAGTGCATATTTTCAAAGGAAAGCATAAATTAAAAATAAACAATCAGCACCAGACAGCTGCAAAAGCCTTCAACGCCCACCTGCACCAAAGCACGGAAGGGCCAACAGCATCGACTGGGAAGGCTTCTCTGGCGCTCGAAGGGGAAGAGGAGGGGGCGCCGGGTCCAGACTAATCCAGGGGCCCTGACTCTGGAAGAACTCCGAGAAGAGAAATTCCTCTGGAGAACGTGTGCCGTGCGCCTCACTAGGACCCCTGCCAGGGCACAGGCTCATGGGACCATCCAGAAAGTTTCCAACAGGCCAGGGAGGCTCAGTGGACTGCTGCCTGGTTCCCACCTGAGAAATCTAGAGACAGAGAACCGGGCTGACTGGCTGCTTTGGAGGCAGGGAAGGAAAACAGCTGCTCCTGCTGCCTGGGGTGGGGCAGAGGGTTTCCCAATCTGTCAAAGCAAAAGACGAGGGTCACGAGGGATTAAATGCTCCCCAAACAGTCCAACCGGAAAAGCAACGGGATCCCGATAGAAAGGGTCCACTTGCAGGGGGGTCATCCAAACAGCGGGGGTGTGGCCACACCAAGGAAGGGCAGGAGAAGGCTCCCAGTGGGGCCTGCAGAAGCAGCGGGGCGACTTCCCACTGCTGCACAACCAGTCTCCAAAACACGGTGCTTAGCTCTCAAATCACGGTGCTGTAGGCCAGCCCTCTGCTCAGGGTCTCTGAGGCCGCCTCTCGGCTGGAACTCAGGACTCCCTTCCATACTCCTCCACACTAGTGGCAAAAGCTGGCTCCCAGCTGTCACAGGACTAAGGTCCTCACTCATCTCACTTCTTCAAGTTGCTTCTTGTCTCTTTTAAGGACTCATCTGATGAGACCAGGCTCAGACAGGACCTTCCTCACATCTGCCAACTACTATAACCCAATCACGGGAGTGACAATCCTGTCACGGTCTCAGCCCCCACCCCACACTCAGGGGAGAGGCAGGAATGTTGGGGACCATCTCAGAAATCTGCCTCACATACCATGAAAGCACACAAAAGAGTCAGCTATAAACACACAGAGACCCAAAGAGTGCAACTTGCAAACCATCCCAGGGCCTCGCCAGGCAAGAAGGGCATTTCCGCCCCCGCCCCCCCCACCATGTGCTCAGGCAGGGGGTGGAAGGATAGATGCTCCCTCCACCGCCCCCAACTCACACACACACACACACCAGCTGGGGGGGGGGTTGGCAGGGCAGGGGATGGGTATAGCCTTCAACCACTGGTTGTGACTGACCAAGGTCCTGTTTACTGCCTGAAAATGAAGAGGCAGGGGATGCTCCACCTAAGCAGGAAGGTGGAGAAACCAGATGAAGATCTGAGTCCAATCCTGCACCCAAGCAGTGGGTTTAGAAGACGTTTAGTTTTCTTCTTTATGCTTCTGAACTTTAAACACCTAATAAATGTATTAAACACATAGTTCTATACCTTATATATTTAAGATAATATTGTAAAATATTATTTACAAAAAAGGTTGGTAATGAGTTTCTTACTAAAATTCCAAAACCAAAACTAAAATCAAAAGCACCCTAGAGGGCTTCCCTGGTGGCGCAGTGGTTGAGAGTCTGCCTGCTGATGCAGGGGACACGGGTTCGTGCCCCGGTCCGGGAAGATCCCACGTGCCGCAGAGCGGCTGGGCCCGTGAGCCATGGCTGCTGAGCCTGCGCGTCCGGAGGCTGTGCTCTGCAAAGAGAGAGGCCGCAGCGGTGAGAGGCCCGCGTATCCCCCCCCCCAAAGAAAAGCACCCTAGAATTCACTGCTGGGTTTTTATGAACTTGGGCTCATTCAAAGAAGTAAAGCTACCTCTGGCCCAGATAAAGAAGACAGGTCTAAACATACAGGATATGGCTTTGTGGCTGACGTCGCATCACTGGCTCCTTTCTGCTCTGGGCAAGCTTCCACCTGAACGACGTCGACAAGGACCGGTGAGTATTTCCAGCAGGTGCCCTGCTCCCCAACGCCTCAGAACACACATCTCATCTGCACAGTAATTTCTTAACTGGAATTCAGCCCTCAGTACCACCCAGTGCAGACATGAGGACTGGCCCTCCAAGTATCTTGGAAAATAGGATGTGTACACACATGCTGTTAAGTGCAGTATCATCTACACAAATATAAAAAACTAGTCTGTTGTAGAAGATTGGCTAGACCCATTTGTGGATAATGTTCCATCTCAAGGGGCTCCCTGGGCAGTGGCATCAGAGGCCCGTTCGTTCTGTGTCACAGCACGGCCATCAGACAAGCTTATCCAGGGAGCAAGAACTCAGCCTGGTGCCACCAGTGCTAAAGAGTAGATTAGACAGGAAAATGGAAGCATTTCTTACTTCAAACAAAAGAACTGGATCAGAAATATCTTCTTTTTTCCCCTGCTTTAGGTAAAAATGACATAAGCCAACATAATCAACAGGTAACATTTGCTGGTGTGTTGAAAGAGCCAGGAGCAAGCAGGGCTTCAGGGGAGCCACTGCCTGTGACCCCATGAAGGAGGGACAGGAGGCCAGGGCATGGTCCGTAGAAACGAAGCCCCGGGTCAGAGAGGTTTCCTTGCCAGCCTTAGAGAAAGCAGGATGGCTACGCAATTTCAAATTACAGCTCCAGGAATGACTGTTACTATTTTATAATTTAATTTTTCCACAGTTCTCATTCTTGTCCTAAGTTATCTCCCAAATTTAAGGTATTTTCAAAAGTCCAAAACACAGAGCAAGTAAGCAACAGGGCTGAGGTAACGCATATGACTCCTGGTGGTGTGTTCACTGCTGTGGACCCCGGGGCAAGGACGGCCCCAGACCAGAGGCCCCCCCTGCCCCCCGCCCACTCACCATACACCAGAGCAGTGACCAAGGGTGACTGTGTCCTGGTGACTCTGCTCCCACCACCCCGTTCATGCCCCTGGCAGGAGGCCCAGCACAGGACTCATGGAGGAGGTGGACAGAGGCACTAGCGGGCACCTGCCATCTCCTGGTCTGGTTTAGCGCCTCCCACCTCTGACGAGAGCAGGAGCCAAAGCCCTCAAGGCTGCGGAACGTCTCCCACTGGTGTCAGTGTGTTTCACAAGACGAGAATCCATCTTCCCAACCAATCTCCTAAACAAGGATTCATAGTTAAGACACAGAACAGCTCCGTTGAGGAGGTTCAGAGAATACACACACACACACACACACACACACACTCCCTCTCTCTCTCTCTCTCTCTCTCTCTCTCTCTCTCTCTCTCTCTCGCTATCTCGTTACCACAGAAACACTGGAATCTATTGATACAAAAGCAGAACCTGAGGATAAGGGTCAGTCCTGCGTGGAGAGCATGGATCCAGATCCATCACAGGCACATGAAGGGAGTAAAAAAAGGATGCCGGGAGGGGAGGGCACAAGTGCAGGATGCTCGTCCCAAGTCTGGCTCCAGTGAGACCCTGTATACACGCGCCGCCAGCAGGCAGGGCTGGGACGGGGCCGAGGGGAGTGCGTATTCCCCATCAGCAACATCCTCTCTGTTTTTTGCCAAATTACTGTCTTCTTAGTCTCATGTAAAGCTCTATGTGAGTGCATTTTTCAGTTGCTGTCCTAAAGAAAAGGCACTCCTAGATTAAGTCACCCCATATTTTATACTAAGTATAAAATAAGCTACAAGGATATATTGTACAGCACAGGAATTACAGCCAATATTTTATAATAAATGGAGTACAACCTTTAAAAATTGTGAATCACTATATTGTACACCTGAAACATATAATATTATAACTCAACTATGCCTCAATTTTTAAAAAGCTGTAGAACACTATATATAGTGTATCATTTATGAAAAAAGATAAATATGCTTATACAAAAACAAGAATAGCCACCCCTAAGCATTTCCCAGGTGGCATTCCTGAGCAGCTGGGTGCATTCCCACTGTCCCCACCTTGTGTGAATATGGCACTCCTTTGTCAGGAGAAACCTATTAACACGTCAGCAAACAGCGCTAAAGGCTGGTGGGACACAGCTCAGGAAAACCCAGACAGGAACTACTGAGGTGCTGACTGCCACTCTGTCTCCACCACTAGTCCAGCTCATGCTTCTCGTCACCAGAGAAACCCAACTGGGCCACTTTCCACTGACACTGGAAGACAGTACTTAGCAGACTTGGAAAGCTGCCTCCAACTTAACGGTTAAGAAACCTGGACTCATCCTCTTGAATTCCTCTGAGGGATTATTAGTAGCTTACTTCATTGCCCAAGCTCCTAATAAGTGTATTTTCAGAAAGAACTGGTAAACTATAGGGCCTTTAGAGGATACTTACAGTTAAGGACTATTCTTTGTTTTCAAACTCATACACCCTTCCTACTCTGTTCCCATGTATTCATCACCTGTTGCTAGCACGTTTCATTTTACCTAGTAGATTCCAGATATCTACTTTGCACAAGAATACTTGGTTATAAAATACCCTTACAACAACTTGGAGCTCATGATAATGAAAAAACAGTACGATCCAAAGCTGAGTGAGGGTGCACCGAAGTATCTGGAGGATGCAGATGCATGTAGCCCCTGGAAGAACCCACCTTCAGCCTAGGCCTCAGGAATTCCCACAGATACAGTTCTAAGAAATATAAGCTCACATTAAAAAAAAAAATTGCATAACAAACAAGAAACAAAGCTCTATGAATGATAGCCAGCAGAAGCATAAAGTTGAATAAGACCCACAAAGACTTCAGAAATGAAAAGTATCAGATCCAGAAGGTAAAATTAGTATGTTAAAAAGAAGGGATTTGGAAACTCTGTATAAGGAGCAAGACATAATTTTTAAAAATGACCAATCCAATTTGAAAAAGTACCCAAAAAAACTTCTAAAATGAAAAATATAATAAATTAAACAAAACTTTATTGGATGGATTTAGTAATATATTGACACAGCTCAGGAGTGACTAGAAGACATTATCCAGAATGAAGCACAGAAAAACAAAAATGAAAAACACAGAAGAGGATGAGCCATGGAGGACAGAGTCAGAAGGAATAACAGCAAATAACCGGAAACAAGAAAGAACAAGGCAGGGACAGTACGTGGGGAGGCAGAAGCTGAGGATTTTCCAGAACTGTTGAAAGACATCAGTCCACAGATTTGGGAATCTCACAAAACATGGAGGAAAAGAAGGTGAAGGTGTGTGGCGGGGTGCTGGGGAAGGCAGGAGTGGAGGAAGAGGAGGAGGTTGAGGAAAAGGAATCTATGCAGATGTATTATAGGGAGAACAGAGTATCATATATGAAGACCTTAAAAACAGCTGGAGAGAAAAACTGCCCAACAACTGTAAACACCACTTTCTTTCCAGGGGCCCCTCATGTGCCTCCAGGACTATGCTTCTTGCCACCCTCTCCAAAACTGTCACTTGCCCCTTAGAGGTGGCCGTAGGAGACCTCAGAATGTCTAAGGAAACACCAGCAGTAGATCCTGTAACCCTCAGGTCCCTGCAGGTTCTCTCCAAGATGAAGCTTCCCTGGGTTACACAGGGGACTTCTTGGAGGAGTAACCGGTATGTTATTTACATGGATCCTACAAGGGGAGTCATCCAACTAGAAAAAGTGGAACAAAATTTGTCCCTGAACTTAGTGAACAGTGGTCACCCCCGGGGGTCCCAGATGAGGAAAACTTGAGAATCTGCCGAGGTTCATGCTCTTTGTTCTATGAGCAATAAAGTCTCTAACCCAGGAGTCTGGGGTCTTCTGCCAGCATCCCTAAAACTGGTGACTACAGTAGAACTCAGACTCTTCACAGATCTTGACCAAAACAACCCACAAGAAAATGGGCAAAAAGCCCTGAAGAGGCATTTCACATAAGAAAAACCAGAACCAATAAACATAGCAGGTAGATGCCAATTAGAGCTGCAGTGAGTCATTATTTCACCCTCGACAGCCTGACAAAATCAGAGTCTCACGGTGCTGGCGAGGCACAGAAGGAACTCACCACTGGTGAGTGTAAACTGGCACAGGCCCTTTGGAAAACACTTCACAACTGTCTATCCCCGCATCCCAGCAACATCATTCATGGCAGGTACACGAGTGACTCTCTTGCACACGGACACCGAAAGGCTGCCCTTGCTTTACACAGTTCAGATGTGAAGAAACTTCAGTGACCACAGTTTAGTTAAATAACACCATGCCTAGCAACAGGGTTCAGATTGCAGCCGTCAGGGTGTGTAACTGTACCTGCAGGAAGCACCAGCGGACAGCCAGCTCCTGGGCCCACAGGTCGCTGTGTGATCAGCCGATGAGGAGGATGACCGGGACCAGTCACAGCACTTCTGGGAGCCGCCGCGACACCCAAACAGCCGAGCGGTAGCTGCTGTGCCCGCCTCCCAGGGACACACAAGATGCTCCCCAGAGATGGGTAATCAGAAGAGAGAACCAGCCACTAAGATAAAAGCAAATGGAAGTGACCATGCCTGAAGTGAGATGTGACTCCACCATAAACGGAGGCACAGAAGAAACAGCTGCGGGGGCCGGGGAGACGGGCAGCCAGAGGGACCCGCCAAGGTAGCCTGGCGTCACAGAGAAGGGGTCGGGGACAACTGCAGAAGCCAAGACAGAAGTTAGGAGTGACCTGCTCCTACTGCCTAAGGCAACAGAGAGACACTGTTCCATTTCTTTACTCAGAAGAAACCACCATACCTTGGAGTCCCCACCATGTCCGGGTCTCACCGTGTCCGTGTGAGACAGGGACTCGGAGACTTGTCCAAGCCACATGGTGGAGCTGGAATCCAAAGCCAGTTCTCCAGACTCCAAGCCATCCTCTCTGCCCACCCGCCCACAGCCAGCCCAATCCTCTGGCAGGAAGCATGGATATTCCCAAATCAGAATCCATCACAAAGAGCAACGGCAAGGAACGGGGCATCTTCATGGGAACATCACCACCGGATTATTAACCCATAGCCAGGCCAGGTCTCACACTCCTGCCTCTCACAGAAGGAAAAAATCTGTCTTCTACACAGTTTCCTTACCTCTGAGTACGCAGCTGCTCACTTAAAGACGACGGATACTCTGCTTTAAAGCATGGCCTTTCCTTTGTCATCTTCTGCTGACATAGTCTACAATGCTCTCCCAGAATGAAACAAAATCCCCTTCAGCCCAGGCTCTGCTGTCTGGTCCCTCCAGCCCACATGGATTCCCCCCACCTTCGATCCTTCTGTTTATGTGGAGCTGCTTTAAACTGAACCCACAGTCTCCTTTGCAGCAAGAAAGCCCCTTCTGATCTTTCTTCCTCTTTCCTTTTCATATCTGTTTCCCTTATCTGATACTTAAAGAAGAAAAATGCAGAAGATATTAAAAAGTCTCAATTCCCATTTAGAGTCTTTAAGACATTTTTACTTAGAGAGGGAACCTCACACGTGTCGGCTCGTGTTCTGGTACCTGGTGATGGGATGCATGTTGCCAACCGTCTGCAGAAAAGGGTTTCCAAAGGTTGCACAGAACAGGAATAGTGCCGGAGCACAAGGTTCAGTGTTCTTCAACAACACCATTTATAACAGTATGCTGCACCATGTTCCATGTAACTGAGGGGAAAAACCATGGAGTAAAGTAACTTAAACAAAAACCCTCTTAGTGTCCTTTCCAGTATATAAATTGTAAACATTCTTATCACACATCATCAGTTGATAGTGGCCACAGATAAACGCAGAAACAGAATTCACGCACAGCCAAAATTTAAAGCTCCACATAACACCCTCAGCACTCACACTCGTGTCAATACAAGCAAATAACCCTGACTCATACACCAAACTCTGCTGTTGCCCTTCATTCTCACACAGTTCCTCCAAATTCTTTCTACAACAGCAGACGCTTGCTGTGTCCACTGACCGACAACCACCATCTGGACATGAAGTCCCTGCAGGACAGAAAGGACCCACCCCATGGGGCCTTGGGGAGCCGTCTGAGGAGGTTGGGGCTCAGCCTGTGGACCTGGGGCCGCTCCAGGGACGACCACCCGTTCCAGGGACGATGTCCTACAGCTGAGCTAGCTCTCGGAGGCCCCTGGGGAAGTCGGAATCCGCCCGAAGCATCGGGAAGACCTGTTCCTTAAGCAGATCACCTCCACAGGCTGGGCCTGGCAACCCTCCCCGCGGGCAGTCCCTCCCAAGATGGCCGAGAACACGTGAGAAGCGAGCTCCAGAGCTGGGCCCACTCTGCCAACAGCAGGAAGTGACTTCATCTTTTCGCCAAGATATATCTGTCTTCTGTAAAGAGTGATTAAGAATTAAGAATTTATGGGCTTCCCTGGCGGCGCAGTGGTTAAGAATCTGCCTGCCAATGCAGGGGACACGGGTTCAAGCCCTGGTCCGGGAAGATCCCACATGCCGCGGAGCAACTAAGCCCGTGCACCACAACTACTGAGCCTGTGCTCTAGAGCCCATGAGCCATAACTACTGAGCCTGCGCACCATAACTACTGAAGCCCACACGCCTAGAGACCATGCTATGCAACAATATAAGCCACCGCAATGAGAAGCCTATGCACCACAACGAAGACCCAACACAGCCAAAAATAAAATAAATAAATTTTTAAAAAAGTAATACTGTCAGTGAATGGATCTGTATAAACATATGTACCTTCACATGCACTAAGACTTAGTAAAAAAAAAAAAAAAAAAAGAAAAGATGAGATAAGAATTTACTAGATGGCCATCTTGTATATCTATGAGCTTAGTACTTACATTACTAACATTTTTTTTAATGATTTAGTGGCCGGAATGAACCTCATACACAAAAATTTGGTAATACTCAGGCCAATAATTAGTCTTCACTTGTGGGTGTGTAAAGAAATTAGTACAACTTAAACTCAAATAAGAGCATTTTATAAAAAATTTTCACAAAATGCACCTCAATACAGTCCTAAGAGCTGGTTAATAATCAGGGCCAACACGGAGGCGATTTAGGAATTTTAGAAGATGTGACACCAACTGATAAAACTAAGTCACTTAGTAGTAATAGCACAAAACCTATGTGATGTGAAAGTTTGAGTCAAGATCTAAAGAAAACAAAAGGCAAGCTGGTCCTAGGAGCAGAAGCATGTTTTTCCATAACCTTTTTGGAAAACTTACAAAATATTTGGTACTTTAGTGACAGTTCAAAGGCTTCTCAATATTTTCAATATTACCCAAAGATTTTACTTTCTAGCTCAGATTTGCCTACTGTGCTTACCTAGAACTTCTATACAGTATACAGTACTAATTTCAGAGAGGTTTGAGGCCAGTGGAATAAATTATTTTAACTGTTATGTTTTCTTAGAAGTATCAAAAACACATTTTAGTATAATTACAAATGTTTCAAAATATTATTTTAGTTGCTAATTATCTTGAAATTAAACCTCCTTCATTGTGGAATGCCCCATGTATTTATCATGAATTAAAACAAACCAAAACAAAACAAGAAACCTGTTTCATTAACCTGTCTCTGATTCTTACAAAGTGAGAGAAGCATATGTGCCTGAGTGTGGGGACGTCTGCACACACACATACAAGCACACATGCACATACACACACACACACACACACACAGGTACTTCACTTTTCCTCCCATTAATTCTGATCTTTCAGCTCTCTATGTGTATTAATACCTGCCCACCTGGCTGGCAGATCTTTTCACAATGTACTCTTCAAGATTAAAAAAATGTGCCCTTCAAGATTAAAAAAAAAAAAAAATCAGCAATTTGAAAACAGACAATGACAACCCTAAGGAGGGCTGGAGGGAGAAAGAAAGGAACTAAGGGTAAGACCCAGACAGACAGACAGAGACGCTCAAAGAAATAGCTTCCCACCAGGGTCTGGGCTATGCAGCCAATCAGGCAGGTACACGCAGCTCTTCACTTCTGCAGACTTGCTTAGCATCGCAATCGGCTGTCTGCCCAGGAGGATGAGGTAATGTCTAGGTTTACTGCCAAAATCTCTCTAACTGGCAGGACACATTGGGTAAATATTTCTACCACAGGAGACCACATTCATTCGATGCTGCTGCCAGTTTTATTATTGTTATTATGCTCATTAATAGTAATACTTAACCACTGTACCTGTTTAAGACTGAAGATGGGAAAGTCAGGGTTTTGCTGAAACCACGTTAGCAGGTATGGGAGGAAAAGAGTCAGCCTCCCGCCCCACTCCCTACCCTCCAGTCTCCCTGAACGATGAGGGAGGCAACTCTGGCCTCCTGCAATCCCTTTCACACACCCTGGGTCGCACACAGACCCCTCTCCCCCTGCCTGCAACTGCCTGTCCTAGTGGCTATAAATCTGGAAACTGCTGGGGTTTCCTCCATTTCATCCTCTCGGTGAGAATGGGAGAGGGTCTTGAAACCTACTTCAAGCTGCTTTGATAGTTGTAATATCTGGAAACACAGCAGATTGCCAAGTTTCTTCTCCTGTCCAGAAAACAATCTAAATCTGCTCCACCATCCATTTTTGACAACCTGCTTTATGGCCTCACAAGTTACAGCACCACAGTGCGGGGACCCACGGGCCTCCCTTGATGGTCCATCTCTGCGGTTACGTCAACAATGCACATTTCTGCTGTAGCAGATCAGCTTAGAGAAGAAGCATTGGCAGAAATGCTCAAGGCTTCTTTAATTTAAACGTTCCCTGTTGTTACTGGATGAGGCCTCTGACATCAGCCTTAGTTCAGTTAAAAAGACAGGACTTCTGCTCTGGGAGTCAGCACCTAAGTGCCCATCTTCACACAAGTTCACGAAGGACCCACTACAAGGCACAGTCAAAGCCTTCACCAGTCTCACCTCCGCTCACCAGAGAGTGGGGAATAATGTTCCTCTCCCACAGGTATTATTCCAGGAAGGGGCAAGAAAGTGTGATATCGAGGCAAAATCTTCCCCTAAAGGCACTGAGGGCAATTTGTGTGTGAACCGCAGGAACAAACACCTGAGGCCCGAAACCCTCCATCTGCGTCTGCACTCTGACATGCCTACATTGCCGCATGGGGAGAGGGAGCCAGGAGCCCACTCCCCACATGTGCCAAGGGTCTTGGTCAGGGCTGCCCAGCCCAGCCAGCTGCTAAGACCACGTGCACAGTGGTTCCTGAATGTTTTTTAAAAGAGCAAAACATCCTCCATACAGAAAGAGTCTCAAGTCATTCCTAACTTGTCCAAATTTCAGAGTCTTGGACAACATGTCTATACACCAGAGGTGTGCCTCTGAGTGGGAAACCAAACTTCCCTATGAATCAGGAAAGTAATGGAAGGTAATCCATTGTCAACGGGAACAGGAACTGGAGGTGGGAAGCAACGGGACTAAGGTGCTGTCTTTCACATCATCCCCCCTTATCCGAGTGGGATATGTTCCAAGACCCCAGTGGATTCCGGAAACCGCAGATAGCACCGAACCCTAAATACTCTGTGTTTTCCTATATATACTTACCTGTGATAAGGTTTAACTTATAACTAGGCACAGTAAGAGAATATCCGAATTACCAGCATCACTACTCATGTGTCTTGGGGCCATTATTAAGTAAAATAAGAGTTACTTGAATACAAGCACTTGGATACCATGACAGCCCATCTGATTGAGATGGTTATTAAGTGACTAACAGGCAGGACAGGGGCACAGAGGGTGATTCACATCCTGGGAAGGAGGGCACACAGTTTTGTCAAGCTACTCCAACGGTGCGCAACTTAAAGCTCATAGATTGTTTATTTCTGGAATTTTCCATGTAATATTTTTGGACCACGGTTGACCACAGTAACTGAAAACACAGAGAGCAAACCTGTGGATGAAAGGGGACGACTGCGTCACTGGCAGAACAGAGAGCTGGCTGCTCGTCCCAAGAAGAACATTGGAAGGAGAGCTGAGAATGAAAGAGGAAGGGCCCAGGAGGGTCCCCATGGCTGGGAAGGCACGTGGGCAGAAGGGTTTCTTCAATGGCCCCCTCACCAGGGCTTCCTCTATCCTGACAGCTGAAAGAACCTCTCCTGCCCCCACCTCCAACCCCCTAGCTGACAAAATACTTCTCATCATAGCTTTGGTTTTTAGAAGTCATCCTCCTTTCTTCCCCAGAGGGGGACTTTTGCCACATGAAAGAAAATTAAGGCTCCCCAAATGTGTTTTGATCTCATGTTATGACAAGAAAGGTTGAAAGTGTACAGCATTCACCCTTTTAAAAATGCTAAAAGACCCCTTTTTAAAGCAGTGATGAAGAGAAGCGATAGGAAGTTCCCAGGAGCTGAGAGCCTAAACTTTACTTAGACCGGAGAACACCCAGTATGAGGCGGCGACAGGCTGGATGGAAATTACTGATTAATTGAACATTAGAGCTTTAAAACTCATCGTTTCATCCTACTTAACTGCGTTTCCTGAACATATGCACATTTTTAATGTTTTTTTAAACTAATAAAAACACAGTCCTAAGATTATTAATGAAGAGGCTGGATCCCATGCTGCCTGGTGACCATGTCCCGGCGGTGCTGCAGGCCTGGCCGCCTCCAGACGTGCTGGAGCAGGTGGCTGTGCACCTGACCTTCTACACACCGGCTTCAGCCCGGGCCAATGGAACACAGCAGCGTGGCCGTAACCACCACAAACCTTGAAATCACACTCTCCCCCGAACTCCCAATTCCTTTACTGATCTCAACACGGAGACCTCGACTCGAACACCAAAACCAAGAGTCAAACTCGTGTGATGTCTTTCTCTCTGAGACCATCACATGATGGGACCCAGTTCAGTGTGGACTCGAGTCCCCTAACTCTAAACACCCCCAATTTAACTGGACACATTAAAGCTGAATTTCTATCTCCTAGATTCTTTATCTCCACTGGAAACATGGCTTAACTTCCACAGGAAAGATTCAGGTCGGATGGAAAGGTCAACAAAAGACTTGTGAAGCATGAGGCTGCACTACTGACTGTGAAACCTCAGCCCATGAAAATCTTTTACTAGAATTGAGAGTGAGGATGGGGGGCACCTGGGTCACCCCGACCTCCACACAAAGACCCCACTACACTCATTCTGGGTAGGGAGGCCGCCCGACTTTAAGGTGGTTGTTTTCCCACGATCTTAACAATCTCCTCTAATTCCTGACAGTCTTCAGGACTCAGGACTCATTTCCCTGTGCTTCACAGATGGCGCGTCCCTCATTCCCTGTGGGGCTCCCCTCCCACAATGGAAAAGGCAGAGACCCTGTCCAGCCTGCTGCACACCATGTAGGGACGTTAACGATGAAGGGTCGAGATGTGCTGTGTTGATATGAGACTGTTTTGTTACAAATGTCTACCTGGAAGGCACCTGGGATAATTTTAAAATTCCAAGAATTATTTTTTCTGGGACCCAAGCCTGGTGGCTGGTGGTCACTGACTCTCATAGAATGCATCCATCATGTTCACTTACAAGCATGTGTGTGTGTCCAGCTTGAAGACAGAGGCTTTGGTCAGATGCCCTAAGACAGACACATTTAAAGCTGAATCAGTACTTTATATGTTTGAAAACCACTGAATCTAATTCGTGTACTTCCCTGGTGGCGCAGTGGTTAAGAATCCGCCTGCCAAATACAGGGGTCATGGGTTCAAGCCCACGTCCGGGAAGATCCCACATGCCGTAGAGCAACTACTGAGCCTGCACTCTAGAGCCCGCGAGCCACAACTACTGAGCCCGTGTGCCACAACTACTAAAGCCTGTGCGCCTAGAGCCCATGCTCTGCAACAAGAGAAGCCACTGCAATGAGAAGTCCACGCACCATAACGAAGAGCAGCCCCTGCTCACCGCAACTAGAGAAAGCCTGTGCACAGCAACAAAGACCCAACGCAGCCAAAAATTTAAAAAATAAATAAATTTATTTAAAAAAAAACAAAAGAACCTAATTTGTGTCTGTTTCCTTTAAAGATCAGTAGTGTGGAAAGTGTAATATAGTAACCTGTGGTTAAGATGCTAACCTTTGATTTTACAGCAGAAGCAGTGCTGGAGTGTACCGAGGTTTGTATATAGGCAGTAATAAAGTTAATGTCACAGGGCCCAAAGGTTGAGTTTTATACCCATTTTACAGACAAGAAATAGGATCTAGAACTAAAGGGCAAGAAAATGGATCTCCTCTTTCTCAGTCCAGTATTAGGGGACAGTGTGAAGGTCTGTGCCTTCTCAGCCAAAGCTGATGAGCACATTGGTGCTCTTGGGTCACTGGCTGTGCAGGACAAAGGGGCTTGCATTAGTCACTGACGGAGAAAAAGAGGTGTTTCCACCACCAGTTTGTGGATGGCCAGTGGTTTGACTGGCTGTATCAAGCACCGCATACTATCTTTTATGCATATAACAACACAATAGAGATCACTGACGTTGCTGCATAGTTCTGACCCCGATTCACTGTCAGTCCACAGCAGAGTGAATACAGGTGGACAGGCATCCAGGGAGGACTCAGACATGCAGTTCGTCATTCTGTAAGGTTCGCGGCCCCACAGGCCAAATCTGGCCAGGAAAAGGTCATGTTTATGTTCCTTCAATGGTGGGGGTGACTCTCGGAGACCCAGGTGTTCGTTCAGAAGGTGAATCTCCGTGTTTCTCCCCCACGTTTCTGAGCTCCAACCAAGCAGCAAAGCCTGAGGGATGCCTGCAGCCAAACGCCCACCTGCAGGCATCCTGCAGGTAAGAGGGGTGAACGGCCGACCAGGCTGGATGGGCGCCAGGCCACCATGGAGGCCGGTGCCATGCTTCCTGGAGATGGGGACCAAAGTCTGTAAGTTTGCTGAGCTGGAGTCTGGCTGGGAAATGGAAGAAAAATGACTGCCCTCGTAGAAATTTTACAAAGGAAAAAAAGGTCTTTATTTAAAACAGAATTACAAAAATTAAAATGACTAATAAACATAGGAAATAGTCACTAAGTCATCTAGGAAATGCAGAATGAAGCCTCAGTGTAACACCACTGCCGCCCCCACTAGCGGCTGAAGGATGAGGCCTGAGGACACCAGGTGCCACCCGGCTTGCGTCTGCCGCCCCAGGGGACGCCGACACCACTTGGCCCCCGCAATTCTGCTCCCATATTCCCAGAAAAACCCAGTTCGAGGGAGCTCCATAGGTGGCTGGTCCAGTTCTGCTACTGCTTTTTTTTGGGGGGTGAAATTCACATTAATATAAAATTAACCACTTTAAAGTGAACATTTCAGTGGCATTTAGTACAGGTATTCAATGTATAAAAAATACAGGGTTTGATATATGCACTTTTCTAATGTATACACTAATTTAATAAAAAATTTAAAAACAGAGAGACAAAATGGGAATGAGGGCTCTTTCCTTGCTTCCAGCCCTTGGAGAACGCCTACTGCAGACGGGGACAAGGCACATGCGGTACTTCTTCTTTTGCCATCTCTCTGTCCTTTCTTCACTCTCCCTGGCAGAACAAGCTTTGGTCACTTTTGGTTACATCATATCCCTTCTCCTGAACAATTTATGGGTTTTCTGTGCATGTGACAAAACCCATCTGCAACCTTTTCCACACGGCTTTTGTTTTCAGTCAGCTGCAAGTACACGTCCAATTCTTTGGAGAAAGCAAACTGTCTCATTCAGTTCAGGGACAGCTCATAAAAAAGTAATAATAACCAAAATAAATGTGTAGCAAAATTATTTTGTATGTGAAAATCACCTATAATGTCACATATCCCCAGGAACTACGTCAGCAACATGCAAGAGCTTTCATACCTGGCACTGGCCATGCTAACAGTGCTCAGGGTGCCTGGGGAAATAACGGTGTGTATTTGGTAACTAATTCCTCATTAGATGGTCTCCAAAGCTCCATCTGGTTAGTATTTGGAGAGCAGATAGTGAGGTTAAAATTCAGTTTCCAGGATTACTTCTTAGTTCTTGATCTTTCCAAGTGGCTGGCACATTCCAGACCCTGGGTAATTATCAACAGCTACTTCAGCAGAGGCAGCTTCTGGATTACTACAACACTAAGCCAGGAGAAAAGAAGGGAAAAGGCTCCCTTTAAAGCAATTAATAAGACTTTATCTTTTTGTATTTTCAATCACAATTGATGATTCCTGTTCTTCTTTTTTGTGGTGATATTATTTATCCTGGGTCCTTAATATAAAAATTATATCACACAGTACTCTCTGACGTATGGGGAAAATTATTACATTTCTAGCACTGAAGCACCTAAGCCTGTCAGCAGTGAGAACCCAGTGAGTGGGCAGGGCACCCAGGCGTGCTGGGCCAGGTTAACCCCAGGGTTAACCTAAGAAGTCAGGCCACTGCGGGAGCACAGCCGGAGTCCAACCTCAGCCTCCATCTGCAGAGACCTTGCTCCTCAGGGCTGCGTGCAAATCACCTCATCTGTCCAGCGAGCAGTCATGGGTTAGGGTCTCCTCGTCCACGCTTCTTCAGCCAGACGCCCTCTTCCCCGGAGGCAGTGAGCCCACCCAGCTCAGGACGGCTGTGGAAGGAGTCGGGGGACAGCTGGACATGCTCAGGACTGAAGCCAGTTCCCCGCCGGCAAGACACGTCTGCCTCTGGCCCTAAGACCCGCACTCACTGCGTCCAGGTCAGATCTCCTGGGAAGGCTGACAGGGCTTCACCAAATGCTGGATTTCTGCTCAGGTGATCGCTGTGTGTTCTTCCTTGGATGCTGATGCTGGCCGCGCCCCTCTGGCTGACGTGGCGACAGCCTGGACATAGGGGATGTGGGTGTGTATGCAGCTGAAGTGACTTTCTATGTTCTACTTCAGGTCCTTTGTTTCTGACACGTGTCATCACATGTCATGGCCCAAATCTAACTTAAAAAAAATTATTCTACATTATGAAGCTCTATTCAGGATGTTGTTAATTAAGAGGAAAAATTTGAAAAAAAAAAAAAGGAAAAATTTGAAAATACTGAACTTTTACATGATAGTAAATATTTACACAATATTTTTAGTAATTTTATTTTGGTATAAGTTACTCTATGATTCCCTCCTTTGCCAAAGTAATCAAATAATTCCCCAATGAGAATAAGAAACCTAATTTGATTTTCCAAATTACAATTACATAGTTATATGTCAGACTCATTTGAAATAGAAATCAATAACCACAGCAACAACACTGCACATGGCATTCTAGCCCCAGGGGCAGAAATGGCCGGAGCCCCCGCGTGAGGTGATACATGTGCCTGGGACAGTCGGCTGGACCCAGAAGACCCAGCCATGAGAGCCGAAGTGAGTGCCTGCGTGGTTTGACAGTGTCTTACCCCAAGTAACTTTCAAGGCAAGGAAGCCATATAATCTCATCATGAGAGATTATTTTCCCTAAAATAAAGAAGCCAAAAAAGCACCTAACCCTGCTTGTTAGAACAAATCTTTAGTTTTTTAAATCCTGAAAAGTACTATATGATGAAGTCCACTCTTTAAGTCATTCACCTTGACACCTATCGGTCTACTGTGCTTCCTGTGAGTCCGCAGCTCCTGTCTGCACGCGTCCCCTCCACGCGGGCCTCTGTGCTCCCTGAACACTCAGCATCAGGGATGATGACACAGAGCTGCCCCTCCGAGGCCCAGCCTCTCTCCCTTTCCTTCCTCAGTCCCCGGATGACCCCAAACCCGCAGCCACATCAGACTCTACTCCAACCACAGCCTTCAAAGCTCTGGGAACAGTTCTTTCCTTCCTCCTGAGGTCTGGGCACCCAAGTTTCTATTTTTAAAAAGGCAAAATCAGAGGATATTGGTTTAGACCTTGTTAGGAGGTGAGACATTTACAAAGAACTTCCCGGAATCTCCGAGCTCAGGGGCTTGGCTTATCTTGGTCGCCACTCAAACCAGCATCATGAAGGCAGGCCAGGCCACCCAGCGCCACTGCAGAAGATCCTCATCCAGAAACCTCTGAAAGGCCCAGGCAGCTCTCCAGGCAGAGGGATGCACAACACTAGTGACTCCCAAGCTTTTCTCGCGGAAAACCTGATGCTGAACTTGGGGTCTAATAATCCACTGCTGTGGCTCTTTTGAAACAGCCCACTCGGCTATGGGGGCTGTCACCACACCCTCAGAGCAGCCTGTGACCCTGCAGAAAGCACATACATGCTGGCATCACAGCAGCCCGAGGGCCACGTGGACAGCAGGCACAGAGCCCACGAGGGCATGGCGCTCCAGAGGGTGAAGTCTGAGCAAAGCCTCGAAGCAGGATGGGTGCTGAGCTGAGGGGTGGGGGGAGGGGAGTCCTCCATAAGCCAATCAGTGCAAGGGACTCAGGAGATCACAGAGGGATGAGGGGTGCCGGGGAGTCAGGTGGGGGCCACTGCCAAGGGGCTCATGTGTGGTAAGCAACACGGAGCCTGGTGAGGATTCCAGGCGAGGAACTGGCACAGCTGGACTGTTTTCCAACCAGAACCCTGGCTGATGGTCAGAGGGGATGGAAGGAAAACAGGAGTTGGGGGCTCACCCAGGGTGGCATATCTCAGCCTGGATGTGCATGCTCACCACCGGGGCCCATGTTCAAGGGAGGAGTGGGATGCTGTGGGTCTGAGGGGGGTGCCCAGGGTTCCGGGCTCCTAACAAGGTTCTCAGATGACACAGAGCCACCAGGCCTCGGGGAGAGAGCGCACAGTCCGAGCCCAGGCAGTCAGGGAGGAGGGGACACTGCCTTGTCCCTATGCTGTTCCCCTGCACCCGATTCTTAGAAGTGGGTCCAGAGCAGGACAGAGGGAGCCCAGGGGGTCTGTGAACAGTGGATGAAGGGAACGCGCCTTTGGTGCCCCTGGCTGGCCTGAGACGGGGCATCAGAGCCAGGGACCAAGGAAAAGCCACTGCCGTCCCCCCAACCACAGTGCCTGCACTGATGTGAAGGATGCCCTAGCTTGCCCCTCATGGAGGGCGTGTGCCTTTCTCCCTCCTAAATGTGCGCATAAGCTCACCAAGAGGAATGATGACCTGATGGTCAGAACAGTGGTATCACATCTGTACCTGAACAGCCCCTGGGCTCACCACCTCGCTTCCAGACCACAGCTTTTCTCAGCTATGAAAAAAGGGGGGCTGGACTAGAAAATGCCTCCAGTCCTCTGTCCATAGTCCTAAAGCTTTCGAAAGCCCCCCCCTGCCCTAAGCACCCACCCATAGGCTGCTCTGCCTGCTCAGTCGGCTTCACAGCTCTCAGCCTCCAGGTGGTGCACAAACTACTCTCCCCAGAAGCATTCCTGCTTCCGCACTGGTTCTAAGGGTGGATGGGTGGGTGGGGAGGAGCTGCGGTGCTACTTTCCCAGGCAGGCCTGTTTCCCATCCACAAACACCTCTTCCTGGGAACATCAGAGCCCCTGCTTCACCCAGACCGAGGAAAGGAAATCTAACACCATAGCCATCTTGCTGGAAGGCAAAATGGGTTCCCCTCTTGGGGAAAATCAGGGCACAATCAGGGTTTCTCACTCCTGGTGTTCCTTCTTTTATTCTTTACCTCAGAAAAACTCCACCAAATTATTAAAGCATTAATATAAATTTAGTCTCCTAAAAAGCTTAGTCCAATTGTGGGGTTAAGTTCAAACATGTCTGTAAAAATTGATTTAAGTAATAACCTTTTTTAAAGATTGATACACAGTTGACACGTAACATTAGTTTCAGGTGTGTAATACAGTGATTCTATATTTGTATTTATTGTGAAGTGATCACTACAGTGAGTCTAGTTAACATCCATCCCCACACACAGTCAACAATTTTTTTTCTCATGATGGGACCTTTTAAGATCTACTCTCCTAGCAACTTCCAAGTACACAATACAGTTTTGTTAACTGCAGTCACCATGCTGTGTGTTACATCCAAGGACTTATTTATTTTGACCCCCTTCATGTGTTTTGCATAAGCAACTTTACTTGATACGTCCAAAAGGATAAGACAAAAAAAGTTAGTCAGTAGAGAACCTTTCTGATATAAGGCATGATCTAATCTAACAAATACTATCCACATCACTTCATTCTCTTATTTTGAAATATTAGGCCAGGCAAACACATGCAGGGCCAGATGCACTCACTGCCAGTTGTCCGGCCCGCGATTCAGCGAGTGAGGTGCGCTGGGTGGGAGGGAACAGGAGGACATGTTCCCCATGACACCCACCCTTAGCTTCTGTCGTTCACGTGGAGGAGAACCGGCTGCTCCTCAACCCCCACCCAGGACCACCAACAATGCTGGCCCAACAGCTACTACATCTGCCCATTTTTCAAAAGAGAAATTTGACCAGATTAAAGTTAAATCTCCTAATTTTTTCAATGTTGACAGTTTATTCATAATTTTTAAAACCCTCAGAGACAACAGCATATACAGTAAACCAAACACGTGTCTGGATCCGAAGTGGCCCGAGGCCAGTGTGCAGCCTCTCACAACAAAGCGACCCCATCCTCAGAAGCCACGTCCAGTGGCCACATCGAGGGTTAATGCTGTCATGCGCTGGAAGATCTTCACTGTCTGAGCCCCGGATTAATCCAATTTATGGTGCCTATTCCCCCACAAACTCCATTCTGGTGAAACCAGCCTTCCACCACCACCAACACGCCGTCCTCCTTTCCAACTCTGTTCCTCCCCACATACTGTTTTGTTCCCAGAAGTGGTCTCTCCCCACCTCCAGTCGTGAGGTACCATCACACAGTTTTCCATGACGCCTCGGTAAACAGACCTTTTCTCATCAGATCCACTGGGACGTTTCACGTGGATTCATTCTTTCCTGACAAAGCTGTGAGCTCTGGGTGGTGGGGCGAGGTCTAGATGGCCATTCGTAAGGTCTCATGTTTTTTAAGAGGGTAACAAGGATCCACATGCACCCTATGACATGAAGGCCTCTGGGACATGAGTCCCAAAACACACGACGTTAATTAACCCAGAAGAGATCAGCCACAGCTAACCTGGCACTCCCTCAAGTGGGAGGCAGAGTTGTCCAGCCCATGTGAAAAAGGTCTGGTTAACAGTGCAAAGCACAGAACTGAAAACAGCACCACGTCCACGCCCCTGGATTCACCCACCTGCCCTATTTCCCTTTGGAGACAGGTGAGCGCTTGACTGGTCTAAACGTTAGGGACTTTCCAGAAACCAGAAGGCACCATGGCAGACCCAGGGCAAACTCAGGCCCCAAAACTGCGGTTGCCCAAAGACCATGAACCCCTTAACCCCAGACCAAACAGGACCCATACTCTTGCCAATTAATAGACTCAACTGGAATCCTGAGCCAACCCCACACCCGGAGTCCCCGGTCACTCATTTCCTAGATCAGCCTGAGTCCTCAGAACCGCTAGAGCATATGCTGAGTCAGACACATCCCGCCTGACCTATGGATGCCAAAACCCTGAAAGTGTTTGAATTTGTCTGGGATGCTGCATTCATTCAGAAACCCCCGACGATGGACAAGTGCCTACAACAAAACTAGAGAAGGCGGAGAGGGCAGAGGGCACAGGGCAGGAAGCACCCAGGCAGCATGCGCGTCCCTTCCCACCCAGGGCTGCAAGTGGGGCAAGATGACAACTCACCTGTCATATGATCATTAAGCTATAATTAGTTTTGGGTTTTCATTAACTATATTCTGCCTTCAAGTGTTTAAATCCATCTGATGCCCTGGGGCGGGGATGGGGTGGGGTGGGGCATTTGCTATACTCCTGTAAAGTATTTTCATTTCAGTTGGGAAGCTTAATTAATGTTGATTTCTACAAACAAATGCTGTTCAGAGAACGTTAATGACATGCTAAGATTATGAGTAAATTAAAAACACTATCTTTGAACATTTTTATTTATTAAAAAATTTTTTTTAATTTATTTATTTTCTTTATTTATTTTTGGTTGCGTTGGGTCTTCGTTGCTGTGTGCAGGCTTTCTCTAGTTGCACTGAGCGGGGTCTACTCTTCATTGTGGTGTGCGGGCTTCTCATTGCAGTGGCTTCTCTTGTTGTGGAGCACAGGCTCTAGGTGTGAGGGCTTCAGTAGTTGTGGCATGCAAGCTCAGTAGTTGTGGCTCGCGGGCTCTAGAGCACAGGCTCAGTAGTTGTGGTGCATGGGATTAGTTGCTCCGCGGCACGTGGGATCTTCCCGGACCAGGGCTCGAACCTGTGTCCCTTGCATTGGCAGGCAGATTCTTAACCACTGTGCCACCAGGGAAGCCCCCAAATATTTTTTTTTTCCCCAAATATTTTTTAAAAACAGGTAGACATGGGCTTCCCTCTCCATCCCCTTCCTGCCAACATTCAGGTCCGGCACGCTAGGCAGGTGCATGTTAGGTAAGAAGCCAGTGAGGACGGGAACAGAGGAGGAGCCCATCTCATCTCAGGGGCTGTGCGTCAGTCGGGGGCGCCTACACCCTCAGGTTCGTCTCCAGCCTCCGCAGGTCAGGCTCCTGCAGCTTCCATGGCGCCGCTGCTTTGTTCAGACTCCAGTGTGTCTCACAGGGCAGAATGGAAGCCACACGTCGGGCACCCCCTCTTTTGCTGCCTCCCCAGCTCCCTCGTGCTTCTGCCCTTCTGCCGAGTAGTCTGTCGAGCGTGGTCCCTGCAACATGGCGGTGGCGGCAGCAGCAGCATCTGCAGACTCGTAAGAAACACAAACGCTCAGAACATCCCAGGTCTTCCGAATCTCAGAGGATGGAGTCAGCTGATGCATGGAAAATTGGAGAACCTTTTTCCAAAATGCCTCAGCCCTTTCCTCCCTCTTTCTCCCCCTTAAAATAGAAAAGCAGTGCTTGGCTTCTTCCTGATGGTGACGCCGCCGCCTTCTGTGGGAGAGCCTGCTAAGTGCTTCACACCCTCATGCGTGCGGCACTCATGCAGCGACAGACTGTTACGGTGGGATCCTGATCCACGTTCTATGATGACTGCACCTGGCCTCAACCAGATCAAGGTCGTGAGCCTGAGTCTTAGAGATGCCCATTTATGCTGGGCCCCTCTGAGGCTACAAAAGGCAGCCTTCAGTCTGCGGCAGACACTGGTGGTAAGACACAGGCATAGGACCCACTGAAAGGCCACAGATCAGCCCACAGGGAGACCAGCACCCATCGCTGGAACACACTAAGGGCTGCATACCCATGATGCCACTGTCAGTGATCCAGAGGACTTCCCACAAAGCTCTGCACCTTCAGGAAAGCACCCCGGAGGAGGGCGTGCAGACAAGCTTCTCCGCCTGTCAGCCTGGCAGGGGGCAGGGAGCTGGCAGCACTGAGCATGGCTGCAGCGTCAGCAGCAAGAGGAAGGGGCACGTGTCCCGGGAGGGGTCGCAGTGGGCTTGCTGGCCTCCCAGCACCTTGGGGAGAGATGGAAGCTGAAGGCAGGGTCAGCACCGGCCAGTGAGGAAGATGCTTCTGCGGCCAAGGGGCAGGCGTCAACTGGGGGAGGGGAACATGACCTCCTCACACCCTGTCTTTCAGCACTGGCATGGGGTGACAGAAGCAAGAAGCTGTGTCCCCACGGCAACACTGAGCTTTTCAGATCACACTCCTAATTTCCACTCAGAACCTTGGAAAGTAATCCTGCACAGAACCACCACGAGCAGGCACAGATTGAGGGCTGAGGTTTCAGCTCCTCGAGAGCGAGGAGCCATCCACTCACTCATGGGTACCTCCATGTCCCACGCCCAGCGGGGCAAAGGTGACCGCATCCTTCGTGGAGCTTCCGACCCAGGGGCCTCAGGCTGGGCCATTTTGCTCCAGCTTGAATCCGAGTCGTGAGCTGTGAGGGTTGTGCTCAAACCCCAGGCTGGCGAGGGAGTGGCTGGAGGGCTGGGACCTGCATTTCAACCTGACGATTTTACTCTCTAACCATCCTTACACACACTTGCAAAATGCTGAAAATGTTTCTTCTTCATGAAACATGACCGTTAAACTTGAGGGTGAGAAAATACACAGGAAACACTTATTTCTCTGAAAATTCTGGACAGAAGGAGACTCTACAAACATTTCTGCAGCCTCCTATTCGGAGATCTGCAAAAGTCTTCAGGTACATCCCTTCAGATGTCGAGGGTCTACAGAATATTACTTTCTTGTCAAATACAGTCATAGCAGAAGGAGTTTATTATTCAATCTCTTTCGATCCCCAGATCTGTGAGACAGACTGGAGAAGGAGAAATAAAACTCAATGTTATTATTTCCATTCCAAATAATTTCGTTCTTTTTTTAATCTTTTGTGATAAAATATATATAACAAATTTTGCCATTTTAACCATTTTAAGTATACATTCAGTGGTATTAATTACATTCACACTATTGTCCCACTATCACCACTATGTGTTTCCAAATCTTTTCCAGCATCCCAAACAGAAACTCTGCAACCAAGTAAGTTCCCACTCTCCCCTCTCCCAGCTCCTGGTAACCTCTAATCTACTTTCTGTCTCTATGAATTTGCCTATTCTAGGTATCTCATATAAGTAGAATTACACAATAATTGTCTTTTTGTGCCTGGCTTATTTCACTTAGCATGAAGTTTTTCAAGAATTATCCATATTGTAGCCTGTATCAGAATGTCATTCCTTTCTATGGCTGAGTAATATCCCAGTTTATACCCCATTTTATTTATCCATTCATCAGTTGATAGACACTTGGAATGTTTCCAGCTTTTGGCTGTTGTGAATCATGCTACAATGAACACTGGTATACAAATATGTGTTCACGTTCCTGTTTTCAACTCTTTGGGGTCTATATCTAGGAGCAGAAGTCCTGGGTTATATGGTAGTTCTACATTTAGCTTTTGAGGAGCTGTCAAACTTTTCCACAGCAACTGCACTTTTTTTTTTTTTGCGGTACGCGGGCCTCTCACTGTTGTGGCCTCTCCCGTTGCGGAGCACAGGCTCCAGACGCGCAGGCTCAGCGGCCATGGCTCACGGGCCCAGCCGCTCCGCGGCATGTGGGATCTTCCTGGACCGGGGCACAAACCCGTGTCCCCTGCATCGGCAGGCGGACTCTCAACCACTGCGCCACCAGGGAAGCCCAACATCTGTCATCTTACACAGACAAAAACAGAAAAAGAAAATGGTTTTTCTCCTTGTGATGAGAACTCTTAGGATCTACACTCCTAACGACTCTCATATAAACCATAGAGCAGTGTTAAGTACAGTCGTGTTGTACATTACATTCCTTGTTCTTATTTATCTGATAACTGGAAGTTTGCACCTTTTGACCACCTCCCTCTCATTCCCCCACCCACCCTCCGCTTCTGGCAACCACAAGTCTGATCTCTGTTTCTATGTTGAGGGTTTTTTCTTTCTTTCTTTTTTAGATTCCACATATAAGTGAAATCATACAGTATTTGTCTTTCTCTGTCTGACTTATTTCACTTAGCATAATGCCCTCAAGATCCATCCATCTTTTTGCAAATGGCAGGATTTCCTTCTTTTTGTGGCTGAATAATATTCCAGACACACACACACACACACACACACACACACACACACACTCACACACACACACACCCATTATCTTTATCCATTCATCCGTTGATAGACACTTAGGTTGTTTCCATGACTTTTTTTTTGGGCTGTGTTGGGTCTTCGTCGCTGCGCACGGGCTCTCTCTAGTTGTGGAGAGTGAGGGGCTGCTCTTCGTTGCAGTGTGTGGGCTTCTCACTGCAGTGGCTTCTACTGCTGAGGAGCACGGGCTCTAGGCACGTGGGCTCAGTAGTTGTGGCACACGGGCTTAGTTGCTCCGCAGCATGTGGGATCTTCCCGGGCCAGGGCTTGAACCCGTGTCCCCTGCATTGGCAGGTGGGTTCTCAACCACTGCACCACCAGGGAAGCCCCTGTTTCCATGTCTTGACTACTGTAAATCATGCCAATAAACATGGGGTACAGATATCTCCTTGACACAGTGTTTTCATTTCCTTCAGATATATTCCCAGAAGTGGAATTGTTGGATCATATGGTAGTTCTATTTCCCATTGTTCGAGGAATCTCCATACTGTTTTCCATAGAAACTGGACCAACTTACATTCCCACCAACAGGGCACAAGGGTTTCCTTTTCTCCATATCTTCGTCAGCATTTGTTATCTGTTGTCTTTTTGATGATAGCCATTCTGACAGCTGTGAGGTGATACTGTGGTTTGGATTTGCATTTCCTTTATGATTAGTGATGCTGAGCATCTTTTCATGTACTTGTTGGCCATTTGTATATCTTCTTTGAAAAAATGTCTATTCAGGTCATTTGCCCATTTTAAAATGGGATTATTTGGGTTTTTTGCTACTGAATTATATGAGTTCTTTATATTGGACATTTGGATATTAACCCCTTATCAGATATACCATTAGCAAATATTTTTTCCCATTCAGTACGTTGTCTTTTCATTTTGTTTATCATTTCTTTGCTGTCCTATGCCCATTTTTAAATTGGGTTGTCTTTTTGTTAAGTTTTAGTAGTTCTCTATATATTCTGGATAGTAAGCCCTTATCAGATATATGAGTTACAAATATTTTCTCCCATTCTGTAGGATGTCTTTTCACTTTCTTGATAATGTCTTTAGATGCACAAGAGTTTTTAATTTTGATGAAGACCAATTTATTTTTTCTTTTGCTGCTCATGCTTTTGGTATCATATCTAAGAATTCACTACCAAATCCGAGATCATGAAGATTTCCCTCTATCTTTTCATTTAAGAGTTTTGTGGTTTTAACTCTTATTAGGATAATTTTTGCATCTGGCGTGAGGTAGGGTTCCAAGTTCATTCTCTGGCATGTGGAAATTCAGTTGTCCCAGCACCATTTGTTAAAAAGACTATTCTTTCCCCATTGAATGGACTTGAAACCTTGTCAAAAATCAGTTGGCCATAGATGTATGGGTATACATTTCCAGACTCTCAATGCTATTCCACTGAGAATAGAATTTATGTCTATCCTTATACCAGTACCACACTGTTTTGATTACTGTAGCTTTATAAATTTTGAAATTGGGAAGTGTGAGTCCTCTGACTTTGTTCCTTTTCAAGATTATTTTGGTTATTTAGGACCCCTTACAATTCTGTACAAATTTGAGGATCAGCTTTTGTGGGAAAAAAAGGCTGCTGGAATTTTGGTAGGGGTTACACTGAATTTGTGGATCGTTTTGGGTAGTACTGACATCTTAGCAATATTAAGTCTTCCTGCCCATGAATATGTGATGATGTCTTTCCATTTAATTAAGGCTTCTTTAAATTTCTGTCTGCAGTGTTTCATAGGTTTCACTGTACAAGTCTTTCCTCCTTGGTTGAATTTATTTCTAGTTATTTTCTTCTTTTAGATGCTATTTTAAATAAAATTGCTTTCTTAATTTCCTTTCAGATTGTTCACTGCACACGTATAGAAACAATGGGTTCCTCTGTGTTAATCTTCTTTCCTGCAACTTTGCTGAATTTGTTTATTAGCTCTAGTACCTTTTGTGCGGATTCTTTGGGATTTTCTGCAACAGGATCGTGTCATCTGCAAATCGGGATCGTTTTAGTTCCTTCTTTGTAATTCGAATGATTATTATTTCTTTTTCTTATCTAAGTGCTCTGACTAGAATTTCCAGTACGATACTGAATAGTAGTGGTGAAACTGGCATCCTTGTCTTGTTCCTTATCTTAGGGGGAAAGCTTTCAGTCTTTCACCATTGAGTATGGTGTTAGCTGTGGGTTTTAATAAACGTCCTTTATTTCGTTGAGGAAGTTCCCTTCTGCACCTGTTTTTTAAGTGTTTATATTATGAAAGGATGCTGGATTTTGTCAAATGCCTTTTTTGTTGTTTATTGAGATAAGCGTGTTTTTTTCCTTCATTTTTTAAAATGTGGTGTATTACACTGGTTGACTTCTTTATGTTGAACTACAATTTCATTATTTCTTAAAAAGATAATTAATTTCAAAAGATGTATTACTATATAAAAACTATGCTCTGAGCATCATTATTTCATTCAACACATGTTAACTGTACACTCTGGCACTGTTCTAAGTACTGACTGTAGTTCACACCAGTAAATTAAACATACATATCTACCCTCCTGGAGTAACATCTGGGAGAGGGGACAAAATAAGAAAGATAAGTAAAATACAGAGTATGTTAATTAGTACAAGTGATAAGGAAAGAATATAAAGCAGCAAAGGGGGCAGAGAGCATGACGAGGTTGAGATTTTAGATAGAGAGGGCTATCTAACTTGCAACATTACAGTTTACAAACATGTCCATAACTCAGCACTGCTTGAGAAATAGAGAAAAACGCTCTTAGTGAAGAGGAAGAAATTGCCTCAACAAATGTAGTGTCTTTCCCACAAAAATCCCCTGCCAAGCCAAAAGCCTTATTAGGAAATCCCATTTCCTTTTGGCTCCATGTCCTCCACCAACAGGTACTGAGCCTGATGTCAAATATAATGTGGGTTTTGTGTGTTGTGAGCCAGTGAGGGCATAAATGGCACAAAATACTGCCCTCCACAACCAGAACAAGGATGCAGAATCCATCAAGTGATAAAAGAGTAGGTCTCCAAAATCATAACCCACCCTTCTAATTGTCATCCCTTTTACTTATTTTTAATAGCTGAAAATATTCAGGACTGTGCATTTGTCCGTAACTCCCACAGGCTAGTTTCCTGACACTGAATGATTCTTTTAAAGTTATAAAAAGTTAAGTCATCTTTTCATTTCTGACTCCAACATGCTAACAGAATTTGAACATATTCATCTGACCTTCAGAATAAATGAAAAATATAGCATGAGAATGAAGAGCAGGCATGCTGTTTGATACACTGATTTTAACATGGAAGCTGCAACGGAGTGCCAATTAAGTGAATCACAGAAATAGACAGAAAATATATCCAGGGTTTTTAAGCAGATATTATACAGGTTAAACATGGCCTAACTTCAATTACAAAACAGCAGCATACTTCTCAATAGCCATGTAGATTTTTAATAGGGAGCTTCCTAGAGAAGACAATCATCTGACTTTGCATCTGAGCAATGTTTCTTTCAGCCTCTTCCAGCTCACTCTCCTCTCTCCCATCACAGCAGGCAGGATGGGCCATGAGCAACAGGAAACTGCACTTCCCAGCCCCGTGGCCAGGCCGACGCCAGGGACAGGTGCACGCGGGGATGTGAAGTGTAGCCCGTCAGGCCATGAATTCACTAATCCAGCTTTGTCTTAAAACCCTGGGGTGGGGTGGGGCTGACGGGAAGGAGGGTTTCACACGCCCCATCTACAGGCCCCATCTACAGGGATGTACACCTCAAGCAGTCCGGCTCTGAAGGCCCCAAAGGGTACTTCTGTAGGTAATGGCTCCATCCTTCCACAGCCGGTCACTCCGAGTGGAAGGCCCTAGGTGCACAGTGACCTCCAAACTATCCCCGTGGCAGACAGTCTTGGTTACGTCGTTCATTTACACACAGAGAAAAGAAAGACTTGCTGTTAAGATTTTGCGCTTTAAAAGGCAACAAGTACAACCAGACATTTAATAAGGAAAACTGAAGCACCGAAATGAGGCTACTGGTTGACATGAGCTCAAAAAAATGTAGGTGAATGAAAATATGCAATGCCTAATTTTATTAATCAGATTAGAGCAACTCTATAGAAAATTACTATTCTTTGCTCATCAACACAGATAAGGCAATGTAAACACTTCCCTATTGCTACTGTGCCCAAACACTTCTCTGCTGAGCTATTAGCCAGTGTTTCATATTATAAAAATCGTAATAGAAAATTGTGGCCCAACAGCTGGATGCAGAGTTCCCAGCAATATGGAGAAACAGTTGTGTTTATGCAGAGATCAGTCTTTCAAACTGAGAGATCTCCAAAGCTCCATTTGTACTTAAAGGCTTGTTTTTTTGTTACCCAGTAAATAACTCATTCATATTCTACAAAGAAAACCCTCTAAAATGGGAGAAAAACCCGTATTTAACATTAGGGAGGGAAATGGGGCTGAAAGCAAGAAAAGCAGTCTATTTCCCCCAGCTTCTTGGACTAGATTAAAGCTTGTCTTTATAATTTAAAGTAGCCTCTACTTTTTCCACATTTGTAAGAGGCAGAAATTTCATGAAAGGCTGAGAGGCACTATCCACAAGTGCAGAAATTATGCCAGAGAACATGCTGAGAAACACATTTTTAAAAGAAGAGATCATGCGTCCTTTTCTCTTATTCTGCAGCACATTTTCCTTAGCTGCTGTGTTTCGCCAGGATGGAGGGGCAGTTGTCAGGATGGTCTGAAACCTAGCACCCTGCCAGTGGTCGTCAGGAGTGTCAGGGAACCGTGCCGAGTCAGGATCAAGCGTCAGAGTTGTGCTGGGAGTGCCCACCACAGGGTGTAAATCAGAGTCTCTGGAAGACACGGTGTATGTATGCTCGTCAACTATCTCAAAAAAAATGACAGTTTGGGAGATGAGTGTCAAGAAGTGTTTTTAAGCCTGTTTGAATATAAAATAAAACAACAGAACAGAGCTGCTTGTTCACAGGCAAGAAAGGGAGTACATCCTGTTCGTCCTCAGTCCCGCGGCCGCTGGCTGCCTGGCTCCTCCAGACCCAGGCTGGGGGATGGTGCCAACAACTGGACGGCGGGGCCTGGCAGGCTGTGCCCTTCCATAGATGAAGGAAGAGAAAGGCGTTCTCTTCGGAGACCAAATAGAGGCCTGGGGAAAGGAGGGCCCGAGAGTCTGTCCTGCCCATGCAGGTCCAGGAAGAGGTCAGCCCTCCCCAACAAGCACACATGGCACTGAATCTGGAAACTGCTGTCTGCAGGGAACCATCAATCACTTCAGAGATTCTGAAAGGCGACGGGCCTGAGGGCAGCAAGTCACCCTCGGGCTGCCGCCAAAGGGCTGCACTTGCCTGTCAGCTGCCCCCCAAGAACCAGGGAGGCCCTCAGGGCAGCCCACCTCCACACAGATCCCCCAGGATCTCCCCCCAGAGAGCACCTTTGCCCTCCTCCAGTCTTGGCAGAGAACTGTTCACCAAAAGGTCTGAGCCCTCTGGCTCCTTCAATGGACAGGAGTTCCTGGATGGGGCTTTGCTTGGGGTCTCTGTACTTCTGGCCACATCCTTACTGTCTCCGCTCCGCCCCTGAAAAGCCACCAGTACCCAGTCTGCCTGGCCTCCTGGACCACCTCCCTGCTGTGCTTTGCGGCCATGTTCATCTCAGACCATACCTCACTTCTCAGTATTTATTGACTGACAGTGTCTGAGAAGATCCTAAAAGGACAGAGGCCATGGACAGGGCAGGCTGGGCGCAGGGCTTCCTGGGGCCGACTTCCTTCCCTGGAGGTTGAGGAGCACTGATACAGGGCCGCACACCCTCTGGGCATCTCCCCTTACCCCTGTGCCCTGACGCCTCTGCTGAAGCCCTCCTTACACATTTCGTTTGAAACAGCCCAAAGTGCAGATGGCAGATATCACTATCCCATTTAAGAAAAAAAGAAGGAAAAGAAGGAGAGAGAGAAGTGGAGGGGAGAGTCAGATGGGAGAGAGGGAAGAGGAAAAAGATGAGGGAATATATGTGTGTTTCGAAGTTTAACTCTGGTGCAGGAAGGTAGGAAGCAGAAAACTAGACGTGTTGTAGCAAAACCTCCTCCCAAAACACTGGGAAGATGTGTGAGGAGAGCCTGGAGAAGGGGTGCCTGGGCTCTGACCAGGATCCACGATGAGTTTCCCACACACAGTAGAGCCCTATAAAAAGTTTCCTCAACTACAGTAGTGACTTGACTCCAGGTGGGGCTCTCTGTAGAGAGATGCTCCAGAAGAGCTGGCTCCCAGCACAGACCCAGGCTGGCAGTGGCCCCTTTCTGTCCCTGCTCTTCAGGTGAAGGGGCACCTTCTCCCACCCCCTGATGTGTGCCTGGGCCGGGCTGGGTGCTGGGACCCAGGACGCCTTCCTGGGCAGGTGGAGCTGTGCAGAAGCCTGGATGCCCGCCCAGAGGGGCTGGGCAGCTCCTCCCTAGGGAGCAGGTGGCACTGCAGGCTGCCCAGGGCCACGCCAGCACTTTCGGGGGCCACACCACATCCCATGGGAGACGATGGCTGGGGTTGACTAGTTGATGTGCTGTTGAGTCCTGTGACCTTTCGTTACATGTGTTCATTTCCATTTTGCAGCTGTCTTCTCCTCTCGTGGGGCAGTATCATTTTTTCCCTGTTTCCGATATTTGCATGGGCCCTCGAAAAGGTGGGAGACTCCAGGCTCTCTGCCTGCATCCTGCTCGGATAGAAACCCGGGTCCTGGAGCCAGGACGCACAGCAGCTGAAGGGTCCTCTGCCCGGCTCCGCTGTGTGTGTGTGTGTGTGTGTGCGTGTGTGTACAGGTAACCCAGCATCAGTCTACTTTCTATCCTCTGCAGGTGAGGACCACCAAGTCTAACAGAACCTGGATCGCCCAGCACAGTGACGGGTGCACACGAACCCACTCACTGAACACTGACGGGATACCTGCGAGTTTCCATGCCCTATGCGTGCCTTGGGGACCCAGCAAAGTGCACCAAGAGGAATACCTGATGAATGGATGAGTGACCCACAGGTGATCGTGACTGTAGCTGTGGCCTCAGGGCTGCTGTACGAAAGCAGGGCTTCCTCACTCCCCAGCAGGTATGCCCGAGCCCTAAATGCCATGCACGCGGCACCCTGCCCACCTCACTTCTGTCAGGTGCCAGGCCCTGAGGCTCAGGTGAGCTCTGGGGAGGGCCAGGTGGGCTCCTGCACCCTCCCCGCAGAAACAGCCATCCTCCAATTTCGACAGACCCAGCGATCTCAGCAGACAAGCCCTGGCTGTCGCCCACTCACTCGGGTGTCTTTCACCTGACTGACTACTGCAAAGTGAAAGCAAGAAAATAGGGGAGGGTGCATCTTGGTGTTCAAGATTATGAACAGAATGGAGTCATTGGTTAATATGGAGCCAGGACAAAACTGCAAGGCAGAAATTCAAAATTCTATATATTTAATTTACTGTACGGCATTTAAATCATCCCTTTAAACTTGGTATACTGGAATTCTTTTGCACATTTAAGTGACACATTTAGAACCTCTTTCTATAACTCAGATCAACATGTCATCTAGAGAAACATCAACCACGAACAGGACAGAAACTGATCTATTTGGTCAAAAGGCCACCTCCTGTCGCCACTGCAAACATCTCTCCTCCCCGTCAACTGCCTTCAGCCCCAACAGTCGTACTAAGAGGCTCTTCTGTCTCCGTAGTTCCAGAAAGGCAGCACAGCTCATCAAGGAGCTGGGCGGTCCCTTTCAGAGACCACCACCACGTAAACAGAACCCACCACCCAACGTGGGGCGGGAGTGGCGCCCTCCTGCTCGGCCCCATTCGAGCCACAGCAGCCCCGAGCCCCCGCGGCTTGAGCGTATTTCACTGCTGCGATCACAGATTTCCATCTCCGCCAGTGTGCAGCTAGGTGCCAGACTGGATTCACACACTGCATCCTGACTGTCCCCCGTGAACAGATTACACAAGAACACTGCGGGCAGGGGCTGGCAAGTGATGAAAGGGGTCACAGTGGGAAAGGCAGACCCGGTGACAACGGCCGGAGTGAGGGGCACAGGGAGGCACTTGTGTGACACCAGGAAATGCTGTCTGCCTGGTGACTTCCAGCAAACACCTGAAAATAATCACATGATTTACAAAGAAACACCTCTTCTGGATAAATGTTGTGTCCAATATTTATCTCATTCAAGTTAATAACAGACATAAAGTCACTGATTCAGGTGCTTTTTTGAGCCACGGGGATTCCAGGGATCACAATCGTTTTCCCTGCCCAGGTGGAGAAAACCCAGGCCCAAGGCGGTAACGAACCAAGATCACTGCCCAGAGTAGCAGACAGAGCCTCTGACTCTGATTCTAAGCCACTCGTGTGACAGGAGCAATGCACAAATCTATTGTCATCCACGATAAAAACAAGTTTCAGTGCTGGGCCTCCAAAAAAATATCGTTAAGGGTCCTTCCCCTTGCAAACGTCACACCCAAAGTTCCCAAGTAACACCATGATACCGTGTCACACTGCAACAACTCCCAGGCCTCCTTACCTCTACAATGTGGGCACTTGAACACACGGCAGCAGCGAAACAAAGTCCATCACTTGTTTCCAAAGGGAAAAGAACTGGACCGTGTATCTTTCCTCAAATACAGCCCCTGCTGTTATTCAAATGTTAACATTCACACACAATAAAACCCTGTGACACACTCTCACACACATGCGTGCTCACACACATGCGTGTGCACACACACACCACAGGAGTTAGGAGGGGAACAGGGAGGAACTAACTGGTAAAGGAAACAGACATCCGGCTGTAAGATGAACAAGGTCTGAGGACCTACCGTACAACACGGTGACTACAGGTGGCAACACTGTTGTACAAATGAAACTTTTGCTAAGAGTAGAACTTAAATATTCTCACCAAAAAAAAAAAAGGGACAAAAGCGGTAAATATGTGAGGTGATAGATGTGGTAATTTACTAGGTGGCGGGAATCCTTTCACAATGTGTACATATATTAAATCACCACAATGTACACGTTAAACATCTTACAATTTTGTCAACTATACCTCAATAAGGCTGATGTTTTAAAAAATTTAAAGCAAGCTGCAAAGTACAACCATGACTTTTGACTGTTCTGACTGTGTTTCTTCAACTCCCAGCCCTGGCTGACTGATAACCGCAGACCCCAGACCCAAGCTCCCTGGGGGCTCCGCTCGTCCCCCAGCCCATGAGCTAAGCGTCTGCCCGAGTCTCCCGGGATCAGGCCTCTCCCCTCGGAGGCTGGATCACCCTCCAGTGACTCCACTCCACAGCCTCCGCCCTGAAATAACCACACTCCCCTCCCTCACTCCCCAGCAGTGAGACCCCCGAATGGGGGCGGGCTGGGGGGGGACCCCTCCTAGCTGGTGCAGCTCTGACTATATATCTATTCAACTCCTGACGTGATTTCACACCCATTCCTTCAAACTCTTTTTTTTTCTTTTTTTACATAATCATATCACAGCAATAAGACTCTTCTCAAAACCTGTTGAAAAGCCAGACCCCTCCACCCTTTACCTTCCCTGTAGTGTCTCAGATGGCAACTTCGAGTTCACCTGAAGGCCACCTGCTCTGTGGACAAGGCAGGGTCCTTCCAGGGGCTCCCCCTCTGTTCTCCGTCTATAAGTTTCCCTTGCCTATAAGGTGGGGCTCAGAGCTACGTGCTCTCTCAGGACCTGCATGGGTATAACTGCCTTGTCTCAGAGCCTCACTCTCCTACTCAAAACCCTTCAATGACTTCCTTCAGAATAGAGAATAAAAACTACTTGGCCCGACATCCTGGCTTTCTGTAATCTGGCCCCAATCTACCTTTCTAGTAATGCTCCTTAAAATCAGCCCTGACCTCCAAGCAAGTTGGCTTTTTGTGACCATTCCCCCACATGCCAGGCTGCTCAGGAAAGAGAGTTCTCCAAGGCCCCCACCCACGATGGGTCTGCCTTGTGCACCCACGCACCAGTGCTGTCCCACACTTGGCACTGGAGAAATTGCCCCAAACCTCTATGGATCTTCTCAAGGGCACCAGTTTACCACTAGATGAAGACCACATCCTGTACCCCGGCACCCCCCCATACTCTGCATCCTGTGCCCATCACATGCTCAACACTCACAAAAATACTCTCCACGAAATATACCCCCCAAAAGGATGTGTTGCTACTACTTAGGGTACCATTTTCTATGAGTAACCACCCCAAACACATTTTCTCTAGAGCACTCTCCAGCCCCCTGTCCTGTTCTGAAAATTAGTCCTGGCACCTGGTTTTTCTGGGAGAAGCTACCTGCACTGTCCATCAGTCCCTGTTACTCCAGGTTAAATGTCCTGACACGAGAACGAATGCAGAGCCACAAGGGACTGAGGAGGCAGCAGCCATTGCTCCTGCGGCCTTGTGGGGTTGCAGGTGCCCTGGGACATCTTTAAAACCCTCTCCATTTTTTAAGGTCAGACTGGCCTTTAAGAACTTGGATTCATGCAAGTTCCCTCCGCAAGAAGCAGACGACACTCGGAATTTCTATCTTCCAAGCACACATAACAGGAAGGGGCTGCACTTTCTTGGTTGTCCTTCTGTAGAAACTATATCAAGTCACAGACATAGACCTGAATCAAGTCACAGAAGGTATATCACTGTCCTTCCCTGGCTCAGCCGCCCGCACCTCCCAAGACAGGGAGAGCAGCCTGCTTCCAACCCTGATGGCTGGAGAGACTGCCGGTCTGAGCACGTTCCCAGGAACAACACCTGGGTTCCCCCAGAGATCTAAGGAGAAAAGGGTCAGAGGTTAGTTCAAGTTCCTTTTTCTCCCATTTTTTAGAATAAGTGAATAAAGGAAGCCCAGAAGCCCCAGTGAAGATGAAGGGATAAAGATAAGGAGGCAACACGCCCAGGCATCCCTTCGGAAACAGGTTCTGCCAATGTGAGGGTGGGGCCTCTTCCCAAAGAGGGGAACCACACCTCATTGTTCCAGCCAAGTCCCCCCAGGAAATCTCGGGGGCCCCTGACACGGGCAGACAACGTTCTGCTCCTCTGATGACGTGAACAGAACCAAGAGGTGTTGCGGTTCACTCTCCAGACACCCAGGCTGTTGTCAGCTGGCATCACACCCCGCATGGCACCCAGATGCCACGATGAGCGCTCCTTGCAGCTTGTCCAAAATGGGGAGAATTTATGCCCTACATGTAGCTGAGGGGATGGCAGGCAAGAGATTCAGGGAAGGGCGAAGCATCTCTGAGAGATGGCTATGCCTTCGGGACGACCCAGAAGACACTTCTAAGAGCCACTCTGGGAGGTCGGCTCGCTTGCTGCCTGTGGCTCCAGCTCCCGAACACAAGAGCTCATTTCTTCTTTTCCAGGGATCGTGTGCTTCATGATTAGTTTTCACCTTTGATTTCCTTTTTCTTTCCAGGCAGGATGAAGCAAAGACCACCTAGCTTTCCCGCTGCTGTTAGCTCTTGGGACATGACAAGAATGGATGAAGGAGTGAAAAAATGATTATTGCTAAACTTAGGTTGCTGGGAGTTTTTTCCAAACCAAAAGCCTATGTTGGCGTCTGCTCTGAGACGTAACTAAAAGAGCTCCAAGCCAGGTGGCTGATTCTGTGGTTGGGCCTCCGGGGCGGGGGGGTGGGGGGTACCTTCTGCAGGACAGGATACATGCTGTGATGACTGAATCTCAGTTCTATTTCTGCAGTTCCTCAAAGAGGGTCCCTTCCAAGTTTTACTGCAGACCCTTTTGGGTAATTTTTCTGAGGCAAATACATGACTAAGGACATGGAGTCCAACAACAAGGCCCCTCCCAGGTGAGCTGTATCTGCTCCGCCTGTCAGTGCCCCTCCCCCCATAACTTCATCCTGAGAGCACAGACCCACCCCGCCCCCACCCCATTCAGACTGTGAGTTTTCATGGGTATAAAGTCACTACTTGTGTCACATAAATCCCACTCCTAGCACTGGGGAAACACTGAGCAAAGCGACCATCGGAAGGTGCTGTGTCCCAGGGTGCAGCCAAGTGGGTGCTCGTGAGGGCTCCACCTCTCTGCCTCCAGCACCATTAGCAGAGTGGCCGGTCAAAAGAGCCAGCTCTGGAACGTTCTCAGAGATTCATCAGAAAAGAAAGCATGCCAGGTGAGTCTCTAAAACCCTCCCTAATTAAGAAGCTAAACCCTGGAAATGAACAGTCAGGACACACGGTGTCAACCAGAGCAGCACCAGGCTCAGCAACACACACGACTGATCCGGTCCCTCGTCTGCGTCCCACCGTTCAGGGCAGGGCGTGTCTGGGTGAGATCACTCGGCATCCTGCAGCGGTGGAGCGCAGTCTAAATCAACAGCACCATCCACTTACACCTCTCCCTTCACGCTCTCTCTAATGCCTGATATTAGTTGAGTTTGTACGAAAACTGATCCGAAAGAGAGGGCCTCTTCTCTCCCCCGACACTGCATCCCCCTCCCCCAGGAAGCAGACTCGCATTGATTTCTGTCTGATTACACGAGGGCCTGCCCTGACTTTCCCGTTACTTAAGCCGGCGTCTCAGTGCGTGTCCTCAGAGACCGGGCTCCGCTCAGGCAGGGCCGTCTAGACAGTATTCATGACCCATCTGTCTGGCAGGCCTGCGGACGGCAAACTCTATTAGAACTGAAGCCGCGCCTCCCGCCCGCTCTCCCTTTGCAAAGCAGGAATCTGACACTGAAAATTACTATCATTGTTGCAGTTCTCAAAATAGCACTGCCAGACTTTCATTAACATCCACGCTAGACTACTAAATATTTAAAGAAGTGGATAAATTTCATCTGAAGTGGGACAGCCCCGTACACATGAAAGCAGTAACAGAATCAAAATGTAAATCTAAGAGGTAGTTTTTATCCAGTAAATTTAGTGTCACAGCAGGAGGAAAGGAAGCCTAGGGTTTACTGAAAGTCCCTCCCATTTGTTCTCTGCCTTTGTTTATTTGAAAAGGCAGAGTTGCCTTCCAAGTTCTTACAAGATTTTAATTGACAGAAAACCGTCTTGGAGAAACAGAGGCACAAACCAAAGGGGCGGGCGGGGAGGGGCCCTTCTGGCATGAAGGAGGAGGGTGAGCCTGCCCCTCTGTGGGCGGCGGGGTAGCTGCTGCACCCTGACCTTGTTTAAATGCCATCCTGGGTCATTTACACACAAGCCAGTAATTGTTTTGCCATGGATTCCTTTTTTAAGTTGAAAAAGGGGTGGGCAGCCCTGTCAAAAGAACACACACTGCTGTGCAGAACAGCTTGGTTCAAGCCGAGCGGCCTCTACTACTGACCTTGACCAAGGTAGGAGCCACCCCACCAACATCCCTGCCCTGGGGCAACACAACGCACTGGGAGACCATCCCACCCTCCCTGTGGAGGCCACATCAGAGTGTGATCCACTGAGGGCATCTGGAGGGGCCACAGAGCTCACAAGACCCAGCGGTGCATCAGGGGTACAGGGCTAACAGTCCACGTCTGACCAAGGGGGGGCTCTGTGCTCACAGCAGGTGAAGGGGAGTAAGCAGTGGCAGAAATGGAGGCACCCTGTTCACTGGATCCCACCAGCTCCCGTGTTCACATTTCCACCCTCCTGATCAGAAAGGAAAACGGAAAGGGGAACTGACTTCCTGCAGGTCATATATATATAGGACACAGCCGGGCGGAACTGAAGAAGGGATCAATTACTCCAACAATCTGTAGAGGAAACCTGAAGGAACTCAACAAAACCAATGATCCCTGATACAGTAGGGATCCTGGGTTAATATTTTGGAATCTACTTGAAAATCCAGGATGAAACGAAGATTACCATCGTCTATATATCAATTAAAAACTGCCATATAAACAATTGCTCTTGGAGCCCTCACTTCTATGGGCCTTCATAATAATACATTGTTTGTTTGATCTCCACCCTACAAACCTTTAAAAACTGATGCGTAAATCCTTATCCTACTAAAAAAAATCATGAAAAAACAAAAAACAAACACCTAGAAGCAAAAACAAACAAACAAAAACCATAGCCTGAATTTAGTTCCTCGCTTCAACATGTTCTAGCTGGGTGACCCTGAATAAATTACTTAACCTCTCTGAGCACTGTTCCCTAGGCTAGATTTCTAGGTTTTGAGATAAATTACATGATGCATGTAAACAGCCGGCACTCAGCAAATGGCAGCTCTCTGCCCACCTCATCCCCATCCTAAGAAGCCACAGGCCTTCAGATAAACTCCTTGCACCGCTAATCATCAGAGAAGTACAGCTATGTTGCTGCTTTGCTTTTGGTAAGTGGTGATGAGATGAGTGGGAAGCAGCAGCGGGTGAAGTCCCGGCTGGTGCGTCCTGGCGCCCGGCTGTCAACATATAAGATGAGGAGGGAGTGGAGGGCTGGCCCAGCACAGCGCCCTCCGCAGCAGCATTCGGGCTACTCTTCCATGGGGCGTTTGCTGAGAAACACGAACTACTTCGAAAGACAAGATTGAGGGCAACAGCAAGAGTTTAATGTGGACTGTCTGTCAGAAAGTAGTACTGTGTCAACGTTACATTTTCTGGGCTTTGGTAACTATACTATGGTTATGGAAGAGAATGTCTTTTTCTTAGGAAATACACATTTAAGTATTTTTGGGTGAAGAGACATGGTGCCTGCAACTTACTACGTGCAAGGCATTATTCTAACTGCTTTACCTAAACTATTTTACTAAATCCTTAGAACAATCCTTTGAGGGAGATACCAATACTATTATTGTCTTTGTTTCACACAGGAGAAAAATCAAGGTATAAGGAGGTTAAGCAACTTGCCTAAAGCCACAATCAGTGAGTGGGGACTGTAGACTGTAACTCAGGGCCTCATCTTGGATTTTCTAGTTGGAACAAACTGCAGGCCCAGCACCGTTTGCAGGGCTGTTTACAGCACAGCCAGCAGCAGTACAAAGCCGGTCCCAGGGACACACTGGCAGGAAGCGGGACCTGCGCTGGTAGACTGACCAGGTCACTGATGCGACAAGCAGCACACCCACACGTGCCAGCACACGCGCACCTAATCTAGTCAAGTCACCTCTGGGCCCCGCACAAACCAGCCCTTCCTGTGCCCCAGGAGGGCTTGTCTCCCAGGGGCTCTGCACTGGGAAACCGAGACTCCAGTAGAGCACAGGGCATCCTGCCACACTGCTGGCCACAGAATGAACCCCAACTAGAGTAGGGACATACTCCAGTGAGTTTGGGTGTTGGCAGTAACCAATATACACCGTAATGACAATTTGGGGAACAGACCTTATGTCCCCTCTCTCTGTGTCCTATCACGCAGGCTTCCAGGGCTGAATAAGTATTCTCACCCTCCAGGTCTACTTGCAGGGCACTAGGCCACGCAAAACACAAGTTTTTTTTCATCCTCCGGTCCGACTTGAGTTTTCAAAAATAATCACATTCAATAATCTGCAAAAATACTGATTCACTATGCTGTACACCTGAAACTAACACAATATTGTAAACAACTATACTTGCATAAAAAAATTTCTTTAATTTTTAAAAAGCTTATCAAATAGGAACAGAGCCCTATAGCTAATATAGAAATTAAATTTGTAGTTAAAAGCATTTGTACAAAGAAAACCCTAAGCCCAGATGGCTTCAATGGTGTATTTTATAAAATATTTGAAGAAGAAATAATAGCAATGCTACATAATCTCTAAACTATTGATGCATATAACACAGAGGAAAATCAAAATAATTATGCTGGATGAAAGAAGCCAAACAGAAGAGTGTGCACATTATGATTCCAGTTATATAAACTCTAGAAAATACAAGCCAATCTATAAAGACACCAATCCATCAGTGGTTGCCTGGGGTGCAGACAGGGAGCTAAGACAGGAAGGGACCACAGGAGAGTGACAAACATGTTGGGCAGATGGACACACCATGGTTAACTTGTGATGGTTTCATGGGTATATTCCTATGTAAAACTTACCAAATTGTAATTGCTAAATATGTGCACTTTCCTGTGTGTCAATTATTCCACAAAAGCTGTTTAAAGATAGATATATAGCCAACTGAAAAAACATAAAGTAAAAAAAAAAAATCACATTCATCCATTCACTCAGCACGTATTTACAGGGCCACTCACTGTATATTGTATACACCACACACTGTATACTATATATGCCATGCAACGTATACTATATATGCCACGCACTATGGGAGGCACTAAGGCTACAGCTGAAACCCTTGTAGTCACTGTTCAACTAAGGGCCATGCTGACAGCTTGCTGGGAAGTAACAGAGGAAGGATAAATGGTTTTCAATTCAATTCAACAGATCCTTTTCAAGTGCCGACATGTACAGTCCATGCTTCGTTAGGAGTGTCAGGGCTTCCAAAGATGTGAGCACAGCCCCTGTCTTCAAAGAGCTTAACACTTGAAATCATTCTTGTCCACATGTGATGATGAAGCAGAACAGTCAACACCTTAAGAGGGACACAAGATGTTGTAGGGTTCCAAGCAGGAGAAATTATTTCTGGTAAGGGTTAGTGACCAATCAGGAAAGTGACCAACCTGATGTAACTGGCAAAACACTAAGAGACAGAAAATACCAAAAGGACGGTCTGGTCTGGGGGTGGAGGAAGAAATAACTGCTTCAGCTTTGAATGCTCAGGAGTTGGAGAGGTTTGGGAGAAGCCTTACGAGCAGAGTTGGATACTTCGTCTGAGCTGGAGATAAGAATACGGGCGTGGCTTTGATGGCAAGTGGTGTCTAGAACCCCACAGACAAGGGCAAGGACCAGGCTGGAACCTGGTGGACAGAGGAGCCGCCACAGAGAAGGAGCAGCTGGAGGTGTCCAGGGAAACCTGGACCCTAAGGGAACGGAGAATCTCAAAGAGGGGATGATAAACCTTACCGACTATGGAGAAAAGGCCAGAGGAAAAAGCGCAGGGGAGGGCAGGGGAGGGCTCCACCCAGGAATGGCAAGGACCTGAGGGCTGCTCGGGCCCTTCCTAACAGAGGCCACGCTGCCCTTGGGTCTGCGAGGCTGATGCAGCAGCGGGCAGTGGGCTCAGAGGCACAGGGCGGTCAGAAGGCACTTGGGGAAGTCAGAGGGAGGAAGGTGAAGGTGAGGGGCCTGGAGGAGAAGGAAGGATCAGCCAGGGGAGGTGACAGAGCGGCTGGTGAGACCCCTAGTGCTGGGGAACAGGACTCTGCACTCCTGGAGTCTCACTTCCTTGAAGTTAAACAGGCCACTGAGAATCACAGAATCCTAGATAAAATTGTAACAGGGAGGAGCCAATCCTGACTCCATCTTGGATCTGTTTCTTTTACTTTAACCTTTGCTGCCCGCTGCTTTTGTTCACTAAAAGGATACTGTCTAGCAGACCTACTAGAGAATGGACTTGAGGACGTAGGGAGTGGGAAGGGTAAGCTGGGACAAAGTGAGAGAGTGGCATGGACATATATATACTACCAAACGTAAAATAGATAGCTAGTGGGAAGCAGCTGCATAGCACAGGGAGATCAGCTCGGTGCTTTGTGACCACCTAGAGGGGTGGGATAGGGAGGGTGGGAGGGAGGGAGATGCAAGAGGGAAGAGATATGGGGGGATATATGTATAGCTGATTCACTTTGTTATAAAGCAGAAACTAACACACCATTGTAAAGCAATTATACTCCAATAAAGATGTTAAAAAAAAAAAAGGATACTGTCTATACACAGTGGCCTGCCTCAGGGAACCCTGTCCCTCTGCCTGAATGTTAAACCAAAGTGCCTTTATTCAGCGAAGCATTCGGACCCTGTCCACCTGTGGATGGCTGCAAGGAAGAAGAAATTAACACATCCCCTCCCCAAGGCTGGCCATTCCAGGAGATATTTGCAAAACTTACGGCCTTTTTACTTTACTTCCTCATCTCCTCCCCCTCTCTGTTCTATGAAAGAAACAGGCATCCAAACCCCGATAAGATGGGTTTTCGGACACACTAGTCTGTCATCTTCTCTGTCTGCCGGCTGTCCGAATAAAGTCGTATTCCTTGCCTCAACACCTCGTCTCCCAATTTACTGGCCTGTCATGTGGTGAGCAGAGCGAGCTCGGACTCGGTGACAAAACCTGGGAGCTGGTCACACCCAAGTGCAGCAGAGGTTGTTCCTAAAAAGGTTCCATGTACACAACTAGACATTTTAATTCATCCGTTCAGAATGACACTGATCACCTCTGAAGCGCTAGAGGGAACCTTCTCGTTATTAAGAAAACTGATGCAATATGAGATCTACTTCCTGGTAATCACATAGCAAATGGGAGTTTCTCTTTATAGAAGTATCCCCACTAGTAAATGGAGAAAAAAGGGCAGAATTAGGTCATGACTGCTTTGCAACCCCCCAATGACTGACGATAATCACATAACAGAACGAGCCCCCCGAAGTGGACAGCAGGACCTCAGAGTGCCTTCATTCACACCTGAGCCTCCCCAAACTTGGAGACCCGACCATTGACAGACAGGAAGCCTGAGAGGTGGTGAGCACACGTCCCGGGGAAGCGGGGCACAATCTGGAGCGTGAGACACTGCCACTAGACAGTCCAGACCTTCCACCCAGATCAAGGCGGTGGCTGGGGTGTGTGTGTGTGTGTGTGTGTGTGTGTGTGCACGCGCGCGTGGCCCAGATAGGAAACACTCCTCAGGGGACAGCACAGCATCCTGGAACAACGCTTAGGGCCCCTTTGGATCCTGCTTCAAAACAAACTGTAAACATAACAAAACAATTTATAAGACAGCTGGAGGAATATGAATGTTATTAGAGAATTATCGTTAATGAAATAAACAGAAAAAATAAAGGTCCGGTCTCTGTGAAGCCTGGTTGTGAATAGGTTTCTACATGGTTACGAACATGGTCCCAAATACACAGTGCTGATGTTCAGTGACTCACTGTGTGGATGTCTCTGTACACTGCACGCGACTCAAGATGTCACGCTGACACCTTGAACTCACAGTGCTGTGTGTCGACTCTATCTTGACAAAGCTGAGTGAGTGGGTGAAGGAATAAAGTCCTGGGGAGGCGGGGAGCAGACAGCCAGACATGGGGCACAGGGGAGCACAGCTCGGTGACAAGGAGAGTGCCAGTCCCTTTGGAAAAAACTGACGAAGGTGGGAAGAGCTGGAGAGCTGGTTTGGGAAGAAAGACACTCAGCTCAGATTTTAATGTGCTGAGTTTATCTTATTTGGTAGTTATTACCCTAAACAGCCCTGGGCAAAAAAAACAGTTTCCTTCTGAAAAGTCCTGAAGTTAAAATCCTGGCTGAATCGGGGAACTTTATTAGCATCTGCTCATCTGACTTTGAGATTAGGTTTACTAGGCCACCAATGAAGAAAGAAGCAAAGAGCCACCAGTAACGGTGAGAGTGCCACCCTCTCCTCCCACCGCCCGCCCCATGTCGGACCCCCTCATTCACTGGAGGTGAAGCTGTCGCAGGGACCCCTCTGTGCTCACCAGCTCCAGGGCATGACTCCTGAGCAGTGACTGAGGAAGGCCTGCTCTTGCCAATGCCTTCAAAGCACATGGTTCCTTCAAGGCTGCTCAATGCCTGCTTCTCAGAAGTCAGAGAAACTGCTCCCGCCACCAAGATGTGGCACAGGGGCTTCAAAGAGTAGTGGATTTGCGGAGCCAAAGCCCAGTGAGGAGGGCCAGCATCACAGGCGACAGGCAGGCTGTGCAGCTGGGGATCCGAGGTCCGTCCCTTCAGTGACAAGGGCAGGAGGTGTGGCGTGACTGGCTCACTCTCTGCCTCCAGCCACCCGCCAAGGCCTCGCTCACCCACACTCCACCGTCCTTGGCCCTGACACCCAGCACACCTCCTCTGCGAAGCCACCGTGACCACGTCCCAGCAGAACGGTCCTCTGTGGACTCCTGGACCACGAATTGCTGGGACCACTCGGCTTGGCAGCCTGTGTTCATGTTGAGTCGTCTTTGTACGAGTGTCTTTCAGTTCCCCAAAAGACACTGCTTCTCATTGAGGTGGCTTCTCTTGTTGCACAGCATGGGCTCTGGGTGCGTGGGCTTCAGTAGTTGTGGCTCGCGGGCTCTAGAGCACAGGCTCAGCAGTTGTGGCGCACGGGCTTAGTTGCTCCGTGGCATGGGGGATCTTCCCGGACCAGGGCTCGAACCCATGCCCCCTGCATTGATGTTCAGTGACTCGCTGTGCGGATGTCTCTGTACACTGTACGTGACACCAGGGAAGTCCCTCAGAAGTACAGTGTTTTGATGGAGGAACAGAAAAGACATGGGAAAAGCTGGCCACAGCATTCCCCTCTTCTGTAAAAAGATGAACCAGCAAGACGCCTTCCCTGTGAAACACTCGGCACAGCCCCGTCCCCACATCTGTGCAGGGCCTCGGGGCCCACTGAACCAGGGCCTCACCTCAGGCCACGGATCAGCAAGGCGGAGAAGCAGTGAGACCACTCAGGAAGGAAAAGTTTCTTACAGCTACTGTAAGGGCTTCTATTATCATTAGCACTGCTGCCTTCACAAATGACAGTGACATTTTCTTTCTAACCTTAATTCATTCTAAATTTTAGCAAATATGAAATGAGAGAGAGGACCAAGACACTTGAGCCAGGGCGCATGCCCACAGCCAACAACACAGGCAGAAAACTGATTCCACCCTGCTTGAACCTAAGTGCGATCAAAGAGTAGAACACTGAGTGTTTCCCTTACTTGGGTACAAAGCAGATCAAGTAAATGACTCTTGTTCTTAGACAGGAATAAGGAGAAAGCACTCTTTGTTTTCTTAGAATGCATCAGTCTGTAGACAAGAAGTCCTGTAATATTCCAAGTTCCCAAGGCAGGGAGGAAGTGGCGCCCCCAACAGAGGTACGCCTGCTGCAGCCGCAGGCTGGTGGGCCCTGCAGACCCCCTCCCAAGTGGAGAGCATCCAAGCCCTGCCGGGCAGCTGAGGAGGAGTAGAACAGCCTTTGCTCTGTGCTCTTGCCTGGCAGACCAAGGGAAGGAGAGTACAGTCATTCGGTACCCAATCACCCTCCAGCAGCACAGAGGACAGAGCAGCCACAGCAAACCCATATGTGATGAGAGGCCCCTGAGCCAGCAGGGGAGCGAGGACTGTGGGCCAGGCCCAGCAAACCCCCTTCAGCTGGCGGCTCCCCAGCAGGCCTTCTGCAGGGGCAGAGGAAGTGGGAAATGCCCAGAACCTCTGAGGATGAACTCGCCTGTGGATGCCTGGAACCCATGCTCCACCTGAAGGAGGCTCTGCCGTGCAGACAGACGGCAGCAGTCACGGAGGTCCCCTCCCCAAGACGTCCCAAACGGCAAGCAGGGACGAAGACAGCAATGAGACGATGATGCAGACCGCACTCTTCATGTGTGTTATTTCATGTAAATCCTCATAGCAACCTTATATGGCAGAAATTATTCTCATTTTGCAGACAGAGAAACTAAGCCTTAAAGGGGTTCAGGTGCTTCCTTAAGCTAGAACTAGAACCCAGGTTAACCTGAAGCCACAGCCCTCATCCTGCCCTTTGTCATTGTGTCTCCTGACTTTCCAATCTTCTTAAAAGACAGCATATTGTAAACAGCCTCCCATTTTGGCTACAAGGGCACAAGCCTAGTTACATCTGAACACTAGGGACCAATAGTTTGCCAACAGGATCTTAAGATTCCTCTATTAGGATACAAACTACTATATATAAAAAAAATAAACAACAAGGTCCTACTGTACAGCACAGGGAACTATATTCAATATCCTGTGAGAAACGAGAAACCAAAATGGAAAAGAATATATATATGTACAACTGAATCACTTTACTGTACAGCAGAAATTAACACAACATTGTAAATCAACTATACAGACTCTCAGAGCTCCCTGGGCAACGCTGAGCCATTTATAGATGTAACGGCTTCACCTGGCTTCTAAGCAAAATTAAAGTGTTCACATTTTAAAAAATGAATGGAAAAGAGATCTGGAAATCCGCTTTATAAACCAGGAAATACTGATGAGAAAGGGGAAGAGGCTGGGAGGAAGGGACACCGCAGGACTGCAGCAGTGGCACGACCTACGTGAAGGGGAAACACCTCCGGGAAGTGCCCCTGGGCAGAGGCCAGAGGTGCGTCCTGCCTGCTTTTCACAGGAGCTCCGACCAGGCGAGACCCCACGCAGGGTCCTCATGTCCTACCCACCATTTGCTGTGTAAGTGTGTACATTACTCAAGTCTAGAGAACACAAGTGAGATGTTGCCTCCACTCTGCTCTTCTCCTTCTAAGACCCCGGCCTGAGGCTGACTGGCCTGTATCAAGTGCTCGGTACCAACCAGACTCTAAGTGCTTCCTGTGGACCATCCCACTTAATCCTCACACCCTCCATGCAGATGAGGCTCAGAGCTGCCGGACGGGGCCACTGAGGGGTCCCTTCCTCCCCTGGGTCTAGGCAGGCATACTGAGCAAATTACAGTGTTGACGACCACAAAGGCTACTGCAGAAAACATCGCCAGAGGAAGCATATGGACTAAACACCAAGGAAGCACACAGCTCACCTTAAACTGTCTTCTCAAAGTATCAAGATGGGACTCTATAAGAAGGCTCAATATAAGAAAATGCAAACTGACACAACAGAAACGACAGCACAATTAGACTCCCGATTTAGCAGGAATAAGTAGCAGGCTTAAAACTCACAGCTTTCCCCCAACATAAAAACACAGTGGGAATAGAGAAAACTGCTTCTCTTTTAAAATCCCCTCCCATTTCACATTATAGGATCAGTATTACATAGTCTGATCTCTAGAACAAAAATTTTAGAATCTGTAAATAAAAACAAATATAACTTCTCACAATAATGTCAGTAAAAGTGGGGAGAGAAGTCACATATTTCCTGAGATGATCTCAGTGGGAAGACCCCTGACGAGGGTCAGTGCTGTAAAACATCCGTGACCGCAACCCGCTTCCCTCAGCCCAGGAAACACAGGAGGCAACAAGCCACTTCCCTACGAGAAGTTTTCCCTAAGAGAAGTTCGGCAGTGTTTCCAAACCACCTTCTTGCTCCTTCCGCTTCATAAAAGCCATGAGATCAAAAATGAATGAACTTTGTACTCAGATTTCACCTTCTTCCAGTTCAAGAAATGCTCACAGCCTCAGTCTGGGAATTCACACAGGGAAACATCTCACTCAGGTTGCTTTCCATCCAATACCAAATAGAAAAACACATCATCGCAACCTTTTTTAAAAGTCCCATATAAACTTTTTCTATTTTCTTATTTTAATTACAAGTTTAATTGTGGACCCTCTATGTACCTTTCTTTGCTTATTTAAAATTATTTTTAAATTACTGTTTAAAATTACTCTAAAAAATTCTACAAAACCAGTAGGAAGAATACTAAGTCAATATATTATTTCTTGGGATCAGTCACTGCTTCTAAGATAAGCAGTAGAAAGCCTCTACCAAAACACAGGCCGCTCAAAGTGGAAGAAACTTCTGACTCTCAGACACACCATATTTCTATCCTAAAAGAAAACATTCCCTTTGTGAAAACACAAACCTCTTCTCTTAACCAAAAAACAACATCCTTCCCAATTCCCCAGGTCGCTGCCTCCTAACCATCCCCAAACACAACCAACTGAATGATACCAAGGTGAGCGGGAGGGACTTACAGCTGAAGATGCCCGGAGGTGGATGTTCAGTCACCAGGAGACAGTTTTCTTCATCACTGTTGTCCCCACAGTCGTTCTGTTGGTTACAGACCAGTGAACCAAGATACAAGCATTGCCCGCTGGTGCAGGTGAATTTGCACTCTGAAAAAGCACAATATAAAGCATGCAGTTGTCAATGCCAGCCTGATGCTCTTCAGCTGCTACTTCTCCTTCCCTATCTGTGTGCCGTGATGGTCTGGGCACTCAGTCTACCTGGAGAGTCCAGGGAACAGAACGCAGACACGGACTCTTTCCGTTAAGAGCTCAGGGGCACTCGGGGCCTGCCATACCTCACTCACCCCACGCTTCTGACCCACAAAATAGTAACATGATGTGCCCAGCAAATCATGACTATGGGACTCTTCCTTTGCTTGAAAAAATCCTTGGCGGTTTTCCCCGCCACCAAGGATGAGGGAGCTAGTGCAGCAGCAGCCCGGGCGGCAGCAGGACTCAGGAGCTCAGGCTGGACAAAAGGAGGCTCATACATTTTATTTCCAACTTGTCACTGGATGTTGTGAGGCTCTGGGCAAAACATTTAACCTCACTGGTGTTCGTTCATCTCATGACTAAGAAGAACCAGGTTTATTACCAGGCAGGGGCAGCACTGACTTTATAACATAAAACATGGGAACACAACATGTGCCCTCTGCTGAGAAGCATCCGTACCAAGGGCCCCGTAAGTGACTTAAAGAACAGGATGGAGCCCAACCCAATGCCTGTAGGCTTCACTGAGCATGGGATGTCTGCAACCTGTGCAAATCAGTATTTGAAAATAGAATTTACTTTTATAAGACAAAATAAATTTGCAAACTTAACACATTACTATAAATTTAAGCAATTAAGGATAAAGGAAATTACATACACATGGGCGCATAAACATCTATGTATATCTTACATCGACTATCACCCTAATTCTGACCGAGAGCTTTTCCCTAGGAGCACCCACAGAAGCTGGTGGGATTCACACAGGACATCCCACTCAGTGAGCAGCCAGTAGAAAAAACCCCACAGAAAGAGACCAGGACCCCCACTGACACTGACCATCACAGCCTCTTCATTTCTCGTTGGTTTTGTCTGTCTAGAACATGGGTGGCAGGTCCTTTCCACTCTAAAATTCCATTATTCAAATAAATAATAAAAAGCTAGACATCAGCACACAAGACCTCCACCCACTATGCTAACGACACAGAGGGGCTGCAAAGAGAACCCCTTATCTGCAGTAAAGAGACAAGTTAAATCCTCAGTATTTCTGCAACCCAGTATGAAAATGCCATCACAATTCTCTGTGTTCACATCTTCCTAACAGAGTCTAGAAAGAGACAACAACCAAAGCCCTAACCTAGTTCAGATCCACACGTAAACACCCCCCAAATGCACATCCACAGCTGGTGACTGGCTGCAACGTCCAGGTGAAAATTCCATGTGCTGACTGTGAACCAGGCCACATGTCAGGAGCTCTGCTGAAGCCCAACTCTGCTGCCATAAGTGGCACAGACTCAAATCCAGCTGCTTGAAATTACATTGATGAAGTGACTTTCTTTTTTTTTAACTTAATGGAGAAAATGGATGTCAAGGAAAGAATTTATCTTCCTTTCCAAAAGAAATATTGGAGTTTGGATTACTACCCAACATGAAAAGGACAGTAGCCAAAAACAGTACTCCTGATGTTGTTGAAACAGTGATTGGAAAGAAGGGAACACTAACCTAAACTGAATCGAACTCCAAGTAAAAAGTTAAGCACCGCTGCGGTTTGAAAGGATCCCAGGTTAAACTCCCACGTTCAAGTTCGTGTGGAACTTTAAACGAGCGCAGAAACGAAACCACATCCACACTTCACTCTGATCTCAGCTTGTTTAAAGGAGACCCTGTCTAGAGTTACAAAATATTTTCAAGGAAATGAATTATGTGATTCAGTTATTCATACAACCAGTATTTTAGCTCCTTCTGTGTTCACTGCCAGGCCCAGAGACACAGAAACACAGAGATGAAAGAGCAAGCCCTCTTCAAAGGACTACAACACGAACTTTTGTAAATGTGAGCAGCAACTAACACATGTGCTCACTCCTTCCGAGGACCCATTTTCCTTCTTTGTGTCCCTCACAGTGAGACCGCTGCCCAGCGAGGAACGGGCCCTTGGTGAGTCACCTGTTTGTTGAATAAACACATGACCTCATCTGAGCCTCATAAGAACCCTGTGAAATTATTAGGGTAGATACTATTATTCCCATTTTACAGATGAGGAAATTAAGACTCAGATTAAGTGACCTGCCCATAATTAAACTGCGAATAAATGGGAAAATGCAGACGTGTGTCCAGATCCACCACCTCTGGTCTTAGGCTCTCTAATTGCTGCCTCTCAGTTTCCAAATCTGTTTTCATGAATGTGCAAAATTCATTTGTAATGAGGATGACATGTATGTAACAAAGTTCTCAAAACAGTTTATCTTAAGTAGGCTTAACATTACTCAGAATGCATTAAAAAGGCCTGTGCTACTGATGTGCTTAGAAAGCTTTTAGTTCTTAGATAATGGAAATACCAACATCAACCCACTGAATTTCAATTTCATAATATCTAAATCTTCTCAGTGGTGAGTCATTAGCTGAATATCAAACTAAAAAATCTCTCCATCTCATGGCCACTTGAATCAAAACAACTGAATTGAAATTTTGCACCAACTTCAGCTTCTTGATATATCTAGAAATCTGCTATAATGTTATTAAGTGTTAAAGATTAATGCTAAAGCTGGAATGAAACTGCAGACCAGAGTCAAACGTCTGTCCAAGGTAACCTAATTGTATTGATCAAGGCAGGCTTCCAACTCAGTCCTGACTCACCCTGCAAGATCATCTCTACCACACTTTCTACCCCAAAGCCCAGTGTGTTCAGACATTAGGGGTGGTCCCTAGTAACTAGGTTATTGTGATAGTTCAAACAAACTAAGAACCCCAAATGAGAGGCTCTAACCATGGCCGCCTATGGAATCCCTGGGCTGATCTTTCAACACCAGCCTGGACCACTGTGCTCCCTGGCGTGAAGTGTGGCCTGGATAGTGGGTGGTTCCTAGGGATCCTTAGACTGATTCTGATGGGCAGCCAAGAAAAGCCACTGCCTTGTAAGAAGCAGAGAACTCATTCATATGAAGCCCTCACTCTAGCTAATAGTATTGTGTAGCTAGTATTGGAATGTTTAGTTGGTATTTGCTAATTTACTTTAAAAAAAAAACACCTAATATCTTAAAATGGGCAGGTATTTTGACGACTCCAGGATATAGGGCCTGGTTGCTATAACTTTGTACTGTCAATGGGATATTTCAGAAACTTTGGGACTACAAGTATGACCCGCAAAGTACATTTTGACACACTATAGAGCCAGGAGTCATCCTCAATGAAATAAAACAAGTCAGAGAAAAAAGACAGAAGAATTTTTCCAAATGTTTTCTTTTATTTTGTCCATTCTTTGTGGAGCTTGTTGAGTATTCCTGCTAAGCAAGAAGTTGAAGGAAAGCAAAGACTGTTAACATCAGAAACATTTTGGTTACAAATTCATGGTGATTTCAGATGTATAATATTGGAACAGAATATAGAATCAACAACCAGGAACCAGCTTTTCCTGCAAGAGCTATATATTTAATTTTAAAATTTGTAATATTTAAATAATTCCTCTTCTTTAAAGTCAGGGTTCTTTAGGTAAAGAAAATGGCATTCCCTTCTGCCAAATTCTCTATTTGATTTATTTTTAAAAATCTAGAATCAGCAATAGATTTTAGGATCACTTTATTTGCTTTTAGTAATACAGAATTTTCTCCAAATTTGGAGAATTCTTTAGCTTCTCTACACTCCTACATTAAGCTTCTGATGAATTTCAGTGACTTTAAATTGTCACAGATGCATAAAATTCTAGCGCTGAGAAGGCCCTAGAGACACAGTGGACCGCCCTCTCAGGTCACAGATGAGAGAATTCCTGACTCACCCAAAGTCAGGGAACAAACCTCCTGTAATGGAACTTAACACCCACAATTTCTACCGAATTTGGGGAAAAACACTTTTTGTCCTAAATGTCATTCCTATTAGGTACAAACTAGTACTAACCATTTGGAGTATACCATGTGAAAAAGGAGAAAGGAAAAGAATGATTAAGAGAATTTCCTTTGTTACTTTGAATTTTATTACCTTTGAAAAAAACAAGCAATTTTAAGAGCCCTGAAAGCAGGAAAGAAATGGAATATCCTAGAGTGGTCTGTAAATTCCAAACTTTTACACACACAAAAAAAAACTATATTAAAGAAAATTTTTAAGGACCAGTAGCTTAACAATTTGAATATTCTAAAACTAAACTTGGACAGGGGTAAATACTCAATCTTGACTTGCAGGAGAACAAATCTGCATCTCAGAAGCCAAAGTTAATCCACTTGGTAGAGTCAACATTCTATTAGTTAAAAGGCAAAAAACAGGTACTTGAAAGTTGCTAAGAATAAATCTTAAATGTTCTCACCACAAAAAAAGAAATAGTAATTAGGTGACATGATGCAGGTGTCAGCTAACCACTGTGGTCTTCATTTTGCAATATACACGTGTGTCAAATCACGTTGTCCACCTTAAACTTACACAATGTTGTGCGTCAATCACATCTCTATAAAGCTGGGGGAAAGGGCAAAAAAAGTTGTTCTCAATTTTTCCTATGCCCTTTTTAAAGCCTTAGTTTTCACAGATATGACCTCAGTCACAAAGTAACGCAGCACTGCATCACAGCCATAGAATCAGCCTCTTTTGTGAACAGGCAAAGCGGTCCACGGCAGCTATTTCTGTGAGAGTTCATACAGCACCATGGGCTCACTCAGCTCACGTGTCCGTCACTCACACACCAGAAAACTGGGAATGATTCTGGCTCCAACATTTCTGATGTTAAATCTAGAACTTGCTCTCAGTAATGGGGCCTTCTTAATATACTTACATTGTAGATAACAGAGACTAAACTTAGCTGCTAGGGACCTATAAGTGAAGGACTAATAAGGTTCTAAAATTAGCACAAATAATTTTACCACGACCAATATAAGTTTCCTACTATCGCGATGACAATACTTTTATTGATTTATTCATACACTGCCTACTCCCCTGCAAGGCACAAGATTATCTACCATAAAAGCAAAGTTGCACAGAAATGAAAACAGTGAGTAAAAGACAAAAACCACGAACCTAGAAATGCAGGCGACGGAGGAAACCTGTGACCGTAGAGAGCTCTAGTGACCAGTCACTAAACCCAGCTCCAAGCAAAGGGGCTGCCACGGACCGGTGGAGACCAGAGGACCGGTGGCGAGCGCTCACTGGCCCACAGCAGGAGGCGCTGCAGTCAGTCGGAAACAGACTTTCTCCTGCTTCTCAGACCTGAGAGGATCACTCTTCTTATTACAGGGCGCTGTACAACAACACGGAGGTAATCTCGACACCAACTTTGTCCAAAAAGGGAAAAGTGCTCCTCAGATTGTTCTTTCCTGTGTGACCTCCTGTGAGGCTGGAATATTAGACTGGTTTCTATTGAAGGAGCCAGAATGACAGGGTCCAGAAAGTAGCTATTTAGCAAATTATGAAGATAAAGCTTCGAGACTCTTCAGAAATGAAAAGTTAATCCTTAGGGCTATTCATCTCAAATGTCAGCTTTTGACAGCATGTGAAAGGCAGATGGATGATAAATGCATGTTCTTCTGCAACATTTTTCAACACAAGGAATATATTTTGAGTAACCCGTAAGAGACTCAGTATCTCGCATAACATCAACACTGATCTCCATGCACGTCTGAGGAAAGACGTCTGAGACACTGTGGGTGCCTCACCTGGCATCACACGGTGACCTGAGCGGCACACCGAAGGCCACACATGAAGACTGCGCATCACTAACAACGTGCTCCCCTCACTCAAAGACGGTGCTGACTTTGCCGGTCATAAATTTGAAACAAAGGAGAATTTAATTTGAAGGTTTACATTCTATGTAATGAATTAAATTAACAAGCACTTAATAAAAGTCGTATCTTAAGTGGTGCTATTGAAACCATAGTTATCCTCCAGAAAGATGACTGTGACATGATAAAAGGACATTTGCCCATATAGTAAGATTAACAGACAAGAATCTCCCATCAAAGGTAGTAATAAAATTGTTTTTAGCTCAATCCATTTTATGATGTGGCTTATTGCTCTCACTATGGTGCTGGAAAGATGGTGCTGAAAACATTTTTAATGTGTCTAAAATTCTCTAACAACCATGAGTGAAAAATGTGCCTTTAAAAGTCCAAGGTACTTTGGCTTTAGACTTCCAGTCTTAAAATTATCCTTTAGAGCAGCTTGAAAAACTTACCCAACTTTCATCAAAGAACGATCAGGTATTTTAAAAGTCAGTAGAAGTCCTCTAGGACTTGAATTGGCAAATAGCACTATTTCTTTTCTATGTTTAAAGGCATTGAATGAATGAATTCTTTTCTGCGCTTTTCTGTATATAAAATGCGAAGAGGGGTTCTCAATTAGCTTTTTAGAACAGTACTGGAAGCAGGTAAGAAACACCTTAAAGTACTCTGCAGAACAAAAAGGTGTATCAATATATGCAACGCACATGGGAAAATACTTTGAAAAGACGCTGAGCAAAATACAAACAATGATACCTCTGGGTGCTGGGATCATTAGTAATTTGTAGTTCCTTGTGAGTTTTATGTATGATTTTATAATCAGGAAAATAAAAAGCCTATTTTAAAGAGGGAAATCTCTGTGAAAACCAAATATTTGTAGAACTCTAAATCCACCATAATGAAGTACCTAACTCCCCACGACGTCATCCAAACAGAAATCCAGACATACAGCTCCAGCCCCACTATCTCAGTCACATTTCAGCACGAAGCACATGTGGGACACCCCCACGGGCGGAGCAGCAGTAACAGCACACACACCAGCTGGCAGTTCCCACCTGAGGACCTGCTGGGGGAGCTCTGGGGGGTGGGGGGGCCAGTCCCACAGAGCCACAGCCCACAATGTGGAAGTAAGGCCGAGGGCCAGATGTGCGGTCATGGAGCGCCCTGGACACCCTGCTGAGGAGCAGGCCCAGTGCTCCATCCACAGGCTTTAAGTAAAGGCCTCTGAACAGGATGTAACCGCACAGCCCTGAGCATTTAATGCACACCTGTAAAGACTAACCCTGCACACCCCGCTCAATACAGCTCCACGGAGCAGCAACAAGAGTTCTAAGCTGTCCAGTGACATACACGTTTGAGGTGCACGACCGTGAGGACCACACTGCAGGACCCACCTAGATGGATGTACAGGTGTTTACTGCACAAAGTTGGACCCCAAGGGGGAACCACAGGGGTGAAAGGGTGGCATAGATTCTCAGGTACTGAAACTGCTGAGCCTCGGGACTCTTCCCCTCAAGCCACTCTTTCATTCATTCTTTCACTCAAGAGTCCTCCACTGCTCTAGCGAGGAGCATGGCCACAGATGCCAAGGACAGAATAGACAGTCCATTGTCCTAAGACTCAGGAAACTGGCTTCTCCTCCAGCTCTTAAACTAAATATTGTGTTTATCCTCAGGCAAGAATAAGAATCTTAACCTCTAAACTCCTTCCTGGTAAATGTGGTACCTGGATTAAAGCAGTAGTTCTGCATCTTTCCCTGACAGCCCCAGGGACCCCTTGAGGACTCAGGGTCTCCAGCAGGAGGTGGGTTGCAGGGTCAGTGAGGAGTCCCTGCAGGATTGCTAAATCTGTGTGCAGGGTACCTTTCCGTGAGATTGCACTGGAAAACAGCATCCCCCAGCTAAAAAATCTGAAAGCTACCTACTGCCTTACATTCTAAAAGTCCTTTCAGTTCTTAGGATCCATGATTCAACAGAATTTTAAGAAAGAAATTTTAAAGAAAGAAATTCTACTTGAGCCCTTTGGCACTTCTGTTGTCCACTCTTGATTATTCTAATGATTATCCAAATAACAGGTGCTTTCAAAGTTTCTGAGTTCTGGACATTTGGTTACACACTGAGTATCAATACCACCTCTAGGGGATCTTTCGCATCAGCTTTACAAACATGCTATAACCTCCCCCATCTTTAAAATAAAAATGCTTTGGGCCCCACTCTCCATGTCTCCACTCCCAAGGCTCAAGCCTGTAGCTGTGCAGGCTTTGGCCCCATCACTGCACACCCCCCATCACTGCGCCAAAACTGTTTCTCCAGGCCGCGAAATGACCTCCATGTCATTAACTCCAGTGCAGCCATGCAGGCCGCATCTCACTAGACCCGCCTTTGACAGCCAGCCACTCCTACCGCCTGGAACCAAGTGCTTGGTGGGTCCAAGGACATGTTACCCCCTCACCAATCCCCCTCCCTCCCTGATTTGCTGCCCTCTTTTCTTTGCATACACCCAGGCCCTGTGGTCTCAAGCCATCCAGCCTCTCCATGCCGATGACCACATGTCACCCGTTGGCATCTCCAGGTGGTGTAACACACCTGAACTCACCACAGCCTAGCCCAAAGCACCATTTCCCGTGCCAGCTGGCTCTGCTCACAACCCCGCATGTCTCAAGAACACATCCCCCCAGCTGCTCAGGGAACAACAGTGCAGTCACCTGCGACTCTTTCCTTTCTCTAATCCAGTAAGAAATTCTGTTAGCTTCACCTTCAAAATATGTCTGGAAACCGGCCCCTTCCCACCATCTCACTACAGTCACCCTGGTCTAAGGGCCATCACCGCTCACCTGGATGACCCCAACAGTCTCCTGACCAGCCCCCCAGCTGCTCCCCGTATCCTTCCCACCAGAGTCTGGTCCCGAAAGGGGACCCAGGACGACTCTGCTCAAAACTCTCAAATGGCTTCTTCTATTTCACTCAGAGGGAAAACCAGGGTACCTACAATGAACCCCACACAACCTCCCATCAACAGGCCCCATCCACTCCCTGGCCTCTCCTGTCCCCGAGTTGGCCCTGGGCACACGGGCCTCCTCACTGTCCCTTGAACACACCCGGCTCACTCGGGCTCGCTGTTCCTCTGCCTGGAACACTCTCTCCCGAGGAATCTGCTATGCTAATAACTCCCTCACTTCCGTCAGGCCCACGCTCAGACGTTACATCTCTGTGGGCTTTTCTCTGACCACTCTGTTTAAAGTTGGATCCCCTCCCCAAAACCCCACCCCTACTCCTGGCCCTTCCTATCCTGCTTTCCTGCTGGATTTTTCTCCACAGCTCTCTATTTCCATCTAACACTACATCTAATGACATGCATAACATTTCTTACCTTTTTTTCCCACTAGAACATGAGGGCAGGTAGGGATTTTTGTCTGCCTGGTTTTACTGATGAATTCCGAGTCTGAACAGGGCCTGATATACAGTAAGCATTCAATAAGTATTCGTTAAATAAATCAATGAGCAAAAGTAAAAGCTTGTCAGGAAGTTCTTCCAGGAACCACAATTTACTACTGCTATCCCTTTGAGTGCGAAAAGTTTTCTCTGCACATATATCCTCAATGGGGGGGGGGGGGGGGTGTGTGTGTGTGTGTGTGTGTGTGTGTGTGTGTGTGTGTGTGTGTGTGTGTGTGTGTGTGTGTGTGTGTGTGTGTGTGTGTGTGTGTGTGTGTGTGTGTGTGTGTGTGTGTACATATGAAAAATGAGGTAGAAAGAAGACAAAAAGATGAAAATAAAATTCAAATCTATCATTAGCAAATTACACGAGAATTTTTAAAGCAAAGGGTTAGTTAAAATTATTAGCCAAAATAGATCTTTAATTACCTGTGGTCTTCATTGATGGAAGCAATCTCTCTCTAGTTGTCAATGTCATAAACGTTTAGGCTTTTTCCCATCTGTCCCTTCCCTGTCCTCTGGCTTAATTCCTAAATCACAGAGTTCCCTCTCAGGGCAACCCATGTGTTCTGGCTGAAGCACTGGCCTGTCTACCCAGGAAGCAGCAGCCCCTCACACACAGCTGCCAGCATTCTGAGAGAGAGTTGGGCGTGGGCACCAACCCCCGCCCCCACCGGCCCGCCACCGCATGTCTTACTTTTAATTGCCACAAACAGGCTCGGGGGCCGGGGAGCAAGGCAGGTGTTTAGGATTCATAGCATTGCTGACCCTGCGTCGTCCTCAAGGTGATCCCACCTAGCTATTTTTACTATTTGGGTGAAAACCGCCTCACCTTCTTGCCTTGAGCCTCCTGTGGCTGTCTGCCTTGGGTTCTCCAGCTGCCATCAAATTCGCCCTTTACGAATTTCCCTTCTTGAAAACGTCCACCTTTGGAGAACTCCACAGAATCAGACCTGGCTGCCCAAGTGCTGCATGAACCCCTGTGTTCCCTGCCACCTGAAGGTGTGCGGTGGTATCCTCGTGCTTTCCGATGGACAGCATGGCACTCTACTGCGAGGAGAACTCCCCTGCCCCGTTTTGTCTTATTTCCCCTACTGGTTCCTTAGAAGCCCTTCTTTGTCCCCTCAGATAAACTTCCTACTTCAGGCCTTATTCAGCCCTCCTGTCCCCCAGGAGACGCTGACGGCTGCATGTTCTTGATGGCGCCCCACCCAGCCAAGTCCCCAAGCTCCCCCACCACACACGGCCCTCAGGGATGTTGGTAGACAGAGCTGTCCCTTCGTCCCCCAAGGGAGACCTTCAAATACTGAAAATAATGGCCTTTGGTTTCCATAACTAATCAAACTCCAAGTCAGGGATCAGTGTGGGTGGGAAGCCATTGCTATACTCCCTGAATGCCACACGTTAGAGGGAAGAGGCTCCCTCTGGCCCTGCACTCCACCACCCCCTCCCCATGCTCACTGCTTTACTGGAGAAAACGGTCTATGTCTGATGATCTAGCCCAGGTTAGAATCCCACATTCACAAGGACAAGACTTTTGTGCCCTGAACATGCTCATCTGAGGCCTTTCATAAAGAACTTTTCTTTACAGCACCGTGGGCCAATCTAGGATTTCTGGAACCCCTCTGCCCGTCTCCCCAGTAACCAGAGAGACTGCTTCTGGTAGAAGATGTAGGAGACTTCAGAACAATCTGATTAATAATCAGGACCAGGGTCTTAAACCTGCCCTCCCCAGTGGAGAGCACGTGCTGGTAACATTCTTACCTTCTGAAATTAACAGCCCACCTGACTTTCTGCTCACCTCTCCCGACGGCACACCAGCAGGGTCCTGTTCCATGGGTGGTGTGACTTGACACCCAGGACCCAGAGCTCTGGGCATCCTGCTGCTCTTGGTCATCTGGTCTCAAATCTCCTCCCGCCGACCGCCCTCTTGGATCTGTGTCCCATCCCAGGCTGTCACCACGCTCCACCTTCACCCGGCTTCCCTGCTGGCCTCCTTGTGACAGGACGGGCCTCAAATACCTCTATGCCCAACTCCAGGGACCCACTCACTGCTGCTATGGCTGAGCCCCAATCAGCTGAACTGGTCACCAGAGCAGTTCACAGTGACCCCCTAAGTGTGGAAGCATGACCACCCACTCCTGTGTAGACAACACACGTCTGTCCTCACTCCAGCCTCGACACTCCCACTGAAGCAAGCCCTTTCCATCCTGTTCTGTCCTTAATGCAGACAGAATAGCTTGTCCAGACTGAAAACTCCTCCCTCGAACACAGTTCCGCTTTCTTATCTCCAGACTCCAACCTGTCATCCTGTCCACATCACTGGAAGGAGCAAACACACAAAGTAGACACAGAGTCAGGGTCTAATTCTATTTTACAGCCAGTAGAGGAGGTCTTCCCAATACTTTTTCTGTAAACATGGTTATAAAACAGCAAGAAGAATGGACGTGAAAAAGAGACAAATGTGGGTAGAATCTGAGTTCTAAAACACACACTGAAAAATTCATTGAAAAAATACAAAATAAAGTAATTTTTCTTTATATTCAAGTATAACAAAGCACCCTGATTAAAAACGTACCCCTTATCACCTGTGTCCAAGACTCCCTATCTACATTCTTTGCTTTATTTTTCCGTAGCACTTAACACCTTTTAATAAATCCCATAATTATTCTGTTTTGCTCACTGTCTCTCCTCACTAAACTATAAGTTCACCTCAATGTACATAGGGCATTTATTGTTTACTGTTACTCTCCTGAGGCCTAGAACGTCTGCATGTAACAGCTTCTCAAAAAACATTTGGTGGGACTTCCTTGGTGGCACAGTTGTTAAGAATCTGCCTGCCAATGCAGGGGACACGGGTTCGAGCCCTGGTCCGGGAAGATCCCACATGCTGCGGAGCAAATAAGCCCGTGTGCCACAACTACTGAGCCTGCGCTCTAGAGTCCGCAAGCCACAACTACTGAGCCTGTGTGCTGCAACTACTGAAGCTTATGCACCCAGAGCCCATGCTCCGCAACAAGAGAAGCCACCGCAAGGAGAAGCCTGCGCACCGCAATGAAGGGTAGCCCCCGCTCACCGCAACTAGAGAAAGCCCGTGCGCAGCAACGAAGACCCAACGCAGCCAAAAATAAAATAAATATTTTTTTAAAAAAACAGACTTTAATTATACATTTAAAAAAATTTTTGGTGGATGAAGGAAAGCTTATTCTATCAATTGTTATTTCTAAAACATAAATATCATGTCATCCCTTTACTTTAAACCTTCAGCACGTAGTTTGTGTTAGCTGGGCACGTAAGAGCCTTCCTCCTGACATGGACCTGACCATCTTTCCAACCTTACTTTCCAGCTCCTCTACACATGCCCTGGAAGCCAGACACACCAGAACACAAGGACGATCTTCAGCACATACAGCTCCTCACAGTGCCTTAGTGCACACTACTGCTCCTGCCTAGAGTGACTCACTCCCCCCACTTGACAAATGCTGACGACCTTTCAGCCAAAAAAAAAAGGGGGGGCGTGTCTGTGACACCTTCCCCAACCTCCCCACCCCATCCACAATTAAACACGGCTGCCTCTGTGCACCCATGGCAACCTGTGCATCCGTCCAGTACAGCGTTTGTCACATGGCTGTCATTATTTCTCTATTTGTCTGTCTCACCCACGGCAAGACCTCCAGAGCCCAGAATACATGACATCATTGTACCTCACCTCTAGCACAGTAGGTAATTAACAATTGCTTTGACTTAACTGAATCAAGAGCATGGGGGGCGGGGCAGAGAGAAATGCACTTTGGGGTCAGTTTTCTTTCTTTCACCTGAAATCTGTCCTTCCACACAGACACACCAGGTAAAGAGAAGGGTGTCAAGAGAGCAGTATGTGCCCCACGCCACAACTTTCAGGCTGAACCAGCAGGGCCATTTGTCTTTGATAATCCGAGGGGTCAGAGCTGTGTAATCACACAAACTAGCATCCACGCCTCCTCTGCACTTCATGTCCAAACCAGGAGCCAAGAGACACTAGAAGGTAACTTAAGTGCATACGTGCGCACACAGAGGAAGAACCTGAGATAAACCAAATACAGACTCAGAACCAGGCAAAGCAAGATCACTGGCCAAAGGAAACCCGGAAGAAATGCCACACATAAGTGATTCAGACCACCACGAGGGCGCTACTCTCTCTCTGAGCCCACCCAATGTGTCTATCCACATGTACTCTTTTTCCTCCTAACAAACACTTTACTTATTTCAGTAGTTTCTGCCTCTATGTGGAAATTCATTTCTATTCAGCTGATGGGCCAGGGCCTTGTCCCTGGTGGTCTAGTGGCTAGGATTCAGCACTCTCACTGCCACGGCCTGACTTCAATCTCTGGCTAGGAATTGAAACTCTGCTTCAAGCTGCCATATGCCGAGGTCACCGAAGATCAGAACCAGAAGCCCCTTTCTAACTGTGGCTCTCCCCTTCCCCTACCAGTGAGAGCCCCATGGGACCAGGGCGCTGAGGTGTTTTTCGATAATGATGAATATTTGATGAATAAAGGAATGGCCCGTCGTCCCCTGAGAACCACAACAGCAGGGCTGGAAGGAGCCCCTGAAGTTGTGCAACCCAACTCCCTCACTTCAGACATGAGGACTTTCAGGCCCAAAGAAGGGAGGAGCTGAACACGGTGAAACTGAACCAAACTGCCAGGCTCAAACCCCGGAGCGACCTTTCTCACCTGTGCAAGCTTGGGCAAGCTGGGTCACCTCTCTAGGTCACAGTCTGCATGCCTGGACAATACAGACCACAGTCTCTACCTCACAGGAATGTTTTAAGGATAAAATTATATAATTCATGTAAAGAACTTAGAAGACCCCCCAGATACACAATATTATACTTGAAATGAAGTTTGGGCCAAACCATGATCCAAAACTTTGATTTTTCAATGACCTCCAGGCTAACTGCTTTTCTACTTGGATCATCACTTATAATGCACAAACGTGGTAAAATGACACAAAGACTGAACATCAAAGCGTATATCCATGTTACTCATGTCTGTATACAGAGGTCCTTGCCCCACAACTTACGTGTATTCCCAAATACCACTATAGCATATTATTTCCCCAATAAAGTGCAGCAAAGTATAACTGAAAATTTTAAGGGACCCCTTTAGACAATGATTCTATAAATAAAGCCCTAAGATAATTTATGAAGCTAATAAAACACATTCCACCTGAAACATTTATTGCAAGTTTATACTGTTGGCAACAAAAGTACATGAGGAAGTTTTTCTGTCATACAATCAAGCCACTACTGAATTCAATAATCTTTGCTTTCATTTATACAAAATTTCTATTTTCTGGTCTTGAGACCCATACAGAGTCTGAAGGCGTTAGGGCTGGACTGAGAGCCCCGAGGTGGGAGTCACGTGTGACTGGCTTGCACACCATCTCTGGCCCACGAATAGATGCTTCTGAAACCAAACTGCTGTCTGGCAGGGGATGCTGGCAAACCATGCTCAAAATGCGTGTTCATCAGCTGCTGTTAAACTCTGAACCTGGCACACCAAAGGTGGCTTAGGGGCCTCAACATGCAATGTGCAGGAGTTCAGCTTATTCTAAAGCTGACCACATTAGCCCTGAGGGCTCTCCACAGGGACAAGGGCCTGCAGCGAAAGACCCAGAACCATAAGACATGAGGCTGGGGACAGAGAAAATATGAGAAGACATCCAGAGCAGCAATGGAAGACACAGTTTTAAGGGCCCTTCAGGCAGAAAGAATGATCTGGAAGAGGCCTGTCTCAGGCCAGGTCCCATGGCGTGAGCCTCCATGTCCCATGTGGCAAGTCAGATGGAGCACAGGGCCTGTGAGTCACTGGAACCAGGTGCCTGGAACCAATAAAGATGGAACCGAGCTGGCCCCTGGAGGCGAGTGTCCAGGCAGGGTTGCAGTCCTAGCACAGACTCAGTGGCCAGGAATGGAGAGTACCATGGAGCCTGCCCCCCACACCACGAGCACCCCCAGGGCTGGGCTGGGTGGCGGAGGAGAGACTCACAGGGAAGAGGCTACAGACGGGGTGGGACAAAACTGTGAGGGTCTCGGGCGACCAGCAGGAGTGCCAGGGCTCAGCGGGGGACACAGGACTCCTAACCATCTGGGAAGCCAGAACTCCAGGACTACCGATGCTTAAACAGAGGTGAGCTGAGGTCTGCAAAGGCTTCTCATCTCCGAGGCCTCTCCTCCTCAGTGGGTGAGTGTGGTCGAGCAACACAGACCAGGCCAGTGGCATCAGGATTTGGCATGTTGTAAAACGTACAGTAAAGAAGGTAGATAAAAAGAAACACACAAAAAATTACCTACAATAAATGAATTGAGCTAAAAGGAGTCCTGACACCTCCAGGCAACTGCAATGAGGGCATGATTTTGTGTAGTTTGAAATATTTCAAATCATTAAATTATTTGCAAATAAAGAGATATGTTTAGGCCATCATGCCAAAGTAGAAAAAATGGTTTGGTGGCCAGCTGCATTCCTGTCATTTGGCCCGAGAGCGGCCCTCTGACCTCTGACTGGCCAGTTACACCAAAGGAGGGTGACCGTGGACAGAGACGCTGGCATAGCCCCTTCCCGGGGATGGAGAAGGGTGACTGGAGACACCTGTGTAGCCCATCGCAGGGTTAACACAAAGCCTCAGCACTGCCGGAGTGCTGCAGAAACTGGGTCAAAACTACCCAAGACAACCCCACCACCCTCAATAAACCCACTGTTACCAGAAGGGGGACCGTGGCATTTCCCTGTAAGCTAGATTACGTGTATGTCTCTAATAAAAATGAAACTAGAGCAGCTGTGGAACCACACTCAGGTCGGCCTTCATGGTAAGCAGGTGATGTACAGCAGTGATGCACAGTAACACATGCGTTTAAAACAAGCCTGGGTGCCGTCCACAGAGCTCTCTCCCACACTTGTTCTCAGATTCTCCAACAACCTCTTCAGAGGAAAAACAGTCAGAGTCTTTAAAATCCACAGCACCACGAGCTTTGTTTATTATCCTCCGCAGTGCTTCAGACCACGTTAAATTTATGAGCCACATGGAAGAGCAGAGGCCAACAGTCCTGGCCTGAAATTGCCATTAATAAACAGTCACTTGCTGTTATTGCTGAATCAGTGTCTGGGCTCCAAAGGTCAAGGACTCAAATCCACCTTCAATCTCTGCACCACCTGATCCTTAGCACCCTGACAATCGTAACTCACCTCACAGACCGACGGCCTGGAGGACACGCACTTGGCCCTGTGAGCCACCTCCCACATGTCCCCTCGCCAGTGCACGTGGGGACCGCACCTGAGGTCCCAGGGCAAGCAGGGGCAGGCGAGAGTCACTGCAGAGAGTGGCGGCTCTGTGGCTGGCTCTGCCCCAGCCCCACGCAAGTTTCCCCTTCGGGGCAGCAGGACAACTGAGCGCGTCTGGGGCTCCAGGGTGGGCAGGTCCAGCACTACAGGAAAGCACGCTCCCCAGAAAGCAAGGTCTCCATGTGCTCCCCAACGTGGGTGGGACGGACAACAGTGTTCTCTCAATATACCATGCTGTCTGGGTTTTGCACAATGCTAGACCTTCCGTCGTCCCTGTAACAAAGAAAATGTCCCGCTGGCATTGCTCGTGTCACCTCTTAATAAATATGGGTTTACAGGCCACTGTCATTTCAGAAAACCACAAAACCTCAGGACCATTTCCCAGTCAAGACACTCGATCCTCACCAGCTGGGGTCTCGAGGTCACCTGGGGACTGGGGACTCGCCAGGTGTCAGTGGTCAGGAAGGCGGGTCTATCTGGGTACCAGTCAGACCACAGCATGAAATGTGCTGTACAACCAGAGGCGACTTTATCAGCTGCCATAAAGACACGTGAAATTGGTGTTTTGAAAGTTGCATAAGGATCATCACAAAACCTTCACTCAGTCCAAAGAAAAGGATTTAGGGAGGAATCATCTCTCACAATGAAGTAAACCGTCTGCTTTAGAGGAAAGAAAAGAAGTGTCAACGGAAGAGGGTCCAGGAGCACCTGGGTGCTCATGCCCACCCTGGCACCATAACACACCTTCCAGGTGGGCAAAGGCCAAACAGGTCAATGGTGAAACACTCACAAACCCACACACCAACATTCTCTCACTCAAAGTAACTTTTGTGCCCATGGTACTGACATATGAGATAGAGAAAAAGACTTGTGGCTGAGATCAAATTATTGTGACAGAGTTGTCTTTAAAGAGGTGGTGACACCCTCTTGTGAGTTTATAGCCTCCATTCTTTCAGAACATCGTATATACTAGTTAAGGTTATGGGTTTGCATACAAATTCCAACTCTGCCATCAACAAGCTGCACTGCACTGTCTCCTTAAGCCTCAGTTTTTTTCGTGAATGAAATACCTACTTATTAAGGTTGCTGCGAAGATTAAACAAAATACTATACATGCAGTGCCCAGTACAGTGTCTGACCCATGGCACATGTACAATAAAATGGAAGATAACAACATATTTGATATTATCATTATCATCACCTCAAAAAACAAATTGGGAGCTACAGTTAAGACATCCATGCAATTTCCCCAGTGGTTCCCTCTGCATCAGGAGTGGCAGTACCATCCTTCAAGAACAAGGCTGCTACATCACATCTACTTTTTTTTTGTTGTTGTTGTGGTACACGGGCCTCTCAGTGTTATGGCCCCTCCCGCTGTGGAGCACAGGCTCCGGACGCGCAGGCTCAGCGGCCATGGCCCACAGGCCCAGCCGCTCTGTGGCATGTGGGATCCTCCCGGACTGGGGCACTATGTAAGGAAAGAACTGCCAACATACCCGTGTCCCCTGCATCGGCAGGCGGACCCTCAACCACTGTGCCACCAGGGAAGCCCACATCTACTTTTATATCAAATAAAAGTATGTCTTCACTAGGTTTCTCTCACACTACATTTTTCTTTCATTACTTTTATAACCCATGTATTAGTGATTTCTGTTCTTTGCATGCATTTCTAAAATATTACAGACAACTGAAATGAACATTTCAATAGTTCCTGAATTTGTATAATTACTTTAAAAAAATCTAAACGTAAATTTTTTTTTGTTTTAATTAATTGATTGATTGGTTTTTGGCTATGTTCAGTCTTCGTTGCTGCGCGCGGGCTTTCTCTAGTTGCAGCAAGCAGGGGCTACTCTTCGCTGCAGTGCACAGGCTTCTCATTGCGGTGACATGTCTTTGTTGCAAGGCACGGGCTCTAGGCACACGGGCTTCAGTAGTTGTGGCACGCGGGCTCAGTAATTGTGGCTCACGGACTCTAGAGTGCAGGCTCAGTAGTTGTGGCGCACGGACTTAGCTGCTCTGCGGCATGTGGGATCTTCCTGGACCAGGGCTCGAATCTGTGTCCCCTACATTGGCAGGCGGATTCTTAACCACTGCGCCACCAGGGAAGCCCCGTAAATTTAAAATAACAACTAAACGTAGATTTTTGGGAGAAAATCTTGCGAAACAACAGTTCCCGTGGACCATGCTCTGACAGGTGAGCATGTCCGTTGACTCACACCATGACCAGCTCCACGCCTGGCACAGTGGACGCTCTCGTGAACAAGCCAGGCCAGGGAGGGTGCCAATGCTGAGCCCAGGTCGAGGGCACAGGTCACTGCACCCCATGCCCTCAGACATCTGGACACGGCTTTAGGGGGCACAGCAAACAGTGCAGATACGGAGCAAAGTGACAGCAAAGCTGCCTAAGACACAGAACACACCTCTGACTAGAGGGTTCAATTCACAATGTAAAATCACACATCCAAAATGTTCAAGAATGGATTCCAGTCTCCAAGGCACCTCTCAACCCTACAGGACATTGATCAAGAAATAACAGAATTTGAAATCTCTGGCTTCTTAGTAAAATATACTTAGAAGGGGAAGTAAAAGTCATTTCCCAGACCACACTAACCATGGGGGTGAGGGCTGGGACTGTGACCTTGAGATTTATAATAAGAAATATATATTTGGTCTTAGTCACAGTTTCTGGCACAGAGCTCCTAAAACTCTTGGAATTTCCTAAGTGATAAGAGCCGTAAAGGTATCCTACGTTATTCATAAAAAGGCCCTGGTTAATGAGGTGACTTTTTGGAAGCCCCTAAGGATGGGGCTGGTTGCCAGGGGAACCACCTGTGATCAGAGAGGGTTGGCACTTTCAGTCCCACCCCCAGGCCTCTGGGGAGGGAGAGGGGCTGCAGACTGAGCCAGTCGCGAATGGCCAGTGAGCTCACCATTCCTGCTAGTGTAATGAGGCCTCCACAAACCCCCCGAGGACAGGGTGGGTGGGCTGCCGGGTTGGTGAACACGGGGGTGGGGGGAAGGGGGGAGATTTAAGGAGGGTGGTGCCTGGAGAGGGCATAAAGTTCTGCACCCTTTCCTTATACTACCTTGCCCTCGTTTTTCCCTGAGTTTCATCCTTTAAAATAAATCAGTAATCTAGTAAGTAAACTGTTTTCCAGAGTTCTCTGAGCTGTTCCAGCAAATTTATCGAATCTGAGGAGGGGCCATAGGAGCCTCCAATTTATAGCCAGTTGGTCAGAAGCACAGGTGATAACCCGGACTTGCGACTGGAGTCTGAAGGGGGCAGTGCTGTGGAGCCGAGCCCCGGACCTGCGGGGTCCAGGCCACTCCGGGCAGACAGGGTCTGAACTGACAAGTCGCAGGACAGCCAGCTGTGTCGCAGAGTTGCCTGGTGTGGGAAACACCCACACATGTGGCGGCCAGAAGTGTGAGTGTTGTGTGTACACACGGAAAACAGAAGAGTTCTTTCCTTTACCAACAAAAACCCGAGCCCTGGCCACCAGCCTGCATTCAGCACCAAGGCTGGCCAGTCTATTGTACCCGGACGTCCTCGTCCTCCTCCCGGGCCCTGCCACTCTCCCGTCATCCTGGGCTTACACACAACAGGCAAAACCCACTTTAGGGCCACATACTCCCCATGCCTTTCTTGTAGAAATAAAACCTATGAGGAAGAATCTAAGCTCTGCTGCTTATACTCCGGGTCCTATAAAGACACAGCCGTGAGGTTTCTGCACAGCAGGAAGATATCCCCCAATGAAAGACAACTGCAGAAGGTCGGGACACAGTGGTACAGAATCATACAAATCACACAGTTCACCATCATATTAATGCCTGATTTCACAGAGAAACTGAGGTCCAGAGAAGTTAGGTAACTCACCCAAGCTCACAAAACTATGTAAGAAAAGAACTGCCAACATACCCCTCACTGTCCTCCGGTCCCAAAGCAAACAGCCAGGGTTTTAGTATCTGTTCTCAGACGTACTCTTTTAATAATAATAATATTACAAAGCAATAATATTAAACTATACTAGGCACATGCAAATGATTGTTTTTTTACCACAAAGGAACAGTTATTACTGGCTCATTATTTTTGTAAAGCATTTTTATTTTTACTTAAAAAAAATTTGGAGGATATGGATAAGTAAGTCTAAGAAAGTAAACCTCACATCTAATGCTATCGCTCAGAGGTAGCCACTAGTAATGTTTTGGTGCACATCCATCTATACTGTCTTTGTTCCTTGAGTATAAAAAAATAAAAGGATCATCCTCTTCATATTGCTTTATGACCTACTTTTTTTGCTTAAAAATATAAGTGTTTCTCCAGGACATGAGATACTCTGCTCAAACATCCTTTGTAATAGCTGCAGGGAGTTTCATCATAAGGACGTACCATTATTATTTAACCATGTGCTATTCTGGGACTGGTTCATCATATTTTAATATTGCTATGTTTCTAAATTTCAATTCTGTCACCAGTGATAGCAATTCCTTTTAGTCTCCTGTCATCTGCAAATCTGATAAGCATGTTTTTTATCACTTTCGCCCAAGTGCTTGACGAAAGCATGGGGATGCAGCCATTAGAGAGTCCCTGCCTGGTTGATGCTATTCATTCATCGACATGCTTTGGGATCACCAGTTAGGAATTCAAACTATGCAAGAGTTCCCCAATCATGACAAGTATCTGGTGTTTCATTCATTCACTATATGTACTAACTGCTCTCTATAAAGAGCACTGACATAGGAGCTATAAAAATGTCTGCAAAGTGTCAGGAATACTTACATAAATGAGAATTTCTATGGCTCCTGATCACAAAAATACACCCAGATTTGGCATTCCAAAAGTTATAATGTATTTCACTTAAAAATCAAAGAGATTTAAAAATTTTTTCATAAACGTCTTTTGATTAAAAAATATCCCTGCAATGCCAGAAACTGTTTTGGAAACATATCTAGATTATTAAAATCATTCAAGTTACTAGAGATAAAAATCTTATAATTCAAGATTTAGCTATTGGGCAACTACCATTGCTAAGCCATGAGCTTCTGGAAATGGGTGATTATATGAAAGCATGAATTCAGACCACAGTAGCAAGGTCCTGTAACCAGAGCTACAGCTTTGTTTTTGAAAAAAGGGCAACAAGCTGTAGCGACTTCTTCAAAGAAACAAAGAAACTCACATGGTTAAGGCAAAAAGGAACCAAGAGCCAAAAGCCTCGAGAGAAGAGCTGGAAGAGAAGGACAAAGAATATTTTTGGTTCATATCTCTTTAAAAGGCAGTATTTAATCCTGAAAATATCATGAAAAGTGCATCAGATGTTCTCATTTTAACTGAAAAGAGACAAAGTATGGCAAGATTAAAAACGGATTTGGCAAAGTCCATTGGTGCTGATTCCCATCACTATTTTATGATGTCGTTTCCCCGGATAAGGACAAACTACGCTTGGAAACTGCCTGTGAGGTCAGTCCAGCAGCCCAAGAGCAACACATCCAGTGTGAACTGGTGGTGCTACCTGCCAGCAGGGTGGCGTCTGCAAGGAGGCATAATGAGACAGCCTTGGTGTTGGCTGAGGGGCCCGGTTTGGAAGAGAACCAGAGTTGGAAACAAATCCTGTTCTCCACCTATCTGGTCCAAAATGACGCCCCTGCCCCTGAGGGACAAAGTTGGGGTTCTGGGCCTGATCAAAGTGTCTTTCCGGCCCTCTTGCCCCTGGGCCTCTGCCCAGCCCTCACGAGCGTCTTAACGCCCATGTCTCAGGGACTGAAGAGACACTGCCGAGCCTCGACATGCGCTTGTTCATCTCACACTTGTACCAACACTGCCTGAGCAGTGTGCTTGGAAAGTGCCAGAAAATAGAGACTGAAGGCCAAGAACTGACTTCGAATATATAAGTCCTTCTAGTGAACTCAGTGTTTGGGAGATGGACAATATTTAAACAGCAATGATTCAAAATGAGACATAATTTAAATGTACTAAACATATAGCAAACAGTGCTAGCCAAAATCCACAGATTCTCACCCGCATTTGAAGAGGACAGTGCCCCGAGCCCTCCGCCCAGAACTCCTTCCCTCCCTTTTCCTTGGGGAGGCCTTCCCTGGTCACCCCTTCAGTAATGGTCACTCCTCACCATCTCTCATCTCCTTCCCCACTTGATTTTCCACCTGAAATCACATGATTTGCTTATTTATCTGTCTCCCTGGTCAACTGGTAAATTCCTTGAATGCAGGGACTTTCTCTGTCTTGTTCACCCCTGTATCCTCAGTACAACTACAGTGCCTGATATACAGCAAGTGCTCAATAAACATGTGTTAAACAGATAAATCTAAGAGTGAGCCTCATGCTGTGGACCCATAAGTAAGTCACAGCCCATTCCTCCATCATCCCTCAAAGTAGGGCTTTGTCCTGGTCAAAGCATTTCAGAGAACGTACGAGAGAAGAAAGATCTGCTCCCACACACGGTCTCAATCCTGATCAACTTATAAAAATACAGGTGAACACAACTGGGTTTGTTAGCACCTGGTTCATTTCCAGCCATGGGCTCCCATTGTAAAAACTCTTTTCTTGGAGTGTCTCCTTCCCTGTTATAACACTTAAGAGTCCTGTCTGCTCACCTGTGAACGATGCTACTTAAACACAGGGACTCGCCCGGTGCCAGCAAGTCTGGGCTCCACACCAAGTACCAGCTTCCTGGGGGTGCAACCCGAAATTCACCCCTCTGGACTTTGACCCAAGCCCAAATTCCTGCTGCAAACGGAAATTCCTAAAGGCCTCCAGGATCTTAAAGGGACATAGGGAAGTACATAAAAACCCTCATGGCGCTCTTTTAAAATGCAGAAATAAAATCACCAGATCGTGCATGCTTCTCTTTCTCTTTCTTTCCGCAGTTAAGAATAACTTAATTGTACAAACGTATATGACATGGGCATGCTGCCCAGGAGAAGCCTGCGTCCAAGTAAACTATACAGTGCTTTTATTAAATAAAACGTTGTCCTGTTTTGTAAGTCATTTCGCCATTATAGTCCCAGTGCCTAGGTTGGTGCCTGCATGAAATTCAGTAAAAATCAATGAGAGAACTAGCGCTGATGGGCTGGCTCTCCAACCCAGGAATGTTCTTCTGCACATCAAGCAGGAAGAATAGTAACAGGAAAGATATAGAATCTAAACTGCTTAGCAGCATGTATGTTTAAATTACATTTATGCTTTATTATAAACTATAGCAAAAATGTATTTAAATGACAAATATGTACTAAAGGTTCTCACTGTGGGGGGAATCCATCTTCATAGAACTCATTCAGGACAATTAATTGTGTGAGAATATTAAGTTCAACTTACAAGGAGTAACCAAGATCAGAGGTTTGCTTAGCAAATGAACTAGAAAGGCATATATTCACATGGTATATTCACACCACAAATTTCAATACCGTCGCCATCATTCAAAACCCTTTCCAACAGCTCTTCTGGAAGTGTCCTCAGATCCCATAGGCAAACTCCACTGACAGTGGGTTGAGGTTTTCAGAGGCAGCAAAATTCATTTGGAGACCAAGTCGTGTAAATGAGATGAGTCTACAGCTAACAACTGCCTGTTGCCGTACAGTCAGGTGTTGAGTAACAGCAGCATCCTTGAGATAACAGTAACTATTTATCACATATTTACCATATGTCTGTGTTTACCTGCATAAACTCATGCATTTTCCAAACAACAATGATAATGAATATTATCATTATTCTCATGTTATATGTGAGGAAAGTGAGGCACAGAGAGGTTAAGTTACTCACCCCATGCCACACAGGCTGCTATGGCAGAGCCAGGATTTGAATCCAGGTAGTCTGGAAAAGAGGTCACGTATGTTTAAGCACACTACTGTCCTAACTCTCTCTAAAGAAAAATAAAATACGCACACACACACATACACGGCATGACTTAAGATGACTACTACTTAGAATATCACTGATTTAGATATCAAAGTTTTAGATACCTTGTGGAAAAGGGTCATAAATGAGATATGTGTATGTTATGGTTGGGGAGTGGGTAGAAAGAGCTCTTTCTTCTTCCAGTGAGACTCCTGAGAAGGCGGCCAAGAATCTAGCCACCATCTCACTGGTGGGCTTTACATCCTGGTTTTGTGAGAATTAGCATGACCAATCTTATAGGCAGATAAGAAACACTAAACAATCAAAGCAATCTTAAGAAGAACAAAGCTGGAGGCATCATGCTCCCTGGTTTCAAACTATATTACAAAGATTTACTTAAGACAATGTGGTATTTATTGACATAAAAACAGACACACAGATCAATGGAACAGAACAGAGAGCCCAGAAATAAACCTACACATACATGATCAATTAATTTACAACAAAGGAACTGAGAATATACAATGCGGAAATGATAATCTCTTCAATAAATGATGTTAGGAAAATCGGATATCTACATGCAAAAGAATGAAACTGGACCACTACCTTACACCATACATAAAAATCAATTCAAAATGGATTAAAGACTTGAATGCAAGACCTGAAACCATGAAACTCCTAGAAGAAAATATAGGCAGTAAGCTCCTTAACATCAGTCTTGTTAATGATTTTTTGAATCTGACACCAAAGTCAAAAGCAGCAAAAGCAAAAACAAATTAAGTGGGACTACATCAAACTAAAAAGTTTCTGCACAACAAAGGAAACCATCAACAGAATGAAAAGGCAACCTATGGAATGGGAGAAAATACTTGTAAGTCATTTATCTGATAAGGGGCTAATACCTAAACTATATAAAGAACTCATACAACTCAACAGAAACAGAACAATCAGATTTTTTTTAATGGGCAGATCTGAATAGACATTTCCCCAAAGAAGACATACAGATGGTCAACAGGCACATGAAAAGATGCTCAACATCACTAATCATCAGGGAAATGCAAACCAAAACTAGGAGATACCACCTCACACCTGTCAGAATGGCTATCATGAAAAAGAAATAACAAGTGTTCGCAAGGATGTGGAGAAAGGGAGCAGTTGTGCACTGCTGTGGTAAAGTAAATTGCTGCAGCCACTGTGGAAAACAGTATGGAGTTTCCTCAAAAAATTAAAAATAGAACTACCATATGGCCCGGCAATTCCACTCCTGGGTATTCATCCAGAGAAAGTGAAAACACTAATTTGAAAAGATACACGCACCCCAATGTTCACTGCAGCATTATTTACAATAGCCAAGGCATGGAGACAACCTAAGTGTCCACTGAAGGATGAATGGATAAAGACAGTTATGTGTTAACTGACTTTCCAGACATTATATATATGGCGTGTGTGTGTTTGTATGTGGATGCATAGAGTGAGGAGAGAGAGTTAATATATATACTGTCTACACATTTTATACCATTTCCCACTACAGGCTTGTGGTGAAAAGGGGCTGGTCCCCCTTGGCCGAGCTAACACAGCCTTACCAGACACGCGCTTCTAGTGGGTGCAGTCTGCCCTCGATATAACTGATTCATACTTTCCTTCTCATTTTCACTCTCTTCTTTCCTCTCTAACTATTCCTTTCACTGTTTATCAATCTTTGTCTTTTCTTAAATTCCCTCATTTCAGAGTCCAAAATGTTATACCAATGGAGAGATTTTATCAGGGTTAGGTTAGGTTTGGGGTTGGTGCTGGAAGAGACAGTTTCTGGTATAAAACAATAGGAACAAAACCCTATGTCCTATCCTCTCACCATTACTTCTGGCAAACACAGCAATGTTTTTCTGTTCACCAAGCTAAGCCCACTGTCCTCTTTGTAGCTAAATGATCTACATACAGTCGCCCCTCCATATCCTCGTGGGACTGGTTCCAGGACCCCAGCAGACACCAAAACCTGCAGATGCTCAAGTCCCACAGTCAGGAGTCTGCATCTTTTGATTCAGTATCCAGAGGCCATGGACAAGGAGCCAACTGTACATAAACTTTCAAAATATTATGAGGAAAAATATTACAAGAAGCTTAATAATACAGATATCAGTATTCCTTAGCTACAAGCAATAGTAACAAATTCAGTTGCTAACTAAAGGACAGAAGAAAGGAAAGAGAAAAAAAAGAAAGAACAAGCAAGCTGGCCAGGTGGATTTATGGTCTGGTGGCTGAAGAGCCAGGCACGGGCACTGAGGTGATCTGTACAGCAGGAGCTGCCATCAGATGGTCTGGTTCTAACTGCCTTCCCGGCCTGCATGTCTGTGCTCTTGACCGCTCTGGCGTAGCTGGTCTCTGGGGCCCGTGGCTGACAGCTCCCTAGAACCAGGCAGAGGGCCAGAAGGACAGCGCCCATGAGGAATGGGTGCTGGGAAAGAGACAGAAGTCCACACATTCTAACAACTGACTGGACAACATACACACATGCCCTTCTTTCCATAAACACTATTTGAAAATATTTCCAGTATAATGCAAATCTTTCAGGAAAAAATACACTAAACAAAGAAAAAACAACTCCCCCTACCCCACACTGCCTGACTGCCAACCTCATGTTGTCATGTTGCTGAATTCCCATGAATCGGCTCTACAGTGGTTCTGTCCACCACGGCTGGAGTCACTGGGGGCTGAGAAGTGGGGGGGGGGGGGGGGGGGGCCGGTAGGTGGTGGTGCCAGGGCAGAGCTGGCCCAGGACCTCTCTCTCCAGACCCAGAGGGGTTGGTGGGTTGTCTCCAGCACACGTGGCCACACACGGAACCTCTCCTTAGCTATTCAGAACCAAGGCGTGGACCTGAGGAGTCCGGTCAGGTCCGGTTGGTTGGACCTTTCCTAAGAGAGTGAGGAGGCTGTGGCAGCTGTAGGGGTTGAATGGGGGGCCCCAGAAACAAAGGCTACTCTCTGCTAACTTCAAAGGCAGCCAAGGATTGCCTGGGCTGGAATAACACACGGGGCACCGATACGGAATTCCTTTTCCTGCTCCAGGCCAGACGGCCTGCCTGTCTGCCAACGAGCTGCCAACGACGTGAGGTGAACGCTGGGAAGGAGGGTCTCAGTCCCTCCCAGAATCTGGTCTTTTCTCTCCCTCCGGCCTAGGGAGGGGCTTCATTTCCACCTCACAGCCATGCTGCTCCCCTGTGGAGCCTCCTCTGCGAAGGTGGGAAGAGGCAACGATCTGGCCGCCAATTGCTCTGAGGGCACCCACGACCCCGTGTGTCTGAATCTAACATGTGCTTTCTGGCAGCCTGGTCCCCGTACCTCCTTCACCCAGCCCTCCCCCTCAGCCCTTCCTGCGGCTTTGAACTTCAAGAGACAGCATTGTGCACACTCCCTGACTCTGCTTCCTCAGTGCCCAGCCCCACATCCACCCAGTCCCCTTGGGCCGCATCCTGGCAGCTGCCCTGAACGGCCCATGCCCTGCTGAACCCTCCATGGGGCACATTCCACCCCAGCCCCTCTCTCCTTGGCTCTGAGCCATCGCTCTGTAACTTCATCCCCTCTTGCCCTCACTGATTACCCGATGAAAAGTACCCTGTTGCTTCCATGCAGAAGTACTAGAAATAAGATGAAGCTTATGAAGCGTGTTATCCAAGATGAGGCCCATGGAGTGGACGTCTCTTTCAGAAAGGCCCAGCGCAGGCTCCACCTCTCAGATGCCAGTGGGCTCTGGGCGAGGTCTGGAAGCATGTGTGTGATGATGGGCAGCAACAGAGCCCATGGGCTTGACGGTCTCTGGGCGGTAAATGCAGGGTCCTCGGGAGACGTTCAGTGTGCGCACATGTGCACATGGCTGCAAGGAGAGCCGAGGACTCGGGAGAAATGGGGACGCAGCGTCAGCTCCCATGGCCCCGAGACCACGGGGGAACATGCTCTGGGGCACCACCCACAGGGACCTGGCGGCAAGGCTCCACTTGACGGTGGAGTTCGTGGGTCCTGCTCCATGATGAGGGGGGTGGATCCCAGGGTGACGGAAGCAGGAAGCGGGGTCTCCTGGAAGGGAGGAAGGCATTTTACAGGGAAGGCCTCAGACATCTCTCTGAAGAGGTAGAGACAGAGCTGTGTCCACACAGGAGGCAGCAGGAGGAGGCTGTGCCCGTGAGAGGGTCACCTGTGAAGTGTGTAACCTGCTTTTCTGCCTAAGTCTGTAGATCTCCTTATTTGATGTATTCAGTGTGCATTGTAAATGTTTTCCTCCTATTCTGTAGCTCCAGCCGCTACCTGCAGTCATTGGTAAAGCGCTGGCCTCACCTCTGCGAGAACGGCTGGCTGGTCAGCATGGGCATCGGCTGGAGGGCAGCCCCAGGCTCACCTGCGGGAGACATCGAGGCGGTGGGGGGTGGGGGGAGGAGCAGGCCTCTGCGGTGCACACAGTGCTCAGCCACACACTGCCCATCCCAAACCCCACGCCCGGCCTTGATAACAACTGGACAGGCAGGTTCACACCCTACCACACACCCAACGTTTCCACCAACACGTCCCGAAGTACCTCGACTCAATTCAACCGTGACTATACGAGGCGTCCCTGCCACACTTTGTCCTCCCCGTCCCACCTGGCTCAGGAGACCCCCATCTGTCCTCCAGGCAGCTCAGCTGGACATCTCGCCCCAGCCTTGGCACGTCCTCTCCCTCGTAGCCGTCTCCAGGCAGTCTCTGCGCATGAGCGCCTGCCCCAGAGTTGGTCGTCTCTCGCTCACGCCCCTTCTTCCCAGCGCCAGCAAGGTCTGGCCCTGCTCACAGCCTACCTCCCTGCAAACTCTGCTCCTCCCGGGATCCCCCTACCCCACCCACTCCCTCACTAGGTCAAGGCCTACCTTTAACTCTGTTCCCTGATGCCCTGATGCTGTGCAGCTGACCCTACCAGCTAAGCCTCGCAGCCTGGACAGGGTGATGGGGACGGGAGCAGTCTCCCTCTTCAACCTCTCTCACACCCTACACACCTGCACACCCCTGCAGCAGAGGGGAGCCTGGTCACCCCTCCTCACCAGGCTACCTACGTGCAGCCACCGTTCCCAGTGGCGTTTAACGTGGATGAGCTGAGGCCACACACATACTCTTCAATATGAAAGTCCTCTCTCCACCGAGAGCCTCTAATATTTTGATAACTTCGTTGAGCAATTGTCTTTTTAAGGAAGATACACAAAGTCTACCAATAAAAAATAGGAACATTGGGCTTCCCTGGTGGCGCAGTGGTTGGGAGTCCGCCTGCCAATGCAGGGGACACGGGTTCGTGCCCCGGTCCGGGAGGATCCCACGTGCCGCGGAGCGGCTGGGCCCGTGACCCATGGCCGCTGAGCCTGCGTGTCCAGAGCCTGTGCTCCGCAACGGGAGAGACTACAGCAGTAAGAGGCCTGCGTACCGCAGGAAAAAAAAAAAAAAAGGAACATTAATTCCAACTTGGTTTTGACCGTCCCACTTCCTTCTTCCAAAACACTGAGCTGAGTGAAGCGCCCAGAGTTGTCCGCCATCTCACAGCCACCTGAACAACCAGATAAAAGGTGCTTTTAAGACAATGCGTTCCATTCTATTAGCTAAACTTATACAACTTATTATTTGCAGGTTATTCTACTTCGGGGTGAAAATTATATTTATGATGTACGTATCTTAACTGTTTTTCATCCTGACCACTCTCTGAATGCTGACAGATCTTCACCAATCTTAGTCATGCTCTGGCTCTGAGCAAGAGGGAAAACAGGTTCTTTACACTCAGAAGTGTGTGCCTTTGAGATGGAGAGACACAGCTTTGAGCCTTGCCTAGGAACGTGGAGGAGAGGTGAATGGGAACAGAAACATGCCCCCGAGCTGAGCAGCAACTCCTCCCTCCTGCCCGGGCTCCATCCCTGTGCCCTCTGGGGATGTGGCTGCCACGGCAGCTCTGAGACAGTCACTGCACCTGACATCTTCAAAGGCTCTTCACTCGTCTCTGAATGAACCCCGAGCCCGCCTCCACGTGCCTGCCCTGCTCCTGCCTGCATCTCCCTCTCAGGGCTCCGGGCTCCCCTCCTCCTCCCTGAGCCCCCAGGAGCCCGCAGAGCCGCATCAGGGCATTGCCTCGCACCCGGAACCTTCTGCTTCAGGTTGCAGTTGTTCTGTCCACTGTGCTGGTTCTCTCTCCTCACTGCTCCTCCGTCTCCGGCCAAGCACAGCTGATCAACAGAGGCCGGCAACAAGCAAACAGTGGCACTAGGCACTGAAGCAAGACCAAGGCCTCTGCTGATGAAGCAAAAACAAACTGAGCAGTTTCTGTGGTTCGTGATGAACTCCTTGGCACTTTCATTCGGCTGCCTCTCCCCTTACTCATGACCAGGCACCCAATTCAGCAGTTCAGTCAAAGTGGAACATCATACTTACCTAGTGGATAGTTTGGCTTATAATTCTTTTTTTTTTTTTTTTTGCTGTACGCCGGCCTCTCACTGTTGTGGCCTCTACCGTTGCAGAGCACAGGCTCCGGATGCGCAGGCTCAGCGGCCATGGCTCACGGGTCCAGCCGCTCCGCGGCATGTGGGATCTTCCCAGACCGGGGCATGAACCCGTGTCCCCTGCATCGGCAGGCAGACCCTCAACCACTGCGCCACCAGGGAAGCCCTGGCTTATAATTCTTAACGTTAAAAAAAAACAAACTTTAATTCCAACTAACATTTACTTGCACACACATGTGCTTACGCAAGGCATTCTGCTGGGAACTTTGACAAACCCCTGAGGTACAGGGGTGGACCCCACTCTCACCGCCACAGCTGGTCTGGGGCCAGGATGCTGCGATGGTGGGTCAGCACCACTCCCACCGTATCTCGTTGCTGAGAGTTGACCTCCCAGTTACAAATGCTTCACTGACTAGAAACCTTTATTTCTGAGAAAGCCATCTTCACACATGGCTGTTGCTGACGAGGCAGAGTGAAGACAGGCCAGGAGAGCCCAGAGGAGAGACACTACTCCTCAATACTCAGAGCCAGAGGAGAGTCGCTCCTTTGTGGGGCCATCAGCCACTTTGGATGGATTTAAGAGAGACAAAGCTGCCCGTCAAATGCATCCATACCTAAGCCCCTCACCCCGTCTGCCTATGGGTCCCAGCACCTCAGTCACCAGGACAGGGGCAGCACTAGCCAGAACTGATTCTTTTTTCATAACTTTTTGTTTTTATTGTAGCAAGATACGCATAATACAAAATGTACCATTTTCACCACTTTCAGGAATATACCACCCTGTGGACTAAGCACGTTCACAGGCTGGGCAGTCACCACCACCCTGGTCCACACTTGCTCCCACCCCTCAGCACTGCAGGAGCAGGAGGACATGGCCTGGCAAGACCACATCAGGAGGCAGCCACAAAGCGGCTGTGTTTTCCAAGATGGAACACAGACAACACTGACAAGTGCTTCACCAGCGAGCTCAGCGTGGGGTGTCACCACCTGTCTCTCCCCACACCACCCCACTCTGCACTGGATTCTGAAGGACCCAAGTCTCGGGGGAGCTGAGGCAGCAGGTGGGAGACACCGGGATCCAGCTCCATCACGGGCAGAGCTGCGGCCGCTGGTCCACGTGGCCTCAAGCAGGCCTGCTTCAGGCTGTGCTGCTCCCTCATTGATAAACCTGGGTCGCTATGCACACCTCCCAGGGCTGTCACAAGGGAGGTGAATGAGACCACGTGTGTGAAAGCACCTGGCGTGACAATTAATGTTCACTCTCATCAGCCCTGTGAAATATGACATCTGAGCTCAATGAGAGCATAATTCCAAAAGGGCAAGGAAAACAAGTTCAGACAGTTTTCCGTCTTACTCCTGGCAGAAGGAGCCTGAGCCCAAACACTGCCAGCAGGTGTGGACCATCCACTGCCCTCCTGCATCTGGAGCCAAGAGGTGCCTTCCTTACGCTATTCTGGAAACATTCTAGAATAATACCAAAGTGATTATTCTCTGTTACCAGATTCATTGCTGTTGGTTCAAATTTTAAAATGGAACCACAAAACATCCACCCAGACAGTAAACGTGTTTATTTCTGCATCCCGTTTCTGGGTTTTCACGTTTGAATATGGTGTCCCAAAAAGTAGCAGATGAGATCTGTGACCCCATCTTAGGCCCAACGAGGCACATGACACCCTCAGCCTGTGTGACACCTGTATAGGGTCACTGCCCCCAAGGCCTCTGGAGGAGAAACCATCCTCCAATGGCCATCTCTGAGCACAGGCAGGTCGAGGGTCCCGAGTGTGAAGGCAGAAACCCTACCACATGGAATATAAGTGAATGAGAGAGGAAGCCATGCGCTGGAGATTTCCAGGAGCAGAGGCTGGGGTCTGAGCAAACTCCTCAGCCCTCTGGACCATGCTCCCAGCTCCAGGATAGCACGTGACACGACTGCACTGCACCAGGTAACGGTATAGCTCAGGATGCCATCAGAGCGGGCACCTCAGGGAGAGGCGTCCGAGCGCCGGTCGTGAACCCCCCACAGGTATGGCGTGAGCTCCCACCAAACATTGGCTCAATGAGCCCCCAGTTTTTCTAAGGTCTTTATGTGTAACTAACCTCTTGAAGGTGGTGAGGGGAGAAAAAGAACATTTACTGAGCAACAACTATATGCCAGGCTCTATGTTTGATACTTTGCATGCCACTTCATTCAATCCTTCTCAAAACATTACTTTGTACTTATTATTATTTCCACTTGGCTGTTGTAAAAAGTGAACCTCTGAGAGGTCAGCCACTTTGTCAAGGTCATAGAGCAGGAACTGGGGGGAGGACTACCCAGGACCTTCCTGCTGGAAGCCAGGCCCTCTCTGGCCTCGGAGCTCGTCCTGCAACAGTAAGCACGGGAGAGTCCACGTGAAGACTCTAGAAACACCTGCGCACCAACAAAGCAAGAGTCTAGGACCCAAGAAAAAAATTCAGGAGGCCACACGGTGAAGCAGTTGCTTGCCTTCTGCACACGTCTCTGACTTCTCCCAAGCTAAATGGCTCCCTTCAGGGGTAACTTTGACATCCAAGTTTCAGAAATATGATGGACAAAAGCCAACATTTTTCCAAGAACCCAGTGAAATTTGTAGGTCATTTTTGACCCTGGATATCCAACGACAAGGAATTCATCTTAAACCAACACTGATTAACTTAACTGATAGTAAAAAGCCCTGACTTTTGTGTATATATCCTAAAATCTAGCAAGGAGTTGCTAGATTAGAGTTGCCCTTTAGGATTTACTGTTATAAATAAAAAGAACTAGAAAATGGAAGGTTTCAGCAAAACAAAAACATCTGTCAGACTAAATAATAATTTGAATGTTTTTGACCTTGTAATCCTTATAATATTTATTTTAATGTTATAGCTATTTAAGAGCTATAAAAATAAGGAGTTTATAATTATCTTTATGTTGTACATATTTAAGTAACCTTAAAATGAATACAATTTCAGGCAACATTGCAATTTCTTCCTATCCTTATTTAAAACGGGTATGCACACTCTCCTCAGACATTAGGCTACCGTAATACCATAATGCCTCTAGAAAAGAAGATAATCACACTTGTCACAGCAGGAAAACCCTGGGAACAGTGGTGAATGATTTACAGGGAAGACAGTAGGGCTGCGTTTGGGACTGTAAATTATGTTATTTACACAAAGAAACAACGTTATTAAGGAAGGGGCAGGTTTGTAACCGAGGACCAGATGCCAGCCTATACGGGGTGACCTAAGACCAGGCACGCACCAGTGTGCTCTGACATCTCTCAGTAAACTCACTTCCTTCAAGCCAGAGCATGTGAGATTTTACAGAATGCCATTGTCATCTATCTTTTTACATCTATTAAACCACAATGAAGAAGATCACCTGGGCTTCTCCCATGCACATCACAAAAGATTCCATGGACCTGAGACAGACCTTGGAGACAGAGAGGAAGATGGCAGAAGGACAGAGTCTAAGTGAAACTGCACAACCCAGATTGGGACTTGAACCCACTGTCTTTTAATTGAGATCATACACCTGGTCTCAGGACTTAATGAAGCTCAGGTTCTTTATGTCTCATCACAGAAAGAATTCAGCAAGAGGCAAAGTGATAGGTAAGAAGTGGATTTATTTAGAGAGAAACACTTTCCACAGACAGGTGGTCTGTCTCAAAAGGTGAGAGCAGCCCTAGGGTATGGAGTCATCTTAGAAAGTGAGAGCAGCCCTGGGAGAAACATACCCCACAGACAGAGTGTAGGCCATCTCAGAAGGCGAGAAATCCCAAAACATGGGGTGGTTAGTTTTGGGTTTTGGAGGGTTTTGGGGGTTTTTTTTTTTTTTTTCAGTACGCGGGCCTCTCATTGTTGTGGCCTCTCCCGTTGCGGAGCACAGGCTCCGGATGCACAGGCCCAGCGGCCATAGCTCACGGGCCCAGCTGCTCTGCGGCATGTGGGATCCTCCCGGACCGGGGCACGAACCCATGTCCCCTGCATCGGCAGGCGGACTCTCAACCACTGCGCCACCAGGGAAGCCCAAGGGGTGGTTAGTTTTTACAGGCTGGGTTATTTCATAGGCTAACGAGTGGGAGGATTCTTCCAACTATTTTGGGGAAGGGACGGGGATTTCCAGGAATTGGGCCACCACCCACTTTTTGGCCTTTTCTGGTTGGCCTCAGAACTGTCAAGGCACTGGTGGGTGTGTCATGCAGCTGATGTATTACAGTGAGTTCAAGGTCCACTACAAGTTGGACCTAATTGGTTCTAACCAGTTTATGTCACACCCTCAAGGGCTATGTCATTCTTTTAGAGGTTGTGCCCTGCCCTCTTCCCTCCGATTTCATTAGGGGGATGAGAAAGCATCACTAACAGTATCAAGGTATTTCAAAATGCAGAAACCATCTGCGGATGGACAAGGGGTCCACTTTGTCCAGAACTTCAGTCACAGCAAGAGAACGAAGAAAGACATCACCAGGGGGCCTTGAACTACGGGCTGAGGAGTCTAGACTCTTTAGGAAGCAAGAAGAAGCCACGGAAAGTTTGGGGGCAAGAGCAGGTATAATTAAAGCTGCACTTTCAAGAATATAGGCGGAACTCAGACAGGGGAGAATGGAGACAGTAAAGCTGCCTGGGTCCTATTGGCAGCACCTACACACGTCTGGCAAGAGCTCCCTGAACGGGCCTGGGTAAAAGCAGCCCCCCTACGGCCCAGCACCAGCAGGACAGGGTCGCCTGAACTACAGACACAAAGAGAAGCACATGCTGTGGGGAGCTGTCCCTCCATGGTTTTCTTTCTAAAAAGCCTTCAAGGTCTTGTCACTTGGGAAATATTGCCCACTGGCTGCCCATTTGGAACCTTCATACTTTCATACTGTAGTCTCTTTCCTAATAAAGAACTGAAAAAAGTTATACAGTAAAGAAACCAATTTTTCTTCTAGAATTTGGCCATCAATCCATCAACCCCTTTTATTGAAAAACAGCTCTCTATCTCCTAAAACTAGCATCCTCCAGGCAGCTTTGGAAAGCATGGGCTAATAACCAACCCGGCAGCCTTGAAGGGCTGAGTAATGAGCTGAAGGTCAGGGTGATGGGAAGCGGGTGGTCAGGATCCCTCAGGGCTGCTCCACGCCTGGAACAGTACAGACCTGTTCAGGCCACCAGCAGGGTCCCGCGCTCCTGCTGGTGTGAGAAAAATCCCACTGTGTGGGGGTGCGGACAGGCATCCCAGCAGCTCAGTTCAAGTGCTTCTTGCATTCTGCTCATTAGGCTAAGAAAACCTGGTCAGCAGCATCCTAGAATGGCTCTCTTTCAGATGCCTGAAGACTTATATCCACTCTCATCTTTCTCCTTTATGAGTAAAATAACCTTAATTTATTTAACAACTAGGTCTGGTTATCCTTTTCACAAGAAAGACTTGTAAACTCTGCAGAAATCTGGTTCATCTACCCAGTTATCCAAGGTTGAATGTCTTTCTGCATTGAATGGAAAGATTCAGAGCCTCAGAAGGTTAACTGAGCATCTAAGGGCGGCCCTGGGGGCAGGGAGGAGCAGGGTCTCAAACCCGCATCAGCTTTAGGTGACAACCCAGGCGGGATGCTTTCCACTCACCAGAGTACAGTGAACATCAGAGGAAATCTCCCACGGCTGGGACGCTTCAGCAGAGGGCTGGCTGTACCCCGCTGGAAGGATTTCCATTTCTCTCTGCCCAGAGGCGCTGCAGGTTTGATGTCACAGGAGTCTATCCACTTACATCACTGCCTGCGTGAACCAAAGCTCAGTGGGAGGAACCAAAGCAGAGACCCCAGGTCACCTGCCTGAATGAAATAGCAGCACTGTCGTTGGGCCTTGCCATACTCAGGAGACCCTCCTGGGGGGGGCATGCTACAGAGTCACCAACATGTGTAACTCTCAGGACAGGCTGCAGCCGCTGTGGACGGGCACCTGGGGACTGAGCTCAGCCAGCCTCAGAAGCTGGGACCAACCAATCCCTTCAGAAATTCAATCACACACCTTAATAAAGTTCACATCTTTGACCCAATAATTCTTTTTCTGGGAGTTTATCCAAAGGAAATAGCCCAATATACAGAAGAGCTTTTTGCACAAAGGTGTTCACCAAAGCATTATTTATAAGGATAAAAGCTGTCCAAAACTGCAATATCCAACAATAAGAGCACAATTTTGAAACTCAAGTACACTTACATAAAAGAATATTATGCAACAATTTAAAATCAAACTTATAATGAAAATGCTCATAATGTAAAGTTAAAAGGGATTGAGCAGATTATAAAATTGAATATATATTATGAACACAGTTCTGTAAGAAGAAACTTGCACAGGAAAGACTGAAAGGACACAAGCCAGAATGTTAACAATGGGAAAGCTTCATACGGCAGGACTGTGTGTGGCCAAGTATTTGTCTTCATTCAACTTTTCTGTGCTTTCCAAATTTTCTTACAATGAGCAGGCATTACTTGTAAAAGGAAAAACTTGAGTTTGTTAAAAAGAATAGTATCTAAGTGATTAAAATAATTTCTAAATTACATGTGCTGAGAAAACTTAAAACAATGTATAAATTCCTGTATGCAAGGATTAGCCAAAGAAAATCATAATTAGAAAGCTGACTTTACAGTACGTATCCATGTGGGTACACCTGCATGCACACAGGAAGCAAGACATAGAGGGGACTTCTAACCACGTGGGCGGGCAGGCAGCCAGCAGTGCATGGGGGAGGGGACTTCCCAGCTTCTACCACCTTCAAGGTAATTTCACACGCTCCAAACAAGCATGGACTTGCCATGCAAACACAGCTTCACACAGGCCTCCCAGGCTCCCTCCCAGCCAGACTGCAGCCGCTAAGCCCTTCCTTACATCCTAAGAAATCTGGAGCCCCTCCCAACCCTACTTCCAAGAGAATCAGAACATAAAATACAAACTGATAAATTTTTTTCAGTGGAGGTATGGTTAACTGTATAGTGACTTTTGTCTAGCAAAAACAAGATTTAAGCCAAGGAAAAATGCCTTAACCCCTTTATCATTTAAGATACGTAAGGCAAGACTTTTTTCATTAGCATCTTCAATTCCAGAAGCTAAGATGATAGTTTTCAGTTGCCCTGGGATAAGAAAGACTAAAGTCAAAAAACATAAGAACAGTAAATCAGGCGGGGAGGGGAAGCCCCCTGCTCACCTCCATCTGAGACCACAGCTCAACCCACCCACGGGGCAGGGATGCAGGTTCAGCCCCTTCATCCTACGCCACCGTAAGTAACTGTTACCAACTATGTGGACAAAGAATGACGAAGAGCAGACAGAGAACAAATCCGTAAGCTGAGTCCCCAGGGACCCACCCCGAGAGAAGGCCATCACTTAGGTCTCCTTCCTTTTATCACTTGTTACTTCCTAGAGATACTGGGAAGCTAAAACCACTGCCCCGGTGTACCCAGCTCTGATAAATAACAGTCAGCACTCGACAGCTTTCTGAAGGGTGGGCCGATTAGTTAATTCAATCATTCCTGTTGAAGGAATAAGGACAAGTCGGTTTCTTTTATCAAGAACTGACTCTGGAACCTGCCCCTCAACTCTGACACCTGCCCCACGATGCTCCCGGTGCTTCCCAGACTTTCCTGTGCCCCAAGCACCTGAGCTCTTGTTAGGATGCAGCCCTAACGTAGCAGGACTAAGTGAGCAGAGACCAGTTAGCTTCCCATCTCTGAGAATGAGGCCCAGTCAGTGGTAAGGCTCCCCAGGTGACCCCCGTGTGCAGCCAGGGTCGCACATACCACTAGGAGGTTTGGAAAGGCCACCGGCTCAATCTAACTCCTGGCTACTCTGAGTGTGCCCCCTGCGCAGTGACACCGGCACACCAACACCGGCCTCAGAGCTGCGGTGAAGAAGGGCGGGGCAACACAGCTAGAACATTAGGTCGGCCACAGTTATCGTTTCACTATTGCCAGTAGTATGATTATTATTCAGGTGGGCTGACACAGCTGGGACAAGGCCAAATTTGTAAAGAAACAGAGTTCTTGGGAAAACTATGAGTTAAAAGCAGATAAGAAAATAAGAGCTGGGGAGGAGCTCCAAGAGGGTGGCTCAGGGCAAGTGTGTGGAGAGCTGACAGAGGGCAGTGTGCATGGCCCACAACTGGGGCAGGAACAGTCACAACTGCAACCACTTACCTGGGCCTGAACTAACGGGGCAGGCACTGTCCTAACTACCCCCAGTTCTCCAGGCTGAACCATTCTTGCTTTCCATTCTTTAGCGCCTACTATCCCAAGGCCCCCCGACGGGCTGGGGGCTTCCCCTCCCAGGGGGCAGAAGAGCTGACCACCTAGGAGAAACCGGCAGTGAGCTGGGAGCCTCGGGAGCTAGGCAGTGCACGCTCTTCACCCCTGTGGGGGCAGTAACACAGCTGAGGAGTGTGGGGACAGGCTCGTCTACATTTTGGACTGTGAGCTGCGTGCCCCTCCTCAGGTTCTTTCTGTCCCACCCTCTCTTCCTTCTCTTCTTCCCTCTTCCTCTTGGAGCTGCTTTACAAGCTGCCTTCCATGGCCTCACAGGCAACTCTCTCGGCAGCTGCGTCCCAGGGCTGCAGCTCCTGGGATGGACAGTTGAGGCACGACCCCTAGGGAGGACCGGAGGGGGGGTTTCCGGTTGGGCTGGCCAGCTGAGGAGGGCCTAGAGAGCTGGGCTCCACGTACTCTTCTGAAACAGCCATCTCACTCGTCTTCCTGGGCCCTGACCACTCTGGGGGACCTTCCCCAACTGGCCCCCAGGAGGGGGGTCCCCTGTTACACATGCCCGGCTCCTCCAGCCCTCATTCTCCTGTGAGAGCTGCACGTGACCACATTCACTGTCAAACCAGCCAGGGGAGCAGGAACAACACGTGACTATCAGGAGCAGAGCTCCAGCCGGAGGGAGGAAGAGCCCCACGCTCTCTCCCCAGCAACCCAAGCTGCCCGCTACACACGACTGGAAAACCTGCCAACTTTTAGGACTCACAGGGCCAGAGAATACAGGCACTTCTTGTAATTTTCCTATCATCCTTCCTTTAAAAAAAAAACACAAAACTCTTTTTACATAAAATTGTTTTCCCTGGATTCCACGAGGTCCTTCAACTTCACGGCCCACATTCTATAAATAAGGAGGCAGAGGCCCAGAAGCATTAGTGGCTTCCTGGGATGTTAAGTGAATCAGACAAAGAACCAGGATCCAAATTCAAAAGCTCCGTGGCTCAAGCCCTGGCTCTGGGCACCAGCCAGACTGAGTGGTTCCCTGTGAAGGGAGCAAATCAGACCTGGGGGGAGAACATCCACGTGGAAGAGTGACACGGGGCTTCTCCACGAGTCCTTTACAGGAGAAGGTCAGTGCTCAGAGTCGCCACCCCACTACCGTCTGCACACGAGCGAGTCTCAGGAAGAAAACTAACGACGCGGAGGGAAAGGTTACTCATCAGCCATAACTATTCCCTCCAAGTCTTCCCAGCTCTGGACAGAAAGACAACCCAACACACCGCTCTGCAAGGGATGGATTTTCTTCAAGGAACGGTGGCTCGCCAGATACTATGTGCGCCCTACAACTCAACAAAGCAGAATCGTAAAATGTCTGATGCTCTTTCAAATTCCTCTCTACAGAAAAGGAGAACATGCCAAAGTTTTGCCAAAATCAGTCACCACGGCAGCCTGAGCCCCTTGACGTTGTGTGGGCTTCAGTTCCTAAATGTAGGCATATATTCATTTCATAGAGTTGTTTGGTATCTTATTACCTATCGACTAAGAGATGAAATAAAGTTTTCAGTTAAGTGGCAGATTCTCACCTGTGAAAGCATTTGTGGCCTGAAAGCCAGCTTCCTGCATACTGCTCCCCGGCAGGCCTGTGTTCCAACTTGTCAGCTGTCCCGTCACCAGGAACATCCAGGAGGCCTCAGGTCACCTCCATCTCAGCTTGCAGGAGGCCATCACTCTGCCTGTCTGGTTTCTGGTAGCATCGGACACCAACCTGCCCTGCTCCCAGCCTCTGAGAGCAGGTGGTAGCTGGGACGGCACCCAGTCCAGCAGTGTGCACGCTTGGGGCACCGGTCACATCAGCCGTCTAGCCAGAGAGTGGAGGCCATGGTGGGCCCAGGAGCGAGGAAGCTGTCCCACGGACACCGGCCTACCCACCTCAGAGGAAGGACCCCTTCAGCCGCCTGGAAGCCAGCATTCTCCAGGGGTCTCACTTGCTCCGGGGGGTTCAGGAGGGTCTGATCTGCAGCTCTCTATGCTTCGCCTCTCCCCTTGCTGAAATTAAAAAGAAAGAGATCATTTTCCTGATGACCAGTAGAACATGAAACTCAGCAGACCCACAGAAGCCAAAAAAGAAAAAGAAGCAGCCCCCAGAGCTGTGCCCATGACCACACTGTGTGGGAAGTGGGGCATGTGTAGCACTTCTCCTGCTGCCCGAGAAGGGGTGGGGGGCCGGGGGGACTCCTGCACCCAAAACAAGATGGGGCCAGCTGCTCTGAGCCATTCTAGGAACAGTTACAAAGGTCACACGCATTCAAATGTACTCCCCAGGCTACCCTAGGCCACAGACACCTGAAGGAGAAATCCATTTCCTAAGCAGTTTTCTGAGGTCTTACAAGTGGGATCTGAGGTTCATGCCCACTGCTGTCAGCACGCCAGAAAGGACTTGGGTTGAGCTGTTTCACAAAGTGACTCTTGGGACTTCCCTGGTGGTCCAGTGACTAAGACTCCGGGCTCCCAATGCAGGGGGCCCGGGTTCGATCCCTGGTCAGGGAACTAGATCCCACATGCTGCAACTAAAGATCTTGCATGCCCCAACCGGTCTTACCCGGTGCAGCCAAATAAATAAATAAATAAATATATTTTTTAAAGTGACTCTTAAGTGGGAAGAAAAGGTCAGTGATAATTTTTTTAAAAGAATAGGAAGGAAAAGCAAATTTAATCTATCAATATAAACTGTTCCATATATATTACATATCCCATAATAATAAAAGCATTTTACAAATACTTATCATATATTTTAATGTTGTTATACTAGCAACATTAACTACAAGAATGTTAGAAGTCCAAAGGACCAGACTTTTTTTTTTTTTTGGCTGCGTTGGGTCTTCATTGCTGTGCGCGGGCTTTCTCTAGCTGCAGCAAGTGGGGGCTACTCTTCATTGTGGTGCACGGGCTTCTCATTGCAGGGGCTTCTCTTGTTGTGGAGCATGGGCTCTAGGCGCATGGGCTTCAGTAGTTGTGGCACGTGGGTTCAGTAGTTGTGGCACGTGGGTTCAGTAGTTGTGGCTTGTGGGATCTAGAGCACAGGCTCAGTTGTTGTGGCGCACAGGCTCAGTTGCTCCGTGGCATGTGGGATCTTCCCGCACCAGGGATTGAACCCATGTCCCCTGCATTGGCAGACGGATTCTTAACCACTGCACCAGCCCAAGGACCAGGCTTTTGTTTTTTTCAATTTTATTTTTATTTATTTATTTATTTTTAACATCTTTATTGGAGTATAATTGCTTTACAATGGTGTGTTAGTTTCTGCTGTATAACAAAGTGAATCAGCTATACATATACATACATCACCATATCTCCTCACTCTTGCGTCTCCCTCCCACCCTCCCTACCCCACCCCTCTAGGTGGTCACAAAGCACCGAGCTGATCTCCCTGTGCTATGTGGCTGCTTTCCACTATCTATCTGTTTTACATTTGGTAGTGTACACATGTCCATGCCACTCTCTCACTTTGTCCCAGCTTACCCTTCCCCCTCCCTGTGTCCTCAAGTCCATTCTCTACATAGGACCAGACTTTTAAAATAGAATCCCAAATATGAATCTCTGGTATTAGAGAAAAGGAACCTTTTCCATTATTATCACTTCATCCTAAACAATTTATAGCTAATTTTTAAAAAATGTAACTTTATTCCTCTTTTTCACCATCAAACTAGAGAAAAGAAAAAAATTTAAGAAAACAGCACATAACAGAACGGAACCCTCTGTTAAAGCCCTCTTGCTGTAAACATAAGGTAATAAAGTAAAACATCACTAATACAGACTAATTGGAAGGAAGCCCTACTGGATTAAGGAAGCACCTTAATTACATTAAGAAAGAAATTCAACTGCATTGCCTTCACGTACTTGCAGTAACAATCTCAGTTAATAAAGTGCAGCCCAGTAGGAGTCCTCAAGTTTAATGAATAGGTAAAAAATTTAATTAAAAATCATTTATGTAAATGGTGGTTCTGAAGTGCTTGAAAATGTGAGAAAATGTTTGTTCTCTGAATTTAAACATTCTGTATCAAATGACCAGTACAGTTATCAATGTCCCAAAGTCCTACACCAACATCCAGAGTAAAGGACCATGTGCACTGTAGTTATCTACTTTAGGGAATGGAATTGCCAGTTAAAAATAAAAGCCCACCTGCCCTAAAACCTTGATTCTCTTTACTCTTTCTATGATGCTTTCAACGCACAGAAATACTAGACTGTATTTGTTCTCTTTTCCTGAACTCAAAGACAAACTAAAGTGTGGTGATGTTTTTGTTGTTTTATTGAGGGGTTTTGCTTAATTATCTTGTTTCATTGCAAAAGGCATGCTCCCACAATTTTTTAAAAAACCAAGCTATACATTTCAAAAGGCTATGGGAAAGATTGAGGCTGATGTGGATAGAAATAGAAGAAACAACAAACTCTTCTTTTTTTTCTCTTACTGTCTCTGTCACACTCACCAATACTTAACTTTACTTCTAAAAGGGAGGGAAGACGACAGGTGTGTAACAGCTCCCCCTGAGGTCTTGGGCATGGTCCTGGCCTGGATGTTTAGAGCATGACATGTGTGGTTCCCAATACAGGCTGAAGGGCCAAAATTTATTTTAATTATCTTCATTAACTGATGACGTGCATATTCCTACATACATTTGGAGTCTCCTTAATATGCAATTTTCAAGTGAAAGTGAACCTGTAACTGCCATAAAATGTTTTTTTCTCACCACTAACAACACAGATAAGATACCCTTTCTAGAAACACACAAAAAAGAGGAGCGGGTCCCCAGAACCTGGAGTCTGTTTTGTTCAGCGAGGGACTGACCAAAGGGAACGGGGCCAGGCAGCCATGCTCAGGAGGAAAGTACAGATGATCCAGCAGGCTGGAGAACAGGTGGGTAATTGGGACCTAGAGTTGGCAGAGGTACCACATGTCGGCTTTCACAGCTCGGCAGCCAACCAAGAGTCAGGAAAAAGGCGCAGAAGCTGAACACATCGCTGTCCTGCCTGCCTCCCACCCTCGAGGGCCCTGCTTACCTTCTAGTCTCAGAGGTGGCACCTCGCCCACCCCTGGGACTAAATGCAGAGCCCGGTAACCTGGCTCGCTGGCCCTGGCCGCAGCTGTGGCTGCATGCAGGGGTGCTGATCGCTCAGCACCATCTCTCCGCTGAGCTGTAAGCCCCACGGGGACGTTTCCCTTGAGCACCTAAGGCGTTGCCTGGTGCCCAGTGGACGTCAGTAGGACGAGTCTACTGAACGATGGATGGGTGGACCAAGGCTGCTGGTGTTTGGACGAGGCGCACAGAGAGGCTCGGCAGACCCTGCAAACCAACCCACTGCCCCGAGCCATGCTGATGGATGCCATCCCTGGGCTGAGAGGCTGTTCACACCTCTGGCTCTGAGCCTCTGAACTGGCAAGGCTTTTGCTACCACCCCACTAGTCAAGGTGAGACAAGGATAACGAGCAGTGACTCCCCTGCACTCACACTTCACAGCAAAGTACCCAGCACAGGACCATGGAGGTCACTGCTCTAAATCCTCTCAAGCCACAGAGAAAACTCTAGCCCCACAGAGGTTACATGACTTAGTCCCAAACTAGCGCTCAGGAACTGGGACTAACACCTGGTCTTTTGCCCCTCCAGCCACTGTTATTCCCATGCTACTTCTGAATCTCAGGTAGTTTCCTAAACCGAAGTGCCTTAACGCTGGTAATGCTCAAATCAGGAAAATCTAGGGGGGAAAAGAGGAAAAATGAAGAGAGAAAGAGGCAACTTACCCAGGATGCAAGGTCACAGAGTAACCCTGAACCCATTCAAGAGCCCCTCTACAGCAAGCACACTACCACCATCCTGTCATGGACATATGGACACACACACACGCACACACACATGTTCTACTTACACTGGGAAGATGGGCAGGACTAACCAGGAAATAAATTAATTCAATATTGCACTTGAAACATGTCGTTAAGTCCCTCCCATAATGGAGCAACAGTTACTAAGAAAATAGACCACACAAAAGGGAAAAACACCCCCACAACAAGGGACGTTCTTAAAAACATGAACGCCCACGAAACCTAACCAAATAAGTTGTATAGGAATACGTTTGCTTTACCACTTGTTCACAAAAACTCATACGACACACAGCTTCTCTAGAATCACTGGGGAGTGAAAAGAACTGCATTCCACAGATGACACCTATCATGAAAGTTCAGTGCAGAAAGACTTGCAATTCAGGAAACATAGGGTCACACGCTGGGCACAGAGGTCAACTCAACAGAGAAGTCAAACAACCTTTTCTCAAAATCTAGTAACACTAGTATAAGTGTAGTGCATAAAGAATCAATACCGTAGGCTTCCCTGGTGGCGCAGTGGTTGAGAGTCCGCCTGCCGATGCAGGGGACACGGGTTCGTGTCCCGGTCCGGGAAGATCCCACATGCTGCGGAGTGGCTGGGCCCATGAGCCATGGCTGCTGAGCCTGCACGTCCGGAGCCTGTGCTCCGCAACGGGAGAGGCCACAACAGTGAGAGGCCGGCGTACCGCAAAAAAAAAAAAAAAAATCAATACCGCAGTTTCATTTCTGATTTCCTCGCACCATGGACAGACTGCCTCGCTGGTACATTGGTTACCTAGGTGACAGCCACCTGGGTGATGGCCAGACCGAGCAGCCGCAGGCTCCAGGCCGCAGAGGTCCCACCTGTCTGAGGACGGGCGCTGCTCCACCCTCGGAAGAAGGAGCATGGAGAGGTGAAGGGATGGTCCCAACCCCGACAAACCATGACACTGTTGCAAAACTCAGAAAACAGAAATAGGTTGAGAGTGTGCCACACTGCTTACTGGAAAAAACTCAACTACTGCCTTGTTCACCTAAGGTCAAAGTGGCAATGGATTCTGAGCGAGACAGAGGTGAGGAAAAGTGGGACAAGAAACCTGAGGGTCTGCTTCTGCCCGAGCTTGGAGCCCTCCGCCCTGTGGATAGACACACAGACCTGGGAAGTGCCGGTCAGTCTAGGTATTCCTCATGGCAGCCACTGGCTCTGCCCTGCCCTGGGCCAGGCTCAGCCAGGCTACCACATCCTCATGCACCATGAGGGGTGAGAGCTCGAGGTCCCTTCTGATCTGAGCAGGCCCCAGTGCTCATGTCTCCAATCAAGGGAGACAGGACAAATGTGCATGAAAAGGACACTGTGAACCAGCACAGAAAATCTGCACAGAAACCAAGTCTGAGAACAACTCAGACAAAGGGCCATCTGCACAGCAGTACAGATCCTTCTCACTGCTCTTAATTTCTGTGATTTGGGGTGTATGACAATTGCAGCTTTTATAACACAACCTCAAAGCCATCGAGCCCTGGGCAGCTCAATGGGCTCCAGGTACTCAGGTCACCACTTCAGGAAGCAAGTACAAAATCTAAAACCCTCTTCAAATATGCACACAAGATGCAAACAGGGAAGGTAGCAATTCTATTAGACCATCCTTTAAAATGTCACCTCGAAAATCTGACACTTGATAAAACCTGAAGAATCTACAGTCTGAGCTCTACTCAAACCAAGCTGGAGAACATTTCCCCCAGATAATTAAGTAGGAAAACTGCCCCTAATAATCAGTACAGGTACCACTACCTCCTCACACTACCTATGGGCTGGGGGGGGGGGGGGGGGCGCCCATGGGGTCGCCGTTCATTTCATGGAGGAGGAGACGGTGGCCCAGGGAGGAGAGGGAATACACTGTAGGATGAGGGCAAAGCTGGACCAGAACCAGGTGTCAGTCTGGGCCCAAGCTCCAGGCTCTCCCATAGACGCAAATTGGTCAAAGGAAGAAGCTGAGAAAGGGCACAGGGCACACATGGACCCCTGCCTGTGGGGCTCAGGGGATCCTGAAACGATACCCACTTTCCCAGGCCCAGATCGGGCCATGCCCATGACACCAATACACCCCAAAGAGAAGGCGCAGAAGGGCCAGGGCCTTGGGGCAGGGGCAGAGTCAGAGTCCTTGGGCGGACGTGCACTGACCGGAGGTCCCCTGACCTAGTCTGAGCACGTCACAGTCACCTCGACAGTGGATGCCAGCTGAGCAGAGGTCACTCCTCCCAGCCTGGTGTGAGGGACACAGGCCGGCTCTGCTTAGCACTTAGCACTCTCCTCCACCCCAATTTTCTTCAGATAAAACCAGCTTACAATGGGCATGGCAGGCCAAGAAAAGGGGGGCCTGCAGGGGTAACGAGTATGAACAGCAAGGAAAGGGGGCTGAGAGCAGAAGGGAACATGGGCCCACAGTTCCACCCTCCCTGCACATGTTCCTGGCACCCCCGTCACCCATCAGGGCTGCTGGGCCAGCGCCTGCACCCCGGTGCCTTGCCCGTGACCTCCTTCCTGCTCTCTGGCCTAAAGAATACCACACAAGCTGCATCTTCTCATCCAGCTGCTTGTGGGGTCACTACTCTAGCACGGCACTATTTGAGGTGCCTGCACTCTCCTATCTCTGTCTATGGAGGTATTTCTAACGGAAACCTTTTCTTGCTAATCTTTGCATCCACAGCACTGTCCATGGGGACTAGCATACAGCAGGTACCCAATAAATGCTGGTTATATTGCACTGAATCACATCTGAGCTTCAGCTGGGTCACCCCCTTGTCACTCTACTCTCTCTGCCCTGCCTCAGCTGCACGAAGCACCAAGGGCCTGCGACCAAGGAGGCTGCTGGCCACAGGGCATATACACCGGGAGGGTGCTCCTTGTGGGAGGGTCAGGCTGGGCGTCTGGAGCACAGGCAAGGCCAACCCTCCACCACTTAAAACACACTGGAAGGAGAGCTTTCTATGCAAACAGGCCAGAGGACAGAAGGCCAGACTCTGAGGCAGACCGCCTTGGGTGCACCTCATTCTAGGCCACATGCAACTCTGGCAGTTACTTAATTCTGAGCCTCAACTTCCTCATCTGTAGAGTGGAAGCAACAATGACACTCATAGATTTATTGTGCATTTAATGAGGGGCCATGTACAAAACACTGGTCTCCAATCAATGTTAAAGAACAGTGCACCTGGGCAGATGCCTGATGCAGGGTTGGAGAGCATGGCCCACCCTCCCTCCTCCAGCTCCATCTCACCCAGCCGGACACGACAGAGCGTTCGACCTCGTATTTCCTCACATGATTTGTCTTGATATTTTTTAAGTTCTTGACAGATAAAAATCTAAGCTCACAAAGCTCACAAACACCCTACGTCAGCTAAAGTTAATAAAAGGAAGAAAAGGGAAAGGATACAAAAGTAAAGAAAATGTGTAGGTGAGGTATTTGGTATGAAATGTGGTAGAATAACCTTTTGTTATTATTATTTAGTTAAACAAATGACAAAAAAGAAACTCGTCTTTAAAAGGAAAAAGAGTCTCGATATTCAATTTTTCTAAATGTTTACATATTGAAATATCAAATTTTAAAAACAGCAATAGATGGTAATAAATAAAGTTGACCCAGGTTTTACATCTCCTTACTAGAAAATAACCAAGCAGGGTCCAATCTGCCTTTCTTCTGTCCTTCACCCTGTTTGGTTTGTACCTTTGTAAAGTGCTGACTTTTTAAGTCCTTTTACGTATATTTCTGAAGCTTTCCCAAGGCCTCAAGAATGAAATTCTGCACAGAGAGGACATCTCACCAAGTGCCCTCTGCATGACAGGAAGTGTTGGAACAGGGCCACTGGCACCTGAAAAGCTAATATAATGACCAACAATGAAACAGCCGGTGCTCCTACAGAAACGAACCATCTGCACAATGCCAAGCACTCGTGTTAGCAAACGTTTCCTAAGTGTCCCTTGTGCATGAAGCCCCAGACCAGCTCCACATCTGCTTTCTAATCACACAGTGGATACCTAAACGTTCATCAAGTAGCTTTGCCTTGTATGCTCATATTCATTTTCTGAAAAATATATTTCTCTAGGAAAAAGAAAACTTTCCACATTATATTACAATTCAATAACCTGTTTGAGGTGGGTGGTAGTGGACTGAACACTCCAATAATATTCTTCTTAGATGTTTCCAAAGAAAGGTCCACATGGTCTGGGACAGACATGGGAGAAGGGAGATGCGTGCTGTGAGCCCTGATAGGCACTTGCCCACACTGGGGCCCACGAGGCTCCGACCAGAGGCCAATTTAACACAGGTGCACTGAAGGTCACACACACAGGGCTGCTTAGTGACCGGTGCCCTGGCAGAGAGACAACGAAACCGAGGAGGAGCCCGCTTAGCTCTGCAGAGAGGAGGTGGGCAGAGAGCTCATGGACGCGGACCCACCTGCACCCTCTCAGGACCTGCACTTCCTTCCACTTAACCACCCCGCTGCCTCTTTCGTTTAAGGGAAGCAGAAGCAGCAGCACACGCCACGTATCCACCATCCGAGGAGGAGGAAGACCCTGTGACTGCCCCAGACAGACCACAGGTTCACAGAGAACTCAAAGATCATCTCTGGACCAGCCTCCCAAGACGACGTGGAATTCAACCCAGAAAGCCACCACGGGAGCCACGCCAAATTCTGGAAGCAGAACTCATTTAGCCCAGTCAGCACTGGTGGAACAACTCAGTCTGATCACAGAAGCCCAAGGACATATTTCAGCAGACGTCCAAGGATACAACACAAAATGGTACAGTCTGAGGTTGGCCCCTGGAGCTGATGTCACTGCAGCAGCTGGCCCGAGAGTGTGACACAGGGGCTCTGGGTGGCAGTGGAGCACAAGAGCGAGCTCCCACTCTGGGAAAGGCCCCAGCACACTAAGCCACAGACGAGCGGTGCCCAACTCCACAGCCGTTAGGGAAACACTGAGAGAGTTTCCCGGCCTCCTGGAAGGCTGGATGGGGCAGGGCCATGACAGTGCACCTGTCCTGAAGAGCAGCTGCTGAAGGGGCAGAGAATTCAGGGGAGAGCTTGAGTGGTATTTGAGTAATGGGACTACACAACCCAACCCCGTGTGTCTGGAGGCCTCCAGCCAAGCAGACAGGGCTCATCAGACCAGTTTCCGCTGCCTTGGTAACAAAGGCCCACGCGTGTGCTTGTCACAGCAGAAGCAAACAGGTGTTATTCATGAGGGAGCCACCACCGCAGGTACCATGTGTCCCACCAAGCGTCCCCAGTGGGGGAGACGTACCTCCTGTAACACAGGACTGGCCCTCCTGACACGGTGCCCCGCAGCACCTAGGCCTGTGTGTTTGCAGTCCGCTGAGTTTCCGCAGCTTCAGAGCACGTACCACCGCTACAGAAACCACCCCACCCTGAACAGTGCACCAAGCCCACGTCAGTGTTCCTGACACTGAGTGAAGCTGTTTGTTTAACGTGTCCACCATCAGATCTGGACAAGAGAGTTCCTATGAAACCACCCAAGAAAACCACAGGGCTCTGGGCAGCAGGAGGAAATTTTTTTTTTTTTTCTTGCGGTACGCGGGCCTCTCATTGTTGCAGCCTCTCCCGTTGCGGAGCACAGGCTCCGGACGCACAGGCTCAGCGGCCATGGCCCACGGGCCCAGCCGCTCCGCGGCATGTGGGATCTTCCCGGACCGGGGCATGAACCTGTGTCCCCTGCATCGGCAGGCGGACTCTCAACCACTGCGCCAGTAGGGAAGCCCTTGCAGGAGGAAATTTTAAGCACAAAGTTTGGAGCCTGACATCACTGCTCCTGTTCTCATCACTCCCCATACTTGGCCAGTGTCTGATGGTGTTGCAGGACTAAGTACTCTGTGGCCCCGTCAGCATGACCGGCAACTTTCTTCCCATTGAAAAGAGCATCTTCTTTCAGTTCTTCCTTTCCCTCTAAAACCAGCCCTTATTTATTCCCTTCCCCTCTGGAGCCAATGAGTAGGAAGTGACCCATTCCCTCCTGCTCTGCAGTGGGCCCTCAGGAGCCTCTGGCAGTGGTGGGGTGGAGGTGGGGGGGGGGGCAACAGGAGGCCTCACCACAATCACAGCAGCACCTCCCGTTCCCCTGGCCCCCACTGTGCCCTCTAACAGTGAGGAGGAGGATGTGATCGTGCTCCTCACAGAAGGGCAAGCTATTACTGCTTTTAACCCAAACACTCTCTCTAAGCCAGTGTTCCCCCTAATGTCCCTAGAGGAAACATGCAATCATCAAAACTAAATTTTGCCTGTTTTGACTGAAAAACTGAATCCATTGATAAATACATTTGAAATAGGAAAATAACCGTAAGTAAATACACAAGACTAATGTCAAAGAGCAAGGAGCTGCCTGTTTATTTGGGCTGGGGTCAGAGGCCACGATAGAGAGAGAATGAGGGTCGGGGCTGACAAACTCTGACACAGCTGCTCACTCCACAGAGGTGCTGTGCTCAGAGGAGCAAGCACAGCTTTGGGGTCAAACAGACGGGGCTCAGAATGACCATTCTGCTGAGCAGCCTGCCACCCTACCCGGGCAGGCTACACAGCCTATCTGAGCCTCAGTCTCCTCATCTGTCAAGTGGGACATTAATGTAGCTGTAAGGCAGTGGTGCTGAGAAAATACACAACAGCATGGACACAGCCTCAGAACACCCAACAGGCCCTCAAAACACAGCAAAGGGAGGAAAGGGGAGCAGGGAAGAAGGGCAGGGGCAACACTGCCCTGGATGTCAGACCCTTGGGAGCCGTGTAGATGGTGTGGTCAGCCGACTGGGCTGTAAGCGGGTGGGGTCCACTGAATGCCACTCCATGGACGACCACTCAGAGTTAAAATCTAGGGCGTGCTAGACTGAAATTTAACATTCTCATCTTCAAACAATTATTTAAATAGGTCGCCATCAGGTACGCTTCTTTTTCCTTACCACAGGTCAAGACTTCCATCTGACTTGGCCCTGCTGTTCACCCCACGAGGCCCTCATCTCCACCCCAACACACGAGCCAGGCAACATTCACAGCTCATCCACCAACCGTAGGGATTCCACACATCAGAGAAATCACCACTATTGAAATGACTCATTTCTTCACTTCCTCTGAATAAAAACATGTTGTTAAGTTCAACAGAACCATACAAGAAATAATAGCTAAGGGTGACACTTCAGTAACTTAAACCAACACCTAGAAATGGTGGCCTAGGAGAAAATGAAGCGACTGGCACCTTCAAGGGTGTTCTATGAGCCCTGTCTTTCCCCTCCCTGACCCACCGTCCCCGGGTGAGTCCCAGCCACACTCAACCACATAGGCCCTGAGCCCAGAGGTACACTTGGGCAGAAGAGGGTTGTGTGTGAGGACGAGGCTGCTGTTGAGACTGAAAAGCAGTCTAGCTATTCCACTATCATCCCTTTCCCTTCTGGTTCCCATGGTAACAAACAGACCTCAGATCCCCAAAACAGAGTAAAGATAGCACTGTGCCCAGTTTCCCTGCAATCTGTTTCCATAGGAACTAGAAGAGAAGGGGATGGAGGCTGGGTAGCTGGAGTGCCTGTAAATCTGTGTTCCCATTAGGTGAGCTGCACATGGTGGCTGGCACGCTGGTCCAGTGGCCTGCAGGCCTCCAGGGCTCTTCAGGAGTGACACGTCCACTCAGGGATGGAGGCCCAGAGAAAGGGAAGCTCACAGCAGGCTAGACGTGGGTCCCTCCCAACGCACACTCAGAAGGTGATTCACCCTTTCTCTCAAAGGGCCCTCACCAGCCAGGAGTGATCCATTTCAGACCAGCAGTTCCACATCTGGCTGGGTCACCCCAGACCTATTGAATCAATCTCTCAGGGGGCTGGGAATAGGATTCTGTAGTTTTTAACCAGCTCCAAAGGTGATTCTGATACTCAGCCGTCTGGGACACCAATGATCTGGACCTGAGCTTCCTGAAGTTTAAGGCAGTCATGCAACTCGAGGGGACCCTGGTGAAACGCAGATTCTGGGTCTGCAGGTCTGCATTTCGAACCAGCTCCCAGAGGATGCTGATACTGCTGGTCCTTGGGCCACATCTGAGTAGCCAGGATCTAGACTCCAGTGAGTCTGGCTCTAGAACCTTCTCACAGACCCAAGACTCAAGCCATTCCCATGGGGCAGCCTATTCCCATCTTCAGCCATCAGTCCACACTGGGCTGGGCCGCAAAGGCAAACAGCTCTGGGGTCAGGGCCTACAGAGGAGTTGAGCCATGCTTCATATTACCCTCCCTCTGCCTGTTTTCTCAGCCTCCAGAGACAATCCTGTGTGGATAAGAAGGTAACAGAATAGTCAAAATTTATGTACAATCATCAGGGAAAACATGATTGCCTCCTCTAAATCTGATTCCTCGAAGAAAGGTAAAAGCAAATTCTGCATAGTTGAGGATTACACTAGTGGTGGAAAATGTGTAAATAGTTAGAATATTTATAAATATAGATGTATCATCAAAGAAGAATGGAAGTGTTCACATATTTTAAAAGAAATGAAAATTTTGAAAAACTGTACAATTATTATAAAGTAGCTCAGCTAGCCTTAAAATCCCTATTCTAAAAAAAAAAGACAGAGTAAACAAGCCAGACTTCACTTTTCAGCTAAAAGTATGCAGAGTAATCAAAAGTAACATTTATTTCAATATTGAACCCACAAAATAGTTTTAAACCACATAAAATGCCAGTGTGTTACTCAAAAGCAAGCTACTGATTTTCTGTAATATTTTAAGAAATCTCCATTTTGCTTATATATAAAAAGGGAGCTTTCAGTTTGTTTCATTTAATACATTCTTAAAAAAGCATAACATAGGGACTTCCCTGGAGGTCTAGTGGTTAAGACTCTGCACTCAGTGCAGGGGGCACAAGTTTGATCCCTGGTCGGGGAACTAAGGTTCTGCATGCCACACGGCGTGGCCAAGAAAGAAAAGCATAACATATACCAATCTTTGAAAATTAAAATATGAACAAAGAATCCAGCTATAAATCACTGAATTATGTTGTAGCTTACTTGAAAAGTAATCTTCCAATTCTAAACATGTAAAAGGGAAAAAATCAGTTCTTTGATTAGTCAGCACACAAGCAACAAAGAGAGCTCAGCGTCTGCACAGCCCTGTAACTGCGGGCCGCCAAAGAAAACTTCACACACACAGTCTGTGACACACATTTTCATTCCCATGAGGCAAAAATATACATATATTTATTTATACATGCATGTATAATGTCACACATAAACTTTAAAATAAACATGAGTTAGTTTCGAGACTCAGTTGTTTTTAGTAAAGTTCCCAAAGCACATGAAGCCAGTGTGACAAGTGCTGTGATGAGAAAATGAAGTCAGAAATAGGGATTTCTGCATTTGCTTAAAAGACAATAAACACCCCCCCACAAAACCACGGGTGACACAGCCACAGTAGAGGACACCGCTGGGGTGTGGGCTATCAAGTGCGCCATTAAAAAGGATAAGAACAGCTGGGAATAAATGCAGAGACATGCTCACACCCTGCTTCCTGAACCCTGGGAGTCCAAGACACTGGCCAGAGAATCCGCGGTGGTGTTCACTGGGTCCGTGAGTTTACTCCCTATTGACGTGAAGAAGCAACACTTCCTGTGAATGGCCGGACTGCAACTGGTCTGCAGGGCCCGCAGTCTCTGTCCCTACACCCAACACTGTCTTCACAGTGCAGACCACACAGCACAAGCTCGATGCGTCACAGGGAGACTCACTTCAGTCAGACAAGCAGCGGCCAGGCCATGGCCTCTGACGGCACACTGCCTCTTTGGGGGGAATGTCTCATTCGACTTCCTCATCACAGCTTCAGGTACGGGGAGGGTGGGGGAGGCTGCTGGATCTGTCTCAGATCCGGTTCCCGTTGCCCCAGGAGCCCCTGGGCTCTCAGGAGCCCGAGTGTCCCCGCGCTTCCCTGGGACCCCAGCCCTGCGCGGCCTCTACTGACGGACATCTGATGGTCTGCCGTGTTCTGTGCTCTTCATTTATCACATCTCCTTCACAGATTCTAACAGTCTCAAGGGCAAGGCTTTTTTATTTGCATTTTCCCTCCAAATTTAGCCTAATATTCAGCAAAAGATACTGCTGACAAATTCTCCCTTCTTCTCAAAGGGTAGGTAAAACTACGGCTAAACAGAAAAAAACACCACCACCTTTTATGTTGACTCCCATGCACCCGCGGCAGAGGATGATGGCAGGCCTACCCTGTGAAGGCCCTGAGGCTACTGCTCGTGGAAACACCCCCTGAGTTCAACAACACACACGTAGAGGGGGAACTGCATGGTGAACTAATCTGACTTCATACACTGGAACAAAACTGTGGGATCTGGGAAGAGAAAATGCTCTAAGATATCATCCAGTTCAACTCATCGTCCCATGTAAGTAGAAATTACAGCTCAGATATCACAAGTCATGCAGAGCTGAGTCTAGAACAGAGTATAAAATTGGGCTAAATCCAATGCCCTTTAAACATAACACAGGCATATCTCGTTTTATTGCGTGTTGCTTTATTGTGCTTTCGCAGATACTGTACTTTTTACAAATGGAAGATTTGTGGTAACCCTGCATCAAGCAAGTCTATTGGCACCATTTTTCCGACAGCATCTGCTCACTTCGTGTCTATGCCACATTTTGGTAATTCTTGCAATATTTCACTCTTTTTCATTATTATTATATTTGTTGCAGTGATCTGTGATCTTTGATATTACTATTACAATTGCTTTGGGGCGCCATGAACCACACCCATGTAAGATGGCAAACTTAACTGGTAAATGCTGTGTGTGTTCTGACTGCTCCACTGTTCCCCCATCCCTCTCTTCAGGTCTAATTCCTGAGACACAACAGAATTAGAATTAGGTAAATGAGTAACCCTACAATGGCCACTAAGCATTCAAGTAAAAGGAAGAGTCACACATCTCTCATTTTAAATCAAAAGCTAGACATGGGCTTCCCTGGTGGCGCAGTGGTTGAGAGTTCGCCTGCCAATGCAGGGGACACGGGTTCATGCCCCGGTCCGGGAAGATCCCACATGCCACAGAGCGGCTGGACCCATGACCCATGGCTGCTGAGCCTGCACGTCCGGAGCCTGTGCTCCACAAGGGGAGAGGCCACAACAGTGAGAGGCCCACGTACTGCAAAAGAAAAAAACCTAGACATGATTAAGCTAAGTGAGGGAGGCATGGAGAAAGCCAAGAGAGCCCAAAAGCTAGCTAGCCTCCTACACCAAACAATCAGCCAAGCTATGAATGCAAAAGTAAAACTCCTAAAGGAAATGAGAAGTGCTACTCCAGGGAACACAGGAATGATAAGAAAGCAAAACAGCCTTACTATTGATATGGAGAAATTTTTAGGGGTCTGGATAAAAGACCAAACCAGCCACAACATTTCCTTCAGCCAAGCCTAATCCAGAACAAGGCCCTAATTTTATTCAATTCTATGAAGGCTGAAAGGTAGGGAAGCTGCAGAAGATAAATTTGAAGCCAGCAGAGGCTGGTTCATGAGGTTTAAGGAAAGAAGCCATCTCCATGACATAAAAGTGCAAGGTGAAGCAACAAGTGCTGATATAGAAGATGCCACAAGCTATCCAGAGATCTAGCTAAGATCATTAATGAAGATGCTACACTAAACAACTGATTTTCAATGTAGATGAAACAGGCTTCTATTGGAAAAAGGTACCATCCAGGACTTCCATAGCTAGAGAGGAAAAGTCATTGCCTGGCTTCAAAGCTTCGAAAGACAGGCTGACTCTTGCTAGGGGCTAATGCAGCTGGTGACTTTAAGTTAAAGCCAATGCTCATTTACCATTCTGAAAATTCTAGGGTGCTCAAGAATTATGCTAAATCTACTCTGCCTATGCTCTAGAAATGGAACAACAAAGCCTGGATGACAGCAAATCTGTTTATAACATGGTTTACCTAATATTTTAAGCCAGTTGTTGAAAAAGCGGTTCCTTTCAAAATATTACTGCTCATTGACAATGCACCTGGTCACCTAAGAGCTCTGATGGAGACAGACAAGGAGATTAATGTTTTCATGCCTACTAATACAACATGCATTCTGCAGCCCATGGATCAAGGAGTCATTTCGACTTTCAAGTCTTGTTATTTAAGAAATTCAGGGAGGGTGGGAGGGAGACACAAGAGGGAGGAGATATGGGGATATATGTATATGTATAGCTGATTCACCTTGTTATAAAGCAGAAACTAATACACCATTGTGTAACACACCATTGTAAAGCAATTATACTCCAATAAAGATGTTAAAAAAATTTTTTAAATCAAAATCAAATCAAATCAAATATAAATGATAAAAAAAAAAAGAAATTCAGTTCATAAGGCTATAGCTGCCATTGACAGTGATTCCTCTGACGGATCTGGGCATAGTCAACTGAAACGCTCTGGAAAGGATTCACCATTCTAGATGTCATTAAGAACACTCATGATTCATGGGAAGAGGTCAAAATATCAATGTTAACAGGAGTTTGGAAGAAGTTGATTCCAACCCTCATAGATGACTTTGAGGGGTTCAAACCTTCAGAGGAGGAAATAACTGCAGATGTGGCAGAAACAGCAAAAGAACTAGAATTAGAAGTGGAGCCTGACAATGTGACTGAATTGCTTCAATCTCATGATAAAACTTGAACAGATGAGGAGTTACTTCTCATGGATAATCAAAGAAAGTGGTTTCTTGAAATATAATCTACTCCTGGTGAAGATGCTGTGAAGACTGTCAAAATGACAATAAAGGATTTAGAAAACTCCATAAGCTTAGTTGATATAGCAGCAGCAGGGTTTGAGAGGACTGAATCCAATTTTGAAAGAAATTCTACTGTGGGTTAAATGCTGTCAAACAGCACTGCATGCTACAAGGAAATCGTTCCTGAAAGGAAGAGTCAATCAATGCAGCAAACTTCATTGCTGTCTTATTTTAAGAAATAGCCGCAGCCACCCCAACCTTGAACACCACTGCCCTGATCAGTCAGCAGCCAGCAACACTGAGGGAAGACCCTCCACCAGCAAAAAGATTATGACTCACTGAAGGCTCAGATAATGATTAGCATTTTTTAGCAATAAAGTATTTTTAAATTAAGTTATATACCTTGTTTCTTTAGACATAATGCTGCTACACACTTAATAGACTACAGTCTAGAGTAAACATAACTTTTATATGCACTGCAAAACCAAAATATTCATGCAACTTGCTTTATTGTGATATTCACTTAATTGTGGTCGCCTAGAACCAAACTTGCAATATCTCCAAGGTATGCCTGTATAGAAATTCCTGATGTCTTAAGGAATCCTATAATGAATCTCCCCTCATAAATAAAAACATATGCTTGCAGCAACATGGATGCAACTAGAGATTATCATACTAAGTGAAGCAAGTCAGAAAGAGAAAGATAAACACCATATGATATCACTTATATGTGAAATCTAAAATATGACACAAATGAACTTATCTATGAAACAGAAACAGATTCATGGACATAGAGAACAGACTTGTGGTTGCCAAGGGGGAGGGGGTTGGAGGAGGGATGGAGTGGGAGGCTGGAAATAGCAGATGCAAACTAGTATATATAAAACGGATAAATAACAAGGTCCTACTGTATAGCATGGAGAACTATATTCAATATCCATGATAAACCATAATGGAAAAGAATATTAAAAAAAGAATGTATATATATGTATAACTGAATCACTTTGCTGTGCACCAGAAATTAACATAACATTGTATATCAACTATACTTCAATTTTAAAATTTTTTTAAATTAAAAATTAAGGGACTTCCCTGATGGCACAGTAGTTAAGAATCCGCCTGCCAATGCAGGGGACACGGGTTCGAACCCTGGTCTGGGAAGATCCCACATGCCATGGAACAACTAAGCCCGTGTGCCACAACTACTGAGCCTGTGCTCTGGAGCACGCTAGCCACAACTACTGAGCCCGCATGCCACAGCTACTGAAGCCCGCAAGCCTAGAGCCTGTGCTCTACAACAAGAGAAGCCACCCCAATCAGAAGCCCACGCACAACAAAGAAGAGTAGCCCCTGCTAGCTGCAACTAGAGAAAGCCCGCACACAGCAATGAAGACCCAACACAGCCAAAAATTAATTAATTAATTAAAAATTTTAAAATTCATACTTTATAAAAAAATTTTTAATAAAATAAAATAAAAACATATGCATTAGTAAAAAGATGTCTGTTCCCTGACTGAGCAGTTCCTTGAATCTAGGTTCTGACAGACTAGGTCTGCCTACTGGAAGGCAGTGTTTCCACAGGGGATTAGGACAGTCCGCAGTGAAGCATAGGAGATGACATCAAGTTGTGGCTTGGGGTCCAGCTGCAGCAGGGATGGAATGCTGTGCCGCTGGGGACGGCCCTGATCTTAGTGCATACTACACCATCCCGTGTCTTAGCTGCATTTCACAGACCTGGCTCCTCAATATCAATTTCTCTGTAGACTGTTCCCAATAAGCATCAGAGAGAGATGAACACAGGCAGCAATTCAGGAGCCATCCAAACCCCAGAGGAAAGCCTCCCCAACAGCCATCTCTACTTCCTCCATTGAAACCTGGTTTCTCAAGGAGAGCAAAACCTTCCTGGTGCCACTAGCTTAGTCTGAACACCTTGGTAGCATATTCTGATGAGAAAAGGTAGAAGGACCAAAAACCATGAAGGAGACATTGCCCACAACTAAAAATGAGGCAAGTCCTGATGTCACAGAAAGCAGACAGCTCCATGTACCATTCTAAACTTTCTCTTGGCCACTCTGGCAGAAGAGAAAATGGACAGAGCATCGCCTCTTGCACTTTCATTATGAATAATATATAAAAGTGGCCCTATAGGGCTGATGCAAACACTAAACTACATAGGGTCTACGTTAAGTGCCTGACAGGAATCGCTCGGCAGTATTATTATCACACCGAGCATCAGCACAGCAGGAATCATCCAGGACAGTCTACATGGTCAACTCAAGTGAATAAAGGCAAAGTGAAAACTTGTTTTCAAATGTGTTCACGTGGGCTCACTGACAACTGCATTCAGCCCCAACTCAGACTCCCCGTGATATCTAACACGGATGCACATGTCCCCCTACATCCTCTGCTCTGCCCACACACACAAGGAAACGCCACAGCAGTGTCCGGTACCCAGGACTGTACGTTCCTACAGCAGCAGTCCCCAACCTTTTTGGCACCACGGACCGGTCTCGTGGAAGACAATTTTTCCACAGACCTGGGCAGGGGGATGGTTTTGCGATGATTCAAATGCATTGTTTATTGTGCACTTTCTATTATTATTACATTGTACTATATAATGAAATAATCATACAACTCACCATAATGCTGAATCAGTGGGAGCCCTGAGCTTGTTTTCACTTGCCACTCACTGATAGGGTTTTGATATGAGTTTGCAAGTAATTGAATAATTATGGTCTCTGTGCAGTCAAACCTCTCTGCTAATGATAATCTGTATTTGCAGCCGCTCCCCAGCACTAGCATCACCACCTCAACTCTACCTCAGATCATCAGGCATTAGATTCTCGTAAGGGGCGCACAAACTAGATCCCTTTCATGCACAGTTCCCAGTAGAGTTCGCACTCCTATGAGAATCTAATGCTGCCACTGATCTGACAGGAGGCAGAGCTCAGGCGGTAACACAAGAGACAGGGAGTGGCTGTAAATACAGATGAAGCTTCACTCGCCTGCCTCTCACCTCCTGCTGTGCAGCTGGGTTCCTAACAGGCCACAGACCTGTACTGGTCCATGGCCCAGGGGTTGGGGACCCTTGTCCCACAGGACAATGTTTTCCAGCTTTGGGTTATGATCCATTAGTGAGCTCTGAAATTAACGAAGTAGATCATAACCAATACTTTCTAACAGAGGGAAAGAGTACATCTTAGTAAGTAAGAGTGAGGACTGCTTCAAGAAACTTCCATCCAGGGGACTTCCCTGGTGATCCAGTGGCTAGGACTCCACGCTCCCAATGCAGGGGACCCGGGTTCAATCCTTGGTCAGGGAACTAGATCCCGCATGCCACAACTAAAAGATCCTGTATGCTGAAATGAAGATTCCGCATGCAGCAACAAAGATCCTGCATGCTGCAACTAAGACCCAATGCAGAGGAAAGAAGGGAGGGAGGGAGGGAGGGAGGGAAGGAAGGAAGAAAGGAAGGAAGGAAGGAAGGAAGGAAGGAAGGAAGGAAGGAAGGAAGGAAGGAAGGAAGGAAGGAAGGGGGGAGGGAGGGAAGGAAGGAAGAAAGGAAGGAAGGAAGGGAAGAAGGAAGGGAAGAAGGAAGGAAGGAACTTCCATCCAGTGGTGGGTATGTGGGGACTGGTATGTGCGCACTGGGTCACAACATAACATTTATTTCTTACTGTGAATCTTGGTCAGGATATAAAACTCATTTCTCACTGATAAATACTATGTTATCAACACAGATCCCTGAGTGAACAGTCACTTACAATCAGGAATTTGATGACTGTGTTGGCTGAGTATTAAAGATGTCCATGCACCAACTACTCCAGACTAATGGGGACACGGTGTAGTGACAAGAGCTCAGAAATGCCCCAGAACCTCCAGAGCTCCAAGGCTGAGCCTGCCCCTAGGCAGCAGAGCTGGGCTGAAAGGGACAATCTTCACAATTACCCCTGATGTGAAAATGAGGCAGTCTGGCTGCACAAGCCTATTCAGTGTTTATTAGAAGTCTGACATCAGTGGAAAAGACACTCAAGGAAAGGCTATCTATCTACAGAACATGAAGTTCATTTCCAGTACTTATTAAGAGATAACCAGAGCACTTATCAAAGGTCTGGGGCATAGAAGTGGCTCTCTGAAATGCAAATTTCATCAGGCTGCTTCCCTGCTCAATGTTCCTCAGTTGCTCCCCGCTGTCTTGAGGATGTAGTTCACCCTCGGGAGCATCCACGGCCTTTTGTAGTCCAGCCGCTGCCTCCCTTCCGGTTCTCATCTCCCTCCACTCCCACTGCGACCCCCACGCTCCAGCCAATCCTAAGCATCTCCACGAGGCACCCCTGCCAGCAATACCCTCACCTGGACCTGGCCCCCACGCCACCGTCAGCCTGGGCCTCTGCCCTGCAGGGCTCCCATCACACGCAGCCCTCTCTTACAGCACTGCTACCCCATTTCACTTTCCACTTTTCGGTCTCCACCAGGCAGGGTAGCTCCTTGAAGGCGAGAAATACACATCATTCCTATGTCCCCGGCACCAAACACAGGGCTCCAGTGATAACAGGTGCTCTGTAATGCTGAGCAGAATGAAAACCCTGAGTTATAAAGCAGAAACTAACACACCATGGTAAAGCAACTATATTCCAATAAAGATGTTAAAAACAAACAAACAAAAACAAATGGAAACCCTGAGAAGGAGGGTGAGCGGCTGCCATTCCTCAGTCCACACGTGCCCGGCCTGTGTGAGCCTGGCCTCAGCATCCAGTTCATGTCCACTGGCCTAAGGCCAGGCTGGTCTCCATTCTTCATCTTGATGTCCAGCTCACTGTTGGACACACATGCACTGACTGAGCTCTCTCTCACAGAAAGAACTGTGGCCTCCTTCTCCACTGACCCTCTGCCCCACCTTGAGAGAAAGTCACAACACACACCAATGGGGTGACCAGAAAAGAGAACAGACAGCTCCTAAGGCCAACACACATCTCAGAGATAAGGACTTGAGCTGGTAAGAACTGTTACAGGGAACAGGTGAACACATCTTCCTGACATATAAAGACAGTATATTATGTACAAATTATACATGTTATATATTGTACATTATGTATTATATACATAGAGCATTATGTGAGTATGTGAGTGTGTGGAGACAGAGATAAAACATACCCATCAATAATGATGAACTGGGCTTCCCTGGTGGCACAGTGGTTAAGAATCGCCTGCCAATGCAGGGGACACGGGTTCGAGCCATGGTCCGGGAAGATCCCACATGCCATGGAGCAACTAAGCCCGTGCGCCACAACTACTGAGCCTGCGCTCTAGAGTCCGTGAGCCACAACTACTGAGCCCACGTGCCACAAGTAATGAAGCCCACGCACCTAGAGCCCATGCTCCGCAACAAGAGAAGCCACTGCAATGAGAGGCCTGTGCACTGCAAGGAAGAGTAGCCCCCGCTCGCCACAACTAGAAAAAAGAAAGCCCGCGTGCAGCAACAAAAAATAACTAAATAAATAAATTTAAAATAATAATAATGATGAATTAATACATGGCTTGGGGAGAAAGAGTCACACATACCAGGTTCATCTCAACAAGATGACAAATTCATTCCCAAAATCCAACAGACAACTGACTCTTGTGAAGTTATAATAAACATTAGAAACAGCAGCCATTACAAATGACAAGGCCATTATTGAAAAACACCCCAAACCTGTATCTGGCAAGCTTCTGGGGACAACGCAACATGACTCCACCCAGCCATCGTGCTCCCAATGGCACTCTCACCCGTGACGAGCCTCCTCTGCCCACATTCTGGGGAAGCGGAAACTCATCACACCTGCTCAGCCATGCCACTCACTCACCTGGGTGGGCCATGGGCAGGAAGGCAAATCCGACCTGTTTTTGAAGGACTGCGTGGGATTAAAGGACAGGAGAGCCTTGCTCCTGGTCCTTGTCTCTGAAACAGGAGAACTTTTAAGCAAGAGAGTAAATCTTATCTTCTCGCTCATGATGGGCCAAGCCCACCCTTCTGGCCCGGTCCCAACCCACAGGGGAAACCCTGCCTGCTTCTTCCTAAGGACAGGGGATATTACTACCCAAGAAGACAAGAAGGAACAGGAGCTGCCCCCATAGCTGGGACTGACAAACCCCCAACACAGGTGAAAACTCAGTGTGTCTAATCCAGTGCGTGACTTGTCAGAGCCTGGACACCATGTTCCCTGCTGCAGCACACTTATCCATGGAGATTCAGAGCACTTAGGAACCCTTGTTAACCCCTGCCAGCTTTCACAAAGGAAAGGGAGAGGGGGTTGTTCAGGATGGCACTCGGCTACAAACCATCTGCACACCAGCAGCAGCATGATCAGCAGGGCTAGGGCATCTCAGAGCTTCCTGCCCTGTGCCCCACCTAGCTTCCTGCCACATCTGCCTCCAGGGTGGGGAGGGAAGTGCGGGGTGAGGCGGACATGCACTCCGTGGGGCTCAGCAGAAGCTCCGCTCCTTCCCAGTCCCCGCCTCTGTGGTGACCCCCTCCAGTCACCTACCCCCAGACGCTCCCCATACAGACTCCCTGAATCACAGAACTTCAAGGTGTCAAACACCTCATCTTAAAGAAGACCCCTGAGTCATTTCTAAGTTCTGATGGGCATTTCAAATAATAACAAAATAATACCTGATTATCTGTATGTATTTCTTTACACTGTAATATTGTTTCACATCTATTACATGGCTGGTCTTTCCCCACAGTCAAGTAATTTTACCCACCTCTCCTTTATAGACAGGTAAGACCAGAGTCAGAAAGCTGAAGGCTGCAAGGTTAGACTGTCACAAGATTCAACTTACAGGATTCTTCCCACTGGAAAGCCAGCCTCTGGACCACACCAGCGTGGCTTCTCCAGAGAAGCAGGACCAGGCTGCAGCACCCTCATGACCTCCCCACCACAAAAGAGAAGAATAAGAGCCCTTCCCCTGCCCGGGGGACTCAGGCCCTCAGCCTCTGCACTCCACACCCCTGGCGACCATGTCTACGCAGAAGCTGTGCAGCTGGCCAAACACCCACAGTAACAAAGAATAAAGAGAAATAAACCAAGAAAGACATACAGTTTGTCCTCTACCTCTCCAACTAAAGTAGTCCAGACAGCATGAACAGCACAAAAAAAAAAAAAACCACGGAAGAAAGTCCTAGCACTTTGCTGGACAAACAAATTCAGGTGAAAGAGGGGGCAAGCAAGAGGGAGAAGGCACTTGTCAGGTTAGGAGTGCAGACAACGGGTCACTGAGGCTTAGGCTCCTGCCACCCTCCCCGTGACCTTGACAATGAAGCCAACTTCTCTATTTTCAAGTGTCCCCCCAGGTAAAGGGCCAGGTGGAACTAGAAAGCCTGTCAGAGGTCCTTTCCACCCCAAAATGCATGAAAGAAGAAATCCATGGACAGCGCAAATTAAAGCACTTATCAATAGTCTATATAAAGTTCAAACAGGCCTTCCAAAACTTAAGGTGCTCCTAAACGACCTGGTCCCAAAACACGTACAAGAAAGTGCCTAGAGAAATAGCATAAATGAAGTGGATCAGGAGCCATCCAGGAGGAGCCGGGGAGGAGAGGAGGAATGGAGGCCGTTTGCCCCACCCACGCAAGCCCAGGAAGCCTGCTGGGCTCCCAGGTGAGGTCCCCCGCCCTCTGAGACCAGGGGTAGGGGGCACACCTGGGCCCCTTCTGTTCCTTGAGCCTAAGCCCCACCCCCCACAGCCCCCAGGGCCTTTTCCAGCCCTGTGGGTCCTAAGCATTGGCCCCGCCCACCACCCAAACCTCGCCCTTGCTTACACCCCACCCTCCACAGCCAAGGCTTTTCCCCGCCCACTTTTCTTTTCTTTTCCCTTCTCCTCTTTTTACTATTTTGGTACTGTTGTACCTTCTGGTTATTGGTTCATCTATATTTTTATTTTTATATTCTTCCTAACATAATTGTTAGTTTCCTAGTCTAATTTTATTTTTTGCTTTATTATTGTTCTCTCTCTCTTTTTTTTTTTTGCCCACCCTACTTGGCTTGCAGGATCTTGTTTCATGAGCCAGGGGTTGGGCCAAAGCTCCTGTGGTGGGAGCTCCACGTCAGAACCACTGGACTAACAGAGAACCTCAGACCCCAGGGAATATTCATCGGAGTGAGGTCTCACAGAGGTCTACATCTCAGCACCAAGACCCAGCTCTACCCAACAGCCTAAAAACTCCAGTGTTGGAAGCCTCAGGCCAAACACCCAGTAAGACAGGAACACAATCCGACTCATAAAAATAAAAAAAAAAAAATGACATGGCAAAAAAATATGTCACAGATGAAGGAGCAAGGTAAAAACCTACAAGACCAAATAAATGAAGAGGAACTAGGCAATTTACCTGAAAAAGAATTCAGAGTAATGACAGTAAAGATGATCCAGAAACTTGGAAACAGAATGGAGGCACGGACTGAGAAAATACAAGAAATGTTTAACAAAGATCTAGAAGAACTAAAGAACAAACAAACAGAGATGAACAACACAATAACTGAAATGAAAAATACACTAGAAGGAATCAATAACAGAATAACTGAGGCAGAAGAACAAATAAGTGAGCCGGAAGACAAAAATGGTGGAAATAACTGCTGAGGAGCAGAATAAAGAAAAAAGAATGAAAAGAATTGAAGACAATCTCAGAGACCTCTGGGACAACACTAAACTCACCACCATCTGAATTATAGGGGTCCCAGAAGAAGAGAAAAAGAAAGGGTCTGAGAAAATATTTGAAGAGATTATAGTCGAAAACTTCCCTAAGAAGGGAAAGGAAATAGTCACCCAAGTCCAGGAAGCACAGAGAGTCCCATACAGGACAAACCCTAGGAAAAACAGATGACACATATTAATCAAACTAACAAAAATTAAATTCAAAGAAAAATTATTAAAAGCAGCAAGGGAAAAACAAAAAATAACATACAAAGGAATCCCCATAAGGTTATCAGCTGATTTTTCAGCAGAAACTCTGCAGGCCAGAAGGGAGTGGCAGGATATACTTAAAGTGATGAATGAGAAAAACTTACAACCAAGATTACTCTACCCAGCAAAGGATCTCATTCAGATTCAACAGAGAAATCAAAAGCTTTACAGACAATCAAAAGCTAAGAGAATTCAGAACCACCAAACCAGCTCTACAACAAACACTAAGGAAGCTTCTCTAGGCAGGAAACACAAGAGAAGAAAAAGACCCACAAAAACAAACCCAAAACAATTAAGAAAATGGTAATAGGAACATACATATAGATAATAACCTTGAACGTAAATGGATTAAATGCCCCAACCAAAAGACATAAACTGGCTGAATGGATACAAAAACAAGACCCGTATGTATGTTGTCTACAAGAGACCCACTTCAGACCTAGGGGCATATACAGACTGAAGGTGAAGGGATGGAAAAAGATATTCCACACAAATGGAAATCAAAAGAAAGCTGGAGTAGCAATACTCATATCAAATAAAATAGACTTTAAAATAAAGACTGTTACAAGAGATAAGGAGGGACACTACATAATGATCAAAGGATCAATCCAAGAAGATATAACAATTATAAATGTTTATGCACCCAACATAGGAGCACCTCAATACATAAGGCAAATGCTAACAACCATGAAAGGAGAAATCAACAGTAATACAATAATAGTAGGAGACTTTAACACACCACTTATACCAATGGACAGATCAGCCAAACAGAAAATAAATAAGGAAACACAAGCTTTAAATGACACAACAGACCAGATAGATTTAATAGATATTTATAGAACATTCCACCCAAAAATGGCAGAATACACTTTCTTCTCATGTGCACACAGAACATTCTCCAGGATAGATCACATCTTGGGTCACAAATCAAGCCTCGGAAAATTTAAGAAAAATTGAAATCATATCAAGTATCCTTTCTGACCACAGTGCTATGAGATTGGAAATCCATTACAGGAAAAAACTGTAAAAATCACAAACACATGGAGGCTAAACAGTACGCTACTAAATAACCAAGAGATCACTGAAGAAATCAATAAAGAAATGAAAAAATACATAGAAACAAATGACAATGAAAACACGAATGACAACCCAAAACCTATGGGATGCAGCAAAAGCAGTTCTAATAGGGAAGGTTTATAACAATTCAATCTCACCTCAAGAAACAAGAAAAATCTCAAATAAACAATCTAACCCTACACTTAAAACAGCTAGAGAAAGAGGAATGAAGAAAACCCAAAGTCAGCAGAAGGAAAGAAATCATAAACATCAGAGCAGAAATAAATGAAAGAGAAATGAAGAAAACAATAGCAAAGATCAATAAAAATAAAAACTGGTTCTTTGAGAAGATAAACAAAATTGGTAAACCCTTAGCCAGACTCATCAAGAAAATAAAGGGAGAGGATGCAAATCAATAAAATTAGAAATGAAAAGGGAGAAATCACAACTGACACTGCAGAAATACAAAGGATTACAAGAGACTACTATAAACAACTATATGCCAATAAAATGGACAACCACGAAGAAATGGACAAATTCTTGGAAAGGTACAATTTTCCAAGACTGAACCAGGAAGAACTAGAAAATATAAACAGACCTATCACAAGTAATGAAATTGAAACCATAATTAAAAATCTTCCAACAAACAAAAGTCCAGGACCAGATGGATTCACAGGTGAATTCTATCAAACATTTAGAGAACAGCTAACACCCATCCTTCTCAAACTCTTCCAAAAAATTGCAGAGGGAGACACACTCCCAAATTCATTCTATGGAGCCACAATCAGCATGATACCAAAACCAGAAAAAGATATCACAAAAAAAGAAAATTATAGACCAATATTACTGATGAACATAGACGCAAAAATCATCAACAAAATACTAGCAAACAGAATCTAACAACACATATTAATCATACACCATGATCAAGGGGGATTATCCCAGGGATGCAAGATTCTTCAATATACACAAATCAATCATGTGATACACCACATTAACAAATTAAGGAATAAAAACCATATGATCATCTCAACAGATGCAGAAAAAGCTTCTGACAAAATTCAATACCCATTTACGATAAAAACTCTCCAGAAAATGGGCATAGAGGGAAACTACTTCAACATAATAAAGGCCATATATGACAAACCCACAGCAAGCATCATACTCAATGGTGAAAAACTGAAAGCATTTCCACTAAGATCAGGAACAAGACAAGGATGTCCACTCTCACCACTATTATTCAACATAGTTTTGGAAGTCCTAGCCACAGCAATCAGAGAAGAAGAAGAAATATAAGGAATACAAATTGGAAAAGAAGAAGTAAAACTGTCACTGTTTACGGATGACATGATACTATACATAGAAAATCCTAAAGATGCCACCAGAAAACTACTAGAACTAGTCAATGAATTTGGAAAGGTTGCAGGATACAAAATTAATGCACAGAAATATCTGGCATTCCTATACACCAACAACGGAAAATCAGAAAGAAAAATTAAGGAAATGATCACATTTACCATTGCAACAAAAAGAACAAAATACCTAGGAATAAACCTGCCTAATGAGGTGAAAGACTCATACTCAGAAAACTATAAAACACTGTGAAAAAAATCAAAGATGACATCAACAGATGGAGAGATATATCATTCTTGGATTAGAAGAATCAATATTGTGAAAATGCCTATACTACCCAAAGCAATCTACAGATTCAATACAATCCCTATCAAATTACCAATGGCATTTTTTACAGAACTAGAAGAAAAAGTCTTAAAATTTGTATGGAAACACTAAAGACTCCAAATAGCCAAAGCAATCTTGAGAAAGAAAAATGGAGTTGGAGGAATCTGGCTCCCAGACTTCAAACTATACCACAAAGCTTCAGTAATCAAGACAGTATGGTACTGGCGCAGAAACAGAAATATAGATCAATGGTACAGGATAGAATGCCCAGAGATAAACCCACGCATACATGGTCACCTTATTTTTGATAAAGGAGGCAAGAACATACAATGGAGAAAAGAGAGCCTCTTCAATAAGTGGTGCTGGGAAAACTGGACAGCTACATGTAAAAGAATGAAATTAGAACACTCCCTAACACCATACACAAAAATAAACTCCAAATGGATTAAAGACCTAAATGTAATACGAGACACTATAAAACTCTTAGAGGAAAACATAGGAAAAACACTCTGACATAAACCACAGGAAGATCTTTTTTGACCCACCTCCTAGAGTAACGGAAATAAAAACAAAAATAAACAAATGGGACTTAATTAAACTTAAAAGCTTTTGCACAGCAAACATAAACGAGAAAAAAAGACAACCCTTAGAATGGGAGAAAATATTTGCAAATGAAACAACAGACAAAGGGTTAATCTCCAAAATATACAAACAGCTCATGGAGCTCAGTATCAAAGCACCAAACAATCCAATTAAAAAATGGGTGGAAGACCTAAATAGGCATTTCACCAAGGAAGACATACAGATGGCCAGAGGCACATGAAAAGATGCTTAACATCACTAATTATTAGACAAATGCAAATCAAAATGACAGTGAGGTATCACCTCATGCTGGTTGGCTATTATCAAAAAATCTAGAAACATTAAATGCTGGAAAGGGTGTGGTGAAAAGGGAACCCTCATGCATTGTTGGTGGGAATGTAAATTGATACAACCACTATAGAAAACAGCATGGAGGTTCCTTAAAGAACTAAAAATAGAACTACCATACGACCCAGCAATCCCATTACTGGGCATATACCCTGAGAAAATCATAATTCAAAAAGAGACATGTACCACAATGCTCAGTGCAGCACTATTTACAATAGCTAGGACATGGAACCAACCTAAATGTCCATCGACAGATGAATGGATAAAGATGTGGCACATATGTACAATGGAATATTACTCAGCCATAAAAAGAAACGAAATTGAATTATTTGTAGTGAGATGGATGGACCGAGAGACTGTCATAAAGTAAGCCAGAAAGAGAAGAACAAATACCGTATCCTAACGCATACATATGGAATCTAAAAAAAAAAAAAAAAAAATGGTACTGATGAACATAGTTGCAGGGCAGGAATAAAGATGTAGACATAGCGAATGGACTTGAGGACATAGGGTGGGAGGGGGAAGCTGGGGCGAAGTGAGAGTAGCATCGACATATATACACTACCGAATGTAAAATAGTTAGCTAGTGGGAAGCAGGAGCATAGCACAAGGAGATCAGCTCGGTGCTTTGCGATGACCTAGTGGGGTGAGATAGGGAGGATGGGAGGGAGGCTCAAGAAGGAGGGGATATGGGGACATATGTATGCATATGGATGATTCACTTTGGTGTACAACAGAAACTAACACAGTACTGTGAAGCAATTAGACTCCATAAAGATCTATTAAAAAAAAAGAAAGAAAACTCATTGGCTTTGAGATAAACACATAATTTACTGTGAGTCCAGGACTTACAGGAACAGATTTTTACTTTGAATTTCAAGTAATCAGTGTATCCTTATGGTCAAAAAAATAATAAAACCCAGCCAGGGAATCTCTGTCACTTTGAGACAGACAGCCTTCGAACAAAGCGACTTCAATCTAACAGACTTTTACTATAAGTACATTTCAGTGTTCTATCAGTTTACTCTTATGATATTTCCCCATGGCTAGATACAAATGGGTGTTGTCAGAAGAGGAAACTGTCCGTGGGAAGGATTCATACGCACAGGCTGTCTTCTAAGCGACACTGCTGAATTCTTACAAGCGAAGGGTGAAAAACGTTCTTTATAATGAACTTCACCACCCTCCACAGAGTACGACAAATCCTGACAGTGCTCATTTCTGTCACAGTGACTCCAGAACGAAAAGCGGCATGACTGTGTGGGAATGATCCGTCTGCTTCCCACAACCCCACATCCACTCTCAGGTGGCATCAGTGAAGATGCAGGAGGGGACAGCGTCTTCCCTGGGTCAACAAAAAGGCAGCACCCAGATCTGGTTAATAGAACTTTCCACCCTAGTAACTCTCTGAACTTCTGGACACTGAGCTGACTCCCAGGGACTCCACGCCCTCACCTTCGGCCGCCACCTGCAGAGCTGCGCCACATTCATTCATGCTCTGCGGCCACTCCCTGTGAGCACTTCAAGCACACAGTTCCATAGGCCTGCGTGCCGGACTCCCAACCTTCCTCCGATGAGGAATTACTGAGAGACTCCTACATAAACAGTACTATTCAAAGTACCGTTATCTGTGGGAATGCAGGAAACAGAACAAAGTGCCTCTGCTGAGGATTTTTAAATGGACTTGCTACTTGTATAACATGTGCTCCAACACAAAAAATCAAATAATACCTGTCGTTAAAGAACACTTTTTTTAAAAAAGCAATAATGTTCAGTGGGGAAAACAATGGAAAAAAACAGATAAATTTTAAAATGAATACATATAATCCCATCACCAAAGCTAACCAGTATTAGTATCATGACGTGTATCCTTCAGTTAACTATGTGTGTAATACATATACTTTTAACAAAAGTAGTATCATATTATAGACTTGTAGAATGTCTTCATTTAATATATATTTAAACTCATTCTACGTTAATTATTCTTTGAAACAGAACATTTATATGACCTCAGTATATTTGAGGACAATCTTTTTGTTTTTTTGTAATTTATTTTATTTTATTTTTTTTTTTTGGCTATGTTGGGTCTTCGTTGCTGCACGTGGGCTTTCTCTAGTTGTGGCAAGCGGGGGCTACTCTTCGTTGCGGTGCGCATGCTTATTGAAGCGGCTTCTCTGGTTGCGGAGCACAGGCTCTAGGCCGGCAGACTTCAGTAGTGCAGCACGCAGGCTCAGTAGTTGTAGCACGCAGGCCCTAAAGCATGTGGGCTTCAGTAGTTGTGGCTCACAGGCTCTAGAGCACAGGCTCAGTAGTTGTGGCACACGGGCTTAGTTGCTCCGTAGCATGTGGGATCTTCCCGGACCAGGGATCAAACCAGTGTCCCCTGCATTGGCAGGTGGATTCTTAACCCCTGCGCCACCAGGGAAGTCCTGAGGACAAACTTTTAAAATTCAGAGTAAAACTGATCTTCACTCGCTGCTGATAACAAGACCAGGCCTTGGTAGAGAACAGGCACAGTACATGACTACTAAGAGAACTTCAACACTGACGGGCATTGCAAAAAGTGAAGTGTCGAGCTGTATAATGACTCCACTTAAAAGAGCGCTCCAGTGCTGTTAATTTGGCAATTAAAATGTTTCACATTTTTTAAAATGATACTTAATTATAAAGACTTAAGGTATCTATGAGGCCAGAACCAATATTTATTTTATTTTTATTAAAGTACTACTCCTGACACTACATATTTTATCATAGAAATGAGAACTACTATTATCTTTGTCAGCTGCCAAAACACGTCCTGAAAGCCAAGGTCATAAGTCAACACTAAGTCGAAGGCAACACGATAGTTAAAAATGCAAAACAGAGATGAATGGATAAAAAAGATGGGCACATATATACAATGGAATACTACTCAGCCATAAAAAGAAATGAAATTGAGTTATTCGTAGTGAGGTGGATGGACCTAGAGTCTGTCATACAGAGTGAAGTAAGTCAGAAAGAGAAAAACAAATATCGTATGCTAACACATATACATGGAATCTAAAAAAAAAAAAAAAAAAAGGTTCTAAAGAACCTAGGGGCAGGACAGGAATAAAGACACAGATGTAGAGAATGGACTCGAGGACATGGGGAGGGGGAAGGGTAAGTTGGGACAAAGTGAGAGAGTGGCATGGACATATATACACTACCAAATGTAAATAGATAGCTAGTGGGAAGCAGTTGCATAGCACAGGGAGATCAGCTCGGTGCTTTGTGACCACCTAGAGGGGTGGGATAGGGAGGGTGGGAGGGAGATGCAAGAGGGAGGGGATATGGGGATATATGTATATGTATAGCTGATTCACTTTGTTATACAGCAGAAACTAACATGACACTGTAAAGCAATTATACTTCAATAAAAATGTTAAAAAAAATGCAAAACAGCCCTCAGAGCTGACTCCTAGACTCCTCTGACATGATGCATAGCAGATTTTGTTCTGTTTGAACAAAGCTCTTTTTGATGCTGGAATAATTAAACCACACAGACACACTTGGGAAATCTGCATTTTAATTTCTACTATCATCTTCCTCTGGTTCAGTCCTAAAGAATTTCATTAAGGGAAGTAACTTGCAGCCTGTCCACTACCCACCCCAATTCTCTATTCTTATTCTCAAGACTTTCTGCCAGTTGGCTTTTTTTTTTTTTTTTTTTTTTTTGCGGTACACAGGCCTCTCACTGTTGTGGCCTCTCCTGTTACAGAGCACAGGCTCCGGACGCGCAGGCTCAGCAGCCATGGCTCATGGGCCCAGCCGCTCTGCGGCATGTGGGATCTTCCCGGACCGGGGCACAAACCCGTGTCCCCTGCATCGGCAGGTGGACTCTCAACCACTGCACCACCAGGGAAGCCCTGCCAGTTGGCATTTTTATGGTTAACCTGATAACTACAGCACATAGAACTGGTTAGAAACATGATTAGTTTTCCCCAAAAGATGAGTTGGTCTCTCGTAGCGCAAGCAAAGAAAAAAAAAAACAGTAGTTTTCCAATTAAGCTCTTCTCTGAAGGCATAAAATATCCAGCAAGCTCAAACACAGTGATTCACCAGTTTCTCATGTAATTTTCATAATGGAAGTCAGAAAGAACCTTCCTGCCCTTAACACAATTAAAAACTAAATATCACTCAAGAATAATTTATATTTATCATCTTTGCGTTCGCCTTTTCATTTATATTGTACTGGTTTCCATACAGTTAGATCTGTCAAGCTGTTTTCTGCTATATTCACCTTCTGAATTTTTTACTTGTTTTATTCCATTTGTCTTCTAAGGTGTGTTCACATTTCTACTAAGGTCCAGCTGGAAACATGAGGAAGCATACCTGACACAAGCAGATCGAGGCCCAAAGGTCCTCTGGGCCATGTCCCGCCAGGACAGTGGCTTCAGAGCCAGACGGCCACAATAGGTCGGCTCTGGGTTATTCCTAAACAGCAGCTCCAAATCGCACCTTGATCTCATATGTGTCAGTCTCTCTACCCACAGATGTTATTGGCACATCCCAAAGCTCCAAGCATAAGTCTACTGGGCCTGCAAAAGACTCTGAATGATAAGGTCACTAGAACACTAACCTGACACAAATGTATGAAAGTAAAATTGTGATTCACATGCTGAGAGCCCAAGAAATGTTCCCTGACAAGCCGTGAGAATGTCGGACTAGAACTGCTGCCTGACGGTCCCACTACACACGTCAGCACAGCCCGAAAGCAGCCTTAGCACAAGTTCGTGTATCAGGCAGAGTACCTACAACAAATCCCAAAGCGGCCTCTCTTCCCTCACACCTCTGCTCACACTGTAGTCCAAACACACCTCTGTGGGCAAACAAGCACATGTTTACGCCTTGCTTGCCCACTAGACCATATGTGGTCAACACAAGCCTACTCCATTAGCTTGCCGCCACAGCATGGGGGCAGGGGTCTGGTTCTGCCACAACATACACACACACACACCCCCGCTGCCCCCACAACTGACGGGGCGAAGCCCAGGAAGGACAGCATGGTGTGCGGCTCACACCACGTCAGCAGAGAGAGGCCCTGAATGGGAAATACGTGCCTCCTGACTCCTCACCCACCGGACCACCACCAAGGCTCCACAGCCCTACCGTGTGGCCTTCATCACCGCGACCACACCTGACATGGGGAGGCAGCACAGGGGCATCCAGACGGCCTGAGAGATCAGGCCAGAGAGCTGACGTCCTCATCTCCCAGTGGATGAGGCTTGGGGCCATGGCGACATGGCTGTCCTGCCTGGGGCCTGTCCTTAGAGCCATGGAGACACCCCCCAAAGGGAAGTGCCCCAGCAAGTGCACACACCTCTTCAAACCCAGGGTCCCCTAGTAGAAAGTGTCCCCAAGAAGGCTGGCAGGCAGCACACACCAGAACGACGGAAGAAATGGGAATGTACCTTCAGAGGCCCATTTTGAGTGAACTACAGAAGGGAAGTCTGTGGCCTCAGTGAAGATCTTCTTGACGAGCAATGGGCTCCTTTCACAGGGTTGCTTGCTGCCCAGAAGTGTACACCTGCACTCCTACTCCTCCCCCACACTCTACGAGCCAGTATCTACAACGCATTCAACACCCAAATGTCTGCTGCAAACCTTAAAGGCAACTCTTAATGCAAAATTCAGTGGGGTTGCTATCCTCATCTCCCACCCATCTGCCTCCTCCTCCGGGGAAAAAGGGACCAAATTTAGTGGGGAGAAAATGGCAGAAATGGTGGCATAGAACAATAACCAGTTCTCCCCAGGGCCAGGAACGGACACCTCCACACCCCTCTCACTTGTACTACCATCTCTTCTTGTGCTCAGTTTCCACTCCTGAGAGGCCTTGTGTGAGAAGTTGTCCAACTGCCCTGCCTCTCAGTGGCCTTTTCACCTTTTGAAACATGATACTAGTCATTTCTTTTTGGGTCAAATTATCTTTGTAAATAACTTTAGATGGCCAGTACATTTAAAGGTAGGAAAATTGCACGTTATATTGACTTATATCCTTTCCATGACTATTTACCATCATTTTGTATGTGTAACCTGGAAATTCCATGACTTAAAAATTCACAGATCTTTTGGCATACTGACTGATTTTAGTGCTGATATCTGTAACAGAGGCCCAAGACCCAACCAAATGAAACTCACGATAGCACAGAGAGCAACAACTCAACAGGATCATCACTGGTAAAGGCCAGTACCTGTCTTTGCTGGGTACAGTGTAATACTGTATATCTCCTCACCTGTATTTACCTTCCTATATCCCTCATTAGATTACAACCTTCTTGAAGGCAGAAAACACATTTTTCTGACCAAAGAAGTTCTACAGGATATTCATTCCTAAAATAAACCTGTTTCCAAAGTGGCTCTGAGATGCGATTTTTTCTCCACTGATAATAGGAGAAGGAAGGAGATAAATGTAATACAGAAAAGCTTAGGTAAAAACCCAGTAATCGTGAAATCCTAAATTAAGTTGAGTACATTAATATGAATTCCTAAGATCTTTCATCTTGTGATATGTATATATGCCCAGCTCTGTCCACTGGAAAGGCCTAAAAACAATGACCTAGTATAGTGAGTATCCCTAGTACTCAAACTATATGCTCTTGAAATGCAATTTTCCATTAAAAGAAACCAGGGATTTTTGGAAAAAATGGCTGTTTCCAAGTCTAATTTGCAAAATGTGCAAGATGAGCCTAGAACATCTTGTCATACCAGATAACAAGGAAACCACCAAAGATCACTGCAGTCACATCAAAAGAACTCAGCAGACAACTGGAAGAGGTTCACACTGGTCAAGCATGGGACTGTTTGGACTTTAATAACAGTAATAATTATAGTGGATTGAAACCATTTGTTTAAATCCATAAGTTCAGAATTACTATACTTTAAAAACTAATCAGTCATCTTTTGAGGATGACAGGAAAACTTGGTAGCTAAAACGAATATCAAGCATTTATATGACCTATACCATTGGGTAAATGAGGGGAAGCATCTCCTTACAAAAATGCTCCGGCTAATAAAAAACCAAAATAACGGAATTACAACTTGACCAGTTTATAGTCCAATAAATAACAGACCAAGGAACATAACATAAAAACATGGACACAAAGACATTACATGCCTCCTAATGAAAGAAAAACAGCATAACTTCTAATCTTGCCAAAGTGAACAAATTCTGATCAAGCTCCTGGATACAGCTACAATTTACAAGAATTACAGGTAAAAGAAACATGTGCAACTGCACTAGGGCTGTGCAGGTAGCACAACACTGAGTGAAGAAAACTATGGGTCATCAGGCCCCAGATTTTTAACAAATAATCTTCAAGGAAAACAAAAGGATAGAGAGAGAACCTGTATATTAAAAGAAACTTAAAAGACACAGCACTTTTTTTAATTGGGAAAGATTAAACTTGGATGATAAAATCATAAAGAAGTATCAGGAAGTCATTATTATAAAAGTCACTAGTGGCTACTTTCGGAAAGAAGAGGGGAGGAATGGGATGTGATGGGAAAGGGGCACCTATAGGGGCTTCTTCGGGGTGGGGGGCAAAGTTCTATTCTTGACTTCAGTGGTGGTTACAGGCATAATCACCAGAGAACATTTTACTAAACTATGTGTTTGTTTTATATGTTTTTTATCTGTTTTATTTTACAATAAAAAGATAAAACTTTTGGGACTTCCCTAGTGGTCCAGTGGTAAAGAACCCGCCTTCCAATGCAGGGGACGCGGGTTCGACCCCTGGTCAAGGAACTAAGATCCCACATGCTGCAGGGCAACTATTGAGCTTGTGCGCCTCAATGAGACAGCCCAGGTGCCACAAACTACAGAGCCCACGTGCCACAACTACAGAGCCCATGCGCCACAACTAGAGAGAGAAAATCTGCACGCCAAATCTAGAGAGAAGTCTGTATGCCACAACGAAGAGCCCGTGCTGCAATGAAAGATCCGACATGCTGCAAGTAATGTCCAACACAGCCAAAAATAAAATTGATTAATTAATTTTAAAAAAGAGAGAGAGCAGACTGCTCCATCTCCTAAAAAAAAAAAAAAAAAAAACAAAGTGGGGAGCAGAGATACAAAGGAGTAGAGTAATTATATGCAATTGATGTTAAATTCATGTCCATTTAAAATAAATTGTTATGACTTGAGGATATTTTATGTAATCTCCATGGTACTGACAAAAAAAATCTACAGAGTATACACAAAGGGAAATAATGGACAAAAATTCTGTAAGACATACAGAAAACAAATTTTAAAAAAACAAAAATAAGTCCTTCCTTAAATGGATTAAACTCCCCAGTCAAAAGACACAGATTGGCAAAGTTTGGAATAAAAAAAGAAAAAAAAAACAAGATCCAACTATATTCGGTCTGTAGGAGACTTACTTTGGATATAAGGAAACAGAGTGAAAATGAAAGAATGGAAAAAGATATTGCAGGCAAATACAAATGAAAAGAGAATAGGAGTGGCTGTATCTGACAAAATAGACATTAAGTCAAAAACAATTACAAGAGACAAAGAACATTATTACGTATGATAAAAGGGTCAATAAACTAAGAAGAGGGACTTCCCTGGCAGTCCAGTGGTTGAGACTCCAAGCTCCCAATGCAGGGGACACCGGTTCCATCCCTGGTCAGGGAACTAAGATCCTGCATGCCACGAGGTGTGGCCAAATAAATAAATAAATCAACTATACTTCAATAAAAAATAAAACAAATATTAAAAAATAAAATAAAATAAGAAGATATAACAATTATAAACATATATGGACCAATCATCAAAGCTTAAAAATATGAATCTATATTGACAGAATTGAAGAGAAGAATTAGACAGCTCTACAATAACAGAAGACTTCAATACCCCTCTTCAATAACAGATACAAAGAAGTCAATAGGGAAATACAGGACTTGAACAACACTACAGACCAACTGTACCCTAGCAGACATGTACAAAACACTCCACCCAATAACAGCAGAATGCACATTTTTCCAAATGCACATGGAATATTCTTCAGGATAGAACATTTGTTGGGCCAGAAAACAAGGTAATGAATTTTAAAAGACTGAAATCACTCAAGATATCTTTCTGCTCACAGTGGGAAAAAACTAGAAATCTATACCAGAAGTGGAAATTCACAAACCTGAGGAACCTAAATAACATGCTATTAGACAACCAATAGGTCAAAGAAGAAATCATAAGGGAAATTAGAAAATAACTTGAGACAAATGAAAATAAAAACACATATCAAGGGCTTCCCTGGTGGCGCAGTGGTTGAGAGTCCACCTGCTGATGCAGGGGACACGGGTTTGTGCCCCAGTCCGGGAAGATCCCACATGCCGCGGAGCAGCTGGGCCCGTGAGCCATTGCCGCTGAGCCTGCGCATCTGGAGCCTGTGCTCCACAACGGGAGAGGCCACGACAGTGAGAGGCCCGTGTACCACAAAAAAAAAAACCAAAACAAACAAACAAAAAACGTATCAAAACTTGTGAAATGTAGCAAAGCAGTGTTAAGAGAGAAATTTATAGCTATAAATACTTATATTTAAAAAGATCTCAAATCAACAACCTCCTTTTACACCTTAAGAACTAGGAAAAAAGAACAAAATAACCCAAAAGCTAGAAGGATAGAAACAGTAAAGATTAGAGATAAATGAAACAGAGAATAGAAAAACAGCAAAAAAAAAATCAATGAAACCAAATGGGTTCTTCAAAAAGATCACCAAGATTGTCAAACTTTTAGCTAGACTACCCAAGAAAAGAAAAGATTCAAAATAATAAAATAAAAGAGGAAAGTGGAGACATTACTGCCAATTTTACAAAAATAAGAAGGATCATAAAAGAGTACTATGAACAATTATATGCCACATATTGGATACACAGAAGAAATGCACAAACTCCTAGAAACACATAATTAACAAAGACTGAATCATGGAAGAAATAAAAAATCTAAACAGACATATAACAAGTAAGACAACTGAATCATTAATCAAAAAAGCTCCCATTAAAATAAAAAGTCCCAAACTAGATGTCTTCACTGGTGAGTTCTACCAAACATTTAAAGAATTAACACCAATCTTTCTCAAACTCTTCCAGAATATTGAAGATGAAGTTAGGAACACTTCCTAACTCATTCTATGAGAACAGAATTACTGATATCAAAGCCAGACAAAGACACTATAAGAAAAAAAAAAAGGAAACTACAAACTAATATCCCTTATGAACATTGATGCAAAAGTCCTCAAGAAAATACTAGCAAACCAAAATCAACGGCATATTAAAAAGGTTATACAACGTGACAAAGTAGGATTATTCTCTGAATGCAAAGATTATTCACATAATTGATAAACATCAATGTGATACAACACATTAACAAAATGAAGGGAAAAAACCACATGATCATCTCAACTGATGCAGAAAAAAAGGATTTAACAAAATTCAACACCCATCCATGATTTAAAAACAAAACAAAAACAAACAAACAAAAAAACCACTCAACAAACCTAGGAACAGAAGGAAAATACCACACATCATAAAGGCCATTTATGAAACACTCACAGATAATATCACACTCAATGATGAAAGACTGAAAACAAAACTTTTCCTCTAATACTGGGAACAAGACAAGGATGCCTACTTTCACCACTTCTACTGGAAGTCCTAGCCAAAGAAATTTGGTAAGAAAAATAAATAAAAGACATCCAAATTGGAAAAGAAGTAAAATTATCTCTGTTCACAAATGACATGATACTAACATGTAGAAAACCCTAAAGATTCCACATAAAGACAAAAAAGAAAAACTACTGGAACTAATAAATGAATACAGTAAAGCTGAAGGATACAAAATCAACACACAAAAATCAGTTACATATCTATACACTAACAATGAACAACACAAAAAGGAAATTAAGATAAAAATTCCATTTACAATAGCATTAAAAATAGTAAAATACTTAGAAATAAACTTAACCAAGTAGATGTACACTGAAAACTAAAAAACAATGCTGAAAGAAATGAAAGACACCAATAAATGGAAAGACATACTAAGTTCATAAATTAGAAGACTTAATATTTTTAAGAAGACTTATTATTATTATTCATTTTTTTTTGCGGTATGCGGGCCTCTCCCTGTTGTGGCCTCTCCCGTTGCAGAGCACGGGCTCCAGACGCACAGGCTCAGCGGCCATGGCTCATGGGCCCAGCCGCTCTGCGGCATATGGGATCTTCCCGGACCGGGGCATGAACCCGTGTCCCCTGCATCGGCAGGCGGACTCTCAACCACTGCGCCACCAGGGAAGTCCCAAGAAGACTTATTATTGTCAAGACGTCAATATAATCCAGTGATCCCACAGATTCAATGCAATCAGTATTAAATTCTAAATGACAGTTTTTGCAGAAATAGAAAAATTTATTCTAAAATTCATATGAAACATCAAGGGACCCCAAATAGGCAAACAATCTTGGAAAAGAAGAACCAAGTTGAAGATCTCATCACACTTCCTGATTTCCAAACAAGCTACAAAGCTACAGTAATTAAAACAGTGTGGTACAGGGCTTCCCTTACTTTAGGGGTGCCAGGGGTCTACTGGTCAGATTACCTCAGATAATTCAAAATTGGCTAGTTTAAGATTCCACTCCTGGGAGAGGCTGAAACTGTAATTAACTTAGATATTAAGTCTTGGTTTGGTGATGAGGACTAAGCACAAGTGACTCCACTTTAGGCCTGTTGTCTCTTTTTTAACAATACTCAAAATATATAAAGAACACTACAACTCAAAAATTCAGAAAAAAGCAAACCACCTGATTAAAATATGAACAAAAGACTTGAATAGACATTTCTCCAAAGAAGATATACAAATGGCCAATAAGCACATGCAAAGATGTTTAACATTACAAATCATTAGGAAAATGCAAATCAAAACCACAGTGAGCATCACGGGGTTCATCCGCCAGGCAGCAGGTGCGCTCTCCACAAATCCCAGCCACCTGGGCCTGGGTCTGGCCTAATACTGGGCTGTGGGGGTGGGCCACCCCGGAACGGACCCAAACCCTGGGCCAAAAAAAGCTCAGGGGCCACCCAAAGGCTTCCCGGGTTCTGAGGGGCTGTGGCATCCAGCTTCCACCAGTACACTGCAGGGGCCTTGCCTCAGGAGGAGAAGGAGGGGAGGATTTACCTATATTCACGGGACAGGCATGCATGGACCTGCACATCCTTCTAGACTGGTTAAAAGGAGAGCACCAGTAAACCGGTGGACTTTGACCCACCCATAGAGCAAGTGGAAAAGATCCTAGATGATCTCCATGATGATACAACAAAAAGGGCAAGAAGATCTTGCAATACATTTGACCATGAAGACAGCTGAGCAAACTCCAAGCACTGAAGATCTGGATCTTTGGCTTTCCCTGAATTCGTCAACCTCCAGGAAATGAGAGAATGGTCAAAAGCAGGGACCAAGAGATTGAATATACAGACAATAGCCAGACCAAAAATAAAAATACAACTCCGATCTACAGTCTGCAGCAATCGTCCAGGAAGCCAAACAACCCCAATAGCAATCAACACAAAATGGCCAGGACTTGATTAATAACTGACAGCTTTGCTAATTTTTGCCCTTGACATCAACTGAGGAACAACTGGGAAAGCAAAATATGCCTAACCAATCACATATGATGCACAGCTTCTAGTTAGCCCACCTACAGTTTCCCCAAGCCAACACTTCCTCCTTCCAGCACACCTTTCTTCACTTTATATAAAGCTTTCCCTCTCCTCTGCCTGCTTTTGAGACTCTGCCAAACACAAGTGATGGGTGGCTGACTCACTTGTAATGGCAAGCTCTGAATAAATAGCCTTTGCTTGATCCCATAAAAAAAAAAAAAAAAAAAAAAAAAACCCAAAACAACAACAAAAAACCATGAGACACCACTTCACCACCCATCAGATTGGTTATTATCAAAAAGAAAAGAGACCTTCAAGATGGCGGAGGAGTAAGACGTGGACATCACCTTCTTCCCTACAAATACATCAGAAATACATCTACATGTGGAACACCTCCTATAGAACACCTACTGAATGCTGGGAGAAGACCTCAGACTTCCCAAAAGGCAAGAAACTCCCCACGTACCTGGGTAGAGCAAAAGAAAAACTAAAAAACAGAGGCAAAAGAATAGGGAAAGGACCTACCCCTCTGAGAGGGAGTTGTGAAGGAGGAAAAGTTTCCACACACTAGGAAGCCCCTTCACTGGCAGAGACTGGGGGTGGCAGGGGGAAAGCTTCAGAACCATAGAGGAGAGTGCAGCAACAGGTGTGCAGAGGGCAAAGTGGAGAGATTCCCACACAGAGGATTGGTGCCGACCAGCACACACCAGCCTCAGAGGCTTGTCTGCTCACCCACTGGGGTGGGTGCGGGCTGGGAGCTGAGGCTCGGGCATCGGAGGTCAGATCCCAGGTAGAGGACTGGGGTTGGCTGCGTGAACACAGCCTGAAGGGGGCTAGTGTGCCACGTCTAGCTGGGAGGGAGTCCGGGAAAAACTCTGGACCTCCCTAAGGGGCAAGAGACCATTGTTTCAGGGTGCGCGAGGAGAGTGGATTCAGAGCACCACCTAAATGAGCTTCAGAAACAGGCGTGAGCCGCGGTTATCACCGCGGAAAACAGAGACGGGCATGAAATGCTAAGGCTGCGGCGGCAGCCACCAAGAAGCCTGTGTGCAAGCACAGGTCACTATCCACACCTCCCCTCCCGGGAGCCTGTGCAGCCCGTCACTGCCAGGATCCCGTGATCCAGGGACAACTTCCTCAGGAGAATACACGGCAGCCTGAGGCTAATGCAACATCACCTCTGCCGCAGCAGGCTCGTCCCACATTCCATACCCCACCCTCCCCCAACCCCCACCCCCCGGCCTGAGTGAGCCAGAGCCCCCCTAATCAGCTGCTCCTTTTAACCCCGTCCTGTCTGGGCGAAGAACAGACGCCCTCAGGCGACTACATGCAGAGGCAGGGCCAAATCCAAAGCTGAAACCCAGGAGCTGTGCGAACAAAGATGAGAAAGGGGAATCTCTCCCAGCAGCCTCAGGAGCAGCGGATTAAACCTCCATGATCAATTTGATGCACTCTGCATCTCTGGAATACCTGAACAGACAACAAATCATCCCAAAATTGAGGTGGTGGACGTTGGGAGCAACTGTAGACTTGGGGTTTGCTTTCTGCATCTAATTTGTTTCTGGTTTTATGTTTACCTTAGTTTACTATTTAGAGTTTATTATCACCGGCAGATTTGTTTATTGATTTGGTAGCTCTCTTCCTTTTTTTTTATATATAGATTTTTTCTTCCTTTTTCTCTTTTTGTGAGTGTGTATGTGTATCCTTCTTTGTGTGATTTTGTCTGTATAGCTTTGCTTTTACCATTTGTCCTAGGGTGCTACCTGTCCGGTTTTTTTTTTTTTTTTTTTTTTTTTAGTTTAGTTTTTAGAGCTTGTTATCATTGGTGGATTTGTTCTTTGGTTTGGTTGCTATCCTCGTTCTTTTTTCTATCACGTTTTAACTTTTTATTTTTAATAATTTAAAAAATTTTTATCTTAGTAATTTTATTTTTTCTTTCATTCTTTCTTTTTCTCTCCTATTTCTTCTGCGACATATGGCTGACAGGGTCTTCATGCTCCAACCCGGTGTCAGGCCTGTGCCTATGAGGTAGGAGAGCCAAGTTCAGGGCATTGGTCCACCAGAGACCTCTTGGCCCCACGTGATATCAATCGGCAAAATTTCTCCCAGAGATCTCCACCTCAATGTTAAACCCAGCTCCACTCAATGACCAGCAAGCAAGCTACAGTGCTGGACACCCTATGCCAAACAACTATCAAGACAGGAACACAACCCCACCCATTAGCAGAGAGGCTGTCTAAAATCATAATAAGGTCACAGACACCCCAAAACACACCACCTGACGCGGTCCTGCCCACCAGAAAGACAAGATCCAGCCTTATCCACCAGAACACAGGCACCAGTCTCCTCCACCAGGAAGCCTACACAACCCACTAAACCAACCTTAGCCACTGGGAGCAGACACCAAAAACAATGGGAAGTACGAACATGCAGCCTGCGAAAAAGAGACCTCAAACACAGTAAGTTAAACAAAATAAGAAGACAGAGAAACACACAGCAGATGAAGGAGGAAGGCAAAAACCCACCAGCCCAAACAAATGAAGAGGAAATGGGCAGTCTACCGGAAAAAGAATTCAGAGTAATGATAGTAAAGATGATCCAAAATCTGGTAAATAGAATGGAGAAAATACAAAAAACGTTTAACAAGAACCTAGGAGAACTAAAGAGCAAACAAACTATGATGAACAACACAATAAATGAAATTAAAAATTCTCTAGAAGGGGGCCTCTCTGGTGGTGCACTGGTTGAGAGTCTGCCTGCCGATGCAGGGAACACGGGTTCGTGCCCCAGTCCGGGAAGATCCCACATGCTGTGGAGCGGCTGGGCCTGAGAGCCATGGCCGCTGAGCCTGCACGTCCGGAGCCTGTGCTCTGCAACGGGAGAGGCCACAACAGTGAGAGGCCCACGTACCGCAAAAAAAAAAAAAAAAAAAAAAAAAATTTTCTAGAAGGAATCAATAGCAGAATAACTGAGGCAGAAGAACAGATAAGTGATCTGGAAGATAAAATAGTGAAAATATCACAGAGCAGAATAAAGAAAAAAGAATGAAAAGAATTGAGGACAGTCTCAGAGACCTCTGAGACAAGATTAAATGAGCCAACATTTGAATTATAGGGGTCCCAGAAGAAGAAGAGAAAAAGAAAGGGATTGAGAAAATATTTGAAGAGATGAAAGCTTCCCTAACATGGGAAAGGAAATAGTTAATCAAGTCCAGGAAGCACAGAGAGTCCCATACAGGATAAATCCAAGGAGAAACACGCCAAGACACATATAATCAAACTATCAAAAATTAAATACAAAGAAAACATATTAAAAGCAGCAAGGGAAAAACAACAAATAACACACAAGGGAATCCCCATAAGGTTAACAGCTGATCTTTCAGCAGAAACTCTGCAAGCCAGAAGGGAGTGGCAGGACATATTTAAAGTGATGAAGGAGAAAAACCTGCAACCAAGATTACTCTACCCTGCAAGGATCTCATTCAGATTTGATGGAGAAATTAAAACCTTTACAGACAAGCAAAGCTGAGAGAGTTCAGGACCACCAAACCAGCTTTACAACAAATGCTAAAGAAACTTCTCTAGACAAGAAACACAAGAGAAGGAAAAGACCTACAATAACAAAACAATTAAGAAAATGGGAATAGGAACATACGTATCGATAATTACCTTAAATGTAAATGGACTAAATGCTCCCACCAAAAGACACAGATCGGCTGAATGGATACAAAAACAAGACCCCTATATATGCTGTCTACAAGGGACTCACTTCAGACCTAGAGACATATACAGACTGAAAGTGAGGGGATGGAAAAAGATATTCCATGCAAATGGAAACCAAAAGAAAGCTGGAGTAGCAATTCTCATATCAGACAAAATAGACTTTAAAATAAAGACTATTAGAAGAGACAAAGAAGGACACTACATAATGATCAAGGGATCGATCCAAGAAGAAGATATAACAATTGTAAATATTTATGCACCCAACACAGGAGCACCTCAATACGTAAGGCAAATACTAACAGCCATAAAAGGGGAAATCGACAGTAACACATTCATAGTAGGGGACTTTAACACCCCACTTTCACCAATGGACAGATCATCCAAAATGAAAATAAATAAGGAAACACAAGCTTTAAATGATACATAAACAAGATGTATTTAATTGATAATTATAGGACACTCCATCCAAAAACAACAGAATACACATTTTTCTCAACTGCTCATGGAACATTCTCCAGGATAGATCATATCTTGGGTCACAAATCAAGCCTTGGTAATTTTAAGAAAATTCAAATTGTATCAAGTATCTTTTCCAACCACAATGCTATGAGACTAGATATCAATTACAGGAAAAGATCTGTAAAAAATACAAATACATGGAGGCTAAACAATACACTTTAATAACGAAGTGATCACTGAAGAAATCAAAGAGGAAATCAAAAAATACCTAGAAACAAATGACAATGGAGACACGACAACCCAAAAGCTATGGGATGCAGCAAAAGCAGTTCTAAGAGGGAAGTTTATAGCAATACAAGTCCACCTTAAGAAACAGGAAACATCTCGAATAAACAACTTAAACTTGGGCCTAAAGCAATTAGAGAAAGAAGAATAAAAAACCCCCAAAGTTAGCAGAAGGAAAGAAATCATAAAAATCAGATCAGAAATAAATGAAAAAGAAATGAAGGAAACGATAGCAAACATCAATAAAACTAAAAGCTGGTTCTTTGACAAGATAAACAAAATTGATAAACCATTAGCCAGACTCATCAAGAAAAAAAGGGAGAAGACTCAAATCAATAGAATTAGAAATGAAAAAGGAGAAGTAACAACTGACACTGCAGAAATACAAAAGATCATGAGAGATTACTACAAGCAACTCTATGCCAGTAAAATGGACAACCTGGAAGAAATGGACAAATTCTTAGAAAGGCACAATCTGCCAAGACTGGATCGGGAAGAAAAAGAAAATATGAACAGACCAATCACAAGCACTGAAATTGAAACTGTGACTAAAAATCTTCCAACCAACAAAAGCCCAGGACTAGATGGCTTCACTGGCGACTTCTATCAAACATTTAGAGAAGAGCTAACACCTATCTTTCTCAAACTTTTCCAAAATATAGCAGAGGGAGGAACATTCCCAAACTCATTCTATGAGGCCACCATCACCCTGATACCAAAACCAGACAAAGAAACTACAAAAAAAAAAAGAAAACTACCAACCACTATTACTGACGAATATAGATGCAAAAATCCTCAACAAAATACTAGCAAACAGAATCCAACAGCACATTAATAGGATCATACACCATGACCAAGTGGGGTTTACCCCAGGAATGCAAGGATTCTTCAACATATGCAAATCAATCACTGTGATAAACCATATAAACAAACTGAAGGAGAAAAACCACATGATCATCTCAATAGACGCAGAAAAAACTTTCGACAAAATTCAACACCCATTTATGATAAAAACCTTCCAGAAAGTAGGCACAGAGGGACCTTACCTCAACATAATAAAGGCCATAAATGACAAACCCACAGCCAACATCATTCTCAATGGTGAAAAACTGAAACCATTTCGTCTAAGATCAGGAACAAGATAAGGTTGTCCACTCTCACCACTATCATTCAACACTGTTTTGGAAGTTTTAGCCACAGCAATCAGAGAAGAAAAAGAAATAAAAGGAATCCAAACTGGAAAAGAAAAAGTGAAGCCGTCACTGTTTGTAGATGACACAATACTATGCACACAGAATCCTGAAGATGCTACCAGAAAACTACTAGAGCTAGTCAATGAATTTGGTAAGGTAGCAAGATATAAAATTAATGCACAGAAGTCTCTTACATTCTTATACACTAATGATGAATAATCTGAAAAAGAAATTAAGGAAACACTCCCTTTTACCACTGCAACAAAAAGAATAAAATACCTAGGAATAAACCTACCTAAGAAGACGAAAGACCTGTACACAGAAAACTATAAGACACTGATGAAAGAAATTAAAGATGATACAAACAAATGGAGAGATATACCATGTTCCTAGATTGGAAGAATCAACACTGTGAAAATGACTATACTACCCAAAGCAATCTACAGATTCAATGCAATCCCTATCAAACTATCAATGGCATTTTTCACAGAACTAGAAAGAAAAATTTCACAATTTGTATGGAAACACAAAAGACTCCGAATAGCCAAAGCAATCTTGAGAAAGAAAATCAGAGCTGGAGGAATCAGGCTCCCTGACTACAGACTATACTACAAAGCTACAGTAATCAAGACACTATGGTAGTGGCACAAAAACAGAAATATAGATCAATGGAACAGGACAGAAAGTGCAGAGATAAACCCACGCACATATGGTCACCTTATTTTTGATAAAGGAGGCAAACACATATAATGGAGAAAAGAGAGCCTCTTCAATAAGTGGTGCTGGGAAAACTGGACAGCCACATGTAAAAGAATGAAATTAGAACACTCCGTAACACCATACACAAAAATAAACTCCAAATGGATTAAAAACCTAAATGTAAGGCCAGACACTATAAAACTCTTAGAGGAAAAGAAAGGCAGAACACTCTATGACAGAAATCACAGCAATATCCTTTTTGACCCACCTCCTACAGAAATGGACATAAAAACAAAAATAAATAAATGGGACCTAATGAAACTTAAAAGCTTTTGCACAGCAAAGGAAAACATAAACAAGACGAAAAGATAACCCTCAGAATGGGAGAAAATATTTGCAGATGAAGCAACTGACAAAGGATTAATCTCCAAAATTTATAAGCAGCTCATGCAGCTCAATATCAGAAAAACAAACAACCCAATCCAAAAACGGGCAGAAGACCTAAATAGACATTTCTTCAATGAAGATATAGACTGCCAACAAACACATGAAAGGATGCTCAACATCACTAATCATTAGACAAATGCAAATCAAAACTACAATGAGGGGCTTCCCTGGTGGCGCAGTGGTTGAGAGTCAGCCTGATGATGCAGGGGACACGGGTCCTGCCCTGGTCTGGGAAGATCCCACATGCCGCGGAACGGCTGGGCCTGTCAGCCATGGCCGCTGAGGCTGTGTGTCCAGAGCCTGTGCTCCACGACGGGAGAGGCCACAACAGTGAGAGGCCCGCGTACCACAAAAAAAAAAAAAAAAAAAAAAAAACTACAATGAGGTATTACCTCATACCAGTCAGAATGCCCATCATCAAAAACTCTACAAACAGTAAATGCTGGAGAGGGTATGGAGAAAAAGGAACCCTCTTGCAGTGTCGGTGGGAATGTAAATTGATACAGCCATTATGGAGAACAGTATGGAGGTTCCTTAGAAAACTAAAAATAGAACTACCATATGACCCAGCAATTCCATTACTGCACATATACCCTGAGAAAACCGTAATTCAAAAAGAGTCATGTACCACAATGTTCATTGCAGCTCTATTTACAATAGCCAGGACAATTCCTATATACTAATGATGAAAAATCTGAAAGTGAAATCAAGAAAACACTCCCATTTACCACTGCAACAAAAAGAATAAAATATCTAGGAATAAACCTACCTAAGGAGACAAAAGATCTGTATGCAGAAAATTACAAGACACTGATGAAAGAAATTAAAGATGATACAAATAGATGGAGAGATATACCATGTTCTTGGATTGGAAGAATCGACATTGTGAAAATGACTCTACTACCCAAAGCAATCTATAGATTCAATGCAATCCCTATCAAACTACCACTGGCATTTTTACAGAACTAGAACAAAAAATTTTGCAATTTGTATGGAAACACAAAAGACCCCGAATAGCCAAAGCAATCTTGAGAACGAAAGAAGGAACTGGAGGAATCAGGCTCCCTGACTTCAGACTATACTACAAAGCTACAGTTATCAAGACGGTATGGTACTGGCACAAAAACAGAAAGAGAGATCAATGGAACAGGATAGAAAGCCCAGAGATAAACCCACACACATATGGTCACCTTATCTTTGACAAAGGAGGCAGAAATGTACAGTGGAGAAAGGACAGCCTATTCAATAAGTGGTGCTGGGAAAACTGGACAGCTACATGTAAAAGTATGAGATTAGATCACTCCCTAACACCATACACAAAAATAAGCTCAAAATGGATTAAAGACCTAAATGTAAGGCCAGAAACTATCAAACTCTTAGAGGAAAACATAGGCAGAACACTCTATGACATAAATCACAGCAAGGTCCTTTTTGACCCACCTCATAGAGAAATGGAAATAAAAACAAAAGTAAACAAACGGGACCTAATGAAACTTAAAAGCTTTTGCGCAGCAAAGGAAACCATAAAGAAGACCAAAAGACAACCCTCAGAATGGGAGAAAATATTTGCAAATGAAGCAACTGACAAAGGATTAATCTCCAAAATTTATAAGCAGCTCATGCAGCTTAATAACAAAAACAACAAACAACCCAATCCAAAAATGGGCAGAAGACCTAAATAGACATTTCTCCAAAGAAGATATACAGAGCGCCAACAAACACATGAAAGAATGCTCAACATCACTAATCATTAGAGAAATGCAAATCAAAACTACAATGAGATACCATCTCACACCAGTCAGAATGGCCATCATCAAAAAATCTAGAAACAATAAATGCTGGAGAGGGTGTGGAGAAAAGGGAACCCTCTTACACTGTTGGTGGGAATGCAAATTGATACAGCCACTGTGGAGAACAGTATGGAGGTTCCTTAAAAAGCTACAAATAGAACTACCATATGACCCAGCAATCCCACTACTGGGCATATACCCTGAGAAAACCATAATTCAAAAAGAGTCATGTACCAAAATGTTCATTGCAGCTCTATTTACAATAGCCCAGAGATGGAAACAACCTAAGTGTCCATCATCGGATGAATGGATAAAGAAGATGTGGCACATATATACAATGGAATATTACTCAGCCATAAAAAGAAACGAAATTGAGCTATTTGTAATGAGGTGGATAGACCTAGAGTCTGTCATACAGAGTGAAGTAAGTCAGAAAGAGAGAGACAAATACCGTATGCTAACACATATATATGGAATTTAAAAAAAAAAAATGACATGAAAAACCTAGGGGTGAAACAGGAATAAAGACACAGACTTACTAGAGAATGGACTTGAGGCTATGGGGAGGGGGAAGGGTAAACGGTGACAAAGCGATAAAGAGGCATGGACATATATACACTACCAAACGTAAGGTAGATAGCTAGTGGGAAGCAGCCGCATAGCACAGGGAGATCAGCTCGGTGCTTTGTGACCGCCTGGAGGGGTGGGATAGGGAGGGTGGGAGGGAGGGAGACGCAAGCGGGAAGAGATATGGGAATATATGTATATATATAACTGATTCATTTTGTTGTGAAGCTGAAACTAACATACCATTGTAAAGCAATTATACTCCAATAAAGATGTTAAAAAAAAAAAAAAAGAGATATACAATAGCCAGGACATGGATGCAACCTAAGTGTCCATCAACAGATGAATGGATAAAGAAGATGTGGCACATATACACAATGGATTATTACTCAGCCATAAAAAGAAACGAAACTGAGTTATTTGTAGTAGGTGGATAGACCTAGAGTCTGTCATACAGAGTGAAGTTAGTCAGAAAGAGAAAAACAAATACCGAATGCTAACACATATATATGGAATTAAAAAAAAAATAATGGCTCTGAAGAACGTAGGGGCAGGACAGGAATAAAGATGCAGATGTAAAGAATGGACTTGAGGACATGGGGAGGGTGAAGGGTAAGCTGGGACGAAGTGAGAGAGTGGCATGGACATATATACACTACCAAATGTAAAATAGATAGCTAGTGGAAAGCAGCCGCATAGTACAGGGAGGTCAGCTCATTGCTCTGTGACCACCTAGAGGGGTGGAATAGGGAGGATGGGAGGGAGACACAAGAGGGAGGAGATATGGGGATATATGTATATGTATAGCTGATTCACTTTGTTATAAAGCAGAAACTAACACACCATTGTAAAGCAATTATACTCCAATAAAGATGTTAAAAAAAAGAGAAAACAATGAAACAGAAAGTAACAAGTGTGGACAAGGACATGGAGAAATAGGAACACTTGTGCATTGCTGGTAGGGATGAATAATGGTACAGCTGTGGAAAACAGTCTGGCAATTCCTCAAAAAATTAAATAGGGGCTCCCTTGGTGGTACAGTGGTTAAGAATCCACTTGCCAGTGCAGGGGACACGGGTTCGAGCCCTGGTCTGGGAAGATCTCACATGCCATGGAGCAACTAAGCCTGTGCGCCACAACTACTGAAGCCCGTATGCCACAAGTACTGAAGCCTGTGTGCCTCGAGCCTGTGCTCCACAATAAGAGAAGCCACTGCAATGAGAAGCCGTTGCACCACAACAAAGAGTAGCCCCCACTTGTGGCAAGTAGAGAAAGACTGCACACAGCAACGGAAGACCCAATGCAGCCAATAAATAAATAAATAAATAAAATCTATTAAAAACAAAAATTAAACAGAATTACCATATGCTCCAGAAATTTGACTTCTGGGTATATAACTAAAAGAACTGAAAGCAGAAACTTGAACAGATATATCTACACCAAGGTTCATAGCAGCATTATTCACAGTAACCAAATGGTAGAAACAACTCAAGTGTCCTTCAAAGTATGAATGGATACACAAAACATAGTATATACATACAACGGAGTATTATTCACCCTTAGAAAAAGAAGGAAATTCTGACATTTGGTACAACATGGATGAACCTTGAAGACAGTATGCTAAGTAAAACATCCAAACACAAAAGGACAAATACTACCTGATTCCACTCAGATGAGGTCCCTGGAGTAGTCAAATTCATAGAGACAAAGAAGAATGGTGTTTGCCAAGGGGTTAGTGGAGGCGGAAAGGAGGACTTAGTGTTTAATGGAAACTGTGTTTCAGTTTGGGAAGAAGAAAAAGTCCTGGAGATGGATGGTGGTGGTATTTGCACAACACTGAGAATGTACTTAAATGTCATGGAGCTATACAATTAAAAATAGTTAAAATGGGGGATTCCCCTGGTGGTCCAGTGGTAAAGAATCCACCTTCCAACACAGGGGACATGGGTGAGATCCCTGGTCTGGGAACTAAGATCCCACATGCTGCGGGGCAACTAAGCCCATGAGACACAACTAGAGAGTCCACGTGCCACAAACTGCAGAGCCCATGCACTCTGGAGTCCATGCGCCACAACTACAGAGCCCACACACCCTGGAGCCCACGCACCACAACTTGAGAGAGAAAACCCACACGCCACAACTAGAGAGAAACCTGAGCAGACCGTGAACCATAATAGAATTTAAAAAAAAAGATCCCACATGCGTCAACAAAGATCCCATGTGCCGAGTGCCACCAATAAGACCCAACACACAAACAAAAAAATAAATAATAAGGAAAATAAATTAATTAAATAAATATTTTTAAAAATAGTTAAAATGGGGCTTCCCTGGTGGCGCAGTGGTTGAGAGTCCGCCTGCCAATGCAGGAGACACGGGTTCGTGCCCCGGTCCGGGAAGATCCCACATGCCATGGAGCTGCTGGGCCCGTGAGCCATGGCCGCTGAGCCTGCGCGTCCGGAGCCTGTGCTCCACAACGGGAGAGGCCACAACAGTGAGAGGCCCGCGTACCGCAAAAATAAATAATAAAATAAAAATAAAATAAGTTAAAATGGTAAATTTTGTTATGTATATTTAATCACAATGTTAAAAAATTAACAATTTAAAAAACATTGATGGTTACCTCCAAGAAGTAAGATTATTTCCTTTTTAAAATCGTTTATTTCTATTTTCAAAATGTTTTCATAATCTTTTATTATCATCTTAATAAAAGAAAAAACCTTCTTGTTTCATTGCTTTTTTCTTTGTTTGTTTCTTCATTTTTTTTTTTTTGTTTGTTTTGTTTCATTGCTTTTTAAAAAACAATTTCAGGGCTTCCCTGGTGGTGCAGCGGTTGAGAGTCCGCCTGCCGATGCAGGGGACACGGGTTTGTGCCCCGGTCTGGGAGGATCCCACATGCTGCAGAGCGGCTAGGCCCGTGAGCCATGGCCGCTGAACCTGCGTGTCCAGAGCCTGTGCTCCGCAATGGGAGAGGCCACAACGGTGAGAGGCCCGCGTACCGCAAAAAAAAAAAAAAAAAAATTTCAGCATTACACTTTGGCACTGTATCTTTTCTAGCCATATGTAGTTTTATTTTTTTAATTTATTTAATTTATTTATTGGCCGCAATGGGTCTTCATTGCTGCGCGCAGGCTTTCTCTAGTTGGAGCGAGCGGGGGCTACTCTTCGTTGCGGTGTGTGGGTTTCTCACTACGGTGGCTTCTCTTGTTGCAGAGCATGGTCTCTAGGCACACGGACTTCAGTAGCTGTGGCACGCGGGCTCAGTAGTTGTGGCTCGCGGGTTCTAGAGAGCAGGCTCAGTAGTTGTGGCGCACAGGCTTAGTTGCTCCGTGGTATGTGGGATCTTCCCAGACCAGGGCTCAATCCTGTGTCCCCTGCACTGGCAGGTGGATTCTTAACCACTGCGCCACCAGGGAAACCCTTTACTTATGTTTTTATGCTAACTTTTTACCATTATATACGAAAAGGGCACAAAATTAAGAAATAGATATATAAAAGGAAAACAGATTTAAAGAGATGGCATGCTCACCATATAATGCATTAATTTTTAAAAACCCATTATTTTCATCAGTGAATGTTATTCTCAGCTGCAATGGAAAGCAGTCCCCGATATATGGGAAATAAAACTATCAAATGTTTCCCTCTTACCTACCGATATATGCAGCTATGTCATAAGTATTATAAATTAAGCATAAACAAAATTTTAAATTATTTTATGAATTCTTAAAAATTGTGTCTTTTCCCTCGTCCAGTCCCAAAACAGACTCATACCCACAAAAAATAATAACACCCTAGACTCACCTCTGTCCTCTTCAGAGGAAACAAAGTCAATGGAAAGCATGGTTTTGAAACACCATCATCTTCTCTGTCTACTGTCCACCCTGAGTCTCTCACAAATCTACCCAGCTAAAAACAAAAAAACACACAAGCCAAAATTTGTATACAGGACCCGTACGTACAACTAACTAAGTCTGATCCTACAATGACCCTAAGTGTTAGCAATTAAGCCTTTTTTTCTTAAAATAGAGTAACAACCACCAATAGTCTCTGAAAACTAGACTGTTCTTCACAGAAATACTAAGATGGAGAACATGGCACAGTCCAATTCTATTTTCACCAGAACCTTATCTTTACAGAGTAAACATATGTGTGAGAGTAACCTTTATACTCTCAGAAACATTCACAAACAAATCCACCAGCACTGTATTTAAGAAGGGCACAGCAATGTTCAGGGCTGAGAAGCCTGTCAGAGTCAACAGCAGCAGTTACTCTTTTTAGATCTCTCTGTTTCAGGAAGCTCAACCACTCTAAACTTGTGAAATCAGACAAGAAAAGAAATCTGATATTACCCACTCATCCCGCAGCTCCACAGAAAGTCTGACTGGAGTTCCCCTTTAACAAATCAAAGGGAGAACACATATTAATGAGTCCAGTTTGAAAAAGGAAAAATCAAAAAAAAATAGAAGATGAGAATGAATGAGCTTTATCTACCTATAGTCTCCTTTTTGGGTCACACAGAAGGAACGAAAAAATGAAAGTGGGGGTGGGGGCGGGTGGTGAGAGGAGAGGAAACTTGAAGCTATAGAAGACCATGAAGTTCTCAGTGGTCCACTAAATGAAATTTCAAAAATGTTCCAGGACCATCACTTGCTACTTAGATGCATCTACCTCTGTGACAAATATCCAATGAGACTAAGGTTCCTTTGACCATATAACTGCTCTCTTCTATGACTATATTTCCAGTCCTAAAGAAACACCATGGTACAGTAACAGAGCATAAGCTTTTAAACTCAGTTTTGAATCCTCACTCTGCCTTTTGCTGGCTGAAAGGATCAAGTTACTTAATGTTTGTGAAACTACTTTCCTTATCCAGAATAAAAGAAACAAAACTGTTTCCTATTTCGTCTGAATATGAAAAAGACAATGAAAAAAAGTTGTATGAAATTTCAAACTCCATTTTCTTTCTTTTTTTTTTTTTTTTTTGCGGTACGCGGGCCCCTCACCGCTGTGGCCTCTTCCGCTGCGGAGCACAGGCTCCAGACGCGCAGGCCCAGCGGCCATGACTCACGGGCCCAGCCGCTCTGCGGCATGCGGGATCCTCCCGGACCGGGGCACAAACCCACGTCCCCTGCATCAGCAGGCAGACTCTCAACCACTGCGCCACCAGGCAAGCCCTCAAACTTCATTTTCAATGGAACTAGGAGACTTAAATCCATGTAATGAAAGGGCACACAGGACATCCCATGTGACAAGGAAACTGACCCAGAATAATTTAACTGATCCAGACATATTCTAGTAAAATTGGACTTATTAAGCTTGGACTTCCAAAATAAGAAACAACTCCTTGGGGCAGCTGGGCAAAAAGAAAGAAATCAAGTCACCTATCAGAGGTAAATGCATTAATCTGGCTTCATACTTCTTCACAGTAATATACAATGCCATATATCAGTAGAATAAATCTTCAAAATTCTTAAAATATTGATACTTAAGAAAATAAAGTGTGAGCCAAGGATTTCATATCCAGCCTGGTATTCCTTCAAGTATAAAGACCACAGACTAATAGTTTTGAACACACTGGAACTCAGAAACTATTGTCCCCTTGAACCCAAAAGACAACTGGGGAAGCAAAGACAAAAGAACCGGCAACTGAATTCACTTCACTGTAGAACTAAGATTAAAACAAATATAAAGATTAAAGTGATAAGCCAAATGTAAATTTTACAATGTGTGATAATGTAAAAATGATACAACAAACAAAAATTATGACAGTGTAGGAGAGCAGTGAAAGATGGTAGGAGACACGGTAATGCCACTGCCTAGTGGCTGAGAATCAAAAGATATTTAAATTTGACAAAAAAGTAATAGACAGATAAGCATAGGTAACAATATGAAAATAAATACTAATAAGATAATATAATTGACTAACATCAAGCACAGAAGGGGACAGATAGGACAAGAAGGAGGAAGACAGGTGCTAAACGTCATTGCTCATAGTAGGAGTTTCTCTCCAAAAGAGAGGAGTGATGGCATTTAATTAAGTTATAATCAAAAAAGTTACTACTAGAAAAAGATACAAACAACTGTAAATATCAAAAAATAAAACATAGATTTTAAAAAGACCCCATAACAAGAGACTTAAAATTTTCTTAACAGAAAACATAAAATAGCACGACAGAACTCAGGCCAAACATATATGCATAAATAAATAGGTCACATGAAAACGACTTAAAGAAAACCATAAAAACATATAATGGAACAGAATTTAAACCAAATATACCTATCATATCAATAATGAACTTAAATACAAAGTAAATAAACTTAATTCACCAATTTAAAATTTTTTCAGATGAGGCCATGAAGCAAAATTCAACTCATTCTCACCAAACTAGGAATAGAGGGGAACTTCCTCAACTTAATACAGAACATCTAGAAGAAACCTACAGCTAACATCATACTTAATGGTGAGAAACTAGCTTTCCTGCTAAGATCAGGAACAAGGCAAGGATGTCCTCTCTCATCACTCCTTTTCAACATTGTACTGCAAGTTCTAGCTAATTTACTAAGACCAAAAAAAAGGGGGGGGGAAGGTCAACAGATTGGGACAGAAGAAATAAAATTGTCTATGTAGAAAATTAAAAAAAAAAAAAGATGAAAAACTCTTGAAAACTGATAAGCAATTATAGCAAGGTGGCAGGACATAAGGTTAATATATAAAAGTCAATCACTTGCCTAGTGCCAGCAATAAGCAAGTAGAATTTGAAATTAAAAACAATATCATTTAGATTAGCACCCCCAAAATAAAAAACTTAGGAATAAATCTAACAAAATATGTACAAAATCTATTTGAGTGAAACTATAAAACTCTCATGAATGAAATTTTTAAAAACTAGATAAATGGAGAGATAGTCCATACTCCTGGAAAGGAAGACTCAATATTGTCAAGATGTCAGTTCTTTCCAGCTCAGTCTAAGGAGTCAATTAAAGCTCAGTCAAAATCACAGCAAGTTATTCTGTGGACATCAACAAACTGATTCTAAAGTTTATATGGAGAGGTAAAAGAACTAGAATAACCAACATGATATTGAAGGAGAAGGACAAAGTCAGAGAATAGACACTACCTGACTTCAAGATTTACTATAAAGCTATAGTACTCAAGACAGTGTGATACTGATTAAAGAAAAAACAGACAGATCAACAGGACAGAATAAACAGCCCAGATAGACCCACATAAATACAGTTAGCTGGCCTTTAACAAAGGAGCAAACACAATACAACGGAGGGGAAAAAATACTCTTTTCAACAAATGATGCTGGAACAACTGAACACCCATATGCAAAAAATAAATCTAGATCCAGACCTCACACCTTCCATAAAAACTAGCTCAAATTGGCCTATAGACCTAAATATAAAATGCAAAACCATAAAACTCCTAGAAGATAACATAGGAGAAAATCTAAATGACATTGGGTATGGTGATGAGTTTTTAACAAAACACCAAAGTCATGATCCATGAAAGAAATAATTGAGAAGCTAGACTCTGCTAAAATTTAGAACTTCTCTCTGTGAAAGACACTGTTAAAAGAATGAGAAGACAAGCCAGACACTGGGAGGAAATATTTGTAAAAAACATATCTAATAAAGGACTATTATCCAAAATATACAACGAACTCCTAAAATTTAACAGTAAGAAATGAACAGCTTGACTAAAAAATGGGCAAAAGACCTGAGCAGATACCTCACCAAAGAAAATATACAGATGGCAAATAAGCATATGAAAAGATGCTCGACATCATATGTCATTAGGGAATTAGAAATTAAAACAACAATGAGATATCACTAAACATCTATTAGAATAGCCAAAACCCAAAACACTGACAACACCAACTGCTGGTGAGGATGTAGAGAAATAGGAACATTCATTTATTGCTGGTGGGAATGCTAAATGGTACAATATTCTAGAAGACAGTTTGGTAGTTTCTTACAAAATTAAACATACTCTTACCATATGATCCAGCAATTGCACTCTTTAGTATATACTCAAATGAGTTGAAATCTTATATCCACACAAAAACCTGCACATGTATGCTTACAGCCACTTTATACAACATTACCAAAATTTGAAAGCAACCAAGACGTCCTTCAGTAGATAAATGGATAAACTGTGGTACATCTGCACAATGGAATATTATTCAGCACTAAAAAGAAATGAGCTATCAAGTCATGAAAAGACATGGAAGAACCTTAAATGTGTATTATTAAGTGAAAGAAGCCAATCTGAACAGACTACATATTGTATGATTCTAACTTTATGACTTTCTGGAAAAGACAAAACTATGGAGACAATGAAAGAATCAGTTGTTACCAAGGATTGGTGAGAGGAATGAATGAATAGGCAGAGCACAGAACATTTTTAGGGTAGTAGAACTATTCTGTATGGTACTATAATGGTGGACACGTGTCATTATACTTTTATCAAAACCCACAGAATGTACAAAACCAAGAGTGGACCGTAATGTAAACTAAGGACTTTGGGTAAGAATCACGTGTCACGGACAGGATATCCCAGGATAGCATAAGAAGTAACACTGATTCTGCAACAATGTGGACACCACTGTTTCAAGTCAAAACAAAAATATTTCAGGAATTCCCTAACAGTCCACTGGTCAGGACTCCATGCTTTCACTGCCAAGGGCAAAAGTTCAATCCCTGGTCAGGGAACTAAGATCCTGCAAACTACGCAGTGCGACCAAATTTAAAAAAAATATATATATATATATTTTTTTTTATGGCCCATGAATTAGCCATATACAGCTCTTTTGGTCTTGTTTTCTTCTTCATCCCCTCTTTCACTGGGGAATATAAGTCAAGAATTCTTTTATTTGTAAAATTATCATTAAAAAAATAGTAACAATTCAACATAGTGATCCTGAGTAATGCCTCCTGATCTGAGCATTAAACCACATCAGTTTTAGAGCCAGAAACCAACCACGTCCTGAAATACATACAGTGAGAGGTCATTTCATTCAAGGTTCCCAAAATTTGAGTCACTTGGGTGCCCTCTTTTCTGTTTCTACAATAGCTACAGACCAACTGTACTATTTACTATAAATCTAATCGCTTTCTGGCTGAAAATAAGATTATGTAAAAGAAGAGTTCTTGTTCCCGGAGCTAGTGGTGCCCTAGCTGACTGGCTTCAGCCTCAAGCCCTGCGTGAATTACGCACCCCAGTGAGCACAGACGCACCCGTGAAGGCTGAACCCCTCTTTCGGAAGCAGCTGCATCTGCTTCAAGAAGGATGTCAAGGACAGGACTTCTCATCCTGAGCTCCTAGGAAAGTACAGCTTTGAGTCCACACAGGAAGTCAAGCTCTTCCAACCATACCCCTAAGAACTTCCTATGCCAGGAGCAGAGAAGCAGTGACCACTGGGTTTGCCTGTGACTTGAGGACTGCTCAGAACCATCCTCACCAACCACTAATCCTGGGGAGGGCAGGGTACGCATAGGGAGACATTTTCCTCATTTAGTTTCTATTAAAGATCTTGGCTGCAAAACCAAAAAAAGGGAGCTGTCTATCAGTACCATAAACAGAAATCCAGTATCACCAGTCATAAATTAAAAGCAAATCTAAAAATAGATAACAATGAAAAAAATAATCCAGTAGGGCTTCCCTGATGGCGCAGTGGTTGAGAGTCTGCCTGCTGATGCAGGGGTCACAGGTTCGAGCCCTGGTCTGGGAAGATCACACATGCCATGGAGCAACTGGGCCCGTGAACCACGACTACTGAGCCTGCTCATCTGGAGCCTGTGCTCCGCAGCGAGAGGATGCGATAGTGAGAGGCCCATGCACTGCAATGAAGAGTGGCCCCTGCTCGCCGCAACTGGAGAAAGCCCTCGCACAGAAACGAAGACCCAACACAGCCAAAAAAAAATTAATTAATTAAAAAAAAATCCAGTAATAACTTTTAGGAAGAAACACTTAAACTGAATGTTAACAAGTGTCTCAAATGAATAATGAACTTGGCTTCTCTGCAGGGAGAGCGTTCAATTCCTGCTTCCTTCAACCTCTAACACTCCAGCTTTCCCGATCCACCGGGGGTCCAGAAGCAGCTTGATATCTGTAAACAAAGTATCATCAGACCAAAACTAGAAAACTCAGGCTCTACTCCTGGCTGTAGGACCCTGGACAAGCCATTCTACCCCCGCACACCTGTTTCCTGTCAGTGAACTGGGACTAATAACACCTCCCATCGCTACTTCACAGGGCTGTTGTTCATTGTGAGGATCAATTCATGCTTTTATAAACCATAAAGCCCACACAAACAAAAGGTGGTGCTGCAGAGAGGAGTAGCAACAGATTAATCGATACATGTAAAGTATTTAACCAACATTAAGGGCTTTATGAAGAATAAGAGCAGCAACAGCATTTTAAAAAATCCAACCAGTGAATGACCTCACACACTAATAAGTTTGATGTGTTACAGATGCAGTAGGACCCGAGTCCACCAACAATTCTTGCAAGCATTTTTCCCTATTAGTTCTGGGCTTTCCTCATTTAGACCCTGAGAACTTTGTGCAATAGTCAAGTCCTCCTCCAACTCCAAGCCAAGATGGGTGACTGTTAGGGCCAGGGCCAGGCTAAGGAATCAATAAAGCCGTTAATGCTCAAATGAAGAGACGTTCCTTCAGCCATCTCTCTCTGCATACAAACTGAGCTCTTCGGGAGAAAGTGTGGAACTCCAGCTGCCCGGAGGAGATGCGATTGCAGGGGAGCTGCACCCAGAACCAGTAACCAGAACCAGGAAAAACAAGCTTCTGATGTCCCCCCAGAGATAAACGGGGACACTGAATCCAGAGAAAAGAGGGGACCACTATCCTTGATGGAGAAGAAACCTGATTTAGTCCGAAGCAAGAGGGCTTTTCTAACCTGGGTGGCAATAGCACTGCCCATGTTCACCCACGAGTCCACTTGACAACAACTCCAGCAACAACTCAGGACGCAGCATCCTCCTTGGGTCTGTGGCCTTTGTGACACCACATCACCACATTGGTTTGGAATCACTGGAACACCTAACATCATATTAAAAGTAGCACAGGGCTTCCCTGGTGGCGCAGTGGTTGGGAGTCCGCCTGCCGATGCAGGGGACGCGGGTTCGTGCCCTGGTCCGGGAGGATCCCACATGCTGTGGAGCGGCTGGGTCCATGGGCCATAGCCGCTGAGCCTGTGCGTCCGGAGCCTGTGCTCCGCAACGTGAGAGGCCACAGCAGTGAGAGGCCCGCATACTGCAAAAAAAAAAAAAAGTAGCACGAAGCTTCCCATTTTCATCCAGGTCCATTTAACAGTCAGATGAAGAAAAAATAAGAACTTTTAGCCTTACTGATGGGCATTTATTCTAATTTTTGAGGACACACTGAAGATCCACCAAGAATTAAAGCTCCATGCCTCAAAACGCAGATGGCCACAGGCAGAAGGGAAGGCAGGAGTGGTGCTATAAACTGGGAGCTACAGACAAGGGCATAGCCTCACCTCTGAGGGGCTCCACTCCTGTGTCAGAGAAAACTCCTAACACTGACAGCTAAAGGAACAAGCCACTTAGCAAGGGACATGAGGAAAGGTCAGGTACATTGTACAAATGGGTCAATTCATTCAAAACAGCAGATATTCAACTATGTGGTAATACAAAATATTCTATTTTTCCAAATGACATTAACAGAAAAATATTTAACACAATGTGAAATCTAACTATGTACATTAATAAAGATTAAAAGAAGACAGATTCTCCTGGTAGAAATAGCTGGTGTCATATAATAAAGTGTTTTTTTCTCAAATAATTTTTATATTTAATACCTGAGTAATAAATGTTTGTTGGAAAAAATATAAAAGTACAGAAAACAGGGAAGATAAAATCACCCATAATCTTTTCATTCAGAGAGAAACATTATTTCTATTTTGGTGCATTCTCCCAGATTTTTTTCTACATGAATATAACAGACACATTTTTAACTCAAGTGGGATCACAGTGTACATACTGTGTTGTAACTTGCTTTTTTTTTTTTTTTAACATTTTCCATGTTCAAAGATTACACATCAACAATACTGTAAGGTCTTTCTAGCGGTGCCACAGAACAGACACAGGTTTACTCAACCAATCTCTAATTGTTGTGAATTTATTAAAAAGATAGAGGATAACCAATTTCAATTGTTAACTTTTTTTAAGTGATACATGCCTCCCAGTGAAGAAATGCTGTTTGTAAATCCATCAAAATGAATTCAGACACACTTGAAACACTCTTTCTCCTTTAAAAAAAATAAATAAATAATCTCAATAGCTGAGCAGGCAAGTCTCTTCTATCCAAATTGCCTTTAGGGATGTGTGCATTATGCCTAAGGCTGAAGAAGTTGGGAGCCTTTACTGACTGAAACTGTCCCTAAGAGCTGGGTATATCTGGGAGAAATTTAAGGACTATCCTTTTGTGGCTACAGATCCTGCCTTTAGGTTAAATTATCTTCCTTGGGAATTCACCTTCTATCATTATAAAATGTCTCTATCTTTAGCAATGTTCACTGCCTTAAAGTCTACCTCATCTGGCATTAGTGTACAGCTATAACATTGTTTTGGCTGGTGTACTGGCATAGTGTATCTTTTTCCATCCTTTTACTGTCAAATCCTTCTGTGTCAAATACCTTTTATTTAAGGTATACCTATACTAAACAACAATCGCTTGTTTAAATACCCAGATCTACAATCTTTGTCAAGTAAACAAAGTATCTAGTCCAAATGCATTTCATGTCTGAGTGAAAATGGACCATGCTGCTATTTGTTTTCTGTTCAGTCACACTATTTGTTTCTCTATCTCTCCTTTCTTACTTTCTTTGAATTGATTAAGTACTTTCTACCATTTCAATTTCCCTTCTATTACTACCTTAATTATACATGATTATCATAGTGATTACGATGGAGATTACAACATTAACAACTTCTCTTAACAATGGAAGTGCCTTCAACTCCACTCTCATCTTTTATGCTATTATCAAGTATTTTAAGTCTACATACATATTACACCCCCACAAGACATTATAGCAGTTGTTGTTCTATGTTCAATATTCATGCAGAATTATCCACATATTTATTGTTTGTGTTACTGTTCATTTCTTCCTTCATTTCGATGCATCCATTTAGGACCATTTTTCCCTCTGTCTGAAGAATTTTCTTTAGTATGTCTTTTCCCACAGGTCTTCTGAAAATTCTCTCTGCCTTTGTTTGTATGAAAATGGCCTTCAGTTGCCTTCATTTTTTATTTTGATTTATTTTTTTAAATTAATTATTTATTTTCATCTGCGTCAGGTCTTTTTAGTTGCATGACAGTGCACGGGCTTCTCTCTAGTTGTGGTGCATGGGCACAGTCTTCTCTCTAGTTGTGGTGAGTGGATTCCAGACCACGTGGGCTCTGTAGTTGTGGCGGTGCTTAGTTGCCTTGCGGCATGTGGGATCTTAGTTCCCCAACCAGGGATCGAACCAGCGTCCCCTGCATTGCAAGACAGATTCTTAACCACTGGACCACAAGCGAAGTCCTGCCTTCATTTTTTAAAGATATTTTCAGAAGGAAGTGAATTCTAAGTTGACACTTTCTTCATCACTTTAAAGGTTAATCATTTCAGAACAATGTGTTTGAAATGAAAGAACAAGGAAAGTAGGTAGGGGATTAAGAGGTACAAACTATTAGGATAAAATAATCTACAAGAATATATGGTATAGCCCAAGGAATATAGCCAATATTTTATAATAATTATAAATGAAAAAAATTATAAAAGGAGTGTATAACCTTTAAAAATTGTGAATCACTCTGTTGTACACCTGAAACTTATATCGTAAATCAACTATACCTCAAAAAAAAAACACCTACGGGGGGCAGGGGAACCCTAATGAAACTGAGATAGTTTACCTAATAAAGAGTTCAAAGCAACAGGCATAAAAATGCTCATCAAAAAGTGAACTCTCGGGCTTCCCTGGTGGCGCAGTGGTTGAGAGTCCGCCTGCCGATGCAGGGGACACGGGTTCGTGCCCTGGTCCGGGAAGATCCCACATGCCGCGGAGCGGCTAGGACCGTGAGCCATGGCCACTGAGCCTGTGCGTCCGGAGCCTGTGTTCCACAACGGGAGAGGCCACAACAGTGAGAGGCCTGCGTACCACAAAAAAAACAAACAAACAAACAAAAAAAAGTGAACTCTCCTACACTGTTGGTGGAAATGTAAATTGGTGCAGCCACTAAGGAGAAGAGCATGGAGATCCCTTAAAAACTAAAACTAGAGTTACCATATGATCCAGCAATCCCACTCCTGGTCATATCATATATCCAGAAAAGATGAAAACTCTAATTCAAAAAGATACATGCACCCCAATGTTCACTGCAGCACTATTTACAATAGCCAAGACATGGAAGCAACCTAAATGTCCATCTACAGATGAATGGATAAAACAGATGTGGTATATATATATAGATAGATAGATAGATATAGATATATAGATATATATATAATGGAATATTACTCAGCCATAAAAAAGAATGGAATTATGCCATTTGCAGCAACACAGATGGACCAAGAGATTATCATACTAAGTGAAGTAAGTCAGACAAAGGACAAATATTATATCACTTACCATTAAAAAAGTGATACAAATGAACTTATTTACAAAACAGAAAGAGACTCACCAACACAGAAAACAAACTTATGGTTACCAAAGGGGTAGGGGGGAGATAAGTTAGGAATTTGGGATTAAAAGATACTATACATAAGGACTTCCCTGGTGGCACAGTGGTTAAGAATCTGCCTGCCAATGCAGGGGATATGGGTTCAATCCCTGGTCCGGGAAGATCTCACATGCCGCGGAGCAACTAAGCCTGTGCACCAAAACTGATAAGCCTGCTCTCTAGAGCCTGCATGCCACAACTACTGAAGCCTGCGTGCCCTACAGCCTGTGCACCACAACTACTGAGCCCACACACTGCAACTACTTAAGTCCGCGTGCTCTAGGGCCCGCGTGCTGCAACTACTGAGCCCACATACTGCAACTACTGAAGCCCACGCACTGCAACAAGAGAAGTCACCACAATAAGAAGCCTGTGCACCACAATGAAGAGTAGCTCCCACTTGCCTCAACTTGAGAAAAGCCCACGCATAGCAACAAAGACCCAACGCAGCCAAAAAAAAAGACACTACATATATATATATATATATACACATATATATAAACTAAATAAACAACAAGGACCTACTGTATACCACAGGGAACTATATTCAATATCTTATAATAACCTGCAATGGAAAAGAATCTGAAAAAGTGTGTGTGTATATATGTATATGCATATATATATGTATGTATGTGTAACTAAATCACTTTGCTATACACTTGAAACATTGTAAATCAACTATACATCAATAAAAATATAAATTAAAAAAAAAATGTTCAATGAGCTCAGGAGAACACAGGAACACTAGTGAGAACTTCAACAAAGAATTAGAAAACACAAAAAAGAACGAATCAGAGGTGAAGAATACAATAACTGAAATTAGAAAAGTACACTAGAGGGAGTCAACAGCAGACTAGGTGATACAGAATAATGCATAAGCAATATGGAAGACAGAATAGTGGAAATCACCCAATCAAAACACCAAAAATAGAAAAGAATTTTTTAAATTACCTTAAGGGACCTCTCAGACAACACCAAGAATACTAACATTCACGTTACAGGGATCCCAGAAGGAGAAGAGAGAGAAAAGGGGGCAGAAAACATATCTGAGGAAATAATGGCTGAAAAGTTCCCTAACCTGGGGAAGGAAACAGATTTCCAGGTCCAGAAAACACAAAAAATCCCAAACAAGATGAACCAACGAGATACAAGACAAATCATAATTAAAATGGCAAAAGTGAAACATAGAAATGGAATTTTAAAGGCAGTAAGAGAAAAACAAACAGTCACATACAAGGTAAACTCCATAAGGTTATTGTCTGATTTAAAAAAAAATTTTTTTGTAGTTGATGTACAATATTATAAAAGTTACAGGTGTACAATACAGTGATTCACAATTTTTAAAGGTTATACTCCATTTACAGTTATTATAAAATATTCACTATATTCCCTGTGCTGTATAATGTATCCTGGTAGCTTCTTTTATATGTAACAGTTTGCGCCTCTGAATCTACTACCCCTATATGTTCCCACCCACTCTCCCACCCCTCTCCCAGCCCCTCTCGCACCCGCTCTCCCATCCCCTCTCATCCCTCTCTCATCCCTCTCCCACCCTCTCTCCCACCCCCTCTCCCACCCCCTCTCCCACCCCCTCTCCCACCTCCTCTCCCACCCCTCTCCCATCCCCTCTCCCCACTGGTAACCACTAGTTTGTTCTCTTTATCTGTAAGTCTGTTTCTTTTTTGTTACATTCACTAGTTTGTTGTATTTTTTAGATTTCACAAATAAGTGTTACCATACAGTCTTTGTCTTTCTCTATCTAACTTATTTCACTTAGCATAATACCCTCCAAGTCCATCCATGTTGCAAGTGGCAAAATCTCTTTCTTTTTATGGCTGAGTAGTATTCCATTGTATACATGTGTGTGTCATCTTCTTTATCCATTCATCTGTTGATGGACACTTGCTTGCTTTCCATATCCTGGCAATTGTAAATAATTCTGCTGTGAACACTGAGGTGCATGTATCACTTCAAATTAGTGTTTTCATTTTTTCAGGATATATACCCAGGAGTGGAATTGCTGGGTCATATAGTAGTTCTGTTTTTAGTTTTTTGAGAAACCTCCATACTGTTTTCCACAGTAGCTGCACCGATTTACATTCCCACCAACAGTGTACGAGGGTTTCCATTTCTCCACATCCTTGCCAACATTTGTTATTTGTGTTCTTTTTCATGATGAACTATCAGAAAGAGAAATTAAGGAAACAATCCTATTTACCATCACATCAAAAAGAATAAAATACCTAGGAATAAACTTGCCTAAGGAGGTAAAAGACCAGTACTCAGAAAACTATAAGACACTGATGAAACAAATTGAAGTCAATACAAACAGGTGGGAAGAGATACCATGTTCTTGGACTGGAGGAATTAATACCATTAAAATGACCATACTACCCAAGGCAATCTACAGATTCAATGCAATCTCTATCAAAACACCAGTGGCGGGCTTCCCTGGTGGTGCAGTGGTTGGGAGTCTGCCTGCCGATGCAGGGGGCGCGGGATCGTGCCCCGGTCCGGGAAGATCCCACATGCTGCGGAGCAGCTGGGCCCGTGAGCCGTGGCCGCTGGGCCTGCGTGTCCAGAGCCTGTGCTCCACGGCGGGAGAGGCCACTGCAGTGAGAGACCTGCGTACCACAAAAAACAAAAACAAAAACAAAAACAAAACAAAAACCACCAGTGGCATTTTTCACAGAACTAGAACAAATAATTCTACAATTTATATGGAAACACAAAAGACCCTGAATACCCTAAAACAGTCTTGAGAAAGAAGAGCAGAGCTGGAAGAATCATGCTTCTTGACTTCAGACCATTCTACATAGCTATGGTCATCAAAACAGTATGGTACTGGCACAAAAACAGACACATAGATCAATGGAACAGAATAGTAAGCCCAAAAATGAACCCACACTTATATAGTCAGTTAATCTACAACAAAGGAGGCAAGAATATACAATGGGGAAAAGACAGCCTCTTCAACAAATGGCGTTGGGAAAACTGGACAGCTACCTGCGAAAGAATCAAACTGGACTACTCTCTCAGACCATATACAAAAATAAACTCAAAATGTATTAAAGCCGTAAACGTAGGACCTGAAATCATAAAACTCCTAGAACAAAACTTAGGAAGTATGCTCTTTGACATCAGTCTTAGCAATATTGTTTTCGGGTCTATCTCCTCAGGCAAGGGCAACAAAAAGCAAAAATAAACAAATGGGACCACATCAAATTAAAAAGCTTTGGCACAGCAAAGGAACCTATCAACAAAATGAAAAGGCCACGTACTGAATGGGAGAAGATGTTTACAAGCAATATATGCAATAAAGGGTTAATACTGAAAATATATAAAGAACTCACACAACTCAGTATCAAAAAACAAACAACCCAATTAAAAAATGGGCAGAGGATCTGACTACACATTTTTCCAAAGAAGACATACAGATGGCCAACAGACACATCATGAGAAGATGCTCAACATCACTAATCATCAGAGAAATGCAAATAAAAAACACAGTGAGATATTACCTCACACCTCTCAGAATGGTTATTATCAAAAAGACAAGAAATAACAAGAGTTGGCAAGAACGTGGAGAAATGGGAACCCTCATGCACTTTTGGTGGGAATGTAAATTGGTGCAGCTACTATAGAAAATAGTATGGAGGTTCCTCAAAAAACTAAACACAGAATTACCATATGACCAAGCAATTCCACTCCTGGGCATTTATCGGAAGAAAACAAAAACACTAACTAGAAAAGATACATACATCCCTATGTTCACTGCAGCATCATTTACAACAGCCAAGATATGGAAGCAACCCAAGTGCTCACCAATAGATAAATGGCTAAAGAAGATGTGGTATATATATACATATACATATATATATATATATATACAATGGAATATTACTCAATCATAAAAAGAATGAAATCTTGTCATTTGCAATAACATGGACAGACCTAGAGAGTATTATGCTAACTAAACTAAGCCAGAGAAAGACGAATGCTGTGTGTTTTCATTTATATGTTGAATCTTAAAAAAACAAAACAAATGAGTAAACAAAACAGAAACAGATTCAAAGATACAGAGAACAAATCAATGGTCTCCAGAGGGGTGAGTGGAAGAGAAATGAGTGAAATAGGTGAAGGGGATTAACAGGTCCCAACTACCGGTTATTAAAAAAATAAGTCATAGGGATGTAATGCACAGCAAAGGGAATACAGTCATAATATTATAATAACTTTGTACAGTGAATAATCTATAAAAATATCAAATCACTGTTTTACATCTGAAACTAATATATTTTAAGTCAAATATACATCAAATTTTTAAAAGATTAATCATTTCATTGTCTTCTGATTTTTTCTGAAATGTCAGCTGTCAGTCTTATAATAGCCTCTTTAAGATAATGTGTGTTTTTTCCCTCTGGCTGCCATTCACCAAGAAAATGAAAGACTCTAACAACTGGGGTATAAAAAGAAACACAAATTAATTTTAACATTAACTATAAACTGAAAAAGTCACTACATTTTCCCTCCAAAAAAACATGAGCATTCCAGAGCCAGATAAAAATAATCTTGTATTTTCCCCCTACCATATATAATATAAAAACAAATATATTTATACTTTTGTCTTAAGAATGAAGGCATTTTTGAGCCTAGAAAATATGTGCTTTCATATTTTGCATAATATACTACACAGTTGATGCTTATTAAATAACACTGATTTTAGCACCAGTAATATTTAACATACAAAAATATTTTAACCCATATATTACATAGCAACTGTGTTCTAAGGTTTGCCAAATTTTTCCCATTTATATCTAACAGGCAGACTATGCCATTTTCTAATAAATGGAGAAATTTAATCCTTATTTTCTTTGTTTTTCAAGACTGGACTTTTTCAGTGTATCCCACACCTGGGGGGGTCTTCTCATAAACTGCTCAGGAAGCTGAACTTAAGGGAGTCAGCAGTCGTTTCAGCACGATTCTGTCCTCCACCACGGCAGAAATCCTCATTTACACATATGGGAATAACTTGATGGACTGACTTTCATCCCTAAGGCCCAAGGATTCAAGTTGGCTTTAGGTCCTCAATATCACAAAGTTGTCTGGGGACAAGGGCCTTTGTCAGAGGAACTCCTCAGAGTTGCTGTGACATGGTGTCACCTCCCCAGGGTGCAAGGAGCAGGCTGCCGCTGCTGGCAAATGTGCAGGCCACTTCGTCATGCTGGCTGCACTGAGAAGGCTACAACCGCAGCCTGAGGTCTATATAGGTGGATCACAGGGTCACAGGATCCTTTAAGCAAGGGTGATTCTCAAGTGAGAGTCCTTCCAGGCTGCTATATATACAGGTAGAGGTGAAGGGAAGGAGAATAAAATAAGCTCTCTGAGGGTCTTATTTGCGTACGTTCCTGGAACCGACCTTTTGCCAACTATGCCCAGGACTTCTCTCTCCCTTTTTCTGTGGTAAGGCTGGTGCCCCTCACTAATCTGAAATTAAGCAAAGTTAATCACAATCTGCATCTCAGTCTGACACATGAAGGTTCTCCTCTGTGTACACAGAAATCCCTTGTTGGTAAGGTGTGCATACTTGAAGGTACTTATTGTATAACATAAACGAGGCCACACTATCACAAAACTGGCGATTTGTTTGTCTTGACTTTGCTCTGCAATCAATTTAAACACCTTTAAAAACAGAATCAGAGTATATCATTATTTTACTAGGTACTGTGGATTGAGGTTTGGGTAAAATAAGAGAAAACACATTCCTATTTCTCCAAAGACCACAATCCAAATTTGATAAGAAAGGCTCGTGACAGACAATATACTGCGATACGACCTATTTCACTTCCCAACACAATAGCACTGGTAGGTCAGCCATAGGCTGAAAACATTTACTCAAAGGTAAGAAGCTCCTCTGAATTCTGACCCAAGAAGGGATCTTTCTAATCAACAAGTTGTGCTGAGCAGTTGTCACTGATCTTATCACTTTGAGCACATCGCTGCCTCTTTATCTATGAAATGTTTCTGAGGACATTATTCCTAAGGACTTGACAATGTTTACTTTCTATAAATCAGTGGACACAACTGCTGCCCTGACACCCTTAGTACCCAAGGTCACCATCTATGTGGTAAGTGAATCGACAACCCTCCGCCTAAGAGATGTGTGTACTGAGAGGATTCCAAAGGAAAAACAAAAATTACCTACAGATAGGGTCAAAATGCAGGAAGATATCTGGAAGACGACAGCCACTGGATTATTTTAAGGCCCAGATGGCTAAAGTCGGAGCTGACTGGACAAATAGCAAAACACCTTCTGAAAGTCATTCAGAGCCTCCTAACAGCCGTACCATTAAATTAACATCAACCCCAAAGATGAGGGAAGGAAGAAGGTCTTCAAAGTTTAACCACCACCTGCCAGGGAAGGCAGATATGGCCCCAGTTCTGAAGTTGTTGAAAAAGCAAAGGAGAAGGAATCCCAAGGGAAGATTTGGGGGAGCCCTGAGACATAAGACAACAGTGAGAATTTTTTAATGCATTTCCTGGTCCACATTCACACGTGGAACACTGGAAAGGGAAGGAACTAAAACTGAATATGAATCCAACTCCCTTCTGGCCAGGTGAAAAAGCTCCTGGCAAGAGAAATGTCTCAGAGCTTGGGAGCTAAAGGGTCCACAGCCTCCCCCTGAGGGAGGCTGTGGACACTTCGCACGACTCCAGACTCTGGCTACCCACCTAGAAGCCTCAGAGAACGTGTTCCTATGAATTCAATGTTGGGAGGGGTGGGGAGCAGCAGTGACCTGTTTACACCCCTCAAGCAGGTCTCTTCTTCCCCATGGACTCCAAGGCACACAAGCCTGTGGTCCATTGCTCCAAGCACCATTCCCTCTGCTAGTGAACCCACTGTGCTACACATACACTAGTGCACACACTTGGCTACAAAGCCTGCCTTACACATCACAGAAACAGGAGTTCTATGGGACTTTGGGAGTCAGCAGACTCGTATTTTGAAGGCTTGGTGCCTCATTAGTAACTCTTATGGCCTGAAGAAAATACACAAGAAAAAATCGGTGAAGCTTGCTTTATCCAAGCCAGTGAGCTAAGACGCTGTGAGATCCTCCAGGAAGGTGAGCAGCTCTGCTGGGTCACACAGAGCCAGTCTGTGCCCCACTTAGCAAAGTTCTGCTGCCTAGACGCAGAGGGCACAACGTTCTGATGGGAAGTTGAACAGCTGATTTCACGGTCATCTCTGTGACGTGCACCCAACACGATGAGCTACCATTCAAGCAGCTCTAAAGTGCACTGGGCCGACAGTTCATGACACTTTTCCATCAAATATATGGGGTTTTATGTTTGTTTATTTATTTATTTATTTATTTATTTATTTATTTATTTATTTATTTTTGGTTGCATTGGGTCTTTGTTGCTGCATGCAGGCTTTCTCTAGTTGCAGCGAACAGGGGCTACTCTTCGCTGCACTGCGCGGGCTTCTCACTGTGGTGGCTTCTCTTCTTGCGGAGCACAGGCTCTAGGCGTGCAGGCTTCAGTAGTTGCGGGACTTGAGTTCAGTAATCATGGCTCGTGGGCTCTAGAGCACAGGCTCAGTAGTTGCAGCACATGGGCTTAGTTGCTCCACAGCATGTGGGATCTTCCCAGACCAGGGCTCGAACCCATGTCCCCTGCATTGGCAGGCGGGTTCTTAACCACTGCGCCACTAGGGAAGCCCTATGTTAATTTTTAAAATGTAGTTAAGACTCCCTCTTGCGAGAGCACCGGAATCACAACTAACTGCTGAACAATCACTGACAAGAGGACACTGCAACTCACCAAAAAAGATACCCCACATCCAAAGACAAAGGAGAAGCCACAATAAGATGGGGGGGGGGACACAATCACAATAAAATCAAACCCCATAACCGCTGGGTGGGTGACTCACAAACTGGAGAACACTTATACCACAAAAGTCCACCCACTGGAGTGAAGGTTCTGAGCCCCCTGTCAGGCTTCCCAAACTGGGGGTCTGGCAACACAAGGAGAAATTCCCAGAGAATTAGACTTTGAAGGCTAGTGGAATTTGACTGCAGGACCTCAACAGGACAGGGGGAAACAGAGACTCCACTCTTGGAGGGCATACACAAAGTAGTGTGTGCATCAGGACCCAGGCGGAAGGAGCAGTGACCCCACAGGAGACTGAACCAGACCTACTTGCTAGTGTTGGAGGGTCTCCTGCAGAGGGTGGGGGTGGCTGTGGCTCACTGCAGGGACAAGGACACTGGCAACAGAAGTTCTGGGAAGTGCTCCTTGGCATGAGACCTCCCGAAGTCTGCCATTAGCCCCACCAAAGAGCCTGTAGCCTCCAGTGCTGGGTCGCCTCAGGCCAAACAACCAAGAGGAAGGGAACTCAGCCCCACCCATCAGAAGACAAGAGGATTAAAGTTTTACTGAGCTCCACCCACCAGAGCAACACCCAGCTCTACCCACCACCACTCCCTCCCTTCAGGAAACTTGCACAAGCCGCTTAGATAGCCTTATCCCCCAGAGGGCAGACAGCAGAAGCAAGGAGAACTACAATCCTGCAGCCTGTGGAAGGAAAACCACATTCACAGAAAGACAGACAAAATGGAAAGGCAGAGCACTATGTACCAGATGAAGGAACAAAATAAAACTCCAGAAAAACAACTAAATTAAGTGCAGATAGGCAACCTTCCAGAAAAAGAATTCAGAATGATGACAGTGAAGATGATCCAGGACCTCAGAAACAGAATGCAGGCAAAGATCAAGATGCAAGAAATACGTAACAAAGACTTAGAAGAATTAAACAACAAACACCTAAAAGAATTAAAGAACAAACAAACAGAGATGAATAATACAATAACTAAATGAAAAATACACTAGAAGGAATCAATAGCAGAATAACTGAGGCAGAAGAACGGATAAGTGACCTGGAAGACAGAATGGCAGAATTCACTGCTGTGAAACAAAATAAAGAAACAAGAATGAAAAGAAATGAAGACAGCCTAAGAGACCTCTGGAACAACATTAAATGCACCAACATTCACATTATAGGGGTCCCAGAAGGATAACAGAAAGAGAAAGGACTCAAGAAACTATATGAAGAGATTATAGTTGACAACTTCCCTAACATGGGAAAGGAAATAGCCACTCAAGTCCAGGAAGCGCAGAGAGTCCCAGGCAGGATAAACTCAAGGAGAAACACGCTGAGACACACAGTAATCAAACTGACAAAAATTAAAGACAAAGAAAAATTATTAAAAGCAACAAGAGAAAAATGACAAATAACATACAGAGGCACTCCCATAAGGTTAACAGCTGATTTCTCAGCAGAAACTCTACAAGCCAAAAGGGAGTGGCATGATATACTTAAAGTGACGAAAGGGAAGAACCTACAACCGAGATTACTCTAGCCATCAAGGATCTCATTCAGATTTGATGGAGAAATCAAAAGCTTTACAGACAAGCAAAAGCTAAGAGAATTCAGAACCACCAAACCAGCTCTACAAGAAATGCTAAAGGAACTTCGCTATGTGGGAAACATAAGGGAAAAAAAAAGGACCTAGAAAAACAAACCCATATCAATTAAGAGGGCTTCCCTGGTGGCGCAGCGGTTGAGAGTCTGCCTGCCAATGCAGGGGACATGGGTCCGTGACCCGGTCCGGGAAGATCCCACATGCCACAGAGCGGCTGGGCCCATGAGCCATGGCTACTGAGCCTGAGCGTCCGGAGCCTGTGCTCTGCAGCGGGAGAGGCCACAACAGTGAAAGGCCCATGTATCACAAAAAAAAAAAAAAAAAAAAAAAACAATTAAGAAAATGGTAATAGAAATATACATCTCGATTATTACCTTAAATGTGAATGGACTGAATGCTCCAACCAAAAGACACAGGCTCACTGAATGGATACAAAAACAAGACCCATATATATGCTGTCTACAAGAGCTCCACTTCAGATCTAGGGACACATACAGACTGAAAGCGAGAGGATGGAAAAAGATATTCCATGCAAATGGAAATCAAAAGAAGGCTGAAGTAGCAATATTCATATCAGATAAAATAGACTTTAAAATAAAGAATGTTACAAGAGACAAGGAAGGACACTACATAATGATCAAGCGATCAATCCAAGAAGAAGATATAACAATTACAAATATATATGCACCCAACATAAGAGCACCTCAATACATAAAGCAAATGCTAACAGCTATAAAAGAGGAAATTGACAGTAACACAATAACAGTGGGGGACTTTAACACCTCACTTACACCAATGGACAGATCATCCAGAGAGAAAATTAATAAGGAAACACAAGCTTTAAATGACACAACAAACCAGATAAATTTAATTGATATTTACAGGACATTCCATCCGAAAACAGCAGATTACACTTTCTTCTCAAGTGCACATGGAACATTCTCCAGGACAGATCACATCTTGGGTCTCAAATCAAGCCTCAGTAAATTTAAGAAAATTGAAATCGTATCAAGCATCTTTTCTGACCACAATGCAATGAGATTAGAAACCAATTACAGGGAAAAAATCGTAAAAAACACAATCACATGGAGGCTAAACAATACGTTACTAAATAACCAAGAGATCACTAAAGAAGTCAAAGAGGAAATCAAAAAATACCTAGACAAAAAAAAAAAAAAATACCTAGAGACAAATGCCAATGAAAACATGATGATCCAAAACCTATGGGATGCAGCAAAAGCAGTTCTAAGTGGGAAGTTTATAGCAATACAATCCTACCTCAAGAAACAAGAAAAATCTCAAATAACAATCTAACCTTACACCTAAAGGAACTAGAGAAAGAAGAACAAACAGAACCCAAAGTTAGTAGAAGGAAAGAAATCATAAAGATCAGAGCAGAAATAAATGAAATAAGAAACAAAGAAAACAAGAGCAAAGATCAATAAAACTAAAAGCTGGCTCTTTGAGAAGATAAACAAAATTGATAAACCTTTAGCCAGACTCATCAAGAAAAAGAGGCAGAGGACTCAAATCAATAAAATGAGAAAGGAAAAAGGAGAAGTTACAATGGACACCGCACAAATACAAAGCATCCTAAGAGACTACTACAAGCAACTCTATGCCAATAAAATGGCCAACCTGGAAGAAATGGACAAATTCTTAGAAAGGTATAACTTTCCAAGACTGAACCAGGACAAAACAGAAAATATGAACAGACCAATCACAAGTAATGAAACTGAAACTGTGATTAAAAATCTTGCAACAAACAGAAGCCCAGGACCAGGTGGCTTCACAGGTGAATTCTATCAAACATTTAGAGAACAGCTAACACCCATCCTTCTCAAAATCTTCCAAAAAACAGCAGAGGAAGGAACACTCCCAAACTCATTCTAGGAGGCCACCATCACCCTGATACCAAAACCAGACAAAGATACTACAAGAAAAAGAATATTACTGACCACTATCACTGATGAATATAGATGCAAAAATCCTCAACAAAATACTAGCAAACAGAATCCAACAACACAGTAAAAGGATCATACACCATGATCAAGTGGGATTATCCCAGGGATGCAAGGATTCTTCAATATACGCAAATCAATCAATGTGATACACCATATTAACAAACTGAAGAATAAAAACCATATGATCATCTAAATAGATGCAGAAAAGGCTTTTGACAAAATTCAACACCCATTTATGATAAAACTCTCCAGAAAGTGGGCACAGAGGGAACCTACCTCAACAAAATAAACGCCATATACAACAAACCCACAGCAAACATCATTCTCAATGGTGAAAAACTGAAAGCATTTCCTCTAAGATCAGGAACAAGACAAGGATGTCCACTCTCACCACTATTATTCAACATAGTTTTGGAAGTCCTAGCCACAGCAATCAGAGAAGAAAAAGAAATACAAATTGGAAAAGAAGAAGTAAAACTGTCACTGTTTGCAGATGACATGATACTATACATAGAGAATCCTAAAGATGCCACCAGAAAACTACTAGAGCTAATCAATGAATGTGGTAAAGTTGCAGGATACAGAATTAATGCACAGAAATCTCTTGCATTCCTATACACTAACAACAAAAGATCAGAAAGATAAATTAAGGAAACAATCTCATTCACCACTGCAACAAAAAGAATAAAATACCTAGGAATAAACCTACCTAAGGAGGTAAAAGACCTGTACTCAGAAAACTATAAGACACTGATGAAAGAAATCAAAGATGACACAAACGGATGTAGAGATATACCATGTTCTTGGATTGGAATAATCAATATTGTGAAAATGACTCTACTACCCAAAGCAATCTACAGATTCAATGCAATCCCTATCAAACTACCAATGGCAATTTTTACAGAAGTAGAACAAAAAAATCTTAAATTTTGTAATGGAGATACAAAAGACCCCGAAGAGCCAAAGCAATCTTGAGGGGAAAAAACAGAGCTGGAGGAATCAGACTCCCTGACTTCAGACTATACTACAAAGCTACAGTAATCAAGAAAATATGGTACCGGCACAAAAATATACAATGGAGAAAAGACAGTCTCTTCAATAAGTGGTGCTGGGAAAACTGGACAGTTACATGTAAAAGAATGAAATTAGAACCCTCCCTATATCCATACACAAAAGTAAACACAAAATGGATTAAAGATCTAAGTGCAAGACTGGACACTATAAAACTCTTAGAGGAAAACATAGGAAGGACACTCTTTGACATAATCACAGTAAGATCTTTTTTGACCCACCTCCTAAAGTAATGGAAATAAAAACAAAAATAAACAAATGGGACCTAATGAAACTTAAAAGCTTTTGCACAGCAAAGGAAACTATACACAAGACGAAAAAACAACCTCAGAATGGGAGAAAATATTTGCAAAAGAATCAATGGACAAAGGATTCATCTCCAAAATATATTAACAGCTTATGCAGCTCAATATGAAAAAAAAAAACAACCCCCCAAAAATGGGCAGAAGACCTAAATAGACATCTCTCCAAAGAAGACATACAGATGACATACAGATGGCCAAGAGGCACATGAAAAGCTACTCAACATCTCTGATTATTAGAGAAATGTAAATCAAAACTACAATGAGCTATCACCTCACACTGGTTAGAATGGGCATCATCAGAAAATCTACAAACAACAAATGCTAGAGAGGGTGTGGAGAAAAGGGAACCCTCTTGCACGGTTGGTGGGAATGTAAATTGATACAGCCACTATGGAGAGCAATATGGAGGTTCCGTAAAAAACTAAAAATAGAACTACTATATGACCGAGCAATCCCACTACTGGGCATATTATACCCAGAGAAAACCATAATTCAAAAAGACACATGCACCCCAATGTTCATTGCAGCACTATTTACAATAGCCAGGTCATGGAAGCAACCTAAATGCACATCAACAGATGAATGGATAAAGATGATGTGGTACATATATACAATGGAATATTACTCAGCCATAAAAAGGAACAAAACTGGGTCATTTGTAGAGACGTGGATGGACCTAGAGCCTGTCATACAGAGTGAAGTAAGTCAGAAAGAGAAAAACAAATATCGTATATTAACGCATATATGTGGAATCTAGAAAAATGGTACAGATGAACTGGTTTTCAAGGCAGAAATAGAGACACAGATGTAGAGAACAAACGTATGGACACCAAGAGGGGAAAGCAGTGGGGGGATGGGTGGGGGTGGGGGTGGTGGGATGAATTGGGAGATTTGGATTGACATATATACACTAATATGTATAAAATAATAAGAACCTGCTGTATAAAAACAAAATTAAATTTAAAAAAATACAGTTAAGTAATTTTTATTCCTCACACATACATATATATTATTATAAGAGTAACAGCCATGTCACAGAAATGTTAAAATTAAGAGAGCACTTTTAAAATAAATTATTTGGCATGGTTGAACAATATAAAAACAATTACTTAGAACTTTTCCAGAAAACAACTCACAGCTCTTTGCTACCTCTAATTCATAAAACATTCCACTGAGTCAGGTCAAAACAGTCTCTTTTAAAGTGTCCCTTGGGACAAACCACTGGTGACTGAGAAATCCAAAGCCATTAGAAAATGCAACAAAACCCAAGATATTTCCCGTTCAGCCCCACTGATTCCCAAAATCATTACAGAGAAGACCTGAAGGTGTTGCTTCTTCACCTGATAACAGACATTTAAATACTGACTTTGGGCTGAATCTCTTCAGGCCACATTACTAAAGCATGGGTAGAGAGCAGTGGAAAGACATTTTTTGGTTGCATTTAGTTCACAGTAAAACAATTATGATTTCTCTTGCTTTCCTCCCTTTCTGATTTCTCAGACATAAAAACTGGAAAAAGAAACAACTCTCCTGAACCCAAGCACTGAAATATGCAGGGAGGAGAGGAGCGGGCCACCCCAGCACGCAGCTGGGTTAAGAACACGGCCATGCAGACTGGCATGAAACCGTCACAAACCGTCACTGTCCTCAAAGTCCTTGTGGTTTAGGAGAGGAAAAAAATTCAAAGAAAACAGCTGTGAACAATTAAAAAGCAGTACATCAACAGGTGCAAAATGTTCCTGTTCAAATGAAATGCACACAAGAGTGCCAAGGAAACTAAGTTCATGCTCCCCGACAGGGAAGAAGGCAGTCCTTTAAACAGCTGTTTACCTCGGGGAAATCAGGGTCACCCAGAGATGGAAACACCCCAAATTTGCACTCTTGACACAGGAAGAAAACGGCTCAAGGCCACGTCTGAACGGTACTTGCAGCCCACATCCACCTCCTTTTCACTGCACAGCTGAGGCCCGGGGGACTCAGTAAGCTGCCTGCTAGCTGGCTGTTTATGGCACAGTAAGAATCTGGAATAACTGACTCCAGTCTCTGCTGCCAGGCTAGCAAGGCAAGCGTCCTAACCCAAACAGAAAGGCCGGACACCACACGCTGACTCACTCAGTCTCTGTGCAAATAAGGACACAAAAAGCTTTGCAAGCTTGTCCTTCCCTCCAGAGACTAGAGGTGGTGTAAAATGAACACAGTAACAGATCCCTTCCAGTGGCCCCAAAATTCTATGAGGCACGTGGCCCTCTTTAGCACTTAGCCTTCAAAAATCCTTCCCTGTGTAGACCAAGCCCTGCAGCTGAATGCAAAGCAGACCAACCCCCACCATTGTTAACCAAGTCAGTAAAAAGATCATAGGTAAAAAACAAAAATGAAAAACACAAACAGAATTTTGTGTTATTTTATTACCATCTTTTTCAAGCTCTAGGCTTAAACAGTCAAAAAACGTCTTGTGGGCTTCCCTGGTGGCGCAGTGGTTGGGAGTCCGCCTGCCGATGCAGGGGACACAGGTTCGTGCCCCGGTATGGGAAGATCCCACATGCCACGGAGCGGCTGGGCCCATGAGCAATGGCCGCTGGGCCTGCGCGTCCGGAGTCTGTGCTTCACAACGGGAGAGGCCACAACAGTGAGAGGCCCGCATACCGCAGAAAAAAAATGTCTTATAAGACACATATAATGCAACTGAGGCTTAGAGTTTTCCCCAGTGGTTTTATGATTATTTAAGATATCTCATTCATATAAATGTAATGGGAAACTTATGCAGTGTTATCTTTAACCCTGAACTCATTTTTTAAAATTTATTTATTATTTATTTTGGGCTGCGTTGGGTCTTCATTGCTGCACGCGCGCTTTCTCTAGTTGCGGCGAGCAGGGGCTACTCTTCGTTGTGGTGCACGGGCTTCTCATTGTGGTGGCTTCTCTTGTTGCAGAGCACAGGCTCTAGGCACCTGGGCTTCAGTAGTTGTGGCTCGCAGGCTCTAGAGCCCAGGCTCAGTAGTTGTGGCACATGGGCTTAGCTGCTCTGCAGCATGTGGGATCTTCCCGGACCAGGGCTCGAACCCATGTCCCCTGCATTGGCAGGCAGGTTCTTAACCACTGCACCACCAGGGAAGCCCCTGAACTAATTTTTTAAAATGATGCTCTCCCATAGCTCCTTTAAGTACACAGCTATTCCTATGGACTTTTATTTTCAGGTTAGCCCAGGCAGCCTGAACGACTAGGAGGATTTTTTCACAGCAACCTGACCATGCAGGACTCCCTCTGGACAGGCCTGTGAGCACTTCCTCCACCACCAGGCTAATCCACCACCTTCCCTACAGAGTGTGACAAGGAAACCAGACACACTGCCAGTTGTCACTGCGCCAACACAGTCAGCTTTTGAAGACCTCCATAAAGGTTATTCTGAAATCTCCCCTGAGAACACTGTAATAACCAACTGAAAACAGCATTCCATTCAGTGGTTTGCATTCCTGAGGATGACACTGGAGTAAAAGTCACCTCCGCTGGCCAATGCAAGGAGTGCCACCTATGACCGGGAAGAATAACGAGAATTGATGGACATCAGAGCTTCTCGCCGCCGCCACCCTGCCTGGTGTTGTCACCAGGACACACAAGGACCCTCCCCCATGAAGGAGGGTTCTACAGGTAGAGAGTGTCTCAGGGCCCGGAGGGGACTCCACTGACCCACGCTGACAAGACTGAAGTCAGTCCCCTGAGTATCTATTTGTCAGTGGGAATTTCATTTGTGTTTGTGTCCCACCCATCACAGATCCTGGCATATAGGAAGCTCCCCATAAACTCTGACTCAACAGTAAAATGGATAAATGAATGAATGGATTTGAAATGTAAAACAGGAAAGGTCATGTGGACCCTCTGCCTTCCCCGAAAATATAGTCATAGCTTTTAATTTGTTCCGATCTTGACAATAGCCCTCCTGGTAGGCACTGCTCTCCCCATTTTGTGGAGCAGGGGACTGAGGTTCAGTGAGTTACATAATTTGTCTAAGGCCACAGTAATGCTACGGGGTAGAACACAAATGTGAATTTATATCTCTCTAGTTCCAAAACCTGCACCTTTCCAATATACCAAATCGTCTTAATGAAAGTATGACTCTGCAAAGTTTCCCAAGTAAAACAAAAGAATAAGCAAAGTAAATATGTTCATTTCAGAATAAAAAATATTTCTCATACTGTCCACTGTAAATAATATAAACCAAAACATGTCAAAACACAAAACTTAGATCAAAACCCATCTGGGAGACTTCCCTGGTGGTGCAGTGGTTGGGAGTCCTCCTGCCGTTGCAGGGGACACAGGTTCGTGCCCTGGTCCGGGAAGATCCCACGTGCCGCGGAGCGGCTGGGCCCGTGAGCCATGGTCGCTGAGCCTGCGCGTCTGGAGCCTGTGCTCCGCAACGGGAGAGGCCACAACAGTAAGAGGCCTGCGTACCACACACACAAAAAAAAAGCCCATCTGGAAGCTGTTATTCCAGATGGAAACAGCAACTGAAGCCTGGAAACCTCAGGCCCAGTGAGGAAGAACTCAGGTCTGGGCGAATGAAGAGGAAGAATCTAGGGGATGAGAAAGGAGCATGGCTAAGGCTGCCTCCGCCCACCCTCCCTGAGGGAGAATTTACTGATCGGTCCACACCAGTGCCCATGGCCTCTCTGATCAAATCAGACTGTAAAATCTCTGAGGGTAAGAACTGTGTCTTCTACCTATATATTTTTTCTGACCAGATCTATCACCACACTGTACATATCACAAATGTTCAAAAACAGTTGGATTAGAATTAGCAAATGAATAAATGAATGGTGAACTCTGTAAGCAAATCGAATAAAGTAAAAGCAAGAAAGACCTGAAGTGCTCGCTGGCAACTGAAAGGGTTATGCTTTCTTTTGGTTATTAGAGCAAACACAGTCCTGCTCTTCCCTCTGCCCTGACCGCAAGCCCAAGTGGGCCTACCCTCAGCTCCTCTCTCCATTCTGATAGTAAAGAAGTGGGTAATGCCAGTCTGAAGACCACAAACACTATCATCTTGGCCATTTATCTAGCTCTGTGACGTGTCCTGATGCATCATTCAGAGACCTGTCATCATTTTATCAATGGTTTAAAGTTCAGTGATGGGCTTCTCTGGAGAATATACATCCTGTAGAGTGAAGGCCATGACAAAGGGCAATAATCCACCCAAATTCACTCCTGGGTGTCCTCATAAATCTCAAATAGAAGCTATTTTTTTAAACTCCATGTTTGGCAGTTGGTTGGAGGTAAATCACATGGGAACTGTACATTCCACCAGCAGACCCAATGACAACTTTGTGAGCACTGACGGAGTAGTTCGCAGGCACGGACACTCTTGAATGAACGATGGCCTCCACGGGTCAGCCTTTCCTTTCAACAGTGTCTGTGAGGCAGGAAATCATGAAACTGAGCAGGATGTTCAGCCTTCATCCCACAGCCAGGCTTCTGGAAGTGCTCTGGCAAAGCTCTCTGGCACCCTCCGAAACTCCAAACCCAAAGAGCCTCATCAGGTCCCCGTCGCCTGTGCCTCTCAGAAGCACCTCATGCGCTGACAGCACCTGCCCGGCCCTCCACAGTCACCAGGACTCCATGTCGCCTCCCTCTGATCATCCGCGTCTCTGACACCCTCACCAGCATCTTTCCTCCACCGAGCCCCTAAAATTTGCTGCTGCCTGGAGTGCTGTCCTCAGCAAAATCATCCTTGCTGAATTTTACTGACTTTACCTAAATTTGCTCACCAGTGGAGAAATGCTACCTGGACAGCAGGAAGAAGGGAGTGAGAGAAGGAGGAAGCAGGAGAGGATGGACCAGAGGCTTGCTCAACTACACCCGTGTAACTGCACCACACGGCTGACATTCAACCGTGTACAAATTTAGTTCTGGCTGTCCTGTGGTAGGAATTCAAAGCCTAACACTGAGAAACAACCTTCTGTTGCTTTGTCATTGTATTTGGTTAAATGATATACAGTTAAAAGGGCCGCCTGCTAACAGACAAGCACAGCAAGAGAACCTCACTACAGGTGACACAACAGTGCCCAGGACAGGCTGACAGGAGCCCCAGCAAGGACAAGCTGAGTCCTCAACAGATCATTCTTCAAAAAGGCAGGCACGGGACCACCCAGTGTTTTTCAAGTCTTAAATACAATCATCCCAAAGTCCATCTCTCCCATCTCTCCCACATCCCTCCCTGTGTCCCTGAGACCCAACTCTCATCTAACATTCCAAGTCGCAGAAAATGCTTACTCCACAGAGACAGATCCTACATAAGATCTTATTTTAAGTGGTCAAGATCTAAACAGTTTTCCGACTGATGTTAATTTGTTTTTTAAGGTCCTTAACATCTTTAATACATAGTATAAAGAGTGCTGAGAGCCTGCTGGAGGTGGGGTGCTATGTCCTATGAGACTCATCCCCACAAAGCAACTCCCAAGTCCTCAGTTAACTCACAGAGAGAAAACTAAAATTATAAGTAATAAACATAACAGGCTGGCACATCTAATAAGTACTTGCAAGAGAAACTGGAACCAGACTGCACAGAGAACAACATACCTGGAATTAGATTTTCATTGGCAAATCATCCTCATCCAACTTATCAATTCCCAAAGCCACTTGTTAGGTATTTGTTACCAGCATTCTGAGGCCTCAAGAGCCACATTGAGAGCCTACTCCCCAGCAGAGCTGACGGTCTCTCCAGTGACACTGCACTGTCCACGCCAGGGGGCACATGGAGGGCAGGGCGAGTCACTCACAGGCCTCCTGGCCACGTACACCAACAAGTCTAATCCACCAGACTGAGAGCGTTTCTACTCTGGGTGGCAACTACAATCTCTTTCCAGTTATGGGGAATGGAAAAATGCAGCAAAGATATCTTACTATATTAAATAAAGTCTAGCAGAGAGGACAAAAGCAAAGTATACAGGAAACAAAAAGCAAATATAACTTGAATAACCTGTCTTATTTTGGGGAAACCAACAAAATATCTAAAACCAGCTAATCCTAAACAACAGGGTGGTTCTACAGCCATATTGGAAATTCCTTCCTAACGATAACTCAAAATCCAGAAGCCACAAAAGATTGATAATATAACCACATAAACATCAAAAACTTCAGCCTGGTAAAAATCAAAGTTAAATGACAAAAACTTGGAAACAGTATTTGCAAATTTCATCACAAAATCTACTTCTCTAACATATAAAACGCTCCTAGAAATCCAAGAGAGAAAAAAAAGTACAACAACCCACAAATACAAACGGCTCTAAAACTCATATGAAAGATGCACACTCACTCATAAAAATAGAAATGTAAGTTAAAAGTACATTTAGATCACATTTTCCACCTAACAGGTTGGTAAACTCCAAAACCGTGGTAACATGCTCTATTCCTGAGGATGTGGTAAAACAGGCACCCTCATCCACTGCTGAGTGATGGGGTGTGCTAGTGCCACCTCAGGGAGCTTGACTGGCAATGTCAACCAAAACCACAAATGCACCTGCTCTTCGACTTGACAATTCCAGTTCTGGTAACTTATCCTAAAGGTACACTTGCACATAATTAAGTACAATGAAATTAAGCAAAATAAAATATTTACTGTATTTTGTTTGTATAAGCAATTTGGAAATAAGTCAAACGTTCATCAATAAAGAACTGGTTCAATAAATTATGGTGCATCTATTAAATGGGACACCAGACAGCTGTAAATAGGGGGAAAGGGAGGGGAGGGGAAAGGAGGAGAGAGGAGAGGAAGGAAGCTTTCTGTGTGCTGATGTGAAGGGTCTCCAAACCATGTTAAGTATAAAAAGCGGTGCAGGAAAATGGGTGTGACACGTTCTAGATAAACAGAGGTGGTGATGGTCAACACACTTTCAAGTCTGTCATGAATGATTAAAATGATTCTAGAAAGATACGTAAGAAACTAATGACAGTGATTGTGGGACAGGACAGGCACAGAGTGGACAGAGTAGACCTTTGAATCAATACTTTTTAAGTCTTTATTGAATTTGTTACAATATTGTTATAATATTGTACAATATTGTTACAATATTGTTACAATATTGCTCCTGGCTTTTTTTTTTTTTATGTTTTGGTTTTTTGGCCGTGAGGCATGTGGGATCTTAGCTCCCTGACCAGGGATCGAACCCGTACCCCCCGCATTGGAAGGCGAAGTCTTAACCACTGGACCACCAGGGAAGTCCCAAATCAATACCTTTTGACAACTGATTTTATTTTTGAACCATGAGATGATATTGCCTAATTGAAAATGAAATAATAATAATAGTTTTTTACACATGACATGATAGCTGTCTTTCAACCCAGACTCCACATCAGCAAGCTGCGGCTCAAACGAATGAGTCCACCTTCCTCAGACGACCCTCTGTCTCCCACATTGTTTACAGCCCCCCATCCGCAGGGGACCCTTAACATCCTTTCACAGTACTTGGTTTGCCAGTCCTCTATCCTCAAGTCTGTTTCTATGACAAGGATTTTCAGAAAACATAAATTATTCTTGAATATCATAATTTGAAACTAAAACAGAAGGAATCCCTTTTCCTAAGCCTGCACCAGGTAAACCTGAAAGAGCTGAACCCTCTTGGGTTAATCGTGAGAGCAGCTGGCTGATCTCCTTACACTGAGTGAGTCTGAGAGACACCCATCCTACCCAGAACTTTTCCAGGAGCTCTAACCCACAGCCTGCACCGTGCTGACCTTCAGGGACATGTAAGGTCCAATGCCTTGAACAATGTCAACCAAGACTGGAGCTGAGCACAGAAACCTGGAAGCCATCCACACCCCTAGTGGGAGAGCCTCTGCACTGGGGTCCACGACGACCACCAGGACGCAGGTGCCTACATCTTCCCCCACACCACAGAACTGCACTCAAACCTTTCCAACTATTCACCTTTACTTAAAAACCCAGAAACTACTCTCCCTGCTGGCAAACTGCACTGTCTAACAACACTTCAGGCCATAGTTTTTGCCTATGGCCTCTGTACAATCTAAGCTAGCTCCTTCTTATCATCGTATCCTACAGAACAACTAGGACCATTTTAATTCTTTTACTATTAGAGCCTAGCGCCCATACATCTAAACCGTTTTATCAAGAGCTGCACAGAACAATACATATGCATCCCTTTCACAAGAGAGTTTTGTTTGTTTTTTAACTTACTCCCTCTTTTGTAGAGTCGGGGAGAGTAAGGGCAGGAGGGTCAGTTTAGAAAGATTTAGCTCATGCATAAAATAGCTTTTGATGAATGAAAAAAGGAATTAAGTCCTCAGAGGGCAAAGTTACTTTATTTCCCTCTCAGTGGAAAGGAGAAGACAAATGGGAACCCCCAAGACAGCTGGGCCTAAGGCATGCTCGCTCTGTGCTCTACTCCCGCCCGTCTGTCCTGTTGGCAAATCTGGGGTCAACAGAGCAGGCAGAGTAAGACAGCACACACCCTGGAGAAATCCAGAGAACCCCTTTATTCATTAAAGACTACCCCAACAAATCTTCTAAAAAGAAGGAACCAAAAGCTTTCCTTTGGGACCATGGCTGAGTTCTCTTATAGTCAGATCCCAGCACTCCAAAATAGAAACGGTCACTTCATATTTTCCTCTTTTCCCTCTGCAGCTGGAGGGCTAGCATGAAGTCCGGAGGGAGAGGCCACAGGGGCCCCGCAGGAGCCTCTTGCCCGCCTGCCCCTTTCCAAGGAACCACTGCAAACATTTTCCTTTCACTCCAGAGAACAAAATCCCAAAAGGCACTCATCTGCATTTGGCCTCCACGAACATCAGTAAATATATAAACTACAAATGTGAAACATCTCCCAGGAATAACAGTGCAGCAAATAAAACAATGTAAGCCTCTTTACCCTACCCCCAAATTACCTGTTCTCCTCCTCAAGAATCACTCTCCTCAGGTAGCATCAAACCATCCTGAAGCAGTTGCTTCTAACAGTTTTCTTGGAAAGTCAATACCACCCAAGCAAGCTGTTACTCCCCTCCGCAGAGCTGCTGGAAACGAGTCCCCAAGCTGCCAACACCAGGTTTGGCAAACTTCGGCTCCAGAAAACCATTAATCTCGTTATGGCATTTGGAGGTCTCAACAAAATCGCATTTCCAAATGAAATAAACCCAGTCTCCCAAACTGGGCTGCATTGGAACAAGGAAACAAACAGCAGGGAGACAGCAATGAATTACAAATGGCATGCTAATTACCAGTCTACTTCCAGAAATAGCTGAAGACTGCAGGATTTTTGCTGTTGTTGTTGTTAAAATAACTACAGCCTTTATTCTAGGGCTGGGCAAAAGCATCTGATTTATTCAAATGCTTCAGCTTCTAAACATGATCACATTTATATGTACTTATCTGGGAGGGGGAGTAGGTGGAGACAAACCTTGGGGGCTGGGGCATGGGTCCCCAGAGACAGCAGTGGGGGCCAGGGGAGAGCTGACCAGCCGTGATTAGGCACGTCTACCGGCATCACCAAACCCACCAACAGTGTGGCTGACAGAGAGGGACCCTCCTGCTTGCTCTCTCAGTGGAGCCCATCTCAGATCATATGGAGAAAGGAGGGGGGCAAAGGTAACCACATCTCGACAAAGTGTCTCAGCACTTTCAGCACTTACTCCGAGTGGTAGGTGGATGAGCAGCAATGGTGCCTAGCGAGTTTTACAGAATTTAGATTAGAGTCCTGCTTTCAAGAAACAATCTGCTAAAGAGAAAAACAGGAGAAAGTGCAAGAGCACAACAGAAACATGGTCATTTCATGCCACTGCCCTCGGTTCCCTAAGGACAAGATGCACACCTCTCCCTGTGTGAGTGCAACTCAAGGGATGAACACCTCACCCCAGATTCCTATTTGTGCTATGGATGCAGAGCCTACAGGTTTAACTGCAGAATTTGGAGTCTGAGCCCTGTTTAGAGACCAACCCACCCCTGCCCCAAACCTACTGCCACCTCCTTATGCCTCTAAATATGTCCCATCCTCCCACCCCGGCTCTCAAATTTCAGAATGTTCCAGCAGGAAGTCTCCTTCAAGCTCATCTCTTCCAGCAAAAGTTCCCCCAGGTTTAACAAAGCCATAGGAAGAGTGTTCTTGGGTCAAAAATGTTTAGGAGAGGGACTTCCCTGGCGGTTCAGGGGTTAAGACTCTGCACTTCCAATGCAGGGGGCGCAGGTTCCATCCCTGGTTGGGGAACTAAGATCCCACATGCCACGCAGTGCAGCAAAAAAAAAAAGAGAGAGAGAGAGAAATTTAGGAGATTCTGGGTTAAACAACACTACAGCTTTCTTTTCCATCAAACTTCTCCGAGCCTCTAATATGCTAAAGGTACGTTAAGAATCTCCAGGAAGGAGATCTAACAGGCAACTTTTATAAACTTGATGGACTAGAAATCTTTTCTCTTTGCCACCTCCTGAGACCAGTACTCCTCTGAGTGCCACACGCTCTCCAGCCACCTTCACTGCCGAGCAAACATCTGCTGAGCACCCATTCCAGCCAGGCACACAGTGGCTGCTGAGGACACAAAAATGGAGAAGACAAACGGGCCTCCAGGCACTCACGGCTGAGGATTCTGAGACTCTGAGGGGTGAGCGGCTCAAAGCCATGCAGATAATTACTGGCTGGTCTCAGAGCTCAAACTAGTGGCCAGCTGCCAGTCCACCACACTTTGTTCCTTGCCACATCCATCTCTGATTAGAAGAGGTGTTCAGCCGTGGAAATGTGTTGATCAGATGGAGTTCTCACTCAGCCTCTCTAGGCTTCAGGTTTTCTTCTTTGTACAATGCAAAAGATGGAATCGGTGACCTTCACAGTTACTTCAAGTTCTGAAACTTTAATTTTATAATGTCTGCCTTTGTCAGTGTGTGCAGTGCTCAATCTTCCACACAAACACAAATTAAACTCTTTTTGTACAATCATTAAAAGCACACACACCAAAATATACATTAGAGTTCACTTTTACTGGGGAAGTCTTAGAGCCTCATAAGAATATGTATATTAAACAACAGTGGCTATGCCCTTTGTTCCAGATATTCAAGAACAGGTATCACCCGAAACAACAGTATAAAGATTCTCTACCCACTTAGAAGCCAGCAGACCCCCACCCCTCCACAGTGTACTAAGTATACAGTGCTGACCACTTCAAGGTGTCAGCTGATCCTTTAAAATTCATTCTACTTCTACAGGTCTAAGCTCACATACAAGCCATCTGGAGCTATGTTTCATGTTGAGTGAAATCCCAGCTACAGGCTGCCCTGTGCCCACACTTGGACTCCAGAGGCAGGAGCCGCTGGTTTTTCCTGGGTAGGGCTCGGGCACCTCCGGGGGGATGAGTCTACAGAAGGGTCAACTTCTAGGTTTCCCCAGTCACCAGGTTCATCACAGCTCCCCAGGATGTTGGGCACATTACGCAAGGTCACAGGTGCTGAGGGAAGGTCCCCTGTATGAGGGAAAATTCCAAGCGAGAGAGTAAATGTCTCGAGCTTCTACAAAGTCCAGATGCCAACAGGGGCTTCACTACTGCTGATGCTTCTGTCGAAGCCACTTCCCTTAGAAAAGCGTTGGTGTTTAACTCCTCAGTTGCAAACAAAGATTGCACAGCTCATTTCTTTAAGGGAAGGAAGGTTTACCTACAAATCAAATGCTTGATTTTCACTGTGCTTGATTACTATATTTTTATGCATGTCCCAAATCTGACCAGCCAGTTACCAAAATGCTCTTTGCTCCTAAGCATTTTCTAATAACTAATGAACAAATCTGACAGAATTCACTTTTATATCCCTTGAGAGTACTGACAATCTCACAGCTATTCCATGTAAGACCAAACTAAAAAGATACACATTTTTGACTACTCTAAACAATGGGCTGGCACGCAGACAAGTAGGTAGGCTGTTCTAACGTCAATTACAATGTAAAAAAGAGTGTAACCAGAATTTTCCTAGCAACCATTAAAAATACCATTTTCAGGGCTTCCCTGGTGGCGCAGTGGCTGAGAGTCTGCCTGCCGATGCAGGGGACACGGGTTCGTGCCCCGGTCCGGGAGGATCCCACATGCCGCAGAGCGGCTGGGCCCGTGAGCCATGGCCGCTGAGCCTGCGCGTCCGGAGCCCGTGCTCCGCAACGGGAGAGGCCACAGCAGTGAGAGGCCCGCGAACCCAAAAAAAAAAAAAAAAAAAAAAATACCATTTTCAGCTGGCCTTACAACATCCTCCATCCATATCCTCCAGTGTAGGATGGGGTCTACAAGGGCAGAGGCTGCAATGAAGCCTCTCACGTCAAGGCTTACTCCACCACTTACTAAGGGTCTGACCTTAGGCAAGTCACTTAAGGTCTGTGACTTCCACTTCCTTACTTGTAAATGAAGTTTCTGAATACATATGATAGCTGTGGTCTCTTTCCCTCTAAAGAAAAAGACATAACTTCCTTTCCAGTTAATAATAATACCACAGACCTCATCCTTCTGATGAGAAAAATCTCTTGCTATGTATTTAGATTGAGTTATTAAGACTCTTTAAGAGACCATCTGTCATAATTATCTCCTATTTAAGCCATTTCTGGTCCAATCCTTCTGATGTGCTCCCAGCCTAGAGCCTCAAAGTGACAGTCACCTTGACCATCATCAGCCCTTTCAGCATGGGCAGAAACTAGTGTTTAACATGTATATTCCTCAGCTTACTTCATAGAATTAAATAGCCAGAGGTTAAAAGTAGAGCCACTAGGACAAATCTGTCATTCCAACCTCAGAAATCATTTAGTGTAAACTGAGAAAGAGCTAGCAATGAACTTGTTCTAAAGGACTCCTCCAGCCCCCAGCCTGTGAGCCTGACTCCTCCAAGATCCCTAAGAAGGATGGGACAAGCTTCCAACAGTGCACGTGGAAGCAAGCTTCCAACAATTTACATGTGATTTTCTGGGACTGAAAGCAAGGTAAAATGCAATTTTTAAAAATGCTTAAAAGGAAATTTTAAAAGTAGCTTCAAAGGTGATCAGGAGAGATGACAATGACTAACGAGGTAATACTGACACCTGAAAATTCACATGCAATGTGAAAAAAATGAAGAAGGAAGGTGACATCCATCTAAGACTTCTTACTTAGTTAGGCAGTCACTTTTTAAAAGAAAAAGTATCCTAAAGTTATGATTTAATCCAAAAGTGAACCATAAGATAACTGTACTCCCATATTTCTTCTTCTGTGATACAATGAAGGACTGGTGTGAAACAATATTCCAGTCCAGCCAAGCCAGCTCATTTGTACAGGATTTGCATGTATTTGCATAACTTCTGCATGAGTAGGTGTTCTCGTCATGCATCTAAATTTTTTTAAGTATTTTTTAAGATATTTATTTATTTAGGCTGCACTGGGTCTTCGTTGCAGCATGCGGACTCTTAGTTGCAGCATGCATGTGAGATCTAGTTCCCCGACCAGGGATCGAACCCGGGTTCCCTGCATTGGGAGCACGGATTCTTACCCCCGGACCACCATGGAAGTCCCCATGCATCTAAATTTAATTAAATAATTTCCATATCTGTAAAATGCCACAAACTACTGCCGACTTAGAGAAAATGCACACACACATACACCAACATATAGGATCAGCTACAGTTTGTAGTCTACATGGCAACAGCTTCCCAGCAGCAACCTAGAAATAATGTCTTCTCTCCACCAAATTACTCTGTCCACAAAAAGACCAGGTTTCCAGAACTGGAAAACTGATTACTTCTACAGAGACCATAGAAAGGATGTAAAATTGAATTACAAGAAATGCCAACCCATGCCAACTTGTCAAAAAATACGTAACTTTGCCAAGACCTAAACCAGTGATTTCAGGTTCACATTTTCATTATGTGTCTACCTTAAAAGAAGTCAGCAATGAAGGTTCACAGTATTCCTTTGATGGGGTGCCCAAGCCCCAGAACCAAAGCACATATGGCATCTGCCTCAGGAGCCACCTCACCAATGCCCAGGAACCAAAGCATCTGCCTCAGGAGCCACCCCACCAATGCCCAGAATTGACCTCCTAGAGTCCACACTGCCTCCACTGTCATCCCATTCCCAAGTGGCCCCTGAATTGGAAAGATCCCAGATCTCTCTCCAGTGGTCTTTGTACCCCGGAATGATCAGGGAACAAGCAAAGGGGTAGCAAAGAAAAAATCTTAGATCAAGACTGTTGATCCTAAGTCAAATGTCTAAGGACATTTCTAGATGCTAAAAATGTTTTATAACTCAAGTTTCCATCATCTATACTCATCTCAAGCCATATGATCACCTGAAGTGGCTGGCGAAAACAACAGGAATAGAGTATGGGTCACAGAATCACAAATACACACAGAACACACCCAGGAATAATGTCAGCAGCCTACTCACGGATCACCTATGTTCGCACCCAACACTGTTGTTACTGTTTGCCATCTGCTTTTGAAACACCGAAGACAATGAGCCAAGGAAAACATCAGGCCTTCAGAAATGCTGCATTATTCTCTCTATCCACTCTACCATCCAGCCAAACAGCAGCCAAATAGCTCCCTGAGGCCCGGAAACTTCTGAACCCCACCGCACTTCCTTATCACCTGCTGAGCCCTTGATGGCACACAACTAGTGCATGAGGACTGACTAAACTAAAACACCCAACGCTGAGCATTTCTTTTTGGTACCCTAGAAGGGAAAGTTTTATTTTACTGGATATTTTCCAAAATTTCATCTGATTGGCTCAAAAGTACCATAATCAGCTAGACCAACAGATCTTGGGGCAATATTTCCCTGGTAAACAGGAAATGCCCTATGCTGTGGCCTCTACTTGGCGACACCCTGTCCACCTCAAGCATAAAAAGCACGATTTTCAAAAACAGAATTGTAAGAGAAATGGAATAGAAAATTACACTGGCCATGAGATGACACATTTCTATTCCTCAGAAACACTGCTTTGTCAAAATTCAGTAATTCTTAAAGATAAACCACATTTACATTGAATGTGATGCTCACTGTTCCCAAGAATCCTAAGATCTTAGTGGCTAAGGTTTGGAACAGAGCAGCTGCGATTCAGACCAGGCCAGTCTACAGGGTCTTCTGTGGGAGAAAGAAGGGCTGAGCCTGAGGTGAGGCAAAAGATGCCCGAGGGCCCCAGATACCTGAGCCAGGTCCCTGCAGCTCCATTCGAGGGCGCTGTGGCCGTGAGCAAATCGCTGCACCTGCCGGAGCCACAGCCTCTCTAACCACTTCATTCCATTTGTAAAAGGCCTTTGCCAGGACTAATACTGTATGGTTTCAATCAAGTACGCAGTAATTATTTGCTGAGTGAATGCATGAGTGAACATATAAAAAGAATGAAAAAACTAACAGCCGATTTTGCCTTCAGATGCCTTTCCTGGTGGCAGAGGTGCTCTGCTGCCGATTATACTGTTCATCATTCTGTTTGCTGGAGCACAAGAGGCTGAGCCTGAGTTGCGAGGTGTGAGGACTTCTGTGAACACAGACTGGCTGGGGTAGGAGGAGGAGCAGGGTGTTCACGCACCTGCTCACACATACTCCCTGGAGGGGCCCAAACTCCATCCAGGCTTGATACACGGTCCCTTTCAGTTTTGTTTAGGTTCTTATTGCCTGGAAACTGAGAAAATACTTCAGAATTTAGTTAGCCTCAGGAAATTAAAATCCCTGTGTGTCACAACAGGTCCAGATGTGGCCCCTGCGTGGGCTGACTTTCTCAGGGGGCCGCAGTGCAGAGCGAGGCCTCCGATTTGCCCACTGATGCTAGCAGTGACAGTCCTTATGCCAGTGACTGTACCCTCTTATATTCTTACAGGCCTACCTTAGAGGCAAAGGTTTGGTATAAATCAGCTACGGTTTAAATTTAGGAATAAGAGACTTTTTCATTTGTGTGGTATACTGTAACTTCTTAGAATATACACAGCATTTGACTTTTACTTAGTTTTATATCTCACTAAGTGCTTTGCTGCTGCCCACGAATAAGCAGTAGGTCACACATCTGATGGTAGACAACAGAACTCTTTCAAGATACTGTGATTTTTGCTTCTTATCAAAAAAGAAAATACACACACAGTCATACAGAAATAAGGCATAAAAAGATGCCTAAAACAAACCCTTTTCTTTTTTTTTTAAGAATACTTACCTGGAGAATAAATAAAGAAAATGATAAAACTGTAGAAAGCAAATAAATAGAATCTTTATTAGTTATCAATTCTAGCCAAGCCAAGTTTGGATAGTATTCTAATGGCTTCAGGATTATTTTATCCAAAATAAGTTAGATATGCGAAGAAGTAGATGTTGAGATAGTAGGAGAAGACTTAGAATATAAACATAATCAGATTAATGAAGAAGCTGCTGAAAATTCTCCAGAGAAACAGGACCAAAAGGACGGACACACACACACACACACACACACACACACACACACACACACAAAGAGAGAGGAGAGAGAGAGATTTATCATGAGGAGCTGGCTCACACAATTATGGTGCCTGAGAAGTCCCTCGATCTGCCGTCTGCAAGCTGCAGATCCAGGGAAGCCAGTGGTGTCAAAGGCCTGAGAACAGGCGAGCTGACGGTGTAAACCCCAGTCCGAGGGCAGGATGTCACACCTGAAGCAGGCAGGCAGGAAGCAAGAGGGCCAAATTCCCCTTTTCTCCGCCTTCTGTTCTATGCAGGCCTTCAACGGACTGGACGATGTCCACCCACACTGGGGAGGCCATCTACTGAGTCTGACTCATCTGGAAACACTCTCACAGACACACCCAGAAATGTTTAATCTGCCCACCTGCAGACTACAATGGGTGCTTTAAGACCCACTTCACACGTCACCACCTCCGTGAGTGTATCCACAAACCTTCCCAGTAGGGTGTACACGGCCCTCTCTGCCCTGGGCCCCTTCGGCACCACGTGTTGAGCGCAAGTCACTGTGGACTGTGACCAGGGACATGTTGTGGGTCTCCTCCATCAGATCACGAGTCCCTCTGTGAGGCAGGGCCTGTTTCCCAGTCATCTTTGTGCTCAAGCCCCCCAGAGGGCCAGCACACAGCTGGAGCTCTGATGTGGGTTAAAGATAAACTTTATCACCAACAGCTGGTGGTGACCCTGCTCATTGTCCCACTGCTCCTCTTCCAATAACAGCTTCTCTGTCTTCCCACACTTTTGAAAGCCAAGGTTTGCCCAGATTGAGACGAACTTCCCTATCCTCTCACCTGTTAGCTTTCTTTCTTGATTTGACCAGGCAATTCATGCTCTAAAGACAATGGAGGCGCAGGAGGGAGGGTGAGGCTCCCACCATGCACACAGACGGCGCTAACACTGTAGAAAACCTTCCCACTGCACAGGATTCTAGAAGTCATTCCAGTAAAAGTCTTGTGGAATTCTTATCACAAATAATGTACTGTTATCCATAAAAGGTCACAATTTAAAATTTTTCCAATTCTCAGGAAAAACAAGAGTCTGACCAGAAATTCTCCCGTTTTTCCTTTTTTTTCACATTTCCTGTCTGTCTCCCCATCAGCACCCCTGACAACACAAGAGCAACATGCAGGCCGAGTGCGTTGTTCCTGGAAGTTGGCCCTACCTGGAGTCTTGTGTAAGGAATAATGCTTCACTCAGAACATGTACAAGAGGCCTGCTGGCCCGAATAATATTTATTACCTCTATAGGAAAGGATAGTTCTCAATTCTATTCTTTCACTTCCCTTTAATTAGTTCACATTTTCAAATCTTGTAATTTTAAGATCACCTCCATACTTCAGCATATCTTTCTTTTGGATTCCTAATGGTGTCTAATCGAGAGTGTGCTTTTAAAAATAAGTTTGGGGAGTATTTTTTTTAAATGAGGATACCCAAAGAACTGAAAGCAAGGACTTGAAGAGATATTTGGACACCCATGTTTAGCACAACAGCCAAAAGGTGGAAGCTACCCAAGTGTCCACTGACGGACAAATGGATAAACGAAATGTGGTCTATATAGACCATGGAATATTATTCAGTCTTAAAAAGGAAGGAAATTCTGACACTTGCAATAACATGGATGAGCCTTGAGGACACTATGCTAAGTAAAGTGAGCCAGTCACAAAAGGACAAATACTCTATGATCCCACTTGTATCAGGTCTTGAGCAGTCAAATTCCTGGAGACAGAAAGTAGAAGTGGTTGCCAGGGGCTGGGAGTGGGGGGAATGGGCATTAGTGTTTAATGGGAATAGAGTTCAAGTTTTTCAAGATGAAAATAGTTCTGGGGATGGATGGAGGTGATGATTGCACAACAATGTGAATGTACTTAATGCCACTAAACTGTACACTTTAAAATGGTTAAAACATACTGTTTTCCACAGCAACACTACCTTTCATAACCACCAACAGGGTTCCAAATTCTCTGTTATATATTTTCCACCACACTTTTTGAAAAAGGGGAGCAGCAGGATGTTTGAGAACCAATTAAAGATCAAATAATAGACAACTGATTTAAATACCACAATACTAAGTGGTAAAAAGTTCTTTTAATGATGACTCAAAAGCATCCTTCTATCTTGCAAAGTACTAAAAAATACTTCACAAACCCACCTGAACCTGTAAAACAAATTTTCTCAAATGACTGAAGAATCTCAGCACATTCTCTTATTTTTATGAAGTCAACAGGGGTACCGAGAGATAGGGACTGAGGTGACAGGACATGTGGCAGCTGCCAGACTAGCACCACAGGAAGCAGAACTCCCTGCCCAGTCATTGCACTGGGCAAACATGGATCAATCCAAGCAGAGAAATAAAGAAAGCCAAAAGCATCATTATTCTTGGAATATAACTGCATAGGTGAAATATTACAACAGAACAGAACCTGCATATCAGGTAGCAACTTTGGAACTTTTAAAAAGCAAAAGTAGACACAGGTCGTGTTTGGGACGAGTCCTCCCTGCTCTAATTCGCTCTGGCTCCAGGGCACCCCTGACATCCTGCTCCGAAAGAGAGGTGCCTGGGTAACCTTCCTGGCTCCTCCGGCTCCACCCGAGGACTCAAGAGAAACATTTCTGCCCCTGGTGGACCGTGAGGCCCAGGCAGCAGGGGCACCACCCCTGACCTGGCTGAGGCACTCTCGCCCACATGGTCTTCGGGCAGCTGTAACGCTTTGTGTTTGCAAGTGATCTGCACACTTATCCAGCGATCCTGTCCCCCAAAGGCGACTGGCCACTCAGACAGAAGGCACTGAAGTGGGCACCACTGAGTAGCACCAAAGTCACGGCGAGCTGTGGATGAGGAGGTGAAGCACTCGTTGCCTGAGGTTTCCTCCACTGTCCTCTGGACAGCTGCTGGCCTATCATAATCACCCCCAAGCAAGTCGCCAGAAAAACTGTAGAGAACAAGGCACAGCAGATCCAGGGAAAGAGGGGGAAACTGCTGATTAAATGCTGGGCTGAATCCACACAGACCCCAGATGACCTGCGAGCAGCCGGCCCCCCTTCCAAGCACCAAGCTTGCGAAGGTAACCAAGCACTGGCAAGCGGCCTTCGGCAGGAACCATCCCCAACACAATATTACAGGAAGTTCAAGAAGAAAGCCCACAAAGAAAACCCCCAGCAGATGGGGTCCCCTCTTGTGTTGTCACACAATTTACTAAGCGGACCCCTCTCCTCCTCTGCCCGTCCTCTTCAATCCTGCCAACACCTCCCTCTCCCGACACTCACTATGCTTCCAAAATGATTTTCCCGAGTTAAATGAACTTTACCTTATGCTCTATTGCAAAAGCTCTTAACCTTTCTGGAGGTCAAAATCTTACCGAGAATCCCATCAAAGCCCTGGCCTTCTCTGCAGGAACAGGCACAATTTCCAGGAATTCACATATGTCCTGGGTCCCGTGGGGGTTAAAAGCCTCTGCCCAGTGGTTGCCTCCTTCCATTTCCTTCCTGCATTGAATCTGAGAAACACTGGGCAACCGACCTCCATCTGTAAGAATTATGTAACTATAACAAATGTCAAGAATCCTTCAGGACTCCTTTTGAAGGGGTGGCCCACCAAACCTGCTGGTATTAAGGCTCGAAGGGGAGGCCATCTCACAGAGATTCAGGAGGCCCAGCCAGTCAGACACTCAGAAGCCTTGGAGGACGCCCTCCCAGATCACGACCCCTGTGCCTGGCACCTGCCCTCGCACGTGCACCAGTGTGACTTTGTGGGGATCACTGAGGCTCCGTCTGCTACAGCTGGCATCCGCTGCCACAGGCACATCCTCACAAGAGCCTGACCTTGGCGAGCACATTCACACGTGAGCGCCATTCACCCGGGTGACACCCGCCGGGGCGGACGGGCAGGAAGACAGATAGGCGCTGCCCCCACCCCACGGGCTGCAGGAGCCGTCTCACCCACACACACAGATTGAGCCCACGAAGCCACATTTTTGAGCTGCTGCTGAGAATCCCATAAAAAGCAATGCTATTTCTAACCTCCTGCACCATGGAAAAATACACACGCCACCAAGCAACCCAGGATCTCTGAAAGATTTATTTTTATACTCTCCCCCATGCCCCCCACCTTTACCTCCCCGACAAAATTTTTAGGTGGAAAATTTGCTAGCTTTTTAGCAGTTTAACGCTGTGCTAGGCACTGACTGATGAAGTTGCTGTGTTTCAGTTTAAAGCGAAACATAAAGGTGTTTCTCTAATACAACTCTGAATGTCTACTTAATAACAAAATAATATAGTCTAACAATAGAAGGACAGCGTCCAACACACAGGCAGAGAAAATTCCCAAGTTCCCAGGCCACAGGCAGAAACAGCAGAGGTAACGAGGTTCTCTTCCCAGCCTCTAAGTGGTGTCCTGCCTGCTGGCCTTCCTCTTTGCATTGCTGGGTTTTCCTAACTCAAACACAGCACATGGCATCCCTGATGCCCTTGCTGAGTTCCAATTTTTCTCAGTGCCACTCTTAACCTTAAAGTGGAAGAATGAGGGAAAAGCAGTGAGATGGGGCTCAGATCTGAATCCCCTGACGCTGCACAGACATGGGGTGGGCAGGAGGAAGGGAGGAGGAGGAGAAGAGAGAGGAAGCAGGAGGTGGAAGGGCCTGAATGAGGCCTAGAGAACCCAGAAACTCTATCACAAGCCAAGAGGGACCCTGGAACTAGTCTACCTGGGATCTGTCCCAGGACCCCTCCCACTGGAAACCTTGGTGTCACCTTGGTTTCAATGTGCTCACCTTGACTTCCTTGATGACAACCTGGAAGGCCAGAGAGGCACCAACCCACCACTGCCCAGCTTCTCACACAGCCAGTATGTCTTGGTGCAGCCTCTGAATGACCCCAACCTAACTGTGAGGCAGAGTTTAAATCCTCCTTCAAGTTAGGGAACTCCCAACACAAACCTTTCATGGTTTAATCGACTTTACTGGACACTGGCAAAAATACATTTGGAGAAAATAAGCATTCCTGTAGACAGTGTAGACAGCAGAGACCTACACTCAGAGGTTATGCTTCTCGCAACACTACTGATCCTCTGTGATGTACCTTGAAAGTTTAAATTTAACACGAAGACAGAAGTTCAGGTCAGGTTGCATCACCTGTATCTACGGTTATTTTTTGACTGCTAGAGCATCTCCCCACTGGGACCACAGGTCTCACAATGCGGGAGTCCCACTTGGCTCCCTGGTCCTCACCATCCACTTCAGATCCCTTAAGGACATTGAAGGAAACCAAAAAAAGAGATGGGACTTTCCCCATTGAACCTTTCACATCTGTGCTGAGAGCCAACCGGGTCTAAGTCTCACAAAGAGGACAGGAAAAGGTGCAAAAAGCTCTAATTAATGGTTTGTTTACCTCCATCCCAGCCGCTTTGTGCTTGGCCAGGGCACAGGCACTCCACCCACCTGACTCCAGCAAGATGCCCCATGAAATTACTCAGCAAACCTCCTTAGTCCTGCAAGAGGACAGAAAGCTCCGCCCCTGCTCTCTTCCTCGGATCCAGCCAGCCATGGTCCTTGGGTAAGAGCTGGCATTTCGATGGAAAACAATAACTGACATTTCATCAAGCTCCTACTACGCACTGAATGCTAAGTTAGGCATCTTCACAACAATTCCACAAAACAATTACTATCCTACTTAAAGATGAGAAAACCTGAGACTCAGAGGAGGTTAGGACTTGCCAGAGTAACAAAGTGAGTAAAAGCACAGAATTCGGGCCAAAGGCCATGTTTCCAAATATACCTTACAGATATGATAAGGCAAAGAGGGACCTGTCTTCATATTTATCAAGGAGGTCAAATTTTTGAAATACACTTAATAACAACCTAGACATGGGGACCCAACCCGATTTTAAAACCAAGTCCAAAAAAATCCACTGTACAGTAAGACAGGCACATTCTGCAGTTAACAAAAAGCCCAGAATTCCTTGGGCCTTCCCATCCCAGCAGACAGAGCAGAGTGGTAATGCCTCCAGTCTGTCCTATCAGCATGTAGGAATGTCTCCCGGTCCAGCTGTGAGCTTTAAGGGACAGAATTTTACAAGTAACGGAACAAATATAAATTCCAGGACAATCAGCTGTAAGAACCTATCTTAGAGGTGCGAAAGCTCTTACAACACCTCTGAACCCAAGTATGTACCTGGAAATGACCTGTACTGTACCAGGTGACATGCAGTTCTGCAGAAAGGAATCTGTTCTTAACCACTGTTATGTTCAGAAGGAGCAATGCACTTTACTTTTAATTTAAAATCCATATACAGTAATGTAGTCAAGAAAAAGTTTTCCATTACCAATTCTGAAAGTTGCTTAAAATAGCTGACAGAATGAGGTAACTCCATATACGGGAGAGAATAGGGTAGTTATGTAATTTGCAAGATTTCTACTTCTGTCAAAATTCTGCAAATCAAGCTGCATAGTCCTTAGGGGCAGAATCAGTGGTGTGTTCAGTTACCCAGTAGAATTCTACATGAAGACAGTTCTAGTTTGTGGTGGGCAAAGTCAAAGAGGACTACATCTGAGATGATGATGAGAAACCACGCTGTGCCCACACTCTCTCTGGCTCTGGTGTAGACAAGCTGCCACCTCCTGCTTCAAGCTGGTGGTGGGTATGCCAATTTATGGAAGAAAAATGGCGCACCTCAGCAATACCATGTCTGGGAAGGTAAGGGATTCTCAAACATCACACTGTCCTGTCAGGTAATGAAGAACCATGTGAACGAAAAGTGTTCCATCAGTCACTGACCACTGGCGAGGCGTGCGGCCTGAGTGCCCCCCACAGAAGCTTACCACCGACCCTGTGAGACCCTACTGAATGGGCTCCACATTTGCATATCCCTGACTGTGAAATCCACTCAGGAAAGAACTACGTAGGAACTGCACCCAACAGTGACTCAGGGAGTCTGTTAAGTACAGCATGGTTCTGAGCACCTACAATTTCAGGAAGCTTCCAACCTGTGAAAAGTCCACATAAGTTCAAGGGTCTGTGTGCCTTAGTGAGGAAGCACATTAAATCCCTCGTGATTCTCCAACTGCCTCATCTATTTCCAACAACCACCATGAATAAAAAGGCTTGGGTAAGCTCTGAAAGCCTCCGGGGGATCTCCATCAATCATTTCCTCTGACAAAAGTCTCATTGAACTCCTCCTAGTTAGCAGGCACTGTTTCAAGCCCTGGAGGAAAAAACAAGTGGGAGGGAGGGACATTCTTGCCCTTATAAAGCTTACATTCTAGTAAGGAATATGGCATAAACAATGAGTCATGCCTGGCACATTAAAAATTTAGGGAAGGGACTTCCCTGGTGGTGCAGTGGTTAAGAACCCCTCTGCCAATGCAGGGGACATGGGTTCGAGCCCTGGCCTGGGAAGATCCCACATGCCCTGTAGCAATTAAGTCCGTACGCCACAGCTACTGAGCCTGCGCTCTAGAGCCCGCAAGCCACAGCTACTGAGCCCGCGTGCCGCAACTACTGAAGCCCGCGCACCTAGAGCCCGTGCTCCGCAACAAGATAAGCCACCGCAATGAGAAGTCAGCACACCACAACAAGAAGTAGCCTCCACTCTCCACAACTAGAGAAAGCCGCGCACAGCAACGAAGACCCAACACAGCCAAAAATAATAAAGAAAATAAATAAATTTTTTAAAAATTTAGGGGAAAAGAACCTTATGTTGTATAGAATGTTTTTACTTTGCTGAAGACTCTCATATATTTCTTCATTTGATGTTCTCCACAGCCTGGCAATTAGGCAGGACAGGAATCACTAAAATACTTAAGAGTTGACAAAATAGAAGCAAAGAGAGGTGAAGAGACATGCTAAAGGGTAAAGCTGGGCAGGTAAGCTGAGGCAGGTAGGATGCTCCTGGTACCACCCCCCGCCAGGCACCTTCACTAACTGTCCCCAACTGGGGCTGGCTCTGAATTGGGCTTTGGGTCTGAGGATGCGCAGAGGTGACCAAAACATGTGTGTCATCTAAGCTTCTACTTCCAGATACCCTGAAATTTATACCCCAGGCCACTTACTCCCCACCCTTCAAGAAGAAACACACAGGAACACAAACACAGCAAATTAGGAGGTCAACGCTCCCCTACAGTACAGATCACGTGTGCTACCAACACACAGAGAGGAAAACCTGCTCACTTGCTGTTACAACAGCCAGGAGAGAGAGAAGCTGACATCCGTTCAGTGTGCACTACATGCCAGGTGCTGTATGAAGCATGGTGGCTCATCACGTCCCACGGCAATCCCGTGATTATTCCCATTTTATGAAGTTGGAAGCCAAGCAGAACAAAAAATTTAGAATGAGAAAGAAAGAATCCCGTTTCTCACCAATCTTAAATGTTTTTAAACATCTGGGTATTAAATGCTCAGGCTCAGCAATAAATAGAAATTGAATAGTAAGATTATTTTCCTTCAGATATTCTAGTAAATCTAGAAATATGTATTTTATATACATTCACAGCCCACTATGAATACACTTGGGTATTAAACAAAAAAGAAAAGTCACATTTAATCTGATATCATGCAACTTTCCTCCAATCAGAAAAAGTTACATTGGGAAGATAGTTTTTGCACCTTGGAGTTGGGACCCCTTTCTTGAGAGGGACACAATCTCAGAACAGTCAGTGCTGTGACAAGCTCTGCTTCACAAACATTATCAAAGAGAAGAGTCGCAAGCTCTACTCACCTTTTAAGCTGTTATGAAAACTGATGCGAGTTCCTGAAAACGGTCCAATCAGGAGACGGCACTTTGATGTTACAGATATAGAGCTTGAACTGCTGAAAGGAAAAATAAAGAATTCCAGTGAACCATTTCTTGGTTTCTTTAAGTGTACCATCCCCTTCTCCAAGTTCTGAAAAATACTTGAGGACTGTCACAATAAAAGGCACAGATACCAAAATGAATAAAATAAGCATCATATAATAAACAGAAGAGAGAAGACCCCCAGCACACAATCTGGGTACGGGGTATGACTGAACTGGGGATAAATTCTCCAGCAGCCAGAGGGCCACAGGTTCTCAGCTTCCAATCAAAGGACACACACTTGTTCCTTCAAAGTCACACGCTTTTTCTTCAACGAGGGGTCATGAACATGTAATTGACAATGTCTTTATTGGATTAGGGATTTTTTAAATTATAGACATCCTAAATATGGCTGTCTTAAGAACCCAAAGTATCTTGTCGACCACATGGATCCACCGATCCTTAACTATAAAGGGAGGCAGGCCCAGCAGCACTTTTTCCTCCCCTGAAACACATGTTTAATTTTGTGGGAGCAACAGTGACCCCTGCTTAGTGAAGACCTAGCTAAGGTGACAACTTCCGTGATTGTGTCTGCTAGGCTATCTTAACCCCTGCCCTCCACCCCGTTGGCAGGACGTCCTCCCGACTCTGTTTGGTTCCAGTTCACACAACCTGTCACCAGCATCCTCCTCTCAGCCTGATGAGTACACTGTCCTTCTCGCCACTCCAGGTCATGTCAGGTGACCGCCTCATGCCTGACAAAGCAGTTCCAGGTAAACTCAGTTGGCTCTGCCTCAGATGGCACAAGCACCTCTCAGCACCCAGCTGGCCAATGTGCAGGATTACACTCTGGTCCAAGGGTGAATAAGCCACCATCTGTCTAGTTTGTGTGCTGCAATGTACTCTCCAGGAGACTTGCCCCCCCGAAGCATGTTCCTGCCATATGTCACTCCTGAGTGATCAGCCAATGCTAAGACATTCAGATAAAAAATGACTGCGTCTAGCCAGAGGACCCCTGTGAAATTCCTGTGGACATCCACCCCAAACATATGAGCCAGACACCCCACTGTTTTTATATAACTCCTTCCTACCAAAGTGGTGAACCTACAGACATTACTTTGTCCTCCTGACTTTTACCTATACTGAGAGAAGAAAACAACCCACTTCTGACTTTCCGGATGATAGTTTTATTATTCAACTGGGACTACTCTCATCAGTCTTCCTGAGATTCAAATGCTGATTTTGAGGGAACAGAAGTCAGTGGAATAACCAGAAATGTATGTAGTCGATAGAATTCTAAGGTGACCCCCAGTGGGGCCACACCTTTGCATAATTCCCTCCTGTTGAGTGCAGGCAGAACCAAAAGAACATGACAAAAGTAAAGGGATGAACCAAAAGAACATGACAAAAGTAATGGGATGCCATCCCCTTGATCAGGTTACGCTATGTAAGACTCCACGTCAGCCTACTAGAAAGTGAGGGACTCCCTTTCTGGCTTTAAAGAAGTGAGCGACCATGTCTGAAGGGCCTGGAGGCCACATGGCAAGGAAGTGCAAGGGCCTCTAGGAGCCAAGAACAGTCCCCAGCTGACAGCAGCAAGGAAACAGGGACATCAGACCTACAGCTACAAGGAACTGAATTCTACCCACTTAAATGAGCTTAGAAGTGGATTCTTACCACACTCACACCTCCAGAAGAGAACACAACCGGGCTGAGAGTTTGTCTGCAGCCTTCTGAAATCCTGAGCAGAGAACCAACTAAGCCATTCCCACACTCCCAACCCATGGAAACTGTTAAGATAATATGTGAGTATTGGTTTAAGCTATTAAGTTTTTGGTCATTTGTTTTGCAGCAATGGCAAATAAATTTAATTTGGCAATTAATTAAATATAGGAGTATATAAAACACATATGTATATATTAAATGCACACATAACTAACACATCAAAACAGCCCTCCCTACCTGCCTCATCCATCCATAAGCAAAAACTCATTTCTCCTACTTGACTATGAGCTCTCTGTGGGCAAGAACCAACATCACCATGACCCTGGCATCACCAAGACTGTGAAGAGTATGTGGCACGTGGGATGCCCTTAATATATTTTTTAAATAAGCCAAATTAAAAGAGTTATGGGGCTTCCCTGGTGGCGCAGTGGTTGAGAGTCCGCCTACTGATGCAGGGGACACGGGTTCGTGCCCCGGTCTGGAAAGATCCCACATGCCGCGGAGCGGCTGGGCCCGTGAGCCATGGCCGCTGAGCCTGCGCGTCCGGAGCCTGTGCTCCGCAACGGGAGAGGCCACAGCAGTGAGAGGCCCGCATACCGCAAAAAAAAAAAAAAAAAAAAAAAGTTATGATTTGTCAATCTCTCATTACTGCAATAAGGCCAAAACAATAGAATTTGTGCAATCCTTCAAAGCAGAGCTCAGAGCCACAAAATTAATGTCAAAATAGGTGGAAGATACTAAGCCTCATATTCTACCCCCAAATGATGAATGGACAATTTCTCCGGGACTGGTTATGTCATTTTACCTGTGAACCTGAGTCACTGCCTAGAAATTCTGCTCTGCAGTTACCACGTTAGCCAAATATCCTTGCCCCTTCTTGGGCATTTAGCTATCAGCTGAAGGTTAAAAACAAAAAAATTCCCTAAGAAAATTTCCGAAGTAAAAATGTGTGAATCACTCTTTTTTAAAAAATAAATTTATTTTTATTTATTTATTTTTGGCTACATTGGTTTTCGTTGCTGCGCGCTGGCTTTCTCTAGTTGCGGCGAGCGGGGGCTGCTCCTCGTTGCGGTGCGCGGGCTTTTCTCACTGCGGTGGCTTCTCTTGTTGCAGAGCACGGGCTTCAGTAGTTGTGGAGCGTGGGTTTCAGCAGTTGTGGCGTGCGGGCTTCAGCAGTTGTGGCTTGCCGGGTCTTGAGTGCAGGCTCAGTAGTTGTGGCGCACGGGCTTAGTTGCGCCGCGGCATGTGGGATCTTCCCGGACCAGGGCCTGAACCCGTATCCCCTGCAATGGCAGGCAGATTCTTAACCTCTGCGCCCCCAGGGAAGCCCATGTGAATCACTCTTAATTTTCCATTTGTATTGATAATTCATTCCCAACCACAACAGAAAAACCTGTGTAGGTCAAATCCCCTGACTCTAATTCTGAAACAAAATGCTAACGTCAACTTCATGACAACCTATTTCAAAGGTTCTTTAAGATTTTTTATTTTTAAACTGCTGATTTGTAATTCTTTTAAGCAAGATTTTATTTAAGCTCTGCTTAAAATAAAAGTTGAATGCATAAATCATCCAGTTTTTGCTATCCTCGAGAGATAAATTATTGGTTTTTTAATTACAAAGAATATTGCAACTCAAGTTGTGTCTATTTTAGATGTCAAAAGAACTAGTATAATAAAAGAGAGATTTTAAAATATTCAAATCAGTTAAATTACTGAAGGGAGTACAAAATAAAAACTCCATTCATTACAGAAGCACACCATACTCTCTTAAAATCTATATTCAAGATCTTATTATAAAAAAGAAATCTTATTATATATTCCTACTCCCTCATAAATCACTCAATAAACCTGAACATTATCTCCAACGTTTACCCCTTGGTGCTCAGCCTCTCAGGCAGCAGAATGCTCACACTCAAGCCAAGAAAAACTAAAAACACCAGTTCCATGACATATGAGGCAGAGAATTTCAATAAACTCACCACTTCTCGGCATAATTTTAACTCTCTTGGGCCCATCTCTATGTGTGAAAATAGCCAATGACCCACAGCAGGGAACAGGAGGGGTCACTGAGCAACCCCTCCCCAGGCAGAGGAAGAAACAGGCCCAGAGGACAGAACCCACCCAGTTCCCTCCACACTCATCTCTAGTTAAGTGCAGGCCTTTTCCATCATCTCACAAAGCACAGCTCCACACAAAGCCCAATGCTTCAGAGAAAGAAAACTGCGCAAGAATATTACGCCCACACCCAGGAAACTAAGCCTTTGCGAGAGTGGTTCACTCAAGAGAATTAGTAAGCACAGGCGCTCATACAAGGAGCTGGCGGCGGTCCTCCTGTACCATGCCCCGTGCTCCGATCACCTGCATGTGGTCCTGCGGGGCTGAGGATATCACCAGCCCCAAACCGCCTCCTGAAAGCCACCTCCTGACCCGTTTCCAGCAGTCAGTGGCTACAGCTGGGGAGCCGGTAAGAAGCAGGGCGAGAAGCGGCGGGGCGCTGGTATCCCTGCTGAGGAGCACGCGGACAGAGCCCCTCGCACGGGAGGGGCCCACACGAGGGGCAGAAGGCTGAACTCACGGGGAAAGTGAGGCACGATCCTTCTTAACCCTCACAACCTCCTCGCTTTCTCTAAGGTAACAGAATACTGAGGTTGGGAGAGAAGCCCGGCCGCGGATCCTGGGCCCCAGGACGAGGGGCCCCTGAGAACATGACGTCCCCGGGTACAAGGGCAGGGTCTCCGCCATGGGCCGCCGGTCTGTGGGACGGGGACGAGCACGAAGCCGTAGGTGTGGACTTCAGTTACGGAGAGATGAGGGAAACAGAAGGCCTCTCCTACCTAAACTGTCGCGGAAGGCAGAGGCGGCCAGTGGCACGGCCCGAACGGACGCAGGACCAGGCGCAGGCCGCATCCGGTCCTCTGACCACGCAAGGGTCGTTTTCTCCCTGGGGCCAAGCTGTTCCAGAGCAAATGGACAGAGGTGGTGCCGGCCTCCTAGGAGCCAAGCCGAGCCCAGGGCAGCCCCTGCACAGGCCGGGCCCACAGCCGGAGCTGCCTCCAGAGAAATGTCGGGCCTTCTCAGAGCAAACAGCCGGTCACCTGAGGCGAAACTGCACAGGATGGTGTCCTGTCTCCGTTCCGCTCCGGACCGACTGCCTTGAGCTGTTCAGAAGCTCCATCGCCCAACCTTACACAGGCCAGAACCACCCGTTAGGGAACCAGGCCATGGCCACCAGGGAAACGCTGCACTGCGAAGCCACACCATGGCCGACATGGCAGCCGTGCGGTGCTTCTGAGGCGTGCGCAAGCGCGCAAGCACGCAAGCACACGCACGCCCCCAGGGGAGCGCGCACACGGGGGCGCGCACGCATTTGCGCACACGCAGCAGGGTCTTAAAAGCCCTTAGGGCGGAGCCTTCCAGATCCCAAAAGCCATACGTAAACGTTCCGAAGCCAGAAGAACAAAAGTTTTCAGCAAAGCCAGAAAGAGCACCTTAAGGAAACATCAAAAAAGATGCTGGTTTCCTTTAAGTGATGTTCTGGTCCAAGGGGGTTAGCTTCCTGCTTACAACTGACCCTTGAACAACAGGGGTTTGAGCGGCAGGTCCCCTCAAATGTGGGGTTTTTTTCCAGCTTCCTCTTTACAGATCTTTAAGGTCACTAAGTGTGGGGGAAAATCTGTGTTGGAGTAGAGGTCACAGCGTGAGGAATCAAAAGGAGGAGGGTCCGAGTCCTGATTCCACTCAAACTGTTCATCTTCCTGCCCTTGGGCCGTTACCCGTCCATCCCTTTGTTTCGGGGGTAGTTCGCGGGTTGGCACCCCAACCCCAGAAGCTTGATTTCCAAACTCAAGGGAAGAAGAAAGGCAAAGCCCGACGCCTCCACAAAAGATCACCAAGCACTTGAACGAAAGTGTGACGAGGACCGCAGGACGTCAAGGTCCTTCTCTGATCTGGAGCCGTGCTGTCTGGTGTCCGGGCCTCCTGGAAGGACCTCTCGTCCAGCTGTCCTCTGTACAAGAGGCCTTGCACACATCCAAATGCAGATGCTGTGGACCACGTGGGTGGGCCAGAGTCCTGACCCCCAAAGGCTGGGTGGGGTTGGGGCCACAGCAGGCTCAACCCAGGCTGGGGAAGCAGCGGCATTTTGAAGACCTCTTATGTCCCAAACTTCCTGCAACGTGCTCTCAGAAAATAAGGAAAACCTAGGTTGTCATTCCCCTGATAACCCAAAATGTAACGGGAAGCAGGACAGACACAAGCAAGCCTGTGCTGTCATAATAAAATGTCAAGACCGGTTTTCATAAGCCAGAGATAAAAACTGTCCTCCACTTTTTACCGACCTCTGTTAATAGTTAACATCCAAAACAAACCCAGTTCTTGGTAGAGAGCTGTTCCTATGAGCCAGGTCCCTGGTCCTGGGAGGGAGCGGATGCTCAACACCAGGAAGAGACGGGAGGCGGGAAGCAGCAACCCAAGCGCGTCCAAACCCACCCGAACCCCTGGACCAGCATCAGGCAGGCAGGTGCACGAGTGCCAGATGCGACTCAGCCTCACTCCCACCCCCGGGCACCTGGGGGTGGAGGTGGCCAGGCTGTGGAGGCGCCCGTGCAGGCGGGGTGAGCGGGCGCATCCCCGCAAGGCTGGAAGGAGGCCAGAGGTTGACGGGGGGTCTTGGGACGAGGTTCCAGAACAAGGACAGGTGCTGATCAGACTGAACGCAGACGAAGGTACCGGAGATGAAGTCGGAGAGGCCGTGGGCCCGGGGCTCGTATGCAGTCGTAGGGACTGGCTTTGACTGGAGAGGAAGGAGGAGCCGTCATTCCACAAGGGCTTCCACACCTCAACAACCGGGCCCTGGGCCAGATGGCTGAGGCCACGGGAAGAGGCAAAATCAGGCTCTTCCACCCTTAGTGGCGGCTACGGTCTCTATTCAGTGGGCTGAGTAGTGGGGGCCTGGGAGCCAGCATCCTGTTGGCTCCTCTCCACCCTTTACTCATACAGATGCTGAGCCTTCACCGCAACCAGAGATACAGGAGGTCCTAAAGGTGTCCAAATCAGCATGAAGCAAATTAAGTTCAAGATCATTTTAGTCTTGACTATACCTAACTGAATTCTAAATATTTAAGTCTATCAACGGTAGTTATGCTAGTTCTATATTAACTACAAAGGTTTGAAAATCATAACATCCTATTTCCCAACATTTCTGAACAGCAAAAAAATGTTTACTGTTCACTGCTATCTAGATACGAATTTGTCATTTTGGTAAATTGAGCCAATAATAAACATCTATGCTTGGTCTTTCTCCTTCATTAAACTACATAGACTATATCTTGTAATACTTCCTCCATAACCCCTCCATAATATTAGTCACGTTGTACTTTCATTTTTAATGCAATATATGTGTGCATGTATATGCATACACACCTATATACACATGCATAATATATAAATACACATGCATATATATGTGATAGTAAATATTTATATATACTTATCACATGTATAGCTTAAAAGTTTCTGAAACTACTCAGCCTTACTATGTGACCTACATTCCACCTTCCACTGCAAGTCACTTTTTTTAATTGCTGGTTGTGAACTAATGAGTTCATGACCTGCCAATTAGTTGGGAGGTAGTTCTCAAACCCTGGTTGGGCACTTAAATAACTAAGGCACTTAATTAATGACTATTAATGAATTAATAACCCCATGTTCATCACAACATCAGCTGTCCCCTCCTGTCCCCCCTACCCTCCCAACCCACAGAGAAGAGCAAACTCCAGTCTACCAGGAAAACTTTAGGGTATCCTGAAGAACCATCCCTCACAGCACAGCCCTGCAGACTAACCAGAAAGCAAAAAGGAGCCAAACAGAAGTCACCCATCTGCATAATCTGTGCATAAGCTCTTCACATAAAGTCTGGGATCCAGTATCCTGAAATAACTTAATGAAAACACATTCTACTGCTAAAGGATCTTTGCCTTTGGCTTTCAATGCTTCGATAAACTTGTAAATGGTCATTAAAATAGGCCCAGCATGGGCACTACTTTGTACCCTAGAACAGGACAGATTCACACTCAGTTGGTCTGCAGTGAGCCCCAAGAGTCTGTATTTCTTACAAGCTCCCAGGGGTCCCACTGCGGTGACCCAGTAACAAAGCACTAGACAGCCCTGGTCGTTGTCAGGTCAAGATCCCCCCTTAGCCCCCTAATAATATGTGTTCATTGCACAGCGGACCCCTCAGCAGAGAGCACCTGCTTGAAGGCAGGTATTCAGGTGACACCCACAGCATGTTCATGTTGGCTTCAGGTGACGGGAGCACCACTGACGGTGATGGAAGGGCCACCTGGCCAGAGTGGAGGTCAGCACCCAGGTGAGGGAGTGAAAGAATGCAGGGCCAGGCCCAGTGCAGAAACCTATAAACCGCCCAAGAATGAAAAGAGACATCTGTTTGTAAGTAACTCAGACACAACAACTCGGATACACTACACGTGAGCCACGTTCCATCAGATGGGCTCGCGAGAGCTGCAGCAGCTGGAAAACGTATGCTGATGATGAAACCATTGTTCAAAGAAACGACCATCTACCCCATTTTATGTGAAAGAAATACAGATGCTCCCAATACTCCCATGTTAATCAATCATTTTAATTGAAAATAGATACATGGTTCTACTACCTCATTAGAGGTCAAGTTCGTTAGAGGTCAACGTCTGGTGGTAAAGACTGGTTGGTCATCAGCCAATTGCTTATATTCCATTAGGTCACAGTTTTTTCTTAAAAAATTACCACACTCCTCTTCATTTTAGACTATTCTTAGAAAATATTTCCCAACATTTTCTCCATGAGATCATCAAAAAATAACTATTGAAGTTGAAATTCTACCCACTTGGAAGCAACTATTAACCAACTAGAGCCTGGACATACTGTTCTACATGCTACTGAATTAATAAGGATAAAAATAAAATTCCAGAAAACCTACACAATTCAGCCTTCTCTTATTTGAGGCCATGGAGTCTTTCATCGTTCTTGCGGGTTTCATTAAACTAAGCACAGGACACTGTAAACTGATTTGCTAGTTTCCATACTTGCTGCCAAATTTCCACTTCTGCAAAACCGATTTCAACCAGAAAAAAAAGTAAAGCTAATCTTCTAGTTCTTCACATGGTCCAATTTATTCAGAATGTGGGGTAAAAAGTTGGAAGAAAGGAAATCAATCGTTGGCAAATAATGCAAATGTTAATTTATTACCTTTATTATTTTAATCACTACATTGTCTCAGATCATTTCCTCCTCTGAGTTCTGGAAAGCTTTAAAAACATGAACACTGCCAAACAATGACCTTGTTATAAGCCAAAGTTCAGTTATTTTAAGGAATTTACTACCTTTTAGCTGAAGGAGTTCTCCTGAAAATCCTTCCAAACCACTAACTTTGTTAAGAATTTATACAGGTTTACAATATAATACTGCATAGCTTCTAAACGTTTTAGAGTTTTACTCTGTGCATTACTTTAGCCTTTAACAAAGCAGTACAAGCTAAGATGAATGACATAGGTGAGGGGAGGGGAGAAGGGAAAGCAGGAAGTGACTTTAGCACAGCAACGCTAGTTACAGAGAATCAAGCCAAGGGCAGGATGCGATGTGTGCGGGATGCTTCAGCTGCGAAGTACCAGAAGGAAGAGTAGTTTTGAAAGCATAACATTTTGCATCCACTGACTTATCAAAAATCTCCCTTCCTCAGCGTCTTCAACAGTAAACTCAGATAAGCACCAAGTTTTCAGATCCTCAGATGAAATTAAATCCACTTAGCCAGAACCCAAACAGCTGAGAAATTCAAATAATTGGAATTTTTGTGAGAAGGAAAATCATTACAACCACAAGACCTTAACACACAAAACGACTGGCCAACTTCCCAGTTACAGTGGCTGCCAGGACCAGGAGGGAGAGGGGAGAGGAAGGGAGGGCCAAGCCAAGAGCAGAAAGCCACAGGAAAGGGACCAGATGCCCCCATTTGGAGAAAACTGAGGCATAGGGAGAGGAACAGACTGAGGGGAAAGGCCAGGAGTCAGCCCTGTCTGCACCCATCCCCAGAGGCACAAAGTATTCTGCCACTGACGAAGATCACAGAAATCATCGTGACGCTGGGGGCTCAGCTTGAAAAGCACGAGAATAAAAAGTCTGGTGAAAGAATGCCCTGGTCTGCACGAGACTTAAACCCAAACTCAGAAAGGACAGTTAGTTTACATCCATTAATCCCATACTTCGCCACCTCCCTCTTCCCTTTGACATCCATAAATTTGTTACAATCTGCCATACATAAAATAGGTAAGCAACAAGGATTTACTGTATTAGCACAGGGAATTGTAGCCACCGTCTTGTAATAACCTATAATGGAATATAACCTACAAAAACACCACAAAAACAAAACCGAAGTACTGTGCTGTACATCTGAAACTAACACAATACTGTAAGTCACCTATATTTTAATGAAAAAACACAAAACAAAAAACCGACAGTTAGTGACTCACAATCCAAAGCAAGCCACTACCTGGGCCCCAGCACTGCCGCTGGACGCTGCTGCTCGCACAGGGGTGGCCCCAACCTCCCGAGAGCTGACAGACAACGAGGATGAACGGGGACGAGGCTGAGGGGCACCCACGTCTGAAGGGAGGGTGGCTGGTCTCAAGCTACAAGGCAACAGGAGCCAGGTCTGAGCGCAGGGAAGCATCCCAGGCATGTGAGCTGCACAGGTTGTTTTTAGAAAGTGAATTATCATGCGTAGGCTGCCCCTGGAAACCTCCACAATTCCTGAGAAAACTGTCCCTGTTCTGCTCAAATCCCACCACGTGTGAAGGGGGACTGGTGCTGCTGCTTCCAAACAAGCGAGACAGACCACCTTCTGGTGACTGTTGTGCTGCAGGCCTGTGTGTGCGCACACGCCTCCAGGGGCTGCAAGTACAGTTTCCAAAAGTAACAAACATTTCTTTGATAATTTAAAAGTGCATGACTCTACATGATCACATGCAGAAGCTGTTTCAAATACACTTAATTATTGGGGTCTTTTTGCAAATACAGGTATAACTGAAGACCGTGACTCAATTTCAGAAGTCATCTCTGTAACTCAGACTTGCAGTCCGAGGAGCTTCTACTAGCCTCCCGCTTGCCACAGGCACCCTGCTGACTGCGGCCAAGACCTCGGCCAGGACTCGGGAGATGAGGTTATTCCATGTGCAAGAGGATTTATTGGGCAGTAAGCACAGAAGATTTTCAATCTCACTGAAACAGAACAATTGCAGTCAGATTTGCTCTTACTCAGAATTCCGTTCATGTCAATTCTACAACCAAGTCAGTGACTCCCACCCATTGGGGTTGGGATGAAACTGTAGATAATGCCGGAAGGCAACCCCAAGAAGGGAGGGGCCAGGAGCCCTGCAGGACCTCCCGGCTGAGTGTACTTTAAAGCAGCTCCCTGCTTTCCATGTACAAGCTGTCGCCAGCTACCATCTCAATGTGAACATCACTTCGGCAGCTTTCCTTTGATCTAAGACCACTGTTTGGCAATTTAAAAACATCTCATTCTCAGCCACGCCCAGCAGAAGCCCAGACCTGGAGTCGGCAGCCACCGCAGACCCTCATAATTCTTCCGGCCTCTGGACACAGCACCATCACGCAGGAAAGAAAAGAAAAGGCGAAAGCCCCAGTGTGTGGCCTTCCTCAGTCTGTGGCATGCACTGCCCAGACTATCTGAGCAGAAGAATAAAGCAAATGTCCTGCCCTCAGGGAGCCCACCATCTGCTTGGGAGTCTCCAGCCTCCAGCCAGTAGCAGGAAGATTTAACACTTTGTAGCAAAATGGCCTTTTATGCTTCTGGGTCCAAAGGGACCCAGAAGGGGGTGGGGTCTGGGCAAGTGCTACTCCCTCCGGCCCGGACCCCACCTCCTGGGCACTGTCTCAGCTCCCCTGAGTCAGAATCTCTAGGAATCTGAATTTCAACAAGCTCACCAAATAATTCATCAACATACCGACATGTGGAAAACAGAGGTCTAAACCCAAATTAAACTGACCTGAGGGAGGGAGGGAGGCAGGCAGCTTAGCAGTCAGAGGTGGGAGGAGATGCGGGGCTCGGGGCAGCTGAGTGAGGACTGACACCGAGCCACCCCGCCTGGGTGACCCCAGGACCCACAAAAGACCGAGGAAGCCACTGGGGAGGGGGGAGTTCACATCCTGGGTACACACTCCATCCCCAAATGACTGAGGGAGGCCCTCTTACCTTTCCTGGTGATGTAACTGCTCTGGAAAAACAGAGAAGAGGCCTGCCCTGCCCTGAGTGTCTGGAGCAGCTCATTCCAGCCGCTGAAGATGAGCCTAGAGGAGCACGCTCCTCTCCAGGCGACATGCGGCTGCACAGCCAAGGAGGGTGGCCTCCAGACAGAGGGGCCAGGAAGGGTGTGGTCCGTTGGGTGGCGCTAGAGAAACAGGGTGCCACAGGCTGCAGAGGGAGCGGGGCCCAGAGAAAGAGCCCCAAGCCAGGCCACTGTGACCGCATGGTCAGCTGAGTGTCGCTCTGGGGGTCCCAGACCAGGAGCATCAGCTTCCCTGGGAAACACATGAGAACAAAGTCTCAAGCTCCACTCGCCACCTGCCAATTCAGAAACTGCATTTTAAGGAGCCCTCCAGGTGATTCTGACACACACTGAAATCTGAGATCCTCTCGCTAAAGCACATAAAAGACACTCAAGGAGGGGAGAGAAAAACTAGAGGTCAAAGGCACAGCGGTCTTGGAACCTCCCTGGTGGCGTAGTGGTTAAGAATCTGCCTGCCAATACAGGGGACACAGGTTCAAGCCCTGGTCTGGGAAGATCCCACATGCCGTGGAGCAACTAAGCCCATGTGCCACAACAACTGAGCCTGCGCTCTAGAGCCCGTGAGCCACAACTACTGAAGCCCACGTGCCTAGAGCCCGTGCTCCCAACAAGAGAAGCCACCGCAGTGAGAAGCCCGCGCACCGCAATGAAGAATAGCCCCCGCTCGCCACAACTAGAGAAAGCCCACGCACAGCGACAATGACACAACGCAGCCAAAAATTAATTAATTAATTAAAAAAAAAAAAAAAGGCACAGTGGTCTGTCCCGAGGCTGTTGCGAAAGTCCAAGCAAGAAACACTGGGACTCGAAGGCAGTAACGAGTAAGAATGGAAATGGTCAGGTGAAAAAATACTCAGAAGTAAAACCACAGGACTTGGTGACACGGAGATAGACTAGACGTGCAGGGAGGAGGGGGCAGAGCCTGGCTAGGGTACCCAGCTTTAGGTCAGGCCAAAGAAAAGAAAGCTTTTATGTCATTGCACAGACAAGTCCTGCCAACGTCTGCCTCAACTTTGAAATACTCAAGTCTGTTACAAGCCACCTTGGGATCCTCCAGATTCAGGAAGATTGTACTTTAAATGCTTTTATACAACAGCACAGGTGTGACACGCACTCAGGTGTCTTCTCCAGCTACATTCTCCAGCAAGGATCTCGAGAAGCTTCATAAACAGAAATCAATCCAGATTCAGTCTTGGAAGAAGAGAAAGGCTACAGAACTTCACACAATCCAAGTGTAGCCACTTGCAGAGAAAAGTAGGAAACAATGCTTGACACTCACCCTAATTCTGAATAGAAAGGAAACAGCACATTGTCTAATACAAAACACATGTTAAAGGCTTCTCTGCCCAAGAATGTCATTTACCCAAGTTATTGGGCTCAGGATATGTATAAAAAACGTCCATTCTTAATTAGCTACACTCATGAAGGACACTGTGTAACTGAACAATGGCAAATACTTCAAAAATCATTCATTTCTGGCTTTATAAAATGATTTTACACTTATCATTAAATTTGGGTGTGTCTAATGTTCTGAATATTCTCTTTCTGAAGAGGAGCAAGGCCCACTCTGAGGATGTGACTCCAGGGAGCTGGGAAGCCATCCAGTCTCCAGGCCGCATCCTTCCCTCGGCGGCTTAGCTGGGACCAGCAGGACCATAAGGCCTGCCTCCTCCTCACTGTGCCCGCCATGCTGAGCCGCAGTACGCCTGGCTGGAGGCCCACTATCTGTGAGCGCAGCCATCCATGAAGAGAGCTCGCAGGGCCGTCAGGAAGCCAGAGAAGGAACGGGGAGGGCAAGCCACCCAGCCCAGAAGAGGAGGCTCACTGGGGCCTCAGTGGTGCCTGCAAACGGCTGTGGGACCCACGTGGAAGGAAAGCCAACCTGCTCTGAATCACAGGCACGTTTCAACCCATCTGCACTGGCCTTGAAGGGGCGGTGTTTGAGGTGATGAGCTCCCCATCGGCAGGGAGGTTCCAGCCATGGCTGGAGGGCTCCTTTTAGTCAAGTGACAGGACAGAGGGACGTCACACTGATGGTGCAGGTGACGACTCCTGTCCATGAGGCAGAAGGTCAAAAAAGACAAGGCAAGTCCTGGAGAGAAAGACATCTTTGCAGAGGGAAGGAAATCGTGGGAGAAAGAAGAGCAGCAACAAATAATCGGCCAAGTCCAAGATGCTACACGGAGCATCTCGCCATTTGCCACTATTGTCATGTGCAAATTTGTGTTTGTGTAACAAGTTTGTGTAAAACCACTACTACTCAGCCATTCGTCAAGCAAATTTGAGAAAGATTTGCCAAGTGCTCTAATCCATGTTAGCCATTTATGACCAAGCCTGGGTCCTGGGCAAAGAAGAGCTGGGGGCGTGCCCTGTTCACAGACATCCAGGGGCGTCAGCCAGGAGAAAACGTTAGCTGTTGTGCTCAAAAGAAGCTGAGGGGCTTCCCTAGTGGCGCAGTGGTTAAGAATCTGCCTGCCAACGCAAGGGACACAGGTTCGAGCCCTGGTCTGGGAAGAAACTACATGCCACGGAGCAACCAAGCCTGTGCGCCACAACTGCTGAGCTTGCGTGCCACAACTACTGAAACCCACGCACCTAGAGCCCGTGCTCCGCAACAGGAGAAGCCACCGCGTCACTGCGCACCGCAACAAAGAGTAGCCCGCTCACTGCAACTAGAGAAAGTCCGCACACAGCAACAAAAACCCAAAGCAGCCACACACACACACAAAAAAGCCTTATTAAAAAAAAAAAAAAAAAAAGAAGCTGAGGCAGCAAAGACACATCTACCGGCTGTAGTACAGGGGCCGCTCAACGGCCAAGCAATGACCTTCAATAAAAATCAGCATGTGCTCTCAGGAGGTTATTCAAAAATAAAGTATAGCCTTTTCTCTTAGAGGGGAAGATGGAATGAGTACCCCCTGAGTTGTGTGAACAGCACAGACAGGCAGGATAAGTAGACAGAAATAGATATAAATAACAGATAAAGATGATAGAGATGATTGATAGATAAACAGACAGAAGGTGGATATAAATAGATGATAAAGATGACTTAGATATAAAATCAGAAAACAAGCTAAAGAAACAACTGGAAGAAAATGAATCAAAAGTGTATAACAACATAGGACACACTTAACAGAACATTCTAAGGCTTGTGGTTCCTTTCACTTAGTGCCCCTCTAAGAGCTACAACTGTGGGACGTTTCAGTATTAAGGTTCATTTTACCCAAAAGTCAATTAGAAATTAGGAAGTACCCACAAACGATGCAAATTCACCTTTCATTGAAGGAGGTGTTATGGGATTATACAAGCACTCCAGGAAAACAACAGCCTCCAAAACCAGAGTACATTTCAGGAACACACGGTCATCCTGATCTGAGGATAATATGACAAACTGCAACCCCCCTGCCCCAGGGGTCACTTGTCTGTGTCTAGGGGTGAACAGCGGCAGACCTGCCCTTTCTGCACAAAATTGTGAGTCTCCTTCAGAGAGCATTTTCTGGGACCTTGTTTTACAGAGGTTAAAAGGCCAGTGGTTCTGACCCAATCCTTTCTCTGCCTCCTTTGAACACTATCGTATCCAGCTAAGGAAAGAGGAAATACGCCTCTGGACAGACCAAACCACGGCCTTAGTAACAGGCTAGAAAGAAATATTATTGGCCTAAATACTGAATTGATGAACAACAAATTTATCAACTGCAAACTTCTATGAGGTGTAATCAGATCACAAAAGCTTTTAAGGGACCTGGTAAAAGAAAGGAAAGGCAATTGTGAGAAAGAATTTAACCTTGAGGGCGCCCGTGACAGAGTCCATACCCTGAACTTCCCTCTAGTCATGTTTAAACATTTGTGTAAAGTCAGACAGAGGAAGACAAATACTATATGATCTCACTTATATGTGGAATGTAAAAAAATACAACAAACTAGTGCATATGACAAAAAAAGAAGCAGGCTCCCAGATATAGAGAACAGACTAGTGACTGGTTACCAGCTTGGGAGTGGGGCAACACAGGGGTGGGGAAGTGGGAGGTACAAACTATTGGGTATAAGACAGGCTACAAGGATGTATTGTACAACACCGGGAATATAGCTAATTATTTTTATAATAACTGTAAATGGAGTGTAACCTTTAAAAATTGTATAAAAATTTTTAAAATTAAAAAGAAAGATGGGTTTCGGACAATGGAATTTCTTTTCTGAATATTAAGTAAACAACAAGGAATAGAAGCAGACACTGGAGCTCTCACATCTTTTCAGCTGCTACCTGGCCAATGTATGTATGCTACCTTTTTTTTTTTTTTTTTTTTTTTTTTTTTTGCGGTACGTGGGCCTCTCACCGCTGTGGCCTCTCCCGTTGCAGAGCACAGGCTCCGGACGCGCAGGCTCAGCGGCCATGGCTCACGGGCCCAGCCGCTCTGCAGCATGTGGGATCTTCCCAGACCGGGGCACAAACCCGTGTCCCCTGCATCGGCAGGCGGACTCTCAACCACTGCGCCACCAGGGAAGCCCAGTGTGTGCTAACTTTTACTCGCTATCATCTGTCAAAACTGCCACCAGCACTGGAGCAGGGTTTCCCAGCCTCGGCAGTACTAACATCTGGGGCTGGATAATTCCTTGTTGTGGGTGTGTCCTGTGCACTGTAGGACGTTTGCAGGCTCCCTGGTCTCTACCCACCAGATGCCAGGAACACGTCCCGACTACCAGTTACGACAACCAAAGATGTCCTCCTGACACGGGGAGGGAAAATCGCCTCCAGTAGGATCTGTGTTATAAAGCCTCCAGAGCCACAAAAAGCACCCCTCATGATGCTTAGTTTCTCACCATTCGAGGCCCCAGGCTGCACTCTGGACCCCAGGACGTTATCTTGCAGATGCCTGCCATGAACAGGTGGGTGGGTCAGGGCAAATCCACCACCATGAGTGGCACCTTCTACCAAAGGCCAGTCTAACACACGCGGCCATAAAGGAACAAAGGCAGGCGTGGGATTCCTCTCTGGCCATCAGAAGAAGGGCTGCATCTCAAATGCATGCCTTCACACCGGGCTTCTGGGGACCGCTAAAAGGGAGATTTTCAAAACAGTCCTTTTCCACAGGAGCCAGGCCTCTTCACTCTTTACCATTCAATTCACTAGGCCTCGAGGCCTGGGGCCCGGCCCCTGGCCGGCAGGTCACCCGCACCCCACCCACAGCTCCCCGCTGCTCCTGCACTTAGCAGAAGCACCTTTAACTAGAAATGATTTGTGACAGCTCATAAACAGCTCTGAACACAAACCACTGTCAAAGGAGGTATTAACAAATTTGCACTTCTGAGCTCCCACACAGGCAATTTTCTCATCATTCTGACAAGAGAAACGTTTAAGGAAAGCGCAACAAACAGTTCTGAGATCTATGGGCAAGGTTTTCCAAATAAGCGCACCAACACTCGTCAAACAGCTATTGCATTTCAGCAATTTCCTCTCACCCCAGCAGGTGCAGCTGCGACACAGGTGCCAACACCTGGGCTCCCCCTGGGCAGTCCCCCTCCTGACCCTTTCCGTAGAGGAGAGAGGGCTCCCTCCAGCGTGCCAACACCCATTCCGGCTCACCAGGCTCAAAGCATCTGTGGCTGCCAGGCCACCAGAGATGCCGTGGGGGTCCCTGCTCACAGCAGCCCTACGACCCGCTGGCATCCAGGGGATTTAAGCCTGGATCCCTGGGGAGATACTGCCCCGAAGCAGGACTTGCCTCACTCAGCCCCTCCAGTCCCCGGGACCCTGTTAGGAGGTAGATTCTGACCGTGGGTAGGGGTGGGGACCAATGTGCATTTCTAATCAGTGACTCAGATAACAGAGGCAGGAAAGGGGCCTGAATTTAAGAGGAGCGATTTCTACTCCCAACACAGAGAGGCCCCACCTCAAACAGAGAAGGAGGTTCCAGAGGAAGGAAGCAGACTTAGATCCACCCAGCCTCCCGCTGCTGTTCGGGGCGCTTCCCGGATCTCTGTCCCATTGACACATAACCGCTGCTCTAATTCCAACAGCACGCAGGGCTCTGGAGCTGTGTGGGAACATGGCGCCCTTTTCCTGGACTTGAGACTGTGACAGCCTCCTCTCCCTTGTCCCGACATCACCCAGAGGCCCCGTGAGTCCTAAGACAAGACACTGCTGTCCCAAAGCCTGGACCGGCTCCTTCCACAGAGCCCTGGGGGCCATCCAGGACTATGCATGCACAAGTGCACACGTACAAACATGCACACACACATGCCTGCACACGCGCACCTGGGCGCCCTCCCGGCTCCTCTCCCGTAGCACAACCTGCAACACTCAGACAAGCTTTGGCCTCCAGGCCTTTGCACAGAGCTCCCTCGGCCTAGGATCTTCCCAAATGCCATCTGGGCCGCTCAGGGGTCCCTGCTCAAATGCCGCCTCACTGAGGAGGCCTGCCCTGACCCCCAGCCATGGAAACCCACCTTATGTTTAACAGTAGAGGTTTTGAAGTTAAAAGAATCAGGGGGTTTTCTTCTAAATGTTCTGTTCTCATCTCGTTACCTGTGAGCATGTTTGCTGGTTCAGGTCACTCTGGCTAGAGTAGCGCACATCCTGTTCCATCCCAGCCACGAATGGAAAGACAATTTTGGACGTGGCTGCGAGAGCAAACTCCACGGCTGGAGTTCTAGGCCCGGCTCTGCCCCAGGCAGCCGAGCGGCCCCCAAGCAGCCTGGCCCTGTCTGCACCCGGCCTCCCTCTTCTGTGCCCGGGAGAGCCTCCCCACACCCCCTGCCAGTCTCCCCACTGCGGCCAAGAGAAAACAGTTCATCATCCACTGCACAGTCTCAGGAGGGGAAACCCTTAGCCAGCCCGGCACCCAGGCAGCTCTCCCCCACTGCACATCCCTCCCAGGGAACCAGGGGACCCCTCCCATGTTCATGCCCTCCCGGCTCTCCCAAGGGGCAGGTCCACCTTTACTCACAGTACTGCCTGGTCACCACGCCCCCCCACCTGACGGTCAGCTCTGAGGCAGGCTGAGCTCACAGAGCGTAAAGGGACAGGTACAGCCCTGTGCCCAGTCAAGAAAGTGTGCTCATTCCTACAGAAAATGAAAACATGATAGATTCTGATCAGCAGGGCTTTAGGAGAATATTAGAAAGACTATTCTGAATTCCAGGGTGTTCTGTTTTCGATGAATCCATTCCTCTTTCCTTCCTGCCTGCAGGATTTACAGGGCAACACACCACACCTCCCCTTACCAGTCATAATCAACCCAGAGGAATCTGCCTGCTGAAAACAAATCAGTCACAAGAAAGATGTCTCAGACACCCTGATGCCAGTTTACCCTGCAGGCTTGGGAATTCCTTCACAGAGTGGGGAAAAGGAGAAGAAAGAAAGGGCTTTAAATATCCCTCTTTCTAGATCCACATTAGTCTCTAAAAAGAAATGGAGGAAATGACACCGTCAGTGAAGACCTGAGCGTGTTCCTGCTGAGATGGCAGAAGACACAGGAGGCTGTCTGCCTCCCCCACAGAGGCTGCCTCCGGTCAGGGGAGGCCACTTCCCCAGGATGGCAGCTCCCTGAGTCCACGAGGCTGCAATGCCCATCGCTTCTTCCTTCCTTCCGTCCTTCTCCTATGGCACCGACAGTGCATCCAGGCGGTACCCCTCTGGGATGGGGCCCAGGCCAGAAGAGGCGGTGGCCAGGAGCGTGCAGGCCAGGACCCTGGGCCCTGGACCCCCGGGTGCACATTGGTCTTACACCATCTGTGCCCTGAGGCCTCGAGGCCCAGGCAGAGGTTTGGAAAATGAGCAAAATGCCAAGACACAAAATAAACAGAAGAAAAGCCTGACAGGACTACACGACACAATGCCAGGAGCAAGGACAGCCCCTCCACAGACCCCCCTGCAGACCCCCACCCCCCATGCAGGGCCCCCCCCAACCCCGCCTGACTCACACACCAGCCCATGGCATCGCAGTTCCTTGCCCCATGTAGTTCAGTGGTTGCCACACGCCTCATGATCGTCCAAGGCTCCACCCTGTGGGGTGTGGACCCGGTCCCATGAGGACAGTGTGACCCACACTTATGTGACAGATGCTTCAGCATCTACCCATAAGGAACTCCTGACACTTCAGATGATTAAGTGTAGACGCCGGGCCTTGTCGCCCCCTTCCTGATGCACTAGGACCCACCAGGTTGGGTTTCCACCCACAGTTGCAACATCAGCAGGGCCTGCAAAAGCGCACGGTGGGCATCCAAGGCCCCCGAGGCCAGTCCCCCAGTCAGCACAGGGCTGGGGTGCTGCCCAGGTCCCCAGCACAGTAAGTGACCACAGCAGGGACGAACGCACATCTGCAGATGAGCTTCAGCAATGACATCAGCTTTTCGTCAAACTTCATTCACAACAGCAGACCTATTACTCCATCAACACGCACTGTTCCCTGCTGGAAGACCCAAGTCCCCTTCAGACTATCCGATTTCTATGGATCCACAAGAAAAGCATTCTTTTCAATTTGCCTTCTTTGGTCACCAGGGCTGAGTTTTCATACAAACACTAACTTGCCTTAAAGACCAGTAAGAAAAGCGTCTGGCCTCCTCCAGGCACTGGGCACAAGGTCTGGAATTCCACAACTGGGTAAAGGAACTGTTACATCTCCTTAAAATGTAAATAACCCCAAGGGATCAACATTGATAACACTATCGCTATTACCACCTTGGTGTGAAGTAGCTTAGCAGTTAAACCTATAGACCTATTTACTGATAGGCTGATAGTTCATTCATTCACTCAACAAACAATTACCAGATAATGCTAATGGGGGAGATGTCTGTGTCAGGCACCAGCCAATAACTGGGGAAAAGCACAAGAAAAAAGGAGCACATCGGAGCAAGGGCATCAGGGTGACTTAGGGATCCCCGGCACCTGGTGAAGGTGGGCACAGAAGCCAGGCCACGGTTCTCCCGTTAAAGAGAGAACCTCTCCTCTCTGCGCTGAGGTCTGGCGCCTACAATCACACAACTTGAGACAGTGGAGTGACGTGGAGCTGGGGGTGCTCACGCCGAACAACAAACGTAAACTGAACGTGGCAAAGGCTCTGGAGTGAGGGTGTCTGCCTGCAAACCGTGCTGCTCGTCCCTCCCATTCAGAGCATTCTTCCTGGAAACTAGCTGAAAGCAGGGAAGGATCCGACCCGGTTCTCACTTCAAGGTGTTTCAGGAGCAACTGCAGAGCATCAGGAAGGGGCCCCGTGATGACACACGAGGAGCATGCGGCCAGGCACAGACTCCACAGGCCTCCTGCGCACACACGGGAAGGGCACCCCTGAGGTCACAGTCACTCGCTTGAGGCCAGCTCGTCCAGCAGGACATGATTACTGATGGGGACAGAAGTGAGATAAACCACATGCCGATCGCAGTTGAGAAAGGGGACCAACTCGGACTCACTGCTCTTCTCTACATTCAGTTTGAAATTTTACCGTAGTAAGAAGTTGAAAATAAGACGGTTGGAAGAATGAAAAACAGCAGTGGCTGAATGCCACACACATATGGGACTGAGTCTGGGAACAGAGAGGGTTTAGTAGAAGAAGTGGTTAAGACCCAAGTAAGCCTGTGCCGCTTTGTGCCTTGTGACGCAATCACCATGGCCTGATGTGGTATCAGGCACCAACATTGAGGGGAGCTGGGTGAAGGGTACAGAGGAACTCTGCATCGCCTTCGCAACTCCTCTGTAAATATACAATTACTGCAAAGTCATTGATAGAAAGCTTTAAAAAAAAAAAAAAAGCAGAGGCGTAATGGTAGAAAGGGAAGGGATGTGGCTTTTAAAACCCTGCAGCCATCCTAAAAACATAACCCATAATTCCTACTACCTCCTGGCACCTAAAAGGCTGCCCCAGGTTGGGGACTTCCCTGGTGGTCCAGTAGTTAAGGCTTCACCTTCCAACGCAGGGGGTGTGGGTTCCATCTCTGGTCAGGGAGCTAAGATCCCACATGCCTCCTGGCCAAAAAACCAAAACATAAAACAGAAGCAATATTGTAACAAATTCAATTAAGACTTTAAAAATGGTCCACATCAAAAAAAAAAAAAATCTTAAAAAAAAAGCTGCCCAGGTTGGAATCTGAAAGTCTGTGTGGTGAGAATGGATGTGTTTCCAGTTACGATGTTTGGAGACCTTGGGTTTCCCTGGGCCTTTTTCATCCTGAGTTTGTCATCACTGTACCTGCCTGCAATGAATAAGCAGTTGCTGTTAGGAAAAATTTTTAAGAGCTTGTGGATAAAAAGGCATCACAGACTTTCAGGAACAAAGCTAACCTAGTTTTTAAAATCTCGACATCACTTGTGATCTACCTGCAGGACTGTTTAACCCTGAGGGTTAAGTGCAAATGTTTTCATTTCTAAGTGTGACTAACAGAACATCAGGAGTGCACCTGGGCCTCCGAACAAACTGGCCAAACACTGCACTAGGAGACGACAGTCCCTAACACAGCTCCCTCCACGGCTCAGCTCCAGAGGCCAATTTTCCAAGTCACTGACAAAAACGGGGATTCTGTCACTGTGGATCACGTTTCTTTACAGAACCCAGCCCGCTCTTACGCCTAAGCCAGCCAGTCAGCAGCGGCCAGCTGTCCAGCGGGGGCTGAGGCATTTGTGTTTTGCATTATGTGGGGGACTGAAGGGAATACCTTACAGACACCTGACCACAGATTTCTGCAAGTGGTTCAGACACGGCCATGGGAGAGCCCACACGTGTCCCAACACAGGGCTGCAGAAATGCACGAGTGTGGGAAGCGAAGATCCCCGGGGCCAGCTGTTGGACACAGTCTGCTCTCAGCATGGGCAAAAGCATGCAGGGCTTGATGGCCATGACGGCCACGACCTCAGGACTCTCTGCGGGTCACCAGCACAGTGTCCTATGCAGTGAGTTCTTCAGTGAATGCTTAACGGTGATTTTAGACGATATGGGTTATCTGGATTTATCGTTGTTCACGCACTTTAATTAGCCTCTAAAAATACAGGGACCGACCTTCATGCCCATCTTTGTTCACACTTGAACCCATTTTCAACAACGCATTTTTAATTCGCTCTTGAGCATCTACTTATACAACTGCAGGCACCTACCTCGTAATCCAGGCAGAACTACTCTGTGGCAGAATAGCCACAGCTCCTGGGTTCTGGGCCCCTTCCCGGTCCTCCCAGCCAGCCCCACGCACCCTAGGCAGAGCTGTCAGGGCTCGGTCCCTCAGCCCCTGTGGGAGCCTGGCTCCCATCCCACCTGCAGGAACTCTGCTGAACATCCCTCCTCGGGAGGCAGGCAGGGCAGATGGGGCAGGCACTCAGCCTGAGCCTCAGTTTCCTCATTTGGAAGCAAGGATAACGACACTTGCTACCCGTGCAGTAAGCATTTGGCCAAGGCCCGTGTGAATGTTAATTAGGGGTAGTAGTACTTCCTGCCAGAAGAAACTCAGCAAAAAACTCAGGTGGCCCCAAAACTGACATGGCTTAAATCCAACGCGTGGGCCTGTCTCCCTCACTGGCCTGTCTTACCTGAAACCTCCCACAGAGACTGGCACTGACCGAGGACCCACCAGGGGTGGGCTGGGTAGAATCAGGCTGGCCCCCTCCCGTGGTGGGGCCATAGTACAGTCAGCCCTGCAGGGTGTGGAACTGCAGGGGGGCGGGTACAACACGGGGCTCTTCCTGGGCAGGGAAGTAAACGCCCAACACCCTTACCCACACCTCCCCTGAGGCCCTGACTCGGGCACAGCTCCACTTACGGGACCCCCAGAGTCCACCCAATAAAGTGGGGGGGGGTCCACGGAGGTGAGCCAGCGACAGCACCGCCCCAGCACCTCGTGTGCATGAGAGGAAAGCCCCCAAAATGAGAAGGTCCAGGGGACACGGATAATTCATGAGCTTTCATTCTTTTGTTTCCCCAGGATGCCTAACAAAATTGCTAGTGAGGCATATGATACATGCTTTCTAAAAACTTATTAAATGTAACCTTAAATGAACACTCCAACCAGTTCTACAGAATCCCAACCACAGGGTCCACCCGTGAGCTCTGCAAGAAGTACAAACTCCACACAGGAGCACTCACACATAAGGCTTGCTGTGCGTGTGCGCAACTGTGTGTGTGTGTATGTGTGTGTGAATCTAAACATACACATGAATGTATGCGTCTGCATGTGTGTGTACGTGTGTATCAGGAAGACACCCCTAAGCTTTTGATGGCAACTCCTGAAGGTGTAAAAGTGATTGTATTAACCACAATACACTCCATGTGGACCAATAAATAATTTTTAAAGATTTCAAAGGTCAATTAGTAACTATAATAACAAAAAGAGGAGAATGGGCAGGTAATAGAGAAAACTGGGGCCTTTACCATAACATTAATTTAATTTATGGCAGTTAAGTTTAATAAGCGATAGCTAGCTAAGTGGGTGGACTGGATGGATGGATGCTGACATAGTGTCAAGGGCTGTGCCCATATTTTGTCTCATTGTTCCTCCACACTGTCTGAGAGATGGTTTTATGCCCAGTGGACAGTTAGTAGTGCACCCAAGGTTAAGAGCCAGAAGGTGGCAGAAGCCAGGACAGTTGGCCCTCAGCAAGGCGGCCTCGCCCCTTAGAAAGTCCAGGTGTAAAGTGGTTGGGAAATTATGAGCTGCTGGGATCAGACACAAAGTGCTCAGATGTAAAGGGCAGCCCCAAGCCGCTCAAAGAGGGGCTTCAGAACAAGGGGTGTGGGGACAAAGACACAAAGGTGAAGGGTTCGGAAGAGGGGCCGCCAGACGGCAGACGAGGCCTCACTCGGGGATGGGGGCTGGGGCTGCTGCTCCCTGAGCAAAGGGGGGCGACCGGGGCTCCGACCGGGTATCAAGCCAAGTGAAAGGCCAGAGACTGAACTAAACGACTTGGAAAGCTGCTTTTATTAGAGTCAAGTAAAACACTTCTTCTACCTACCACATAAAAGACATCTCTGCCACAACTACCATATTTTAAAGGTAAAATACTAACAATCTCTGTATCATTGTTCTGAAAGATCCATTTCTCAATGAAAATCATTAGGAAGTGCTTGAAGGTGCTTCTGCATCTGAATAAAGTTATGAAGCTCCTGCCTGCCTCTCTGTGCCCCCACCCATCATGATCAGACATCACTAATCACCCAAACAGTTCCAGGCCTGAAACCACAACACCAGAAGGAATTAAACGGCCTCTGCATCTCAAACCTCAATTCCTAAACTGTAGAAGAAATGTGAACTGGTGCTGCGGTGACCTGACATTTCCTTCTCTTGAGTAAAACTTGAAATACCAAAATCCTAAACAGAATTGTTTCAATGGACTTTCCCAGACAGTCATAAATAAAGGGTTCCTGCAAGTCAACATGTCTGAAGTACTTTGCTTATTCAAACTCATATTTTCTCTTCCCTAAAACCTTCCATCTTTTGTTACGATTTTAAGTTTATGCGTATTTTTGTAGCTATCTTTAAATCACTCCTAGCAGAAGCTGGGCGTGCACAAGGAAATCAACAGAATGCCACCAGTGCAAGAGGGACAGGCCAAGACCTCCGCAATGCATCCTCTAGAGACACGACACGAGCTACTCCCCAGCTAGACTGCAGGGTCTGAGCCCTATGCCCACATCAGAGGGCGGCAGGCCACGGGAGCCTTTCCGGACATCTGTCTCCTGCAGGTAGCGGACGGGACGTGTATACCCATCCATGTCCCCAGAGCCCAGCCTACCTCTGTGGACATGAGAGTCTGAATCATGACCCCTGCAACATTCATGTTAAATGACAGTAAAATACGGAGACACAGCAGACAGCAGGTGATCATCTCTGTAACCTGGGCCCCCAGTGAGAGTGCTCAGTAAGGTCCCAGGATACCAGCCTCTGGAGGCCCGGTGTGAGGGGAACGGGGGCCAGGATGGAGCAAGGCATCTGAAGGAACTGCCCCTGCTGGCACCGACTTCGAAGGGACCCCAAGGTTCCGAGGGTCGCCCCTGCACCTGCCCACCAGTCGGTTGGGGTGAGAAGCTGCAAGGCTGGCTGACCATCAAGACCCAGAGACTTTTGGCAGGAAGCCCTCAGGGCCTGAATCCACCGGCTGCTTGCTCTGCTCCTGAGACACCGTCTGACCACAAGGAAGTCAATTTTGCCAAGGTTTTGCCACCTCCATCCCTGGGTGGGATCTCTGCCCCATCTGAATTCTCTAAGTATCAGAACCTCTTCGTCAGGTTGATGCTGGATGTGACACCTGCTGGGACTCACCCCTGAGGAGCACTCAGGATGAGCTCGCCAACCACAGACGGCGGGAAATTACACAGGACCCGCTGTGGCCCCCATGGAACTTTACTGTCCTCGGGTCACTACACATGTGAGGTGTGAACAGGGTTACGAAGGAAGGAGTGCGGACCAGGTCTGCCTGAAGCAAGGCTGATGCTTTCTTTGGCAGAAATCACGAGAAAACCACCATTTGCCTTGATCCCCAGCGCTGGCCGTGTCTCCTCCATCTGTTCTCCAGCATCTCTGCAAACACACTACGCGCCAGGCCCTGCGTCGGGTACTTGGAATATAGAAGAGGGCTCAGAGGTCGTGGTCTGTGCGGAAGGCAGGTATGAGAACAGTCAAGTGGGAAACAACGGTGTGAGCAGGCGTGCACACACACACTATGGTCAAACTCTGAGCACAGGGGAGGGCGGGGACATGCCGGCCTGGGATGCTGACATGGGGCACCTCATGGGAAGGGGCGGGGAGGCAGCACCTCCCAGAGAACGCAAAGGAAGGCGGGGCGGTGGGGGGGAGTGAGAGCCTGCAGAGGGCACGTGGGAGGGGCCGGGCCAAGGAGCCTGCGCCCCCAGCACCTGCAACTGGACCACACAAGGCCGCCCCAGCTGCTCTGCGTGTAAATGAACCTTTGACCTCCTAGAACTCCTTCCTTGGCCACGCATGGGACCCGTCTCCATCACTGAAATGGGTCTGGGTCGGGTCTTTCAAACCACTCCTCTTTAAACACAGGGCAAGGCTGTCTGGAACATGGCGAGGCCGAAGGAAGATTGATACCCTCTGAGCTCTCCTCACCAGCCCACTAGAAGCAGCCCCCCAACGCGGCACACTGGGGGGCGGGGGGCACACAGGGCTCTGGAGCCCCGCAAACCAGCAAGGAGAGGGAGGCATCCCCACCCCACGCTGGGTTCTAAGGGTAAAGAACGCAGTGTGCAAAGAGAGCGCAGCCTTTCTGAGACTATTCAAAGCCCACTGGACACCAGAACTTTCATTTGCTCATTAATACCTATAATTCATCCTAACTAATCAAAATTCATACTAAGTAATTCACCAGCTAATTAGAATTTACAAGGGCGTCAATGCCATTCAGGGCAGCTCATTTAGAAGCCACCAAAATCCTTACACAAAACATGGGGGAAAAGGAGAACTGAGTCTGTTTAAACTTCTAAGTGGTCCCATCAATACTCTTTATTCCCTCAAATCCCATAGCCCAGGAGGCTGTTCTCACTGGATTAGCTGCGTCAACATTTCCAGTCCCTGCTCCCCTCCCCCAGGCCCCCCCGCCAGCCAGCCAGTCGAGGACACACACCTTTCATCCACACTCAGGAGCTGTGCTGGGCAGCGCTGGGTCCACACTCCTAGTACAGGCTCGGTCTCAGCCCCACCCCAGAGGTCTTCTTGTTCGGTCTCTGCAGGACCCTTAAAGTACCGCACCTTGGGTGTGCATTTCCACAGACGGGAACCTGGTCGGTGGGCCCCGCGCCGCCCCCTCGCACTGCCCGCTGGTTCAAGGTCTCTCTCACTCACCTTTGCTCTTGACTAACCACCAACTCTGAAACATCCCAGTTTATCACGGAAACTCAGCAAAGATACAGAAGTCTTCCTCTTGTGTGAAAATCTGCCACCCAAATAAAGAACTCGGTTCCATCCAAAGGAGCTTCAGAGACGGACATCCAGGACTGCAGGCAAGGCAACTCCAGTGTCCTCCCAGGTGAGCAAAGGAGGTACCGACAGGACGTGACACATTTGGGGATGAGCCAGACAGCGGAGTCTCTGCCTCTCTGTGAACTCAGCAGGCGTCCTCAGAGTTCTGCCTCTGGTCTCTGCCCCAGATAATGACAGAAACCCTGGATCCATCCCGTGCTTGAGTGTAAACGTGACCAGAAGCCCCTCCAACTCGGGAAAGGCAGATACTGGGAGCCTTGTCATGTCTGCACCTCCCAGCAGTTCCTGGGGTTTGGGTGGGTTTCCAGAGCACGTGCTGCACGGGCAAGGATGGAGCACGAGCAGCTCCGCCCCGACACCCGTTTTTCCTACATAAACAGCCCAGGAACCGGGGCTCTGAGGAAGCAGGCTCCCCGGGGAGCACCAGACTCCACGGCAGCCGCTCATTTTGGAGACAGATCTTAACAACATGTGACCTTCGACAAGTTGCTAACGTTCTCTGGGCCTCAGTGCCCTCATCTGTAAAATGCGAATGATCGTCACACAACGCAGCCCCACAAATGAACAAAATCCATCAAGAGAAATCCTGTGTGGGGAGTGCTGGGGGGAGGCTGGCACGGGGCTCTCAGTGGGGAAACTGAGGCCAGAGGTCTTGAGTGACTGGTGCCTGACCCAGGGTGGTCGAGCAATAGTGTCCACTGAAGGAAGGGGCTGGGAGCAAGAAGCCACATTTCCTGAATGTCTTCCAGTTGCTTTTCCCATTAAAGCAGAATCACCCTCGTTCCACCAGACCCTGCGGCTCCAAAGGAAGTTACCACGGCGTCTCCAAGGCAGGAGGACAGGGCATGCTGGCCAGTCCCTGCCCCAGCCCGTCGGTCACCACGGCCTTCCTTTGTAGATGGCGTCTAGACGAGAGGAGTGGGTGCCACCAGGGCATCTGCATGGGGAGGACACTGCGGAAGCACAGGACCAGTCGATGGCAGGACATGGGGCAAGGCGCCTCCCACAAGCCCAGTCCCCAGTCCCTGAAGCAGACGCCTGAGGGTCACGATCACCCCACCTTCCAGGAGGGGGAACCGGAACTCAGCCGGACCTAAGACCACACCCCACATGGACAGCAAGCACAGCCCCAACACAGGGGGGCAGGGAGTCCCCCACCGGGGCTCTAGGACCCCCGCCTCCAACCTGCTCATTAGCCTCTTCCTCTGGGGCAGCTGTGGACGCCCCTCCCCCTTCTCTGTGTCGCTCTGCCTTGCTCTCCCTCAAACAGGAAACAACTTTACTGCTCGAGTCACGACGTCCCCACCGTGACCCAGGACAGACACTTACAACCATCTCTCTAGATCAAGGTGGGACCATGTTGGTTCTGAGCAGCTGCGAGAGGGGTGCAGATGCCAGCACGGGGGCAGAAGCAGCAGCTAATTCTACCCACACCGGACGCTGGGCACCCAGTCAGGACGCTCCAGCAGCGAAGATGGAGTCTCAGACGGCAGGCAGGGCGGTCTCGCAGGTGACCCCAGTTGACCCCAGGCACAGAGCAGGCAGAGGCTGCTCTTAGATCAAAGCCAAATGGTGATTTGAGGGAAAAAGATGGAATCATGATTCTGCATGTAATTGTTTTCACATCAAGGAGAAAGTCCGCTGTACGTAGGGCGCTGGGGGCACGTGTGGTGCCAGATGGAGCCGCTCTCCGTTAGAGTAAACCTCACCGTCCCCATAGCAACTCCCTCCATGCTTCCAAGATGCTTAAAAAGACACACATCACATTGTTTTCCACAGTTTTTCAGAAACTGACTTTTTGTTCCATGGCCTGAAGAAATCAAGTTCACTGGTGATTTTCTTGCTATAAAAAAGATCATTGTAGCAAATACGGAAAAGGTAAAAAGATGGGATTTCAAAATCTCCCTCGGGGCTACAATGGAGACATCCATTTTTAAGGTCCTGGTGCATCTCCCTGCAGCCTGTTTTCCAGAGGAAGGCACGTGTGCCCGCATCAGTCCAACCAGATTCCTAATGGAGGCAGAAAGTGGAGATCGGTACTCGAGACAACCCACCCCCGCTGGTCGGGGCAGGACCGCAGCTGTGTCCCCTGGACGTGGGGAGACCCCCACCTCACCATAGGCACAGCTAGTGTGTGGTGACACATCACACGGGCTGAAATCCATCAGCGGAAATGAACCACAGTGTTACTTGCCACTAACTGGAATTTGTCTTATTCAGGATTTTTTCCTTGTTCCACTAAATACTTAGTTTTCACATCCTTGTGGATTTTAAATCCAAGGCAACAAAACACAACTCAAGAAGACGTATCTAACACCAGAATAAAAGCACAGTCAGGTGTCTGGAGGATGAGTCAGGCTCCCAAGTACCTGTCAAGGACTTAGTCTTCTTTGAAAAGATGGAAAAACAACGCACAGATGATAATTTTCTCTACTTTGAACTTTTCCGGATCCCAAGAACAGAAGAAGACAGCTAAGGAGAACCAAGAAAATAATAAAGACACTTTGTCTAAAGGGAAAATCTCTACCTATGATGATCTTAATAAAGTTAACAAGTCTGATGATCTTTTATAGTTTGATTAATTTGCTTGAAACAAATAGATAATATTTCATTCGTCTGCAGTTTATCTGGCCAGCGGGTTAAACTGGCGGGGAGGGCGGGTAGGGGAGCGAGATCAGGTCAGGCAAACAATCGCTTCTCTCTCGGGTAGGTCACTTTGGGGGAAAATGGTAAAATAAAAGTTAATGTAGGTGAGGAAACACCTGAGGGGCGAGGGGAGGGGGACAATGTGGATGCTGAGCTGTGCCAGACCCCACTCAACCCCCCAGCCTGCAGCTCTGCTTCAGCCTTTCCGGCAGGACCGTGTGTTTGCAGGGAGGCCCGGCCTGACCCCTGACGACTGTGGTGGGACCCCCGGTGCCCACACTGGCCCCCAGGAGTTGCCGTCCTGCCGCGTCCAGCACGCGCTCCCCAGTCCTGCACTCACGGTCCTGGGCACCTCCCCCTGCACAAACAGAGGAAACCAGGACAGCGTATGGGCAGGATGCCCAACAGACGCCTGAATGAAGTGAGAGACAGACACACAGCCCTGGCGGGTGGGTTTCAGCAGCAACCACAAGGTCCTGTGGGTGAAGCTGGATGGTGAGTAGCCTCAGGGGATGGCGGCCAGACCCCCGGGCCAGGCGGAGCAGCCGAATCCCAGGTTCCCTGGCCCGGTTCACACGGCCGCTGGGCTGAAAGCAGACTGTGTGGCAGGGAGGCGAGTGGCCAGTCGGGAGGCCCCGCATGAGGCCATGGAAGGGACACACTGAGCTACTAGCGACGGTGACAAGTGACCAGATTTGGGGGAGCCCAGGAGGGCTCCAAGATGTGTGTGTTAATCACTGGGTGGGGAGGGGAAAGTACATGGCTCTAGACACAGGCTTGGAGATCCCCACTGGGCAGTCGGGCATGAGTGTGAAGTCAGAGTCTGGGGCAAGAGCCTCCACATAATACAGAGCCCACTTCAATCCACACAACAGAATTCTAAGCTTTCCAGGCGTGGGTGGGAGGTTCTGGGGTCAGAAAGCTTCCCCACTGACAGATGAGGGGGGGACCGCACTGAGGGCCACTCTGACACCAACCCCAACTCCTGGCCACATCACCAAGCACCCAACCACGTCTTGTCACAAGGCAGTTGTTAATAAAACCACGCCAGAGTCAGTGGCAGAGTCAAAGAAAGGAGGGCTCAGATAAGGGGCACTCGGTCCCCCCGCCGGCTCGCCAGGCTCTGCTCACTGTCCCCGTCACGCCCGCCAACCGCCTGCCCCCTTCTCTCCACAGTCACTACTCCACCCAACAGCAGAGAACATCCAAACAACACAGGAGACAAGCGCCTGGCTCAGCAAGGAGGGGCCATCTTGCCCGCACCATCCTTCAGGGTCGGGCCGTCCCCCAAATGCCCCGTGGGCTGCTGACCCTCTGCAGTAGTTACTGATCCCACAGACTCAGTACCCCAAGGAGGGCGGAAAGCACTTCCTTCCTGCCTAAACCTTTGAGCGACACCTACCCCTCATTAGTGGTTTAGTGGGTGTCCAAGCAGGAGACCCTGCAGCCTCTGCCTCCATCACCAGCTTGGGACACACTTGGACTCGGGGAGAAACATGGCACCTCTGGGAACTGCAGACGAGAGAGCAGAAGACTGCAGAGCAAGCGTGGCTTCCGCCTGGGGTCCAAGAAGGGGACAGGACGCATGGTGCCCATAGAAGAGGAGAACTGAGTGGAGAAGAACTGCCGGAGGCCGAGGCACAGGGGAGGCCGGGCACCGTGAGGGCTGGGGCTGCCTTATGTCACCTGAAAAGGGCCCCAACGCAGCACGAAAACTACTCTGCTAGAAGCGGAGAGACAGAACCGGCAGTAACTTGCATCCACAGCTGAACAGACGGACACCAGGACAGCAGCCACGCCATGTTAGGGAAAAGAAGCCAGGGCTGAAGGACACTGGACACACTGCTGGACGTCGGCTCCACTGCGACCGCCGGGCGACACTCCAGGTTTGCCAGGACCTGCTGTAGTTTAAGTGCCACAAAGGGCCACCAGCACACCTTCCTCTAAGAACAGAGGTGAGAGCGGCTGCCCCACGCACCTCGCCTCACCCCATGTCTTTTTCTGCACAACCACGGGGAAACGACTGCTCAGCACAGCCCTCAAATGGCCTTGTACTTCTGAGTCTGACTAGTGTTTTGCCCTAACCTCTCAAAATCATGCTGCCCAGGTTCCTGCCCATCCAGCAAGCTGCAAAGCCTTGTCCCTTCAAAAAACCACCCGCCGTGCGGCCTGAACGACTGCCAGCCACCTCTTCCCAGGAGGTTTTGCACATTAAGATACACTCTGATTTGAATCCCACATTCAGCAAACAGCCGCATTAGAGATCAACTACACTTCCACATGCGCTTCATTATTTGTTTGTTCCTTAAAGCCAAGGATCATGAAATTAGATGCTGTCTGTGAAGAGCTTTAAAAAGTTAGTGTTTTGCAAATAGAAGCCACTACTGTCACCATATGAAAGTGACAAGCCTGGCCCCCTGGTGTGAGCTGCGTGGAGCACGAACATTTTCGCATTTTGTGAAATGTGAACAAGTACCCAGTACTGGAGAGCTGAGGCCAGGACAGGGCCCCCAGGGCAAACAATCAGGTGTCCCGAGGGACCCATTTCTCTTCACCGACATGGCTGGTTGATTCGGTTTTCAGCAAAGATGGGCAGAAACTTTGCAAGAGACTCAGTCTGCCAACCTCTCCGCAGCACCACGACTGTCCCCACTGGTGACAGTGACGGCGCCTCGCCGCACACGCCTCCGAGTCCCACCTCTGCTCATGCTCATCCGCAAGCCCTCTTCCTGCCTCTCCACCCTCCACCACGCAGATCACGGTCACGGGTCAAGTGCCACTTCTTCCCACCACCTGTGCCCCTCCCCCGAAAGCCCCCTCTACCGCCACATCAGCCCAAACCCACTCCCGCCGCCTGTCCAGATGGGGTCTCACCAGCAAAGCTCCAGCCACAACCCACGTTCTGCTTGGGCAGGACGAGAACCAGCGTTTCTCGGCCTTACAACCCAATGTACTCACTGACCTGCTCCACTGAGTAAATCATCTCACCTTCTGGACGGTCAGCTCTCGACAAATCTGTCCTGCCGGCACTGCACATTACCAAATCGCGTCAAAATCCGCCCGGCTCCCACCGCCTGGAGACTCAGGAAAAGGGGCCACACACAGGAGCCAGGGCTGCAAAGTTGGGGGAGGGGCCATGGAGTTTGTGTCGCCAGCCCTTACACACGAACCACCGCATAGGGTTCCCTGCGCCCTCCCGCAGGGGTGCGTTAGAGCCCTAAACACAGGAGCCACATGGTCACTGTGGACCCGCGGTGCCAGCCCTCCCCACCACAGCTGCTCCCTCGCGGCAGGTCCTGAACACGCGGTCCCGCTGCCAACAGTGGCCCCAACTGTTCACACACGTCCTCCTATGAGCAAAGAAGTGTGGGCAGCACACACAGGTCATGCATACTTGATTATAAACTACACACGTGAGGACGGAAGCAGGGCCCCGCACACACTGTACTGAGGTTTACGCCCTTGTCTGTGCCTTCTAGACCCCAGCGTGCACAGCTCTGAGAGCCCTGGACAGGGGAACCCTCTCCCTGCTGTCTGCCCCGCAAACCGGTCTCTGGCCACCTCTCAGCCCAAAGCCAGCCTCTCCCTGAAGTCTCCTAGGTTGCCCAGAGCGGACCGTGTGCTCGGACATCGCGGGGCCCCGTGGAGCAGAGGACGAGGGGAGGGAGGGCGCGTGAGGCCGTCAGAGCTCATAGGCCCAGCGGCCTTTGCCCCCCCCTCCCCCAGGTACACAATCTTTCCCGATGAACGAACGGCTCAGATGGCATTTCCCGCTCTTAAACCCAGGGCTTGGCTACAAGTGCCTGTCCTCACTGCTGGCTGCTTCCTGTGCCAGACTACTTGCTCCTTGAGTCCTGGGGGAAGGAGCGGGGTCCCCGCCTCACAGGCTGGGTGGGTGCTTCCCAAATGCTCCTTTGACTGGAGGCAGCCACACTTTACCGAGCTCTCACTGAGGCAGCGCTGGGCCCCTCCCTGCTGGTCTACATGAGCCTTATCTCGTTTGATCCCCTGCAAACCTAAGAGGCAGGAAAATGGCTGTTTTAGGGAAGGGCAAACTGACCTCCCCAAGGTCACAAGCCTTCCAGGGGCTTGGCTGGGCAGGGGGGCTGTGAGCCACAGACAAAAGCAACCCCCTTACAGCAAAACTTTCCTCAAAACCAGGAGGTGATGCGTATGCGCGCTATGAACAACAAATCCCCTTGGGCGGCTCAGGCCCACACTACGGCCCTGATGCTGCTTCTTTGGGTGGCCAAGGACACAACGGGAGCCGTTCCCTCAGGCACATAAATGTGCCCCAATTCCTAAAATCCATTGTATGAACCACGTTATAACAATAAAAGCGTGAACATTCACACGAAGCACTCAGTACAGAGGTCCATCAAATAACAAAATCTCCAATCCACGGAACAGCCAACTTCTTTTATCAGAAATAAACACTATGTTTTCTCTGGACTAAATTTACTACATAAGTGATATAGTTATGACTGTGTATATATATTTATTATTTTTACATTACTCTTCAGATTAAAAAAAAAGTTAAATCCCAGGACCTACCTCTAGTTTGGAAGTAAAAAATTGTGACTCTTATATTTAAATACCAGTAGGATGAAAGCTAAGTTCTGAAGGGGGCAATATTTATCTTAATAGACAAAGTAATAGAAATATAATAGTTCAACCAAGCCATCCAGCTGTAAACATTACCCAACCTTGAAATCATGCTGCATTATGTCCAGAAAGGCCCTCTGTTCCAACTGGAAGATTCCAGCATTCTATCATCCTGCTGAAGGAGCACACCAGGTTGGATTAAACCCAAGTGTGTGAGCCGCGCACACACGAGCCAGCAGCAAACAACGCGGAGGGACACAAGGGGTGTCAGCAACCTATTCCATGACATCTATTCCATGACCAACTCCCTGGGAACTCCTCTGCTCGCTCCACCTCCAGGGCTTTGGCCCCGTCTGCCCTGCTAGCCACGTGCAGGGTGTGTTTGCACCTGGAAAGCGTGGTGTGGCTGCCCACATGGCCAGCAGGGGGACCAAGCAGACAAGACAACGGCCAGGGTGCTCCCCACAGGCTGTGCCTGGAGGGCCGGGGTCACTCACCCAAGCACCAGCGCCCACCTGGGCCCCTCGGACCATACTCTCTGCTCACCAGGCCACGCCCGACAGTGCCGGGCGCTCCCAGCATGCACCCCGGGGCGTGGTAAGCACCCACACCTGCCCCAGCACCGACGCACGAAGGTGTGTGTGACCAGAACAAGCTAATTGGGGCTCAATTACCTCAAGATGCAGGTGTCATGTCTTGCTCCCTCCAGCTGTTCCCAACCTTTCAGCCAAAAAGGCTGCCTTTCGAGGAAAACAAAACCAACTTTAGTTAACTGCAACATACTGAAGATACTGAGATGGTTTTCCTTCTCTGGAGCTTCCAGAGCAGCCAGCGTGGGCGCCAACACCCTCAGGCTGGAAACAGAAGTCTGCGAAAGCATAGAGGGGACCAAGGGAGAGGCTCCCAGCAGAGGGCATCCAGGCCAGGTGTCTCCCGTCAGCCATCGAGTGAAACAGTAAGAAAATGAATTTTATGTTGGTATCCTTGGGCAAAAGGCCAGGGAAGAGTTTGATCTCAAAAAGCGATCGCTGAGAAGGGAGAGGAAGGACTGAGGGAAGTGTCACACAGCTCCTCAAGCAGCTGCTGCCGAGCCACCCCTCCCCCACCTCATCCCTCCACCCGGGGCCCACGTTACCCAGCCGGTTAGGGTGAGGATGTTGGGGAAAGACCAAGCATAGTCTTTGGCCATAAAATCCCGTAATTTTATTTTAAAATGTATTATTAGACTGTTTCGTGCCCTTAACCTACCTGAGCAGGTTTAATTCCAATTTAAAATAGCACAAAGTTCTTGAGTACATTTAATTCGAATTTAAAACAGCACAAAGGTCTTATCTCCATGCTGGAAGCATCCACTAAAATCACTGCATCTGCCCACATCAAAGCTCTAGCAACAGCAAAACTCTCTTCACCTGTGTATCCCCAGATGCCACGCCCTGATTTTCACAACAGAAGAATGGGAAGAAAAATTTAAACATACCATTTCATTGCCAAACTTGAAAAGATTTTTTTCATAACAATATTCAGCACTGGCAAGACTACAGTCACCCCCGTGTCCGTGTGCAGTGTCCCAGCCTTTCTGAGAAGCAACTGGTAATACTTCTGGAGGAGCCTCTAAAAGTTATACCCACCACCTCCTCCTTGAGGAAGCTATCCAAAGGACGTAATCAGAATGTCCAGTGCAGAATTATTTATAATAGGGAAAACTGCTAACAGCCTCAGCGTCCCAAAACGGGCTTAGAAAAAAAAAAAACAATATAACCACAGAGTAGAATTTAATAGTCATCAGCAGTGGTATTTTTGGAGAATATTTAAATTACATGAAAATATGTTCAGGATGGAACGTTAAGTTTATAAAAAGTATACAAGTTTGATGCATGATTTTATAATTAAGTCTGGAAAGAATCTACAAAACTGTAAATAGAGGTCATCTCTAAAGGTAGTGGAATTATAGGTAATTGTAGTCATTTTTATTTTCTTCTTGTTTCTTTTTTTTTTTCCTCTTCGTTTCATAGTTTCCTAATTATCTTCAATAAGTATATAATCAGGAAAAAAAAGGATTTCAGAGACTAGATCCATGACACTGGTTTCAGCCAGGCCTGAAAGAATCTCTGGAATAAAGTCAGGTTCAAATAGAGGGTGGAACCCGGTCTAGGGCCAACCCGGGCCCCTATATGCCTGACAGGGGGACCAGACAGGAACTCTCCCAGGCCAGTGCAGCCCCCAACGCAAAAGAGCACCCGTCCAACCCCACCCCAGGGACCAAATTAGACAGAGGCCCACCAGGCCCCACAGTGTGTGGCCACCACAATCCCCTCAGAGGGGACGGCATCACGCAGCCACTCAGGGGTGTGAAGAGGCCAGGTCCCACCTGCTGCCGTGGGAAGGTTTGCAAAGGGCTGGGGAGCCGTCTTGCAGGACCCTGGACATCCGCACCTCCTGCGGCCTCACTTCAGGCCCCATAACCTCAAACACTTAGGTCTGTCTGGGATGAACACAAGAACTGCACGCAGATACATGTGGTTGATTAATCCACGCCCCCTCGGAGTGAGACAGAGAATCTGAGAGATGTATCATCTTTTCATTTCACCCCACTTTCAGGGACTTGCTGAATCCTGCTGCGCTGGGAGGGCCTGGGCTACCTCAGTCCAGCCCCGCAGGCCTCGGGTACCCCTCGGAAGACAGGACCGGCATCCGACAAACCTCACCCAGAGAAGACCAGCGGAGGTGGTTCCACAGAGCCCAGGACCACAGGCATCAACTCTCTGGCTGATTCCTCCTGGGATGACGAGGTTCAACATGGACAAAACAGAGCCACCAATGGCCCAATTCTTGAAACCAAGGCTGTGAGCACAGGCAGGACAGGCACAGGAGCAGGGTTTAGAAATGGGGGTGGGGCCAGGAGGTGGGGTGTAAATCAGAGCCATGGACAAAGGTAGGAAAGAAGGAGGAGCCCTGGGCCCTGCTTGGGACGAGGAGAGACTTGGTCTCCCTCCGCCCGCTGTGAGTGGTCCCTGAGGAAGGGCCAGCCCCAGGGTCACAGCCCAGGCCCCAGCGTGACATGGCCACCTCCACCTTTGCTCACGAGACAGCAATTCTTCACTCCGGCATTTCAGGCTTCTTGCTGCCTGTGTGCCAATGGCATGGTGGCGGTGCCCACGTCCCAGGGCTGCTGGGGGGCTTCAATCAGCTAATATAACGCTAAGGACAGCCTGGCACAGGGGCGGTGCTGCTGTCGCTCTGACCACTGCCCGGGGGAGCCCTCCCGAGCACGGCCTGGCCTTCCGCCTTTGGAACAGTGGGATTTCACTCTCGAAATTCCCTCCCAACTCTGTGCAGAGGCTGCTGGTCCCAGGGCCATGGACCGGCCACCAGAGGCCCAGTCCACTTCTGGGGAACCAAGGAGGCAGCACTGGGAGCCTGCAATCCACAACCCCAGGGATGGGGGGGCACCTTGCCACACCCCACAATATGGCTGGATAGCAGGGTGGGGGGGGAGGATGGGATGGGGCCTTTTTGCAAATTGGACAGAGCAGGCTTACTTCTTTTTTGTTTGTTTGCGTTACGCGGGCCTCTCACTGTCGTGGCCTCTCCCGTCGCGGAGCACAGGCTCCGGACGCGCAGGCTCCGGACGCGCAGGCTCAGTGGCCATGGCTCACGGGCCCAGCCGCTCTGCGGCATGTGGGATCTTCCCAGACCGGGGCACGAGCCCGCGTCCCCTGCATCGGCAGGCGGACTTCTCAACCACTGCGCCAGCAGGTAAGCCCCCAGGCTTACTTTAAAGAGAAATTCTAGGTCCATTTAGGGACCATGTCGCTCACACCCACCCAATTCCTAGCCAGTCCAGGCTCTGAATCCTGTCTGCACAGAGAAGATCCTGCGAGTCATTTGGCCAGGGCCCAACTTAGGAGGTGGCTTTGTAATACAAGCAGTGTGTCCGCCAGCAACTAGAGCAAGACCATTAAGTTCATTACACCTGTCACTCTGCCAGCTGACTATCCACACGCCAGGGATGAAAGTACACTGTGCCCAAGGAGTGTCACCCAGCCCCCTCCCAGGCAGCTCACACACTTATGTCAGACAATTTGTTCTCAATGCCTGCACCTGCAGAAAGAACAGCAGCCAAAGTTTAGTTTCATCGGAAGCTGGACCCTGGATGGAAGACGAGGTGCCATGTCCCCTGATGCAGAGGAGGGGAGACATGGGGGTAAGGGGCCATCGAGAGGCAGGGCCACCAGGCCGGGAAAAATACAGAGCTGCTCCCTGGATTCTGCCGCCTGCAGCCCTGGCGAAAATAAAAGCAAGAGACACACCCTTTTCGCTTCCAAAGCAAGTCACAGAATTCCAGGCAGCGCGCAGAGACCTTCCACACACCCACGTACTGCACATCCTGCATGCTCCTGGGTGCCCAAGGCCCTGCCCACCGCTCACAGCGGTAATTTATTTATCCCCGTCATGTAACGTTAGCAATCTGTCTGAAGCTTGGCAAGCACCAACTTGCACTGTCATATAAACTGTCTGACAAACTTAAAGTTTCATAAGTGCTTCTTTTTTCCAGCAGACAATAAAGCATCATAAGAAAAAAAGTTATCTCCTTTTCTGTTCCTTTTCTCTCTTCCTCTTCCAAAATAAAGGCGGGTGGGGGCAGGGCTGGGGGAGAAAGAATGGGAAAAAAAGAAAGCCAACCACAAAAGAACTCATGCAAACAGAAATGATCCCTCAGCAGGATTCTAAACCTTGAAAGTCTCAACACTTTTCCAATGCCAAGGAAATGAGTAAATGAGTGGGGGAGGGGTGGCACCCGTGTCTGTTGGTCTTGAGGGGGTGCAGAGCAAAATCTGCAAAACAAAAGTACGGTCATTAAAAATTAATAAAGGGTGTGGACAGCAGCCTCCACCCGCTTCTGCTCGTGGGGATTTGAGCCAGACACTCTGCGTCCTCATTAAGTGGTGTCTGGCAGGCTGCCGGGGTTTTAGTGGGTTCTGGGAATGCCAATATATTAACCAGAGGACTCTTTGCAAACCCTTTAGAGTTTTTATTCTAGAAAAGTCAACCATTTGGCACAGAGCAGCCTTATTTTTGTCCGGGAAAGCGCTCTGCTGCCAATCAAGGGAGAAATTATAGCTATGTTCTTCGTAATTTCCAAGACCTATCTGGAAAACAAGCCTGGTGGAAAGAAAAGTCCTTACAAAAACAGCTTAAAAGGCCAAAGTACCATTTTTAGTGGAAATTCAAAGAAAAACAATCCATACTCAAATCACATGGATAGGAGACAACACAAACATTATTTTCAAGTCCTCCTATGATAGAGAGAAAAACAGTATTAATGGGAAATACAAACCCAATATTTCTACAGCAATTAATAGTACAGGTGCTCACCTGTGTCCCCTAGCTGCCTAAAAATAAAGCTAATAACGCCACCAAAAAATCTCCCTAATACATGGCAGGTCTTGTGGCCTAAATTTTCAGATGGAGTCAGAAGCTATACATTGCTATTTAAAAACTGAAGATTCACTTTCCATCACACCCATGGTATAGGTCACGGTGTAACTCTAAGCTAACAAATCCCATGTAGGCAGAAAGTCACTTTGACATGAGAAAATACTGGCTTCCAGGAGAGTGTTCTGTGACCTAAAAAAGGAGGGGGTGGAAGCAGGGAGAGAGGGCACTGGGGACCCCGTAGCATTCCACACCGTTTACATTGAATAGCCACAAATCTATATGAAGTACGTCAAACGTTTCTAAAAATTTTCCAGGTTAACATGGAATGATCTTTTCATTTCTTTCTTCCTTCTCTATTAACTCTCACCCAAAAGAACAGACACATCACAGAGACGCCATAAGCCCAGACACAGAAGAAAGATAGGAATAAACTTGCAAAGGGCCGCCAGGAAGATCTGAACAGTCACAGTTGCCAGTGTCCCTGCCCTGAGCGCTGAGTGGTTGGTTTTACGTGATGACAAAAAGCCATGACCTCCTGCCCAGACCATGGGGGTGACTGCACAGGGATCTGGACAAGCTTAGGGGTTTCTGCTGGACCACAGGCAAGGAACCGCACCCAGGGCACTAAGTCACCGTCACCTCCCTATGCTCCTGTCAGGCTGGGAGGCAACCCTCCAACAGCCCTGAGGAAAAGCCAAGCACGTCCCAGGAGATGCGGGCCGCTATGCCAGGCTGCTAAGTCAACCCACACTGCAGCCCAGGCCCAAACTGTAAACACCTCTGCAGGCGGGCGGGTCCTGCTCCCAGCGCCAGGCAAGAAAACTATTCTTAGAGCACTGTCAGCATTGGGGGGGTGGGAATAAATATTTGTCTATATACTCTGGCAAGTGGGGGCAGGAGACTTTGACTCAAACAATACGCCAACAAATGGGCACAAAATCCCTTAATAAGCAGCTGGCACTGGCTGGGTTCCTCTGCAGGACTGTGGTCATGCAAAGGGCCCCAGAGAGGATTCTAGAGACAGCCCTAATACCTGCTGGGAAAAGCCTTCTCCATCGTAAATACAAGCCTCCACAAACTAGAACCACAGCAAAGACTCTTTCGAGGGTAACAGCAGAATGTTAAGAAATTAGAGGGGGCTTTTAAAATAAGGGAGGAAGGCAGCTACAAGTCCATTGCAGCAAATCCCTTACTGGCACTTACAGTCTCAGCCCTAATTCCTAACAGTGTGCTCAATGTCAATAGCAAAGTGAAGCTCTTAAAAGAATTAAGCTCTCAAAGATAATGAGGAATATACCCCCATGTTTTAAAAAGCACTTCTTTGCAAGAGCCATCAAAGAGCATCCAAGGATAGGAAACCAACTATTATAATTCAATACATGTACATGGATAATAATCAGATCTACTCCTTTGTACAATGACTCAAATTTGACATGACCCTTCACTGAACATAAAGAACATGTTCAAGAGAACAGTGCAGAGTACAAGGGCAAATGTACAGGTGACAGTAGAAGCAATATAAGTCCTGGTAAGACTAAACACTCCTATGCAAATGCAGACCTGACTGGATGCAATGGCAGTTTCTCAGTGCAGATCCTCCAGGACCTGTCCTGTAACTCACACTGTCCTGCAGCTTCAGGGGAGACAGACTAGGAGAACACCCTCTTAGCTAGCCAAACAGGCGGAAGGACCATTTTAAAAGGAATCTTCCTGGTCTAGCCCCCAGGGCTGCACCAACCTCCATGCCAGCCACAGGACCACATATTTCCAAGAGCCAGGGTGGCTCACCATCGCCACCCACCTCCACTGCGAGAAGCCTACGAACAGCAGCTCTGGAATCAACACGGTGCAGCTTACCTCACCTCATCCCACAACACCTACACACAGTAGGTCATCCAAAAATATTACCACCATCATAACTAACATTTAGAAAGCAGCACTGAACTACAAGCGAAGGGTCCAGGAATGAGAAGTTGCCAAAAAAAAAATTAGAAAGGAGAAGGAGAAGGGAGTAGATGGAACACAGAGAAAGAGAAAAGAAGCAAATCAGGATTATCCAATTTTAGTTAATTAAAAGAGTCTCTGGGGAAAACAAAAATTACGCTAGTTTATGTGTCCACCAGCACTCAGTAATCACTCCTGCGTCTGGGTCCCAGCTCGCTACGAGTTTCCCGCTGTGCCAACCCGCGCGCGCTCACCCGGGAAGCGGCCCGACCTAGCCGCCTTCTCCAGGTGCCACCCACCCCGCCGCGGTCCCCGTCGTCCTCCAGAAACCTCCGCCTAATCGGAAGCCTCCTCCTTTACCAGTTAAAAAAAAAAAAAAAAGTTTAAAACCAAGGATTTGCCCTCGGGGCCAGCGCGGCGAGCTGCCCAGCACCGAGCCCAGGTCTCGGGCGACGCACTTACGGGGCGCGCCTAGCCCCCGGGGGGCCGGCGGGGGTCCCGGGAGGCGTCCTCTGCGCTGCGCCCCGCAGACCGCACAACAAAGGCAGGGCGGCTGGGCTGGGTGCTCGTCGCTTCCTGTTTATTCCGCCGTGAGGGTCACAGAAATTCTGCCCACGCCCGCTTCCTGCGGGCTCGGGGCTCAGCCTGAGGGCCAGCGGCGCCGGGACAAGCTGCTTCCCAGCCGCCGCTGGAGCCCCTGCGGCCCGCGCCCTGCTCAGCGCGCGCGGTGCCCGGGACGCGGGGTGCCCGGGACGCGGGGTCCAGGGTCCCGCCGCTCTGCGCCTCCCTCCCCGCAAACTCTGGCAATGCCCGCACAACCTGCCCGCAGACGCCGTCCCCCGCCGCGGTGGCGCACAACCGTGCAGGGCACCGGGAAGCAGACTGTGCGGTGGGGACCGCCCTCCTGCGCCCGCCCCCGGGAGCGCCCCGGGCGCCGCCGTGCCCACCGCGACGCCGCCGGGACTCGCGGGGGTGGGGGGCGGCCCGCCGACGGCTTGGCTCGCGGACGTCCAGTTCCGGCGCCCAGTCCTGCCGCTCGCGCCCCCGGTCCGCGCGGCACCGAACTTGGCCGGACGCCGGAGCTCTGGGTCGGCACTCACCTGCGGCCGCGGCTCTGTAGTGAGGCTGCCGGCGCGCAGGGCGCGGGGGGGCTGCTTTAAGGGCCGGGATCGGCCCCGGCTCCCCGCGTTCCTCTTCCCCTTCCACGCTCCCCGGACGCTCAGCCGGCCTGGCGGCGGCAGCTCCCCCCCCGTTCGCAGGAGATTCCCGGCCCGGCCGGCCGGCCGGCCCGCTGCGCCGAGCAGGGAAGCGGGAGACGGTGCCGCGGGTGCCGCCTCCGCCTCCGCGCCGTCTGCCTCGCTGTCCGCCGGCCTCTCCGCTCTCCCCATCCCCCTCCAAGCTGGACCGGCGGCGGCCGGGCGGGGGCGGGGTGGGCTGGCCGGACCCCGCGCGGGCCGCGCTGACCTCCGCGGGCCGCGGGCACCGAGCTGGGCGAGCGGGCGCCCGGGCCGCGGGACCCCCGGCTGCGCACGCGGCTCGGCTCGGCCTCGCTGGGCGTGCGCCCACCGCCGGCCGGACGGGGAACTCCATCCCGGAGCCGGGAGACGACGGCGGCGGGGGGTGGGGGGTGGGGTTGCGCCGCGGGCAGCCGGCCTTCTGGCACTAGCTGAGATGCACAGTAGGGCTGCAGGGCCTTTAGTGGGACGGATGAATCCTTCTATCCCCACCTAGTCAGCCCCTTCCCAGATGGGGAGTTCAGGTGGATTCTTACCACTGCGACCCTTTCTCCTTGGAGGACCTACATCTCTCCTAGGAAGGCCTTTGGGACTTAAACTCCACTTGAGTGCGGACAGTATACATGTTGTCTTCCAGAAGTACTAGCATTCACACTGGCCAACCTGACTGTGTTTGATAGGGGTTTGGTCACTGCCACAGCATACGGGCATTTTAACCCAGCTTTATTACAGCCACCAAAATTAGACAAATTAATTGCCAAAATTAACTCCCCAGCAGACATATCAAAATATACCAGTCTGGGGTTTCAGGCCTGGTATAACAGAAGGGCAGCTAATTAAAGCAGCTAATTTTCAATGTCTCCACCTCCCCGCCAAAAGTTGACCAGCTCATGCTTCCATAATATCAGAGAAAAGAATCTTTTGAAATCTACATTAACTTATCAGTAACATTTTAGTTAGTGAAATGTTAGCTTAATTCAACTTCCTTTAAACAGTCCTCAGCTGTCCTCAGCTATGATGGTAACTGCTGTGTAGGATTTGATCAGTGCTCATAGGTGATACAATATTAACTACCATTTATTGTGCCAGGCCCTGTGCTAGGAATTTTACGGAGATTATCTAATTCAATCCTCAGGACAACTGTGGCAGCTAGTCTTCCCCATTACACAGATGAGAAAGTTGAGGCTGTGAAAGATTAACTTGTCTCCAGACCACAAAATCCCGAACTGGCTATGCACAGTGCTGGAGCTGAACCATACTGCCACCTACAGCCGCGCTGACATCCCTCCTGCTCAGCTCAGCCCAGCTCCCAGGGAGTCCCAGGCCCCAGGCAAATGAGGAGTGTCTACAGCAGTGGGACAGCTTTGAATCTGGCCTCCACGGAAAACTTCTTTAAATGAGAAGTGAGCTAATCAGTGCTTAATACAGGTAATCTGAATCTTGACAAGCATCTACTTGCTAGCCTATATTTAATGTGCCAACTAACAGCAGCTATGGGGTTGGAGAAACTGTTTTCTTGCCCTCTTGAGGTCAACAGAGAAATGGCGTTTTCCTTCTAAACCTGAAACTGCCCATGGACAGTGGAGAAAATGTTTTTTCCAAGAACAGGAAACAATTTGTTCTTCTATTTCACTTGGGCATCATTTCCTTGCGTACGATTTAACCCTCTTAAATTGAGACCCGAATTTTACATCTTAGCCTCAGCTTTACCATTTATGATGAATCTTAATTCATTCTGCATTCCCATTTCTTGCTGTCTTCCCTAATTTATAACTAGAAAGTGCAGGTCTCTATTTCTGGAAAACAGCTATGGGAGGAACGCTGTCCTCATATTTGTTCTGCATTTCAGCTGCCCCCTCCCACAGCCCTGCACACACACACACACTCGCCACAGCAGTGGCAGAGCCAGAGGCGTCTGGATGCACGTTTGCTCTCTGTAAAATCCGCCAGCTCACCTGACCGTTAGTAACCTCTTGTGTTCATGCCAAGGGCCCAGGCAGAGGCCAGGAGAGCAGCACTTGCTTCTGCTCCGAAGAGTGGAGCACATGTGTCCGTGGCGGCCAGAACTGCACCTGCTGCTTAGGAAGGGCCCCAGAGAGATCGGGGAAATGAATGGAGCCTCGTATTGTGATGGACAAGAAATAATATTGAGGTAAAATATCACTAAACTGGGTGGAAATCAACTGAAAATGGTTTCAAGGAGTGGGATGTGAGAAACATTCTTTCTCAGTATAAATCCACTGCAGTTTACCTGGTGTCCATTAAATCCCGACTGTACTTAGTCTACAGAAGAAGGTCAGTCATCCAAGGAGACAAAAATACAAGGGTAACCATGAGCAAATGTTGAAAAAAGATTCTGAGGGCCCCAACCAACCGCAAGATAAATGTGAATCGGAGAATATAATTCAGTTATTTGGATCTCATGTATAACATTTGGATGGGACTCAAGCTATCCAAAAAAGATCCACCCTACTCGCTGTACCTTTTAAATTAATAAGAAATGGAGAAGAAGTGAGAGATGCTTGCATTGAGGGTAATTCTGCTGGGGAAGCGAAACCCCATCCAGATAAATACACGGGACGGGACACGGATGAGCTCAGCTCCAGGAGGGAGGCCTCTGTCCCGTGTGTCTCAGCCGTGTCACGGGCACATTTTGTTGTGCTGTCTGCACCATCAAACTGTCTCAGTGTCCAATCTGTAAACTGTAGATAACAATTCCCTCCTCACCTGATCTGCTGTGAGGTTGGCCATGTCCGCATCTCCATGCAAATACCCGCTCTGGGATCTGGCTGCCCCCACTGCTCCAGGACCCACAAACCTCACTCCCCCCTCTATGAGTGTAGATTTTAAATCACCAAAGACAGAAAGGAAAATATTTTGCAGGCGACTTCTGCTTTCAGCCTTGCTGCAATACTCTCCTTGGGCGAAACAAAAAACATCTGTTCTCTCTCTTTGAAGGGGAGCGGGTATAGGAAAAGGAAGAATACGGCAAGTAAAAGATGTAAACAATCACCTCAAAGACTGTCCATCCAGATGCACTTAGGTGTGGCTGCTACGCATCAGTTATCAAAAATGATGGAACAACTCCTGAGCGATGAACGTTATTTTCAAACCACCTGCAGATAGTAAAGTGTAGTGAAGTTTCCTTGGTCTGTTAAAGCCACAACAGTTCACAGCTTCTGCCTCCTCTGGTGCCGTGGTGACCCCCGTCCACTTCCCCCATGTCCAGCAGAGCCCCTCAGGGCTGGCTGGTCCCTTGCTGAGTTTGGGGCCTGCTCTCCGTTGCAGTGACCAGCAGCTGGGTAGAAGGTGGCTGCTGCAGCCCCCACCCTAGCACACTGCTTTCTGACACACGGTCAGTCAGCGGGGTACAAATGGTCAGTGAGTTCAGTGTTCAGCACAGAACCTGGCCCAAAATGTCCTCAGTAACTATCAGCTTCCTTCACCCTTTCTCATCCTTGCCAGCAAGGACAGGCTCTCCGGTGACTTTGTACTGGGTCAACTTAGCCACAGGGGTCCGTGCTCCCCGGAATTCCCTTCCTTGGGGTTGCAAGTGTTGAAATAAATTTCTAGGCCGAAGATGGAGACACTCATGCCTGGGGTGACCTGTCAGCACACCGAAACGTAGATGACTTTCATGTCCTACAAGCACTCGTTTGACCAGAAATGCAGGGCATCCAGCCAGCCGTCCCCAGATGCACTACTAGCTCTGGGCCTCCTCACCCCAAACAAGGCGGGCTCTGCAGCCCCCACTGATTGCGTGCTTCCTCTTTGTCTCTTCTTCGTTCTCTATTCTTTATCCTGTGAGAGCTTCTTGCCTTCTGCCCCATTTTGCAATTTAAAAGGTCCACTTCATAAAACATTAAAGTTTGTATTACCTGAATTGTCCTCTTTAGTCTTTTTCTAAGGCAGGTTAGGGATGCCATAGAGAAAGTTGTGGGCGACGCGGAAGGAGGGGTCGAGCAGTGGCCAGGACCTGCCAGGAACGCAGGGCGCCAGGCACCAAGCAGCCCGCACACCCCTGACCTGCTCTCCCTGTGTCCCCTCGTCCCCTTGTCTTGGGTCAGGGGTGCGTTCACAGCCTTGTGGCGAAGGACGCCAGCACCTTCTGCCAGTCGCCTGTGTCCTTTAGGCTGAAGGGACAAAAGACAGACAGGGTTTGTTTGCTCTGTGGGCCCAAGTGGTGCTGTGAGTGCCCGTCTATCCCTGCCCCCCCTTCACAGCCAGTTTTCCTGCCCACCTGCCAGTCCTGCCAGGCCCTGATTCAGTGCCCTTCCGTGCGCTGCTCACTACCACTACTGCCTGTAGTAAGTACCGACTCCGTGTCACTTACAAATGTTCTGCTTTCGTGATCCAACCCTGACTGACACAGAATCGTGGGCCAGGGTATCTCCCCGTCTCAGCCAGAGATCAACTGTTTGTGGAGAACATAACCCCCAATCTAGCTTCTTTAAGGAAAGGTGTCCCCCCAAAACAGTCAAACTATTTGAAAGGTACTTTACAAAAGAAGGTATGAAATAGCCAGTAAACACGTGAAAAGGTACTCTCTCATTAGGGAAATGTAAATTAAAACCATAATGAAAGGTTTTAAATGACTGCAAAGTTTAATCCAAGGAGACTGATTAACAGGAAACAAAAATAAATTAATCTCTCCTTCTGACCTTTCAGGTGTCAGTAAACTGATTGGAAAGGTTCTTCGGCAAACTTCCTCATGTTCCCGTAATCACTGGGCATGAGCAGCTGCCCTTCTGAAGCAGTCCTAAAATTCATCTTAGTCCTATAAATACTCAGGACAGGGTGAATTGTAGGCTGAGAGGTTCATATTTCAATGGCTGACAGCATATTATTTACAGTATATCAAAGTATCAGTGCGAAATCAAAGTAGAATTTGGGAATTCTGGTAAGAGTCTTTGTTGTACAAGAGGAAGAAATAGGTCCATTATGTTAAAATAATTCTGTGCCGATGCCCTCTGTTGAGCACAGAGGCACCCCGACCAGAAGTTACATACTTATTTCATCCTTAAAGCAAACCTTGGATCTCACGTATATTAAATGATGTGTCAAATCACATGACCACCACGTCCGGGGAGCTGGGCCTCGGTCCTTCTGCCACACCACGGCTGGAAGACAGCCGTCCATAGTGGCTGCCCATCCTGGCGTCTCCAACGCTGGGGTATCACTTTCCCCTCACACACACACATGTAGCATAATGTTATTGGAAGAAAAAGCGGTTAAAACCAATAAAATAACTTGCTGCTGAAACCACTGTGGATGCTTCAGTATTGGTCATTCACAACGAGCAGTGTCTGATTCCAGATTGGGGCCAGGAGCAGGAACATCTTCTGAGCCCATCATTTTAGAGCCCGGGCTGCAAGTCCAGTCCCTCCAGAGTCATTTGCCCTCACCACCACCCCTTCCCCATCCTCACCTCCTAGAGTCAGGCATGGACAGGGCCCAGCGACTGCAGACGGAGCAAGGAGCCCATGGCAGAGGATCTGAAGCATCCCCCACCCTGGGGTCGTCCCCACCTCCCTCCCCGTCACCCCTCCCCTCATAACCACCACCACTGCCATATACTTTCCGTCCGCTGTGTCAAGGGGGAAAGTCTGAAGACCAACAATAATAATAAAGATACCTAAGCTGTAGGAGTATCAGTTTTTCCATCCAGCAAACTTCGTGACTGCCTCCTATGAGCAGAAGTCAAATCCTCAAAACATGTGTCATTTGACCTCCATTATTTTAAAGGGTAAAAGTAGGAAGATTTCACCTAAAGATTTCAAATTTCTGCTTCTCCGGAGAAATGCGAAGACCTAGCTCCTCAACCTTTCATTCCCAGCGGCGGCAGGGCCAGAGCTGACTGCTGCTGCCCTGTGGGTGGGGTTCCCCACACCCCAGTCTCCTGCCCAGTTTTAAACGAGGAAGTGATGTGCAATGATTCAGGTTTTATTTTTCTGAGTTTTAAAAGTTTCCCCTGGCTGGATTGTGGACTTAGTTTGGATGGAAACTCAGGTGGCTACATCCAGAATCCGCGTGCTCCTCAGCAGCAACCCCCATCTCCCTCGTCCAAGCCACCGACTCTCCCACCAGCAGCCCCGAACCTCCCCCTCCTCTCTGTGCTCAGTCCCCATGGGCAGCCTGACCAGGCCATACTAGGAGCTCCGGGGGCTCCCATCTCCTGGGACCCAACCCAAAGTCCTGCCCCCAGCCCGGCACCCTGGCCTCTGGCTCCGGAGCCAGGCTGCTCTTGCCCAGTCCCCTCTCCTGTTCCCCTGGCACCCTCACCCCTGTCCTCACCCGCCTTGTGTTGTACTCTTCACACACTCGTCCCAACACAGAGATTGGTTTGCTGTCAGCTGACCCAGGTGCCCAGGAACCGGCACCATCCGGGCTCAGGCTGCTGGGCGGGGCTGGGGCCGGGGGAATGCGGCCGAGTGTTTGAGAGCCACCAGGAGAGGGGCCGACAAATAGCTGGGCCAGGTCACTGTGAGAGGCCCAGGCAGGGAGGCTGGAGCTCAGACCCAGCTGGTGGACACTGGGCGGGAAGCACAAGCTACAACGGATGCCCGAGGACTCACTATGCCACTCCAAGGTCCTTCTGATCGGATGTAGGGTGTGAGAGGAGCCCCAGGGCGATGCTGGGACCTCACCGCCGCTCCCCCCGCATCCAGAGTGCAGCCCCAAAGCTGCTCAGCTTAGAGGAGGGCCAGGGGCTCGAGCTGCTGGCCCAGGAGACCCAGTGGCCTTTAACAAAGTGAAGATTTCCTTTCTCTGAACTCTGCAGGCAAGCCTTTTTGACAGAAACCAATTCAAAGCCTTGATGTGTCCACAACAACTTCGTGTAGGGCAGCAGGATGGGATCTGGAGAGTGATGCAAAAGGAGGACGAGGCCCCCGGGCAGCCTGATGGGGGCACTGACATTTGGGGGCTTCTAGAAGAGTCAGCACAGTAGGACCATAAAGATGTTCCCTCACACGGTCCTGAGGACGTGTTGCACTGGATGTGGAAAGAGATTAAAAATGAAAGCAGGGGCTTCCCTGGTGGCACAGTGGTTGAGAGTCCGCCTGCCGATGCAGGGGACACAGGTTCAAGCCCTGGTCCGGGAAGATCCCACATGCTGTGGAGCAACTAAGCCCATGTGTCACAACTACTGAGCCTGTGCTCTAGAGCCTGTGAACCACAACTACTGAGCCCGCGTGCCACAGCTCCTGAAGCCCACGTGCCTAGACCCCATGCTCCGCAACAAGAGAAGCTACCGCAATGAGAAGCCCATGCACTGCAACAAAGAGTAGCCCCACTCGCCGCAACTAGAGAAAGGCCGTGTACAGCAACGAAGACCCAACACAACCAAAAGTAAATAAATTAATTAAAAAAAGAAGTAAAGAAGGGTATGATGCCATTGTCATATCAAATAGAAAATACCAATAAACAGATAGAAATTATATATTAAGAAAAGCAACCAAATGGAAATTCTAGAGTTGAAAAGTACAATAACTGAGATGAAACTTTCACTGGAGGGGCTTAACAGTAGATTTGAGCTGGTAAAACAGAGAATTAGCAAACTTGAAAGTAGGTTCATAGAGATTAGTAATCTGAAGAATGGAGAGGAAAAAAAATGAGGAAAAATGAACAGAGCCTAAGAAGAATATGGGACAGCATTAAGCAAACCACTTATGCATAATGGGAGTATCAGAAAGAGTGGAAAATATTTGAAGAAATAAAGAGCTGAATATTTCCAAATGTATTAAAAAAAAAACACTGAACACCCAGGAAACTCAACAAACTCCAAGTAGGATAAGCTCAAAGAGATCCACAAACTGACACATTATAGCAAGAATGCTGAAAGTCAAAAACAAGGAGAAAATATTGAAAGCAGCCAGAGAAAAGCGACTCTTCACTTACAAGGGAGCCCCAATGAGATCGACAGCTAACTTATCAGCAGAAACAATGGAGGCCAGAGGGAGTGAGATAACATAGTCAAAGGGCTCAAAAGGAAAACTGTCAACCAAGAATTCTATGTCCAGCAAAGCTATCCTTCAGAACTGATGATGAAATAGGACATTTCCAGATAAACAAAAACTGAGAGAATTTGTTGCAGCTGACCCACCTTACAAGAAATAATAAAAGAATTTCTTCAGACTAAAAGCAAATGACCCCAGACAGAAATTCAAACCCACAATGTGACTAAACCTTGAAAACATTATGTTAAATGGAAAAAGCCTGACACAAAAGGTCACATATTGCATGATGCTGTTTTAAAACGTATCCAAAGTAGTTAAATTCATGGAAACAGAAAGCATATTGGTAGTTTCCAGGAGCTGAGGGAAGGGGAGAAGAGTAACTGCTTAGTAAGTAGTGTTTTCTTCTGGAAAGATGAAAATAGTTTGGAACTAGATAGAGGTAATGGTTGCACAACATTGTGAATGTGCCAAATGCCACTAAATTGTTCCCTTTAAAATGGCTAATCTTATGTAAATTTCATCTCAACAAGAAAATTGAAGCAAAATTTTTTTAAAGTAGAGGAAAAAACACAGAGATGAACATGATGAAAAGTAATTCGAAGGAAAAAAGAAAGGAGATCCAATCTATAGATTACAAGTTTAAGAAAGAAAACTCATTATTGTTTAAAAAATCTCATTTCTCTGGGATTTTTAAAATGTAAGTTCACTTTTTAATTTAATATTTCAGACATACCAAAAAATATAGAGAATATAAGAAGGGCATATATACTATCACATGGCCATGTTTGTTTCAGAGCTTTTTCTTGAGAAATGAAATGTACAACCTCCCTTTGACCCCTCTTATTCCACGCCCCTTCCTCCCTTCCTAGAGACAACTCTTAGCCTGAAGGTAATTGTCAACAGTTATGAAGAATCTGAAATTTTACCCCATTTGTAAGCTGATACTATCGCCTGTTACAGTTTCTTGGATGCTGGCAGAAGGCATGCAACTCCAGGGTCAGAGACAAGGGACCATTCATTGCCCACAGCAATAGCAGTATTAGCATTTTTGCACCAATATTCTGAGCCCCAATTCTCACAGGGCCATGCCAAGAGGGCCAGATGGCACCTGCCAGCACAGTGGGCTGTGTTACAGGAGAGGAGCTGAAGGAGACACATCTCTGTCTGGCAAGTCTGTTACCTACATGAACATCCTTCTAAAGATAGTGCAGAACACAAGGCAGGCAGGGCCTCGCCTGCAAGATGTGCTGACATGTAGAAAGTCAGAGAACTGTCTCTGGACATCGGTCCATTCCTCTCCATCCAGGTTTTTATACCTATGCTGCATATAAACATATTCTGAAACTATATACATGCTTATATGGCTTTGTATGTTTCTAAACTTTATATAAATGCTATCATAGTGTACATTTGACCTTTTCACTCATTTACGCAGTCAAAATTTATTCAAGTTGGGCTTCCCTGGTGGCGCAGTGGTTGAGAGTCCGCCTGCTGATGTCAGGGGACACAGGTTCGTGCCCCGGTCCGGGAAGATCCCACATGCCGCGGAGCGGCTAGGCCCGTGAGCCATGGCCGCTGAGCCTATGCGTCTGGAGCCTGTGCCTCGCAATGGGAGAGGCCACAACAGTGAGAGGCCCATGTATCGCAAAAAAAAAAAAAAAAAAAATTCAAGTTGACACATCGTTTTAGTTCATTTAACTGGTAATAGTATTTCACTACGTGAATAGATCACATTCTTCTTGATGACATTTAAGAGTTGCCATTTTTTTCCACTCTTACTCCATTACTACAATCAACATCCTTGTTAATGTCTCTTTGCACACAGGTGGGAGACTTCTTAGTGTTTAGACACGCAGTATATAGACATTTAGAATGGGATTTCTGGGTCTTAAGTTATGTTCATCTTCAATTTCTGGTTGCTTTTTTCTAAGCAGAACCTTGATGAAATTACGTTTTTAGTGGCCATCTGTGTGCCTTCCTACCGGCAGCCCCATCTCCTTTTTGGATATTCTTTCATCATGCCTGCTGCTGGAGATCTTCCCTTCCCACCCCATTCACCATGGGGGCGACACTTACCCCAGGTGAGGCAAATCAGATGCTCCCATGGGGCTTACATGCGGGTTTAAGGAAGTGGACACAACTGGATGTCCAGTTCATCACAGAAGGGGCAGGTCTGCTGGGCCCCAGCTGTGTTCCCTGTGCCCAGGCCCCCTGTCTGTGTCCAAGCCTAGTTCTGGCTCCGCCAACGAGAACATGCACCAACAAATCCCCGCTGTGTTGAGTGCGGCGTGGAGTCCTGTTGCTGGCAAATGAGAACTCTGGTTGATTGATTCTGGGGAAAGCAGAGAGGTAAGGAGGGAAAAAGAAAGAGGAAGAGTGAGGAGCAAGAGGAGAGAGGAGGAGAATCAACACAACTTTTGCTTTTTATTTTATTCAGAGCAAACTTTGCCAAGTAAGCAGGAAAAACGTCTCTTCAGCACTATTAGAAAAGCTTTACTGGCAAAGTTTTAAAACATGTAAAGGGATAATAAAAACAAAGCAATTACAATGTACTGCCTACCAAATAGGCCATGTAGCTTATTTTGCAAAAAGAAGATTGTTGCCTCTGGTTATGAGTTTTTTTCCCCAAATATCAATACTATAATACTTTTTACATAAAACTTAATAACTTTTTCCTTTGTTTCCTAATGTAAATTGCTTATTTGACTCCATTAGTAAATAGAGAGAGATTTTTGGTTTAAAAAAAGTACCTTAACATGTTCTATAAAAAGGAACTAAATGATGTGAGGGAATAGCAGAAAGAGACTTTTTCCTTATAGAAACCAAGATTGCTGCATAACAAAGTACCCTAAAACATTATTTTGTGCACATTTGCGTGGGCCAGGAATCTGGGGAGCACTCAGCCAGGATGACCCAGGTGCAAGACAGTTTCTTGCTCACCTGTTGGCACTGCAGGGCCTGTGGCCTCTCTCTCCCGACAGGGCTCTTAACCTCCACAGCTTCTCACGGTAGGATGTTTTCAGGATACTGTATTTGCATCTCTTACGTGGTATTAACGTACATACATATATGTATATGTATACATACGTATAGCTATATGTAATGGTGCTTTCATTTTTATAAAATAGACTCCCAAAGGTTGATTGCTGGGTGAAAGGATTTTAATTTTTAGTAGGTATTTGTAGATTACATCCCCCAAAAGTTTTAGCAGTTGCATTCCTACCAGCAAAGGATATTTCTTATTCGTTTTAATTTTTGTCAATTTGATGAGTTTAAAAAAATGATATTTATTACTATAATTAGCATTTCCCATACCAATTTCCAGCAATTCACTCACCAGCAATGTAGGGATGCATGGCACATTTTAATTTTCAATCTCATGGATTAAAAAAAAAGAGTATTTCATTCTTGCTTTCATTTGCATTTTCTCAACCAATTTTCAGATGTCTACTAGCCATCTAAAATTATCATTCTGTGAAATGTCTATTTATGTTCTTTTATCCACATTTCTATTGGATTGCCTTTCCCTACCAATTTATAGGATTTCTAGCACTCGGGGTGCTAGAAATAAAGTGTTGTTAAACGTCTTTGCCCAACATATGGTTTGTCTCTTGTCTTTATTTATGGTGTCTTTTTGCTGTTCAATATGTTAAACTTGTGTGTTAAAATACATCTGTTGGGAAGATGGAAAAGCCCTGGAGATGGATGGTGGTGATGGCTGCACAACAATGTGAATGTGCTTAATGCCACTGAATTGTACACTTAAAAACGGTTAAGATGGTAAATTTTATGTTGTGCATATTTTACAACAATTAAAAGAAATTTATCTGACTTTCCCTTATAACTTCTGGGTTTCCTTTCCTGCTTAGGAAGTTCACTCCCATCCAAAGTTACGGACATATAAAATCTAATACAGTTTAATCTTATAGGTTTTACATTAAAATTTTCAATCCATCTGGAATTTACTTGTACATATGGTATGAGGTAGTGGTATTCCAGCTGTTTGTCAATTATACCATTTTGATATTTCTCCTTATTTCCATTACTACATCTATTTTCTGACTTTATTTTTATGTAATAACTAGAAATTGCTGTTTTTCTACCAAAGTCAACAAGTTATTTTCTCTGAGCAGACTATGAGATTTCTATAATTGATAGAGGACTTCTAATCACTCTTCTTAGGGAAATAAACAAACATATACATACATAAATTAAATCATGTCCAGTGAAGTTATCCTTTAGATAATTAACTTGCACTCTTCCAAACAGATGATGAAGAGTATTTTCCTTAAAGTCTGCACTTACGTAACCAAAATGAAGTTGAGTTTTGCCAATTAATCAGTATGAATGATAAAAAATGAGTGTTGGGCTTCCCTGGTGGCGCAGTGGTTGAGAGTCCGCCTGCCGATGCAGGGGGCACGGGTTCATGCCCCGATCCGGGAAGATCCCACATGCCGCGGAGCGGCTGGGCCCGTGAGCCATGGCCACTGAGCCTGCGCGTCCAGAGCCTGTGCTTCGCAACAGGGGAGGCCACAACAGTGAGAGGCCCGCGTACCGCAAAAAAATGAGTGTTGAGTCTTGGATTATTTACTTTCACTAACTTACAACAGATCAATTTTTATATTGTATATACAACATAATCACTCTTGAATATTAACCTCATGTTTTAATTTTCTTCATTTCATAGTTTAACAGAACAAGATTAGAATTAAAATAATACAACTGTAGGCGTGTGGCCACGGCACACGTGTCCCATGTCTCTTTCCAGGGGCGCTACTGCCAATGAGCTAAGACTGTTTTGGGCATTTTCAGTGCAGAAGGATGGAAATATGGATTTTTTAAAAATCATGAGTGCAAGCTAACATTTCTGATTTAAATTTAACTTCAAAGGGACTTAATATCTTGACTTATCTTTGAATTATAACATCACATTTGTCTTCTACTAAAAACCTTGGTTGCTAACAACCTCAATCTATTTGCTTTATCCTGATATGTGTATATATAGAAATTTTAAAATATACTTAAATAAACCTATAAAATACAGAAATACATATTTATGTTATATATTTTATATAAAATATAAAAATGGGCTCTCTTCATGTCCAGTGACTTCGGCGTAGAAACAGGCAACCCTCTTAGTGGCTTTAACATCAACATTAAATAACAAAGGGGAAAGCAAACTTGTAGTGGGACCAAGTGATCCCAAGTGAACAGAAGGCACAGGATTGGTTAACCCTCCTCCTCCCAGAGGCAGGGCAGGTGCGGGCGGCAGCCCTACAGGTGAGGCTGACGGGAAACCTTCAGACCTCAGACCCGCTGGCACCTACTCCACAAAGGCCCCCTGGGGGACCGGCCCTGCTTCCTGGACACCAAACTGAAACACACGTCACAGCAAAGCCGAGGAGGAGCATCTGCTGAGAGGCCGCGACACCTGTAAGGACCTCGAGGGTCTCCACGCCTGAGCTTCTTCAGAAGGAAAGGTAGAACTTTACTGTGAGGTGTCACTTCAAAACCTTCTGAGAAAGACTACTGTCAATACCCTAATTAATAAGTGATATTCCATTAAGTTTACTGAATATTGGCAGAAAAAGTGATATTCGGATTTTTAAATCTCTTATTAAAACAATTCCTTTGTTATGTTTACCTCTTTAAAACATTTTTTATTACAAAAACAGTTAATAGTTGAACCTGGTGGGAAGTGGAGACAGGCCAGTGGAAGGCAGGCCTCCTCCCGCCTCAGGGCAGGGTTGTGAGGACAGAGCCCAGGGGGCCCGGGCGTCACCCTCTGCCTGCCACTCCCAGAGCCATCTGCTGTCCACATTTGGTGTCCACAGGAAGGTGGGTCCCCTCCACAGGGGTCTCCTCAGGGCTCAGCTGCAGGGGACCCCAAGAAAGCGGCCTTGAGCAGGTCCACCCTCTTTGCTGGAGGCTCCCAAAAGAAGCAGGGGAAGGGTGGCTCCTGGCAGCCACCCGTTGCACCTGCCTAGGTGGGCTCTGCCCACAGAGTCAGAGCCAGCGCACATCAGACCAGACGCAATTACTCACTTACTAGAGTAGGAAAAGTTAGTTTGCTAACGTTGTTTTGGCAAGGATGTAGAAAAACAGGCAGGAGACGAGTCAGCAATGTCCACTCAAATTATACTGCCCCTGCCCTGCCTTCCACCCGCTGTCCATGCTGCAGTGCTTTACCCGACAGGTGTCCTTGGAAATACATGAAGTGACAGCTGCAGATGGAGAGTCTGTGTCACTGTTTGCAGCAGAAAGACTGAAATGGCCAATGTGTCCATTAAGACTCCCAGTTTGTCATTTATCTTTTGATTTTGGTTATGCTTTTTCCACCCAGAAAATTTTAATTTGTATGTCATTGAGTTGATCTCTTTCTTATGTGACTGTCAGTTTTTATTCCAAAATTAGAAATTAATAACTGATATTGTTTTCCATATTTTCTCCTGGGACTTTTATACTTTCATTGTTAACCTATGATTCACCCGGAAGCTAATCTGGGATAACCCATCTTTTCCCCACTGAGGTGCCACTTTTACCTTGAACTGAATTTCTGTATGTATTTGGGGCTTTCGGATTCATCCTGCACATGCTAGTCTCACCCAGCTACTTGCAGTCCTGTCGTTAGTAAGATCTCAAGGGGTATTCGTGCTACAGAGGAGCACCCGGCAGCAATGTGGACACGTTACCCCCTGCCCAAACCTGTTGTAACCTCCAGTGAGATTTTAAAGTTTTCTTCACGTAAATTTTACATTTCTTTATACGTTTATTCATAGGGGTTTTATTTTTTCCATGACTATTTTCTTATATAGAAAAACTGTTGACTTTTGTGTATCAGTCATGTAATCCAGTCACATTACCGAATTCTTTTTATGATCTTTAAAGGAAACCCTCTTGGAATCCCAGGTCGACAATTACATCACTGTCCTGTGCGTTTCGCCTCCTCCCTGTCTATCTCACTGGCCGCTGGGCAGCCCCCAGGGCCATGCCTCATACAGCAGTGGGCTGAGCAGTCCCGGCCTGCTCCTGACCAGCCCTTCCAGCGTTTCTCCATTCGCACAACCTGCTTTTGACTTGAGATATAAAAACATTATTGTGTGAAGCAACCTGTCATCCATTTGTAAGATAGTATATTATCCATATGCTCTTGATATTTCCATGGAAATACTTAGACACAGAAGCTCAGTGGATGCATCCACTTGTTCAAAGCATGAACCCTCTCCCCCACACCCCCATACTTTACCCACTGAGGCTTCAGAGGTGAACCGCCTTCGGCATAGGTGCCCATCAGTCAGCTGGGCACCTTCCTCGAGCACCTGGAAGGCAGGTAGGGAAGGTGCCCCATGGAGGGGCAGTGCTGGGAGGTGCCCCTCCCCTACCAAGAAGGACAGGCCTGTGGAAGCACAAGGGAGGGGGGACCAGGCCAAGGAGGAGGATCCGAGCTGGCCCGGCTCTGGTGGCACACGGGTCTCCCCTGAGTTTAGGAAGATGGCTCCAGAGAAGCTGACGCAGAGTCGCCCTTGTGCCCGAAAGCACAAGGGCAATGGTGGCAGCTGTGGGTGGCGCCCTGGCATCTGGCATGGCGGGGTCTGCGTTGTGCCTGCTGGCCTCACAGCTCTCAGGGAGCAAGTCTCACATGCAGCCAAGTCCACAAGGTGGCATTTCCTCAGGCCGACCCCACAGAACAGCCATTTTGTGGGTCATCCCAAACGCAGGGAGGACCTCCTCAAGCGAACAGCGTGGGGCTTCCCACCGACCTGAGGGCAGGTCAGCACAACAGTGGCCCTGGGCCTGGGTCAGCCTTGCTCATGGAGCAAACACACAATCACCTCCACATGCGTCCGTGCATCTTCTGGGGTCAGCACCGGGCGCAGGAGAAGTAATGGTTATAACACCCCTGGGAGGATTGCGTTTCCAGCCACACTCTCACCACCGGCCTCTCCTCACCTCGTGTCACAGCCCGTGCTGCTCCGAGGTCGTGCCTGCCCCTGCGGGGCGTCCCCGCCGCACCCCTCCTGTCTGCACGAGCGTCCATGGGCGTCAGAGATGGGAACACGGCCCAGTGCTCAGTGGGCTCAGGGCGCAGTTAAAGACTTACAGGATCCCCTGTCCCAGATCTTTCCCTGGGCATGAAATGAAAAATCTGAAGAGGAAACAAAACAGGGAAGTGTCCACTTTAGGAGTGTGGACATTGAAGAGAGCTGACACTGAAGGAGAGCAGTTTTAATCACAGAGGGATCAACAGTTGTGGGACTGCCTCTACCCTTCACCTGTGATTACTGACCCATGTGGCAGACATACGTATAAGACTGTCTTAAATCTGTGCTCAGGAAGGAGAGTGTTTCTCTGTCGCGGTTGTAAATGCTGGGGGTTAGAGCCCTCCTGGCAGCTCTGCACACCCTCCGAGGTCCTTCTGCTCCATCGATAATACCCGGCTGCGACCCCCATGCTGCTGCACAACCACTCACCAGCAATGGCCACAGAGCAATTAATACTCACGTCTCTCCTGGTAGAACCAGGGAACATCACAGCAGGAGAGCACTCCGTCCCCTCGGGCGGCTCACTGCCCTCACTCCCTGTGCCCCGGGTCCCTCTGGTACCTGATGGCAGTGCCCTTCTACACCGGATTCTGGAGTTGTCCCATCCAGCTTTAATTTCAATAAACGCTCTCTTAAAATATACCATCAACCTCTCCAATGTGTCTGCACAGAACGTGGAGCCTGCCCCACTCCGGAGAAAGACAATTTCTTTGAAAGGAAGCTTTCCTTTCTACTCTGGGCAATTAGCTAAAAGACAAAGGAACCAAGAAGGAATTTCTTAAGGGAAACAGAACTGTAATGGAGGAGAAAAATCACAGAACAGACCAAGGCGCTTGGAAATAATTAGCAGAATAAAGTGATATTCTAATGTCTACATGACAGCATATAAAAAACCACCAAATTCAATGGAAATTAAGTTTATTTCTGGATATACCAACTAAAATATATGCCATATTTATTCAGAATATCATAATCAATGCAAAAATAGAACTCTCTTCTCCCCTGTAAAAGTTAAATACAATACTGTAGGATAGTTACATGATTATTTTAGTCAGGTCTTCAGTATTAGCTTCTCAAAAGAACAAATCTATAGTTATAGACATCCAATTTATCATACAAAATATATACAAAGGCGTAACTGTAGTATAGAAAAAAATGAAGTTACCAAAATATAACTTATGTCATTTACTTTACACAAAGTGGACTCTAGTTAACTTTTCCCAAGAGCTTCACCAATGAGTCGAACGGCGACACTCTTGCCTTCGTCGGTTTGAACAACGAGCAAAGCTTCAAACTTGCCCACAGACCTGGGCTTGAACTGCACAGGCATGTTGATGTAGTGCTGGGCTCTGCAGAGAGAAAGGGGTGTCAACACCAAGGCCACGGTACACGGAGCCCCTCCAGCCTCACGATGCCTGGCGGAGAGCAAACACGGTCAAGTAAGCAGGAGCCAAGAGGCCCAGGGCCTGGTGCTGCATCTGTAGAAGCAGGAGGCCACCGGCCCCCGAAAGGTCAGGGAGCACGTGCCACCAACCGCCCCCGGGGCAGCAGGACCAACATTTACAGGGCTGGTGGGTTTTGCTCCAAATTTCATATGAAACCTTCCAAAAGTCTTCTTGAAAATTTATTTTCAGATTCTATCCAAGCAGGTAATGAATGCCCTGTACTTAAAAGTAGTACATGGGCGGGGGGTTGTTTTTGCTCATAAAACGAGGTCCCAAAAGCTTCAAAAATACACCTTTATTCCCAGGGAATGAGACAAAGGCACTTTCCCACACCTGTGTGATGTCACCAACTTTCTGTCTTCATCATTTTTGAGTGAAACTTTACAGCTTTCAGACTCTCCTCAGAGGGCAGGGGCCCCGCCCTTGATCTCAACCACACGTGTTCAGGATCAGCCATTGGATCTGACCTGTGCTTTTGTTTCCAGCATGTTTCCTGATGAACCCAGCACAGTGGGCTAGAAATTCAGAAAACAGTCTAAGTATTTCAAAGCCCTTTTCCTGCACGTAACTGATAACGCAGAATATACATATTTAAAGTCTGGGTCATTTTCCCCCAATGCATTTACCTCATTTCCCCACATCAAAGTTAAGGTGCCTTTAAAAAAACTGGTACCTTTCGATGGCACTGACAAAGGACAATTTTCTCTTTTATGTTAGCATCTCAATCCTCAGAATGACGTAGTACAATCTGCCAACCTAAGAGGCTTTTTTAACTTATGAATTACTAAAAGCATTAAAATACCCCAAGTAAATCTCTAGAGGATCTCATTATTAACATGGAATAAAGAAACCCATATTTAACTGAGGAAGGGTTTTGAAAAACATATTATGACAAACATGTATCCCCTGCTTTAGATTTACAGACACTGAATAAATGGGGGGTGCAACTTAAAAAGAACCACGGATTCACACAACTCCAGCACCAGCAGTGCGGCGAAGCAGTGACTGTGCTGTTACCAAGAGGGCTTTACGCTCTCTCCACACACATGCACACTCACATACACATGCACACTCCCACCCCCCCACAGCACACACTCACACCCCACACACATGCACACTCACACACACTCACATACACACACCACACACATATAAACACACTGCGCACACACACACACACACACACACACACACGGGAACACGTAATAGGAAAGCACATAGACACAACACAGAGATCTAGTTCAAAACCTCCTACCATCCAATGACGAATTTTGCAGCAGAGGCTCCAGAGCAAGCAGCAGGAGGTACAGAGGCAGGGCCGGCGGGGTGCCCGGAACCCCCTCACCCCTCATGCCCATGAACCTACAAATTACAGCAACCGTAATTTTTCTTTTTCTTTAACTTAAAACGAGCACTTTGCTGCTCCCTGGCTTCACTCTGAAGGACACAGCAGGGCCTGGCCGCTCAGCCGCAGGGGCTGGCTCACCAGGACCTGCATGCGCTGCTGTGAGCCCAGCAGACGGGGCCTTAGCTGCAATGTCTCAGCAGAGATTAGACTTGAACAAAGTTAACAGAGGATGCTTTCGGGGGTAAGTGGAAACACAACAAATTCTTCTTAAAAAGACATGAGAAAGAGATGATCACCTAGAGCCCAAGACAGAACCTTTACCAAAAAACTGCTCATTAATGCTCCTTTTCCATTAGCTCCTTCACAATCTACCGCTTTCCGTGGATGACATAAACCTGCCCAACACACACCCTCCCCCAGCACATCCGCCTAAGGCAAAACCCCCAGGACGTGCGGGGCTCCCGCCTACTGATCTGCAGTCAGCTGACAGTCCCCACCGCATGAGGACAGCCCGGGAGAGGGGCCTCCTGGGAGGGCGTACCCGAGGTGACGGAAGCCGCGCTACTACTTGGGGAGTGGGGTTCACGGGTCCCAGGGCAAGCGGCCCCTGAGGAAGAGAACGTGACCACAGGGGACAGGGAGGGGCTCCCCAGGATCCTCGGCACAGACTGTCTACCCGCCACAGACTGTCTACCTGCCGAGGCCAGCCTCGCCATACCGGCCCCCTACAGCTCATGAGCCCGTCCAGGGTCCAACAGTCTCGTTCTCGGGGCAGGTACAAAGCCCTCCGCGCCTGCACTGACAGCAGCCCCTGCCTCAGTTTGCGGAAGAATTCTCAGGTGAGCTCCACTTTAGGAGAGTGGACACTGAAGAGAGCTGACAAACCGCTACTTCTCCGAAATAGAAAGAAGTCATTCTTACATATGAAAAAACCAGCTTTCCCACCTTCCTTTACGTAAGACTTAAGACTTAAGCCTACGGACATGTCATGAGAGAAGACTTTTCTACGACTTAGAGTTTACTTCACCTTGTTGAACAGATCAAAGTTACTGCTTTGCACGCATGGTTTTCTTATTCATATTTCATCAAGTTTACACTGAGTTGCTAATTATTAAAGTTGATGCTGGAATCTGTAACATTATATATTTATCCTAAGTTCCATAATGAAATGCATCAGAATAACTTTACCTGCCACCAATAAAGTATAAAATTACCTTATTTAAATTTCTTTGCAAAGTATAAAAAGTTAAAAACATTTTAAAATAATATGTTTGAAGAGTATAAGCAAACAAAATGTATCTTGTGATGCTATTTTAAATGCTAGCTTATGTAAACTGCCCGAATTTTGCTTAATTACAAAATAGTTTCTCATGTTTCTAAGTTCTCTTAGATGTTGTGACATGACCTAGGCTGCAGAGAAAAGCACTGAGTGTCTAATTCAGGACAGCTTAAAATGTTCTAGCACTGGAATGGCAAGTCACCAAGTTCAACTCTATAAAAATGTCTACTTTTAGATTACTAGAATGAACACATTTTATATTTTAAAATTGGTTTTTAGACAAGTTGAAACTAAGCAAAACGCCATCTCATTTATAAAGGTTCCTTGTTAGGAATGCTTTAAGCATCACGCCTGTCATGTCAACAGCACTGCAGGGAGCTGTGCGTGATGAGGAGGAGGAAGTGCTGCTGGGACACGAGATGGGCACCCAGGCGCACGAGGAAGGAGGACACTACCCGCTGGTCACAGGGGTAGGAGGAGGAAACTGAAGGTGGCAATTATGAAAATACTCTGACATGTTAACTGCCAAAATTACATTTCAATTTAGGTCGTGTGGTCTCCTGTGAAGGTCTAACAGCTCACTGGTGACCACAAACTGCCTGTGGGCCTCACTCAGCTGGCTGGTCCCTACAGCCCTGCTAGGCCAGAGGCTGCCGCATGTAATGCTATTGGGATCGAACACAAACAGGTTCTTTTTCTACAAAGGATCAAGAAGGAGCTGATTTACAAATTTCAGCTAAAATATAATTCAATTTTTAAAAATCTGTGAAAGCAAATTAAGCAAAGAACATAACATCAGAAGAGAATTTGAAACTACAGTGTATTTAATGATGAAAGCTGGAAAAGGAATGTTTATCTCCAGGTAAGTTGACTGCATCATCCTTCAGCCATAAAATGGGCAAGTGACATAAAGCCAAGTAATTTAACAAGTTATTGTAAGTAATGAGTCCTTACCAAAACTGTAGATGAGCTGAATGCAAACAGTGTTTTTTAAAAAGCTGCTAGGCTCTTCAAGGGAATTTTTTTTAAATCTGAAGGTTTCTTGAACTTTTTTTAAAAAGACTTTTTTAAAGATAAAAGCTCCTTGAAACAAAAATCTGAAGCCCATCCAGTAAGCTGTGACAGGTATACACTGGTCTACACATAAGTATTCCACCCCCTCTGCTTCACGTTTAAAGACACACACCTGCAAAACGCTGACCAAGCTCAGGGATGTGAACGAGACACAGAGTAAACGGGAAGCAGAGTTAATAAGGCCGTTATGATAAAGTTCAAATTCAGATAATAACGGTGTTCAGGACAGATCACTTACTCAGTATCAATTTGTACTCTGTTACTAAAAAGTGTCACAATTGGGAATTTAAACAACCTATTTTTAAATAGGTGAATTGTTTCTGCAGCTCTGCCTCAGTTCAGCAGAGCCAACCTACTCTACTGACTGTGGAATGTCGCCAGTCTCAGGCCGTCATGGGAGGGACCCACAGACAAGAGCTCAAGGCAGAAAAGCGGGAAAGCTCAGCCTTAGGAGTGCTGTAAACCCAGGCCCCCCTCATCCATGTTCTCACTGAAGGGACTGGCTGGGAAAGCACCGACAGAAACCGTGATGCTCTACCGACATTGTGGGTCCTGCTGGGGCTCCCCAGGACCACCTCTCACATACTCCTGTAACGAGTCCAGGCTGCCAGTGGCTTTTCATCTCCATTTCACAAATTAGGAAACTGAGGCTCAGAGAAGTTAAGTCCATGGTAGCTTTCTAGGTATATTCATTGCTGACTCTGCACAACTCGTGCCTTTAGGTTGGGCTCCTGAGAGGCAGGTTTCATAGCACATGGGATGGGGGAGGGGGGACGAGAAGGGGAAGAAAGGACGAGAGGTGGAGAGAACGGTCCCCACGACTCATCTTCCAGTATCTAGAGGTAAGTATAAGCTTCTGAGTCAGTGCTCCTGGGCTAGTAACTCAGAGACAGTCCTTGAATGCCTGCAAGTGGGCCAAGTTTTCACAAAATATAACATGTTTCTGGGACAGCCTCTTGATGCTAAAATGAAAGATCTTATAATAACTAAATTGTTTAATTAAAGATTCAAAGATGAAGATAAAATTATTTTTCAGTATTAAGTGCAACAGAACTCTACTGTTAAAATTCTAAATAACAGTGACAACCCAGTTTGAGATTTCAGCCTTTATGTACATCATATGGAAAAAGAAAATTAGCAAGACCCTAAAACAATTAACAAAATGGCAGTAAGTACATACCTATCAATAATTACTTTACATGTAAATGGATTCAATGCTCCAGTCAAAAGAGCAGCTGAGGGCTTCCCTGGTGGCGCAGTGGTTGAGAGTCTGCCTGCCAATGCAGGGGACACGGGTTCGGGCCCTGGTCTGGGAGGATCCCACATGCCGCGGAGCGACTGGGCCCGTGAGCCACAACTACTGAGCCTGCGTGTCTGCAGCCTGTGCTCTGCAACAAGAGGGGCCGCGACAGTGAGAGGCCCGCGCACAGCGATGAAGAGTCGCCCCCGCTTGCCACAACTAGAGAAAGCCCTCGCACAGAAATGAAGACCCAACACAGCAAAAATAAATTAATTAATTAATAAACTCCTACCCCCAACATCTTCTTTAAAAAAAAAAAAAAAAAAAAAGAGCAGCTGAATGGATACAAAAACAAGGCCCGTATATATGCTGCTACAAAAGTCACTTAAGATCCAAAGACACTCATAGACTGACAGTGAGAGGATGGAAAAAGGTATTATATGGAAGCAACCCAAGTGCCCATCAACAGATGAACGGATAAAGATGTGGTGTAGATACACAGTGGAATACTACTCAGCCATAAAGAAGAGTGAAATCTTGCCATTTGCAATAACATGAATGGACCTGGAGGATATTATGCTAAGTGAAATAAGTCAGAGAGAGACAAATACTGTATGATTTCACTTCCATGTGGAATCTAAAAAACAAAACAAATGAACAAACATAACAAAACAGAAATAGAGTCATAGATACAAAGACAAAACAGGTGGTTGCCAGAGGGGATGGGGGTAGGAGGAAGAAAGAAATAGGTGAGGGAGATTAAGAGATACAAACGTCCACAGTTCCAAAATAAATGAATCACACGTATGAAATGTACAGCGTGGGGAATATAGTCAATAACTATGTAATATCTTTGTGTGGTAATGTATCATCCTAGATTTAGTGTGGTGATCAGTTTCAAACGTATAGAAATAAAAACATATAGAAATACAGGAATTAACAGTGTTGTAGGTCAATTATACTTCAAAAACAAATGCATAGAAAAGATCAGATTTGTGGTTACCAGAGGCAGGGGGTTGGGGGAGGGAGAACTGGATGATGAGACAGTCAAAAAGTACAAACTTCCAGTTGTAAGGTTAAGTACCTACCAGGGATGTGATGTACAACACGATAAATATACTGAACATGTTGTACATTATATATGAAAGTTGTTAAGAGAATAAATCCTAACAGTTCACATCGCAGGAAAAAAAATTTTTTCTATGTCTTTAATTTTGTATCTATATGAGATGATGGTGTTCACAAAACTTATTGTGATAATCATTTCATCATGTATGTAAGTCAAATCATTATGCTGTATACCTCAAACTTACACAGTGCTGTATGCCAATTATGTCAATAAAACTGAAAGTATATACATACATACACCTTAAAAATAAATAAAAACAAACACATTTTAAAAAAAAGAAAATAAGCAAGGATGACAAGAAAATGTAGCCCTGATTTAAGAACAATACAGGGTTATTTGAAGAATAACAACTGGAAAATAAGATAATAAAATTTTCCCAATTAATCTGGGAAGGTTTTTGTCCTAATTAGTTAAAATTTAAATCCCTGATTCTCAGTGTAGTGAAAATAACATGTGACACAGAAATCACTCTAAAGTTAATCACAAGATAATTAAGGTTCTATGTAAGTATATGGCTGTCAAAATACTGGGAAACAGGAGTCACGCACTAAGTCCAAACACTGCGCAAGTTTGAGTTGCTACTCGCCACACGTACCCATAGGTCACGGACTGTTTCCCTAGCAGGTTCCTTGTCTCCTTCACCACGTGCTTGGTGCTCAGTGGTGTTGGTGAGGAGGATGAGGGGTTGCAACAGAGAGAGACCTCACAGTCCTAACCCCCAAGAGCAATCTCAGGCTCCTGAACACAAAGACCTGCACTAGGATGAGAACATTTTGATTTATGATAAACTCACCTCAAAGAATATTTTGAATGTTTGACGTAGAAAGGTTCTCTGGGACTTAAAAACTTGAGCTGGAATTTAATATGAAACATTTTATGAAGTTATACAAGTTAGATATTTGTGCATACTTAAATCAACATACCGTATAGCCACAAAATGAGGTAAAACGATAAATGCTCATGAAAACACTTAGGGGAAGTTTAATGAGTTTATTCTAGTTCTAACTGGAGTAAATGTTATCCAGAAATATGTTGGTGTGATAGTACAGAAGAAAACAAGAGGAAAAATGAAAATATGAAAACAAATACTAAATAATTTTCAATTTTCAGGTAAAGGATCATGAAATTCCCTTGAGTTTCTTTTCAAATAACAGTATTAAGGCATTTTAAAACTTAACTATTATAACTTAATCTATAAAACAAGCTTCTAATTATCAGGAAAATGTTTATCAAATAGTAGAATACACTTACTTTTCCAAAACCCACAGCAAGATTTCCAACTTACCAAGTGTGTAATAAAAGAATTATTTCGCAAATTGACTTTCAACGTCCTTGACTCCCCAACTCTCGTTGGCAGAAACCGATACACATCTTCTGGGGCATAAACTCCACGGTGGGTGAGGTCACGCTGCCTGCTATGGAGATAGGCCTGAAGGTTAACTATTTAAAATCCATAGTAACTTAAACTATTTGTATATATTACATTATGAAGTGTGGCTTTGTTTTCTCCCGCAACTCAGTTAAAGTAGCTCTGTAAAGGCGACTGACTAATGTGTGTTAAGACAAACTGCTGGCGGCAGGAAGTGTCCAGGGGTGCGGGGAAGCAGCTGAGACAGCAGCAGCGCTTCCTCCTCCCTGAGAGGAACTTAACATATTTTCCTTACAAGCACCTTCCTCCACAACTAAGTTAGACCTAAATGTTAGTTAACTAAAGATTGTAAGAAACATTTTCATGTAAGTCAGAAAGAAAAAGACAAATACCATATGATATCACTTATATGTGGAATCTAAAATACGACACACATGATCATATCTAAGAAACAGAAACAGACTCATGGACATAGAGAACAGACTGGAGGTTGCCAAGAGGGAGGGGGGTGGGGGAAGATGGAGTGGGAGGTTGGGGTTAGCAGATGTAAGCTTTTATAGAGAGAATGGATAAACAACAAGGTCCTACTGTATAGCACAGGGAACTATATTCAATATCCTGTAATAAACCATAATGGAGAAGAATATTAAAAAAAGAATGTATATGTATGTATAACTGAATTGCTTTGCTGTGCAGCAGGAATTAATACAACACTGTAAATCAACTATACTTCAATTTAAAAAAAGTTAAAAAAAAGAAACATATCCCTGAAAAAAAAATTTTTTTTTTTCATTAGGTAAAACATTTATATACTATCATTAAAGCTTTGTAAGCTGCTGGTATAACATACATTTTTCGAAGTTTTTAAGAATCTACTTTCATACACTGTGTTTTGGAATGTAAATTGGAACAGCTACTTTGGGAACATTCTTTGGCAGTTTAAGGTTAAATAAATTTCTACCGTATGACCCAACAATTCTACTCTTAGATATTTTTACCCAAAAGAAATGAAAAAATATGTCCACAGAAATACACATATAATAATATTCACTGCACCTTCACATTCACAAGGGCTCCAAGTCAGAAGCCACCAAATGCTAAAAGGAAAATGAAACAATCGTGATGTGCTCCTATGATGGGGCACGAGAACTCAACAACAAAAGGAACAAACCATAGGTACACTCACCAACACGGATGATCCCGAAATCACTACGTTAAGTGAAAGCCAGACACAACTTGAGTGCACATGTGCATGAAATTCCACAAAACTATGGCAACACACAGGAACAGAACAAATCCTGGGTGAGGGTGTGGGTGGCTGCAGAGAGGCATGCATGTGAGGACGCTCCAGGAGAGAGAAACGGTCTCTACCTGGCTGCAGTGGGGGTGACGTACGTCAATCACAGGTAAGCCACTGGGCATTTTACCGAATGTAATTATACCTCAATAAAGCCCTGGGAAAAATTCATGAGAATGACAGAAACAACATACCCAGGTATGAGAGCAGACGCCTCTGATACAGGTTGTCTTCGGGGCTTAAGTAAATTATCTATTTTAATGAGGCTATTTGTGGAAATGCGTGAATTTTCAAGCTCACGTTCTGCTTTGACACTCTGTATAAAAAAATCACAGGGTGGAGGAGGAGAAATAAACATGTGGACACTTACCTATTTGAATTCTACTACTTCCTTCCTAATTTTTAAAAAGGAGATTTAAGATTTCTAAATTCCTTTAATCACAAAATGCTTTATCTTGCACTGTTTCTTTCTCTCTCTCTTTCTCACACACACACACAAACACACAATCTTACCTAATTAAGGCAAACAAATTTCATAGAGCCAATCAATAAAGACACATAAGAAAACTAAGATGATAAGAATCTATAACAGAATTAATGGGATAACAATAATACCAAAAACAACAGGCCAGTTTTTCATGTCAGTTTCCCTTGGTGTCTTTAAAAAAACACACCCAATAATTTACTTAAATTCAGTGTAACACTCACGTGTCCAGAGAGCTGGAATCTCAAGGTGTGCTTCAGGTGAGGCTCTTTAAGAGGGTGACACTCAACGTCCCAAAACTGGGCATAGTCCCCTCTATCTCTGGGCAAAAACGTGATGGAGACCTACAAACAACACATCCAGGAGAGAAATTCAGACACGGAACCTTACACACATGCAGTTAGATTACCAATTCAAAGTGTGGTATGAAAAAATTGAAGGGAAAAATGTCTTTGCTTTGGCTAATTCTGCCACTAATCAGATCCAAGTATACTTTTCTTTAAGGCTTTAAGTAACATATTCCTCAAAATGTAAATTTTTTAATTAAAAAAAAGTTATTAATTACTGTAGCTCTGTAGTACAGTCTAAAGTCAGGAAGCCTGACTGCTCCAGCTCCATCTTTCTTTCTCAAGACTGCTTTGGCTATCTGGGGTCTTTTGTGTTTCCAATCAAATTTAAAAATTTTTTGTACTAGTTCTGTGAAAAATGCCATTGTTATTTTGATAGGGATTGCACTGAATCTATAGATTGCCTTGGGTAGTATGGTCATTTTAATAATATTAATTCTTCCAATCCAAGAACACAGTACATCTGTTGTCATCTTTAATTTCTTTCATCAGTGTCTTACAGTTTTCTGAGTACAGGTCTTTTGCCTCCTTAGGTAGGTTTATTCCTAAGTATTTTATTCTTCTTGATGCAATGGTAAATGGGATTGTTTCCTTTTCCCTTTCTGATAGTTTGTTGTTACTGTACAGAAATGTAACAGATTTCTGTATGTTAATTTTGTATCCTGCAACTTTAGCAAATTCATTAATAAGTTCTAGTTTTCTGGTATAGAAAATCTTCAGGATTTTCTAAGCATAGTATCGTATCATATGGAAACAGTGAGTTTTACTTCTTTTCCAATTTGGATCCATTTTATCTCTCTTTCTTCTCTGATTACCGTGGCTAGGACTTCCAAAACTATGTTGAATAATAGTAGCGAGAGTGGACATTCTTGTCTTGTTTCTGACCTAAGAGGGAATGCTTTCAACTTTTCACCGTTGAGTATGATGTTACCTGTGGGTTTGTCAAATACGGCATTTATAATGTTGAGGTATGTTCCCACTTTCTGAAGAGTTTTAAATCATAAACGGATGTTGAATTTTATCAAAAGCTTTTTCTACATCTATTGAGATGATCATATATATTTTTTGTTTTTAATTAATTGATTGATCAATTAATTATTTTGGCTGCTTTGGGTCTTCGTTGCTGTGCGCAAGCTTTCTCTAGTTGCGGCGAGCAGGGGCTACTCTTTGTTGTGGTGCACGGGCTTCTCATTGCGGTTGCTTCTCTTGTTGCGGAGCACAGGCTCTAGGCACGTGGGCTTCAGTAGTTGTGGCGCACAGGCTTAGTTAGTTGCTCCACGGCATGTGGGATCTTCCCAGACCCGGGATCAAACCCGTGTCCCCTGCAATGGCAGGCGGATTCTTAACCACTGCGCTGCCAGGGAAGTCCCTGATCATATGGTTTTTATTCTTCAATGTGTTGATGTGGTGTATCACACTGACTGATTTACAGATATTGAAAAATCCTTGCATCCCTGGGATAAATCCCACTTGATCATGGTGTATGATCCTTTTAATGTATTGTTGGATTCAGTTTGCTAGTACTTTTTTGAGGATTTTTGCATCTATGTTCACCAGTGATATTAGTCTGTAATTTTCTTCTTTGTGTGATATCTTTGCCTGGTTTTGATAACAGGGTGATGATGGCCTCATAGAATGAATTACAAAGTGTTCTTTCCTCTGCAATTTTTTGGAATAGTTTGAGAGGGAGAGGTGTTAACTCTTCTCTAAATGTTTGGTAGAATTCACTATACCACAAAGCTACAGTAATCAAAAACAGCATGGTACTGGCTCCAAAACAGACACATAGATCTATGGAACAGGACAAAAAGCTCAGAAATAAAACCACCCATCTATGGTCAATTATCTACAACAAAGGAGGTAAGAGTATAAAATGGAGAAAGGACAGTCTCCTCAGTAAGTGGTTCTGGGAAAACTGGACAGCTACATGTAAGAGAATGAAATTGGAACATTCTTTAACACCATATACAAAAATAAACTCAAGATGGATTAAAGACCAGAAACCATAAAACTGCTACAGGAAAACAAAGGCAGAACACTCTTTGACATTAATCATAGCAGTACTTTTTTTGGATCTGTCTCCTAAGGTAAAGGAAATAAAAGCAAAAATAAACAAATAGGACCTAATTAAACTTAAAAGCTTTTGCACAGCAAAGGAAACCATCAACAAAATGAAAAGACAACCTACTAAAGGGAGAAAATATTTGCAAATGATATGACCAGTAAGGAGTTAATATCCAACATATATAAAAACCTCACACAACTCAACATCAAAAAAATCAAACAACTGATTAAAAAATGGGCAGAAGAACTGAATAGACATTTATTCAAAGAGGAAATGCAGATGGCCAACAGGCACATGAAAAGATGCTCAACATCACTAATCACCAGGGAAATGCAAATCAAAACCACAATGAGATATCACCTCACACCTGTTAGAATGGCTATCATCAAAAAAAGAACACAAATAACAAATATTGGCGAGAATGTAGAGAAAAGGAAACCCTAGTACACTGTTGGTGGAAATGTAAACTAGTGCAGCCACTATGGAGAAAAGTATGGAGGTTTCTCAAAAAACTAAAAATAGAACTGCCATATGATGCAGTGATTCCACTCCTGAGTATTTACCCAAAAAATTAAAAACTAAAAACACTAATTTGAAAAGATACATGCACCCCAATGTTCACAGAAGCACTACTTACAACTGCCAAGACATGGAAGGAATGTAAGTGTCCATCAATAGATGAATGGATAGAGAAGATGTAGTAATATACATGTGTGTGTATATGTGTATATATATATATGTGTATATATATATATGTATACATATACACACACATACATATACACACAATGGAATATTACTCATCCATGAAAAAGAATAAAATCATGCCATTTGTAGCAACATGGATTTGGAAAGCATTTTACTAAGTGAAAAAAGTCAGAGAAAGAAAGACAAATACTGTATGATATCACTTATCTATGGAATCTAAAAAATGCAACAAATAAAAAATAAGCAGACTCACAGATGTAGGCAACAAACTAGTGGTTACCAGTGGGGAAAAGGAAGCAGGGAGGGGCAACATAGGGGTAGTGGATTAAGAGGTACTAACTCTTTAGGTATAAATAAGCTACAAGGATATATTGTACAACATGGGGAATATAGCCAATATTGCACAATAACAAATGGAGTATAACCTTTAAAAATTGTGAATCATTATATTGTACACCTGTAACATATGCTATTGTACAACAATATTTCAAAAAATAGAAATAAAATGTTAAAATAATGCAAACTCTTAAAAAAAGTTATTAAAAAATTCTAGAGTACAAGACCTAAATGAGGAAGGTCTGACACCCCCCAAAATACAATGCAGACTTCCATGGAAATGCTTATGGGACCCACTGCTGGCCAAGTGGTGAAGGACTAAGGCCTCACACCTCACTGACTGCAGGGGACGAGAGGGTCCACAGGAAGGAAGGGGTGGGTGTGGGAGCAGAGGCAGAGGAGCCAGGATGCTGTGCCCACCAGAGCAGCTCTTACCCTAACTCACTTCAGAACATCACCCCGACCACACAGCTCCAAGTCAAACACACGAAATCTTTGTGTGCAGCATGTCAAAGGTCAACAATGAGGAAGTTGAAGTATTTTAAAACAGTACTTTATAAATTTTACCAGCGTTAAGAGCTTTTTAATTAAATGTTTAGTGTTAAAAATACTGATTCCTAGTTAGGGTAACAATAAATCAGTATCTTTGAGTCTGGACTTAACATTAAAATGCTTCATTGACCTAATTTCTGTGGACACGGAATCTAAGAAACAACTGGGCCTGCAGGCTGGGAGCACAGAGGCAGGAGCTACCGGGGTGGGGGACATGGATGACAGGGCAATGGGAGGATTCAGAAAGGATGGATACAACCATGCCCTGAATGGTGCAAGCACACAACCATCTGGAGCCACTGGAACCACAGCACCACACTTCCTACAAACCCCACTTACACTTCCTCTAACACCAATGAATAAAAAACAGAGGAGGGAAAACCCACTACTACTGCATGTTCTACAACAAGCCCTAACATGCCTTAGGCTCATTTAGTCTCATCTCACACTGACCAACGTTTCACACAATTATGGTGTCTCAGTCATAACGAACTAATTGTTTTTTCCTTCTGGATCAGTACTCTATACAACCACAATTGTGCTCTTTGGTAATACTTCCCTAAAGGGTCCCAGAGGGATGTGCTGTGCACATAAATTAAGTATCCAGACCTAGAGTGCATTTGAGAGATGTGATCTGACAATGTGGTGAGCAGCGACTTCAGTCCAGGATACACAGTGACGCACAAAACAAAAACCAGAGACCTCACGGAGGTTACATTTCCATGTCAACTATTATAAGAGGAGAAATTCCTGGGAGACAATCTAGTCCTCATTTTTCTTTTTTTTTTTACAGCTTTGTTCACATACCACGTAATTCACCCATTTTAGGTGTAGTCAGTGGTTTTTAGTGTATCTCCAGAACTGTGCAACCATGCCCACAATCTAATTTAAAATACTCACAACAATCCCAAAAGAAATCCCATGCCATGAGCAGTTGCCCACCATTCTCCACCCTCACTCCCAGCCCCAGCAACCACTAATCTACTTTCTGCCTCTACAGATTTACCATTTTAGATATTTCCCATAAATTGAACTTTACAATATCTGGCCTTTTGTGGTTTCACTTGGCATGTTCATCCACGTGATAGCATGTTATTAGTACTTCATTCCTTTTATTGCCAAATAAAATTTCATTGTATGGACACACCACATTTTGCTTATCAGTCGATAGACACTTGGGTTATTTCTACCTTTTTGAGCTATTGTAAACAAGGCTGCTATGAACATTTGTGTACAAGTTTGAACACTGGTTTTGAATTTTTTTGAGTATTTATCCAGAAGTGTGATTGTTGGACCATATAGTAACTCTACCTTTAACTTACTGAGGAACTGTCAAACTGGTTTCACTGTGGCTGCACCCTTTTCCATTCCCACCAGCAGTGTATAAGGGTTCCAATTTCCCCACATCCTTGTCAACACTTGATATTACTATTATTATTATTTTAAAATCACAGTCATCCTAGTGAGTATGAAGTGATCTCACTGTGGTTTTGATTTGCATTTCCCCAATGACTAGTGATTCTAAGCATCTTTTCATGTCTTTACTGGCCACTGGTATATCTTCTTTGGAAAAATGTCTATTCAGAGTTTCTGCCCATTTTTTAAACTGGGTATTTGTCTTTATATTATTGAGTTGTTGCACTCTGGATACAAGTACTTTGATGCACTCTGGATACACTTGATGCACTCTGGATACAAGTACTTTGTCAAATACATGATTTGTAAATGTTTTCTCCCATACTCTGGGTTTTCTTTTCACACTCTTAATCGTGTCCTTTGATGCACAAAGTTTTACACTTTGATAATTCATCTATTTTTCCTTTTGTTACTTGAGATTTATTGGTGTTACATCTAACAAACCGATGCTTAACCCAAAGTGGTGAAGATCAACAGTTACCTTCTAGCAGTTTTACAGCTTTAGCTCTTACACGTAGGTCTATGGTCCACTTCAAGTTAATTTTTATATATAGTGTGAGATAAGGGTTGAACTTAATTCTTTTGCACATGGATATCCAGCTGTCCCAGCACCACTGTTGAAAAACATTCTTTCCCTGTTGAATTGTCCCTTATTGAAAAATCAGCTGACCATAAATATGAGGATTTATTTTGGGACTTTCACATCTACATCACATATTTTATAGGTCTATCTTTATGTCAATACCACACTGTTTTGATTACAGTAGCTTTGTAGGTTTTGAAAATGGGAAGTGTGAAACCTCCAACTTTATCCTTTTCTAAGATTGTTTTGGTTATTCTGGGTCCCTTGCACACCCACATGAATTTTAGGACCAGCCTGTCAATCTCTTAAAAACAAGCTGGGATTTTCATTGGGACCTGTAGATGAGTTTAGGGAGCACTGCTGTTTTAATACCATCAGGTCTTCTGATCCACGCACAGCTCACGACTTTCCTGCTGGGGCTTCTCTGCACCTTCCTTTCAGATGCAGAACTTCTGCTGAGCAACGTGTGCTCCCTGCTCAGCTGCTTGTGGTCTGGGAAGTGAAATAAACTACGCTGGTAGAACTCTGTGTCTTTACAAGAAAGTCAGAAACCCTCTGGAAACCTGTTACACAGACCCAGTGAAGCACACAGAGTTTGTGACTCTGTCATTGCTCAAAAATTCTCTCATGGTCAGTTGCAAGCTCACAACTATGTTCTAATAAACCTTATTACAAGTTTGAATCTCTGAGGAACTGGACCCATATCAAGTAAATGCTATAGTTTAAATGAGTTTTGGCTATCAGAATGAAAAAGGAAAAGTGTATTACTGAGGCCACGTGAACAACTAGCATCCCTGCGAGATACATGAAGGGGCCAGGTCAGGGCTACAAACAAAACAGAACTTACCAGGGCAGTGGTACTAAAGGGACCTGTCACACTTGCCCCTGAAGACACACTGTTGACCCCACATGAACACTGAGTGGTCTGCAACACTGGTAGAGTTTTCTGACTACAGCTGGTGAACAAAACCACTGTCTAGATCAACGCTACCAGAAGCGTGTTCTAAGCACTGGCAACCTGAGGCCACTTGAAGTGCTTACACCAGAATGTAAACCAACCGCACCACCAAGCACGGTGTTTTGTTTCATACAAGATGTCCCGCTGAAGAAGCAGAGCGCTGACCTGTGCTGCAGCTGCTCCTGCAGCAGCCTGGCTGTGAGCAGCACTGGTCCAGGTGGAGTGAACTCTTCTGGGTGGAAACAATGAGGCACTCCTGGCCAGCCAACACTGTGTTCTTACCAGACGGCTGTGAAAAGGTGTCAGAACTCACCTTCTGGACTCCATGGCTTTCCAGTACACCAGAAATAGGAGAACATCTGAATGCTGCATAGGTAGCTCTAAAAACATCTCCACTTTCATCAACTCCCTACAAAGACACCGTTTAAACAATCAAATAAAAAAACAAAAAAGTAAGCGGATCTATTCCAGTGACACCATTGCCTTCACGGTCATTGAGGTCAAACCAGCCTGTTTCATGGTGGGCCAGGAGCACCCTGGGCTTGGCTCACACCAGGCCTCACCTGACGCAGACCCTCATCCCACCACTGGCGGCAGTGCTCTGTAGGAGAGGAGGCTGCTCCCGCATCGGAGGACTGCCATTTCCTCAAAGACCCTGAAGACCCTGCTGAGCATGTGTTTCAACACTCCATACGATACCTGTGCTTCATTTTTTGTCAGTGGGCCCAGCACTATCTTTTTTTTTTTTGCGGTACATGGGCCTCTCACTGCTGTGGCATCTCCCGTTGCGGAGCACAGCCTCCAGATGCACAGGTCCAGCGGCCATGGCTCACGGGTCCAGCCGCTCCGCAGCATGTGGGATCCTCCCAGACCGGGGTACGAACCCGCGTCCCCTGCATCGGCAGGCGGACTCTCAACCACTGCACCACCAGGGAAGCCCCCAGCACTATCTTTTACACATGTCTTGTTAACATTATGGCTCATAACCACGATGGTCAAACCAAGAAAAGGGCAGAGCGGCCACATCACACGTGACCACACACTTGGCTCGGGTGGTGCCCAGTGGCGGACACCACTTGCAGGGCACACAGGCTAAGATTCACTGGCAAGGAAGGTTCAATCCCGTCTCTGCACTCGCTCCCACTAGGTGAAAACACACAGCAGCACTTGGAACTCAGGATAGAAAAGCACACACACAATGCCCTGGTATAAAACTTATATATATTTTTCAAAATAGTTATTTCAGATAAAAAGCAGAGTTGCAGGAGAGAGCATGAAACAGAGCAAGCACGTATTTTCACATACATTCTCTAACTTGACTCTCAAAACCACCTTGTGAACACAACTGGGCAGGTTAGCCCCACTTACAAACATAATTAAGTAAATGAAGCAGGGGAACAAAAACCAGTAATCTCAACATATGCTCATAATTCAGATTTTGAAACATCCTGCATAAAGTTAAACATTAAAATGAGTATATCTGAGGCAATTATTACTGACCTTGACGTAAGGTGGGGCTAAGGATGACAGGTGCCACCTCACTTCTGTGTCACCGTGATTCTCAAGTTCCAGGTAACTTCCTAAAAGGAACACATTTAACAACTCAAACTCTTTGAGGGGTAAATAAACAAGCAGATTCGTGGGATAATTTGTGGAAAATACTGTGTTGACCTCATCACAGGGAAAAAATACACTTAGATCCCTTGGAGTCCAACAGGAATAACATTATTTTCTAACGAAGTCCTGTCAGACAGATGCCCTATCTTGTATTTAATGGAAGTGCAATGCAAAAAGCTACTGAAGAACTACAGCAGGGTCTTCACCATGCATGAACCCCTGGTGCTGCACAGGTTAAGAGGCTGCACGGGGTCAGAGTGCGGGCAGAGCCTGGCCCATGTCACTGCGGCCCTCGGCCGAGATGCCGCACAGGGTGACCTGCATGCATCAGGCCTGGTGATGGCCAAGGGAGGAAAGTCCGCGGGCAGATGTGGGGTTTATTCTGAAGACAGACTGCAAAGGACGTGCTGACGGACGGGACAGGTGAACAGAAGGGAAGAGACATCAACTGTAGGGATTTGGCTCAACCAAGTGCACAAGCAGTGGTGCCACTGCTAACATGGGAAAGGCTGGAGAAGCAGGTTTCGTGGATGTGTGGGGTGCACATCTGGGGCTCAGGGCGAGCAGAGAGAAGGAACGGGATGCAGGCGTTAGGAGCCGGAAGAGGAGGAGGGAGCAGCACAGGCTCAGGAGGGGCCCTGAGGCAAGGTGAGCCCCGAGAGCTGCTCCAAGGGGGAAGGAGTGGCTGCCAGTGCTAAGGTCAAACTGACACAGACACACAAAAGATGCCCTGGATTTGGCAAAATCAAGCTTTCTAGTGACCTTGATGGGAGCAAGTTCAGGGCCTGGTTGGTGGCAGCAGAAGCGAGGGTGGGAGCACAACCCTGGCAGGAAGGGGCCAGGGAGGAGGGCAGCCGCAGCAAGGCGAGGGGCCGAGGGCACCCTGTCCATGAGTGACGGCACGCATGCTGCGTCCTGATGGAGACGCTTTGGCAAAGAGGAAGAAATGCTGACAAGGGGGTAGGAGGGCCCGAGGAAGCCCTGCCTGAGATGGCAGGAGCAGGTGGGCCCAGGTTCCCAGCGCAAGAGTCACCTGGGATGATCTCTAGATTTTCAACCATGTGTGAGGCAAAGGCAAGAGCCGGAAAGAGCAGGAGCAGGGAGGAGGGGGCAGCGGGGGCTGCGGCAGAGAAGCCTCAGCTGCTGGGGGCGGGGGCAAGCAGGGAGGAGGGCTGCAAGGGCCGCTGGGGAAGCCTGTGCTCAGGGCGTCTAGGGGCCCAAGTTGCGCAGCACTCAGGGGCAGAGACAGGGCCGGGGAGACAGTCAGGTTTAACCAGGGCTGGGATTCTGCCAGACGGGAATGCAGAGGGTGAGGGGCACAAGGCAGTCACGAGTGTTTGTGAGGGGTTACAGGGACAGAGCACAGAAGTCGAGGAGGGATAGGGGAGAAGTGCGTTGTGGGTGGGGCGATGGGCAGGGGAAAGGCCTGGAGGTCTGAATGTGGTCAGGCAACTGCTGACCCCTGGAGTAAGTGAGCTGGGAAGAGCCAGAGGGGGTGATGGGCAGAAGTGACAGGCTTGAAACTGAGTGAAAACACGGTACAGATCCTGGTGCCGATGAGATCCAGGAGGGACCCTGAGGGCAGGAGACTGACCTGCAGTGGAAGACAGCCCGCGAGAGTTGAGGAGCTGGGGGGCCAGGCAACAGGTGGCCCCAAACCCTATCTAAGTTGTCCATGTGCAATCCTAGACCCCGAGGCCGCAGGGAGAGTGCCCACAGGGCAGAAAGCACTACTCCGGCCCAAGGAAGCTCAGAGGTGCTTCACACACTGCATCACCATCCCCAGGCCCTGGGTGGTGGGTGTTAATCACAGCTGGGGAGGCTGGGCAAGTTTGGAGCCTGTAGTCGAAGAGTAACTGACAGAGCCAGGCTCCACCCACCTTCCTCTCCTCTTCAGCCACTAACTTAGTAGCAACTCTGGTCAAAGACCTATTGAGAGTCAGGGAGGGATGGTTCTGATAAGAAAATCTAAGCCTCCTGGAACAGAGAGTTATTAAAGGCCTAAATTCAACACGGTACAATTTTTAAGCATCTGCAAATCCAGCTCATAACTGAAAAGATTTCCAGTGACTAATTGATTTTCTCTTGAAGTAGCGGGAAATCTGCACCTATCACAAACTACAGTTAACTAAGAGCGTTAGATCCAACGTACTAGCAGAAGTCTGAATTACGTAACCTTGTGATACAATACCTGAAGTCTCGCCAGGTTCTGTTGTAGGAAAAGTAACAGTCTTATTCCTTATCTCAACTCTTGTGGAAGGTGGTTTTGTCACTGGTTTTACCAGATGATTAACTGAAGGCTCTGTTTCTGGGGAAAGGATTCTAAATGGGCTGGAGGTCAAACAAGTGAAAAGTTCTTCTTGGGTCAAGTCTTCTCGAATTTGAACCTTCACAATTTTCTGAAATGACCCAAACAAAGGGATAAGATGCAAGTGAAGCTGTTGTTTTTTTTTTTAAAAAAAATTCCTATTTTTAAATTATGGTAGAGAAAAGTAATGCCAAACAAATGAAACACTGGTGAATTTAAAGTCCATTCAGATCCCAAAGTAGCTCTTCGACTTTATCCTTTCTCCCAACTCCCCTCTTTTTTCCAAAGCAAAATCTTCAAGTTAATGATGGCTTCCAGGCCCCACTCTCCACTGCTGCCCACCCAGGACACTTGTTCAGCTCACTAGTGGAAAAACTCTGCACTAACTACTCTATTTAATTAAGTCTATTTGGGCTGAAAGGACACCTCAATTCGATTTCTGAAATGTTAAGTGCTATCAGTGAGGATTACAAAACTTAAACTGCAAAAAAAGAGAAATGTTGATCAAAAAAAAGTTTAAAAAATTACCTTCTGTCCATTGTCACAGTGTATATAGATCAAGCCACTCCATGGGAACATTGAATGTTTTGTGGATAAGGAGGAATTAGGACTCACAAGAATTTGTAGGTTGCTCCTTGAAAGAAGAATTGAACACTGAGAACCAAGAATACCCTGTACTGGAACAGCAGTAACCACAAGAGTTACAAACACTGTCCTGTCAGTCACCAACTATTTCCTCACTGCTCAGAAAGAGCAGAGAACAGAGGTAAGCTACCAGGCGCATCTGATTTGGCCTCAACCCCAACCCAGTGGCTGACAAAAAGCTGAGTGGTGTGAACCCAAGAACCTAAGGGCAAAGCTCATATGAAAATGGACCACATCACTGAAATGCCATCTAAACAGCAATTCAAGTTAAACATTTCTGGAGCAAAAGACCAGTAACACAAAGGCTCTGAGCCGCCACTGATAAAGAACGAGCCGTCACGGTCACACAGCGTAACTGGAAGGGAAGAGAGGGTGGGAAAGGGGGTCAGTCAGGTTTTCTGTGCTCACTGTTCTCTTCAAGAGCTATGGGATGTCAAAGACGTAAATGTGGACGATGTAACTGGATTTGTGACTTAAGAGAAACCACCAGTTATAAAGAGAGGTCAGTACCCACGTCCAAAATGGCCAAGATGACCTCCCACTGCTAAAAGCTCAAGGTGCAGGGTGATGGACAAGTCTCTGAATAACCTGTCCAGTCGTCTCCCAGCTTTTCACCCATTAACAGACAAACATTTAATTGACTGCTTTGGTCCTAGGAACCTTTCTCTGGAGTGTCCCCAACCATACCTTAACCCGGTCTTGGTCAAATCAACTCTCCTGAAACGCATATGCCATCATTTTGCAAAAGCAAATAAACTTCATGTTGCTCTTGTGCAAAGTTGCTATTCCCAAATGTGAAGCAACTTTCAGATGTGCGTATTCTGTGCCAACCCAGACACAGTCCCTGAGAAGCTGCAGAGCTGAGGCTATATCCCAATAATTAAGCTGCACAGAGAGGGCAGTTGCTCATCACCATCTGGCCCCCAAAGACTTCTTTTTACCTTAAAATATCCTTTGTAGAAAACGGCAAACTAGATTATGGCTCAGACATATCAGAAGCCAGGAATCTGTGTCTGTAAAATGTCCTTAGAGAAAACCAGCAGAATAAGCTGCTAGACCCAAGGTGACAAAGGCAAGACCACCGGAGCTTTGGAGACCAGTACCCTCATCATGTGCACAGCCACATCCCTGTGCTGTAATTCTGTAGGCAGAGCTACATCAGCAACTCTCCCCCGCCTCACACGTCTCTCCACCCTGTTAGGCTGATACCGTAAACTGGCTGTGGACATGGTCTCCACCCGCTAAGAAGCATGAGTCTTGAACTCACTGTGGTCCCACAGAACCATGCATGGTGCTCTTTACAGAGTCAGCACACTGCAAAATTCTACTGAATAAATTAAAATGGCCTATTACTTGATCCTTAAAAAGTCACCATGCTAAAGCATCTAAATAACACCCAGGGGAAAGGGAGGTCATACTTACTCTGGTGCGATAAACCCATGTTGTGGTGTCACTGTAAGACAGTGTGCTGGCCAGTACAGCTCAAATTTCAGTAACCTAACAGAATTGTTTAAAATCTTGAAATGTCCAGTTTTTGCCATATCACCTATGACAGCAGATAAATAAAATGTTACTTACATTTAGCATTTGTGAAAAAGACGAAGGGTAATAAATAGTAAAAATAAATCCTAAATAAAAACACTACCATACTAACTCATTTTGTTTTCCCAACTGCCCAATTACAGAAATTTCAAATTCCTGGTAAAGCAAGACCTTCATTTACTCTTGGAAACTACAAAGACACTGAACAAAGTTTAGTAGTGAACAAAGAAGAAAAAGGAAATCTGGTAATTGTTACTCCCTGTCTTGGGCACAGACATAGGTACTAGATTTGTTCCTACTCTGGACCAAGGGTATCAACGTTAAGGGTAAAAGAGGCCAAGTGCCAACTGCATTCTCAGTGGGGGATGGGGGCGTGGGGGGCAGGAATCAAGACCCCCGGATGGGCAGCTCTGCCACACAGGAGCTTGGCCTGGGGTCCGAGGCCTCGTGTCAGGATGACACTCTGGCTGGGTCTGTAGCAGGCAGGGGAGGCCTGGGCAAGCCACCAGCCACATCTGCATGGAGCCCAGGTCTGTCCTACGAGAGCCCTGAGGACAGAGCAAGTACAGCCCGGGCCCCAGAGGGACTTTCTGTCCTGTCATTGGGGGCATACTCACAAGAAGGGGCGACTAAAATCAAGTGTTCAGGCTGGACAGCCCACACTTCTTCCGAGGCCGATTTATCTTGAGGTGGGCGAACAGCTTGTGAAAGAAGTGGAGACCCCTGAGGACCTTTCACTGGTAAAACATCCAAAGAAATGTTACCACCATGTGTCCCACAACTGCCAGATTCACTAGAGAGAGAGAGAGAAAAGAAATTTAAAATGATAAAGCAGACTGTGTCACATTTTTATATTAATTATTCATAAATCTGAAAACATAAAAATAAAAGTGCATTATATATTTTTCAGTGAATAAGAATCCTTCACATTGGGGTTTTCTTAAAGAAGTGTATAAAAAGTAAAGTACAGTATAGGTTAAATGTTACTAATCTTTAATTAGAATCTGCAATGATTTGTTTCCTGCCTTGACTTCTGCTGCCATCTGAGGTCTCTTAAAAGATTTACTAGAGGGACTTCCCTGGTGGTCCAGTGGCTAAGACTCCGTGCTCCCAGTGCAGGGGGCCCGGGTTCGATCCCTGGTCAGGGAACTAGATCCCTCATGCCACAACTAAAGATCCGGCGTGCCGTAACTAAGACACAGCACAGCCAAATAAATAAATGTTTTTTAAAGAAGATTTACTAGAAAACTACCCAGGGCTTCCCTGGTGGCACAGTCGTTAAGGATCCACTTGCTAATGCAGGGGACACAGGTTCGAGTCCTGGTCCGGGAAGATCCCACATGCCTCGGAGCAACTAAGCCCATGCGCCACAACTAGTGAGCCTGGGCTTTAGAGCCCGTGAGCCACAACTACTGAGCCCACGTGCCACAACTACTGAAGCCCGCGCGCCTAGAGCCTGTGCTCTGCAACAAGAGAAGCCACTGCAAATGAGAAGCCCGCGCACCGCAACAAACAGTAGCCCCTGCTCGCCGCAACTAGAGAAAAGCCCGCGCGCAGCAACAAAGACCCAACACAGCCAAAAAATAAATAAAAAGAATTTCCTTCCTTAAAAAAAAAAAACAAAAATAACCTACCCAATATTAAGAATTTAAGAAAAACAACAAAACTCTTCAAGTATCTATAACTGAATAATGATAACTGGCTTTACAACGCTAACACCAAAAAACTTTAAAACAAAATCTTCTTGGCAAAAAACTACAGTTAAGAAATGCTAATAAAGTTTAGGAAGTTTTTTTTACTAAGTGTTGAAATTGGGTTTTCTAATAAGCCTTAGATTACTAAAAAATTGTAATTCAACTAAATTTCGTAATCACGTGAACACATGACAACTGAAGTTCACTGGTGCGGTGACCAAGTTCACCTACCACACAGCAGGGCTACACCTGGACTCCAGTCAACACTTGGCGGACAGAGAGAAATCCCTCTCTTCACCGCTAATTCACTGCCCTCTGACCACCCCCCTTTCCAATCAGACCTATACCGCCCCAGAGAAACAAAGGGGGCACCAGCCAAACATCAGAAAACAATTTAAAAAACAAAGTTGATTACTGTTTGTTTAGCTTCCTAAGAACAAGTTCCTCACAACTGAAGTAACTGTCAAGGTAATTTTTTTTTTTTTTTTTTTTTTTTTTTTTTTTTTTGCGGTATGCGGGCCTCTCACTGTTGTGGCCTCTCCCGTTGCGGAGCACAGGCTCCGGACGCGCAGGCTCAGCGGCCACGGCTCCCGGACCAGGGCTCAAACCGGTGTCCCCTGCATTGGCAGGAGGACTTTCAACCACTGCGCCACCAGGGAAGCCCTCAAGGTAATTTTTAATACATGTTAATACTATCTTTAACTATCTTAGAAAAAAAATTAACACGAACAGCATAAGGATTAAAGAAACCAAGCTGGCGTGAGTCAGAGGCACTAGGGTGATGGTGATGGGGGGAGTCAGCCCTCAAGTGGTGCCACTAAGACTTGCTGGTGTGAGTTGGCAACACTGGGCCCAGGGAGACAGACCATGTGAAGACAAGATTGGCTGAAAACAGGGAGACTGAGTAAAACGTAAACATATTGAAAATAATGGGGCCAGGCTTCTCAGTACTGGAGAAAAAAGGTACAATTATGGGAAGGAGGAAAGGAATCCATGTGCTATGTTAGATTAGAATTGGAGGTATCAGTGTAAACTCAAGATTTTAACACATTTATAAACAGAAGTAGATATAAATTGCACGTGGATTTGTATATAAACTCATATATTTCCTAGCTCTGTCCACTGAGCGGGCCTAGAAGCAAGGACACCTCAATAGCAATGAGCACGTTGCTGCCCGTGTCCTCGTTTCCAGGCTGGACAGGCAAGTGAAGGACGAGCCTCGACCATCCTGCTGTACCTGTGAATAAGGAGGTGCCCAGAGGTGTTGTGGGCACAGGCAAAGGACCAAGGAGCAGGTCAGGGGACTAAATAATGACAACAAGGATTAATCTTGAATCCACGAGTCGGTCCTAATATATGTGAATAAGAAGAAAAAGGAAATTCCTTCCTCAAAGTAGAAAGATAACTAATAAATGCAGAAAGATGGGATAAGAAAATCACCATTTAGTAACCAAGACAGACATAATATGATTCAGGAAGCAATCCTCACTGGGTACTCAAAGTCTCACGAGAAACAAGATCATTCATTGTCTCCAAGTTGTGTATTATAATATCCCTTCAAGATATTTATTAACTTTACAGCAGAGAAACCTGGCAAACACCACTTAAACAAAGTGATAAAAATACTGCTAGTAACAGGACAAATCAGCACTGTTCACCACTGAGGAAGCTTCACTGAGAGACCAACAGCATCATTCTGCAGGTCCTGAAGCTGTGAACTGAAATCGAGAATATTTTACAAAGTAACTGGCCTGTATTGTATAAAAACATCAAGGTACCTGGTAAGAAAGAGTTAGCAGCTGGCCTGCAGCCTACTTTTCCCTTTTTACCAGAAACGACCAGAGAAAAAAAAGAAAGATGGGTTGGTTAAATCACCTTGTAATCTTGCAAATGCCGGATACCACAGCAAATGCACTGGGGTCCTTAAAACAGGCAGCACCTGGTCTGTCTCACATTGCTTGTGGTAAAGAAATCTGAAACTTACGAATTTATGTGGCACAGCTGTTTGAAAAGCATCACATAAGTTACATAGTTATCAAAGCATAAAATACCTTTCATGATCAAAATAGTCTCTTGTGTGACACAACACACCCACAACTTATGGACCTTGTGTTAAATCTAAGCCAGAGGGGAGTGCTGATGTTACAAAGTAGATCTAGAAAGTACCATGGGCAACCCCAGGTTTCTCTGTGTTTCACCCCAAATTAGTACTGAAGCTTCATTCTGGAAAATACCTTTGATTCTGTGGATCGTACTTGATAAGCAAACCTTGTGTGTTTTCTCTGTTGTGAAAGACTGAGGAACTCTCTTTATTGAAAGAGAGTAAATGGACAAGCCAACCAAACGCACGTGTGATCTCAGATTAGATTCTGGACCAAAGAGGAAGTGGAAAGAGGCAGTTTCTTGTTTGCTGTTTGCCTTAACTACACAGGACACCACCGGGAGACTCCGTGGACCAGATGGTGGTCCTGTATCGCCGCATCAGTGTCCTAACCTTGACGGGCTTGCCGTGCCTATGAGGGGGAGCATCTACAGCCAGTTCAGGGCTACTGGTCATCATGTCTGCAAGTCACTCCTAAATGGTTCAGAAAAACCTGTATATACATGAAAGACCATAAGGCAGATGTGGTAAAACATTACCAACTGCGAAATCTCGGTGCAGATAGCGTATGGGAGTTCTCTATAAAAGTAACTTAATTAATTTATTTGTTTCTGGCTGCGTCGGGTCTTCATTGCTGCACATGGGCTTTTCTCTAGTTGCAGCGAGTGGGGGCTACTCTTCATTGCCGTGCACGGGCTTCTCATTGCAGTGGCTTCTCTTGCTGTGTAGCATGGGCTCTAGGCACGCAAGCTTCAGCAGTTGTGGCACATGGGTTCAGTAGTTGTGGCACGCAGGCTCTAGAGTGCAGGCTCAGTAGTTGTGGCACAGGCTTAGTTGTTCTGCAACACGTGGGAACTTCCCAGACCAGGGATCGAACCCTTGTCCCCTGCATTGGCAGGCGGATTCTTAACCACTGCGCCACCAGGGAAGTCCCTCTGTATTGTTTTTAAACTTTTCTGTAAATTTGGAATTCTTTCAACTTAAAAATAAAGATGAAATAAACAGTTTGAGACAAAAACCCAACAAAGCACAGGTAAAAGATCAGCTCCAGTGTGAATCAAATAATCTTCAACTCAGATAAAAGATGTTTTGTTAGTTTTACCTTTTAGATTCCAAGCTAGGTCTGGAAGAAGGTGGAAGAAACTCTCTGTTAGAAACAGAATCTCTAAATTCTCCAATTACTGAAAGTATAATTTTACGCATGTTTCCATAAAAGAGCTGGACGTCATTGGGCCGCTGGGGAAGGTCATATACTGAAATAGAAAATAATGTTTGAAATACATGAATCTTCACATAATCACACCACCAAGTAACAGAGGCACTCATATATTTACATATTTTCTTGTATCTTCTTAGTTGGGGGTAGGTGACATTTGGATTTTTAACACTACGGATTAGCATCAATGACTGGCAGCTCAGGCTCTGGCCCTGGATTTGGATTACAGCCACGCCAACGCTCAGCCTGGGACCTCTGGCAGCTTCCTTCACCAGTCCGAGCCTCAGTCTCCTCACGGGAAGTACGAGTAACAACCTCTCTCAGGGCTGTGGGCACTGTTCTGACCCCCAACATAAACCAACCTGGTCAGTTTCCACAGCTCTCCGAGGCATCATCACCTCCACCCCAAATGAGGGGCCAAAACACAGAGGCTGAGAGCACACACTTCATAAGCGGCAGTCTCATAAAAACTTAAGTAAATCCAGAAACAGGCAGTATTAGTATAACTACATGTATTTAGATTGATCAGACAGTGCTCGAGGTTTATCCAAAGATAAACCTACCTGAATTTATATATACAAGAAATTTTAGAGAACATGCTTGTATTCTACATATAAATTAGATATTAAGAATTAAGTATTTTTAAGATGGAAACTCAGAAAGAACACAGGAAGTGTAAATTAAAATTTATATTAAATACATCTGACTATAAAAGTTTAATTGTGAAATTATTTGCCACAGTAATTATACATTTTACAAAAGTAAGATCGCTATGAATGCTTAATAGCAATACGCTCAAATGTTTTTCAAAATCATCATGTAAAAAGTTCAACCGCAACATTCTTATAGGGATCCATTACACCAACCAGCACAAGACCAAGTGGGGCTGCTTCCTCCCCTCACCTGGACAGCATGCACACCACCTCCAGGAGCCCAATACTCCCTGATGTGCAACCTGGCCCCAAGGACCCACCTGAAGCCCCCACTCAACCCCATCACAGGGGGGTCTCAGCAGGTCACCTGAGCGCTTGGTCAGGTTTGTCAACATAACCCTTAACACACCCACTTCCTGAATGTTTGCACATGCAGCTCCCTCTGCCTGAATACCCTCCCCCACCCTGGTCCACACCTTCTCCTCCTTGTCAACCCCCTCCCCGCTTTCTCAGCAGAGTGCCACTTCTCCGCGGCCCCCAGGTCCCTAAGGACAGTTCTGTCACAGCACTTTCATGCTATACTTCGATCACCTGTCTCCTCCTTGGCCTGTAAGCCCCTAGAGGCAAGGGCGGCACCTTCTTCCCCTGTGACTCGTGCCCTGCACTCCCCACCAAGTCCACTCAGCCATAGAGTCGTGAAGCTGCGAGGGCTGCACACTCATGCTGCCTAGTTCTCATTAGACTTCACTGCTGCTGCTACGTGTCTGGGTCCATCTCCATGGCACAGTTCAGGTTAACTCTTTCACGTGGATCCTTCCTCTGAGGAAGGGATATGGAAGGTGAAGCTCGGAGGAGCTGAGGTAGCAGAGATGGGCTATGAACTGAGGTTCAGCTCCAAATCCAACGTTCTTTCCAACCATTTCAAATCTTTTCATTATTTTTAACTAACCCACCCTTGAAGCAGATGATCTAGACTCCCAATTTGCTGAAAAGATCATAAACTATTCTATATCACCTGTACATAGGCATAAATATCTTTTTCCTTTATCATTTCCCACTTCAGGAGTGTGTATTTCATCATTAAAAAACTAGAAAATAAAAATGGGGGGAAAAGATACTACCACCTGAAATTCTACCACCAGAATATAACCACTGTTAATATTTTGGTGTGTATACTCCTGCAATTTTACCTAGGTAACTATAAATAAGACATTAAATTATTTTTACCAAATGAGCTGGTGGGGAGTGCAGGGCATGAGTCACAGGGGTAGAAGGTGCAGCCCTTGCCTCTAGGGGCTCACAGGCCAAGGGGGAGACAGGTGATCTTATATGCAAAATTTTAAAATAATTCTTTTCTTAATAAATTGAGGAGCTTTCCATGTCACTTGATATAGAATCATATTGTCTGAATGCCTTGAAGATATTCTATTGCATAATTAAACGATCCCCTACTCTTGGGCCTTTAGGTTACTTCTAATTTCTTCCTATTATAAACAATACTGTGGTGAGAATCTGTACACATACTTTTACACAATTTGCATGTTTCCATTCTTATATTTTGTATGAGTCATAGATACCATTAAATACCTGAATTGCTCAGCTCAAATAGGGCTAAACATCTAGATTAGAGTCACACTACCACTATCACATCCTCCATAAATTGCACAGCAGTCACAAGAGCAGAGAAATCTCAAAATGAGTGTAAGTTTGCAATCATGAAATCTTAAACGTAATAACTTGAGTTTAATCATAACCGTTCTCCTCCTCTATTCACAAGTCCACCCAAAGACTAGGTGCAATAACATATTAATAACATCTAACATTTACAAGGCAAAGCCCTCTCATCTGATCTTCACAAGAACTCTGTGTAGAGAACACAGACATTATTCCTCTCATTTTACAGCTAAGGAAACTGAATTTCAGTGATGTAATCTGTCCAAAGTCATAGAGTAAAGCTGTGACTCAAATTCAGCCTGATACCACATCTAAGCTAACACTCTTCCTCCTCACACACTGGACCCAGAAGATTTAAAATACGTTGAAATTCCTACCTTCAGTTACGAGCAGCTCGTCCTGAAATGCTTCCGCGAAGTCGATGTTCTGCAGCATGCTCTGGGTGGGAAGGACCTGCTTCCTCACCCCTGGTGTGTGCAGCATGGCTCTGCCAGTAGAGATTTTATTCAGAAGTCGTTTATACATACAAAATAACCTTAATTAGATTTTATTCATGCATCTGGAAAATCCCACTAACATGATACATTACTTCATAGGTATTATGTCCTAAATCCCAATATAAGTAATTGAAAAAAAAAAACCCTTGTTTTGGAAATTCCCTTAAAAGTTATACATGGTAGTACAATCATCAGTTTCAGTTAAACACATCAAATCAACCACTTCCTAACAGAAGAGTAGAAAAAAGATAAAATTAGATTCTTTTCGGGTCATACATTTTCATTATTTGTGAAAATTTGGTCAGTTAGAAATTTGTCTCAGAAAAAATAAGCCAAGAAAATGATACAAATAAAACATCAGAAGGGAATATTTAAATTACCATGTAATTCTGTTACTTTGACCTCTTCTAGAGAATTTTGAGGTGAGAGAACTAAAAAGTAAATTTCTCTATAAAACACAGATGTTCACAAACGAAAGAAATCTCATTACTATAAATTAATGGCAAAGAGGAGTTATAAAGGAGTACGCTGATTTCTATATCCCAGTAGAAAGAAAGGAAAAAAACCAAAAAACTTGTGATCTAATTTCTCTAAATGCCAGTTTCTATTTCTAAAATACTCAACTGAGAGAAAAAACCACATTCAAAGTTGAGCTCTTCACTTCAGGTCTGTGCTATCATCATGTAGCAACTCATCACTAAACTCTTCTTAAATATTCTAACAGTCTTTCACAGATTAAAAATAAAACAGTTTCCTGAACTGTGTATCAGAATAAAACACAGCAGAGCACAAAGGACTGGAAGAAGGAAAGACTGGCCAACACACACGCCCGCCCTCCCGGGAGGCAATGACTTCCTGCGAACCATGAACTGGCAGGAGCTTCACTTACCTCATACTCAGCTTTAGGCTAGGAAACAAGATTTTGTGACACAAGAACTCTGAATTCAACACACAGAATGTCTAAATCACACCTAGACCTAAATATAAAGTTGATAACATTCCAGCATATTAAACTACATTTAGATCAGATGTACCAAATTTTTTACAAGTACAAGCTTAAGTAGCTAGAGTTAGACACCCTACACATGTCTAAAATATGGCTTGATCCTCTGAAATGATTCTCAACACTCCCAGAAATGTTCCAAGTCAGGTGCGTTTACACAATATACTCTTTTCAGTAGTTCTTAAATCTTTTCTGAAACTGATCTGCCATCATTACAAAGACCGTCCTACGATGAAGTCCAAGGTCCTCTCTGAGCAAAGGAGCAGAGGCCCCTATATACGTCCAGAAAAGGATACTGCAAGGAAACCTGCAGACGAGTTTCCTACAGGTATTTCTACCTGTATTTCTCCTACAGGTAGCTTATCGGTCACACAAATTTTACCAAGATTTTTCATCTGCCAGTTCACTAAAAGTAGTGAAACATCTTCTATAAATTCCAAATCCCAAACCACTGTCACAGCCTCTTTATTTCCACTGAATGGTCCCCACCATCATGTAAGGTAAGTGACCCACCTTCGGTACTGCTGTCTTGAAATTTCATCTCCACCAAAAAAGTATATAGTTGACAGTTCTGTGGTGTTTTTACAATTGTTTTCTCTGTCTGATGGATTATATATTATAGTAACATCCTGATGCCAAGAAAAAAATCAGGAGTGAATATTAAATATTTCTGAGTAAGTCATTTCACTCTGAATAAACTGTCACAGGAGCACAAACAGTCACTATAGACAAAGATGCACATGAAGAGTATTTCCAAGATCAGATAAGTCCTTCCACTCCTACGTTCCTTTCAAATATGATTTTAGCTCTCCACCATAAAATACATAATTATTACTTTAACCTAAAAATAAGCTCATATTTTTAGTGCAGAGACTTTCATACTTACTTCTTGTGTTCTTTCCTTGAGCACAAATTTGTCTGGAAAAATCCTTAATACTCGAGGATTCAGCAAAACTTTTTTCTGAGAATCCTTAAAACCTACAGCTTTAACAAAAGCTGCTCGAGAGCCAGTGTTACGAACAGAAAAAACAATTCTACTTTCTTTGCCAGGCACTAAGTCATTCACTGTTACCAGGTAACTGTCAGATAACTTTTTAACATCTTCCAAAATCAGGTTACTTGTGCCTCCATATCCAGACAAAGGTATCTAAAAATACAGAACACATACATCCAAAATTATTTTTATGTAAGCAGAAAATAGATTAAATTACGGACAGAGAAGACAATAAAAACAGATTTACTACAATTAAAATTATTAAGCTTTGTGTACTTTGGCTAGTAGCTTCCCCACAGTCAATCTCTAGCCTTATAGTAAGGACTATGTTTTAAGGGAAAAACAAATCAATGAGCTACAAAATTATTTACCTTCCAATATGCCAAGCTTAGATGATAAAAGAACAATAAAAAGATTAATATTGATATGTTTGCTTAAGCAGTGTTCAGCATGAAAGACACTGGTATTTATAATTTACTCTGAAATGCATAAAATAAGATAAATTGATAGACGGTTAAATATGTGATAAAAGAAATATAGCACAATGTTAACTGTAGAATCTAAGTGGTAGGGCATGCAAGTGTTCACCATGTAATTCTTTCAAATACCCAATAATTGTGAATTTTCAATATGAAAAGTTTTGGGGGCAGAAATATCTATGAGCATATAATCCTGTTAACTTCCGGTCTAGCAGAGTCAGAGGACTGTACCAAAGGGACCAAAGAGAAGCCCAGAACTCAAACAAGCCTCAGAGCACAGCCAACCCGGTAGCGAGGGGCAGAGTGGAGGCTCCAGTGCTGACCAGGGCCACCCTTGAGCTACAAGGCTCCCAGGGGGCTCAGCACTACCAGGAAACAAGGATTCACAGAACAAACTCTATGAATAGGAATGTAAGAAATAGGTACCCTGCTAGGAAACAAACGTTTCATACCCTTTGACATGCATTCCCTTAAAAATGAGCTTTCATTCCTAATTATTGAAATAAGTTCCAAAGAATCCTTTGCAAACTTAAAAACATCAGTAGCTTATTTCAAGTTGTTATGTACTAAGTAACATTTTGAAAAATTAAATTCAGGCTGATCAAAAATCAGTATTGCTTGCCCCTTAGTACAAATTAACAGCATTTTTAAAGGGCTTCAGATGTGAAGTTCCTGCAAATCCCACCTCATTCAGGGTGAGCTCTGCTAGTTCCAAGAGCCAAAAGTGTTTCTAATTTTTCTTTTCCCACAGAGATTTGCAAGTAAATCTTAGGCAAGAAAATAGAAAGTAACAGAGAAAGTCAGCTTTTGAAAAAATTCAAAATCAGTGTTCTTCCTATATTTTCAAAGTCTAAGGAGGGGGCTTCCCTGTTGGCGCAGTTGTTAAGAATCTGCCTGCTAATGCAGGGGACATGGGTTCGATCCCTAGGCCGGGAAGATCCCACATGCTGCGAAGCAACTAAGCCCATGCGCCACAAGTACCGAGCCTGCGCTAAAGAGCCCGCAAGCCACAACTACTGAGCCCACGTGCCACGACTACTGAAACCTGTGCGCCTAGAGCCCGTGCTCCACAACGAGAGCAGCACCCCCTTGCCACAACTAGAGAAAGCCCCGCGCACAGCAACGACAACCCAACACAGCCAAAAATAAAAACAAACAAATAAATAAATTAAAAAAAAAAAGTCTAAGGGAGTCACAAATAATTACTGACTAAAAGGTTAAGAAAAAGAATGATTAGGGCTTCCCTGGTGGTGCAGTGGTTGAGAGTCCACCTGCCAATGCAGGGGACAAGGGTTCGTGCCCCGGTCCGGGGGGATCCCACATGCCGCGGAGCGGCTGGGCCCGTGAGCCATGGCCACTGAGCCTCCGCGTCCGGAGCCTGTGCTCTGCAACGGGAGAGGCCGCAGCAGTGAGAGGCCCGTGTGCCGCAAAAAAAAAAAAAAAAAAAAAAAAAAAAAAAGAATGATTAAATAAAATGAAATTTGACTAATGCCCACTGACCCAAAGTTTCAACCAGAGAAACTGCTGCTCTAGAGCAGACTTCTCAGGGACTTCCCTGGTGGTCCAGTGGTTAGGACTCTGCACTTACACTGCCGGGGGCCCGGGTTCAATCCCTGGTCTGGGAACTAAGATCCCGCAAGCCTCGTAACGTAACATAAATAAAATAAAATAATAAAAATAAATAAAATAAAATAAAATCCATCTAGAGCAGGGTTCTGAGCCTCGGCACAATGGCCCTTGGGCTGCGCCATTAGACATGGGGAGCCCTGTGCAGTGTGTGTGTCTGGCTGCACCCCTGGCCTCTACTCACCAGGTGCCAGTTGTATCTTTTCCCACTTCCAGTGTGACAACCACAAATGTCTCCAGAAATTACCAAGTATCCCCTGGATGGTGAAACAGTCTCTGGTTGAGAACCGCTGCTCTGCAGGCCTCATTCTGAAAATGGCCATTTACACCTTTTAACACCTCTCCCCACCAAAGCTCATGGGGCCATGTGAAGAGCTCCACAGAGAGCGTGTCCAGCTCCAGCATCAAATAAAGGTAAATTTGCCATAAATATCCATCCTTTTTAAAAAAAACTTCTAGGTGTTGTTAATCTTGTAATTTATCACACATCCACTCTGACACTAGGAAACGACCAACATCGTAGTCCCAGCCCCACTGCCAACTAATTGCTTGGATGTTAGCTACTTTCAGGGAGCTCAGGCTTCATCCGACTACCCTATCCTTCTTTCCTCTCCTCCAGGATTCATCATTTTTCTCTCTTAGTGCCCTGAATCTAGCTGAAGAAATGACTTGAAATCTTTTGAAATTATGCTGGGAAGAAACAAAATAGAAAAGCTCTTGTCTTTGTATCCCTGGTGTACGGAACAGAGTCTAACAAATGACGTCAATAGATACTTTGCTGAATTGAAAGAATAAAATTTACTTGGAAAGTCAACATCTTAAACATTTCCATCTGGATTTACCAAAAAATGGATTTCTGAAAAGTTGAGTACATTTCAAAATTTTCAAACCGAAATGAAACTTACAAGCATTAGACAAGACCATTACTTACAGGAATACTCTGGTGGCTACTTTTAAAATAGGGTAATCCTACAAGGTATATAATTACTCCCTAACTTGTTTGTAAATCTAGGTAATCACATATTTTGACTTATAAAAAGCAGAGTATATGTAATTTACCAATATTTAACCAATAGTTACAACATGTCATAAACTCCATGGGAGGGAAAAAAAAGCTATAAAATTATCTTACCGTGAACTTAAAGCCTGGTTGTGATCGAATTCCAAGTTGTTTAATTTCTAGTTTGGCCAACATACAAGATAATCGAGTAGGTGCAAACAACACAGAGATGTAAATGTCTTCTTTTGGACGAATCCTGATCTCACAGTTACTGGTCAATCGCTCTTCTGAACCAAAAGTGTGCTGAAACTACAATTAAAAAAAAAATCTCTGCATTAAACAGAGCAGCAGCACAAATAAAACATACCATTAACATGAACTCCTCGAAGATTAAGAACACAAGATGGCCTACATTAAGTGTCATGTATCTAGATGTTAAGTGTTAAGTGTCCTGGATCTAGAGAGAACGTGAAACAGAACAGAGCCATGCACTCCACAAACCTGAAAGCAGTCCTGGTCTTGTCCTCTAATGAGCAGTCGTAAATGTTGGGCTGAAGATGTGGAATTATTTCTTAAAGCTAGTTTCTGAAGCCTAGAAACAATGACACAACTTAAATGTGGTTTTCCTCCATGGATATTGCTACAATCATAAAAACAAAGCCAATTAAAACTGACTGCAGTGTTTGGAGATGGACTGACTGCACAGGCCCCTTGAGCAGCCTGGAAGTGCCTCCACAGTCCCAGAACTCTACATTTGTGAGAACGTATGCTCAAGACTCACCTTATCAGAGAAGATTTTGGGTTTAGTCTCTCTCCTGTTATAGCTCCTTAGCTGCCCTTATTATTCATTCTCTATGTATAGGAATTATCTGTCTTATAAAATAGTAATCAATGAAAATTCAGATTACCAAATTCATTAAGTCATTAAAGTCAATACCATCCTCAGCTCCAAAACCTATCTTTCGTGGAAACAAGGGTCCTAAGCACATTGCTCAGATTTTTTACTTTAAGAGACTCATTTGCACAAAGTAGTCTTTTAAACAGCATACTGAACTAATCTTACTTTAAAAAAACTTACAGTGCAAGTAGAATGGATGTATGAATAGCAACTGGCTCACAGGATGAAAATCCTTCAGTCTTTGAAAATATATGAATCCTCTCTTCATTAGAGAATACAGAATACATGAATAAATCTCCATTTTACTCAAATTTTGAAGACTGGCAGTTAAATTATTTAAGCTGTGGTCTATGCCTTGTGCATTTGTGTTAAAAGGGAAAGGTTGCTGAGTTTAACCTCAGAATAAAATCAAAGACCTTTGGTTATCAGCACACCTGAGTACAATGGTTGGGAAAGACTTTCTGAAAAATATTTTTTTCATAAAAACAAAGCCAATTAAAACCAAGTACAATGTTTAAAGATGGACTGACTGCACGGGCATAGGAGCTACTGAGGAGGGCACAGTTCCTCAAACTCACGGCCATGCAGGACATTTCAGGAGCCTAGCTGAGAGGGGTCTTCACTGAGAGCTGCGTAAAGAACACATGCCCCTTCATCAACTAGACTCTAACTCCTTAAATAGATGCAACGTCTCTGATTATTTCTTCTTCCCACCAGTCCCCAGGGCTTTCCAGAGAAGGAACCAAGACACACTTAATTGCCTAAGTTTGGTCATCAGCACAGAATTCACCAGAGCTTAAGAAAACTGAAACCTAATTTTTTTGGCTTGTATTTTAAAAATAGGTTAAAAATTTACTAAAAAATTTGTATTCATGATGGGATGAATAATGAATATGATAGTTTTATTTCAATTCTAAAAACATTAACATGGTCATCATCAACACAGGGAAGACTAGCATTATGTGATAACAGCTACAGTGTATACTCACTGTGTCCTGCCCAGGGGGACACCTCCCCACGCCAGAAACTGCTTGTTGGATAAAATCAAAGGAATATCTGAGCAGCAAGATGCAGGCGTCAGAGGCTTGTTTCCTGAAGAAACTACTTCACCTTTTAACATCACTTCATACTGAGGGCCAAACGACTGCACAAATATTTTCAAGATCCTAACAAAGAAAACCATCTAAGTTCAATATTCAGAATTCAATTCTTTTGACAACTATTGTCCTATGCGCTTCCTTCGTCCAAGAGACTGAGCTGGTCGGTGCTGAGGCTACACTGCATTCTCACCCTCACAGCTTACATTCCAGAGGAGAAAACAGACAGAGAAGGAGACGGGTACATGCCACAGGCCCATGCCATGAGCACAGCGGGAGAGAAGTGTATGGGTCACAGGAGACAGGGAGGGATCTGGGAAGGGATGAGGAAAGCCTCCTGGGTGGGGGTGCTACCCCGGTGGGCAGGTGCAGGCGAGTCCTCCCGGCACAAGTGTTCGCGTCCGAGCAGCCAGCACCTCTGCACCCAGGGCCAAGCAGGCGGAGGACAGTGAGGCACTCGGGGGCTCAGGAACCAGTCAGGGGGCTCAGCAATCAGGCAGGGGGCTCGGCAATCAGGCAGGGGATGGGCCACGTGCGTCTGAGGACAGCGGGCTAAGCTACATTTATCAAGCAAGTTCAAAAGCTGGTGACAAGGGTGCTCCGACCACTGTAAAGTGATATTCACTTATGATTTGGGTGCCAAAAAGTCACTGGCCTGGAAAAGATACAACTGTCAGTTGTATCTTTAACAACTGACAAGGTCAACTGAAGATTTCCTTGGTGAGAGAGAAGAAGTTAGTGAGAAACATCAAGATTGACGTGTTATTATTTACTTTTGTTAGAATATACTTGAAAATAGTGATTTCTTACTTTCTAGTCAGCTAGCTGGTTTAAAAGGAGATTTTCAGTAAGCAGAAAGATCTGAGGCTAAAGGAAAGAGGTGAAGCGGTGCTGTATAGGCGAGGTGAGGCGTGTACTCTGTCCCTCAGGCTGTGGACCGGAGCACACCTAAATAAGCACAAATTCGCCATGATCAACAGTCCTACGTTACCTTTCCTCACAGGCTTTGGGATCCTTTGGAGAAAATGAAACTATAACTTCGTGCTCTTCTCCAGGTTTAAGGAATAGTTTCTCTGGATCCACTGAAAAGTGACTTCCTTGATCTGGGATCTAAGTATTTACATAATTATAAGTCAACGCTGACCTGCAGACATGGCTTTCACACACTCACGTGCCTTGTCTCTCTCACTGACCACAACTGGGTATTCTACTCCCTCCCTGCCCAGCAATGCCCCGCCATCTTACTTTCTTGGAAAGGATATATCTTTCTTCTCTTCCATAACAAACTATCCCCTGTCCCATCCCTAATTCCTGGCCACCAACACCCCCTCACTCAGCCACACAACTCAGAAATGATGTCTACACATGTGGCTCCCTCTCCTCCACCCAGCCACAGGATGACTCGGTCTTCAGGAACTAATCTAGAGCTTGGTTCTTGTACCTATTACATTAGACATCCCAGCTGAACTTCCTAACCATCTGTTTTATGCTCGTGTAACACCAGCTCTGAAAGCCCGGGCTCAGATTCTTCTGTCTGACCACCCCTGCCAATGCCCCCAGCCCTTGAACAAGGTCAACAGCAGAGCAACCTTCAGAACCCAAGGAGACACTCACAGTCTCAGCCCGAGGAAATAAGTTACAGCCTCAGACACAAATTCTTACCTTGATGTCCAAGTGGACATCAATATTCCCAGCATTTTTCAAAGGTAAGTACTGCCTTGTTGAGGAAGCCACACTGGCAAACAAGTGCATAGTCTAGAGGATGGGGTAAAACAGGCATGTTTTAAAAATGTCACACTTGGAATGAAATCAACCTGAACATAAAGTAACAGCAAAGTGAGGAGTTTAGGGTACCTGTAGGTCTCTCGGAGCGTGTATCCTGGCTATTCCTGTTCTTGCTCGAAGATTGATACTTTTAATGACTGGTGTAGGGTTTGGACTATCAACTTCTATATCAACTCTTGCCAAGAATTCTTCTGCTGAGTCTAGAATCTCTGTAAAAGGTCATTCTTTTAGTTCAGACACCAGAGTTATTTAATTCTAAATGCCACACATGGCCCAACACTATGCCATCAGGGGGCACAAAAAAATCTTAAAATGACTGTTTAAAGAACTCAGAGAGGAACAGAAATGAGTGGAGGAGAAAAAGGAAGAAAACATCTAATTGGTAGAGGAGGTAACATCAATTAACAGAAAAGACCCCAAAACGTTTTCAGTGGTACTTGCTTGGATTATCCAGAATTGGATGGGTTTGACCCAAAACAGCATGCTCTCTGCCCAGCTTGAAAACAACATAAAATATCTGACAAATTACAATAAATATTTGACAATTTACTGACAGGAGAAATAAGCCTCAACTTTGTAGTTTATTTAGCTACGGAGTAAAGAAAATCCCATAAAACGTAAACATGATACCTGAAGAAGTCATCTGTTTCTTTGGACTATGGAAAAGAACCCAAATTATCAGAAATTCTGGATCCTGTAAAATAAAAAAATATTTTCATACACAGTGAAAGAAAAGTAGTTGGAAACTTAACTTCCTCCTTAATTCTAAATCAGTCCTTCAATCCCCCAGCTCACCTGTCCGTCATCGCTGGCAGGCATCAGATGGTTGATCACCGAGGGGGCGGCCAGCTGAGCAATCGCATGGGCATAAGGAACAGCTTTCAGAGCTGTGTGGATGGGCTCCTTGGAAAAGGTGAAGCAGCGCCAGGCTATGGCGTTCTGTCAGAAACAGGAGAAGCCGCTTCAGTAGAGCCAATGGTGTCATGTTGGTGTGATGCTAAATTTGTTCAAAGATCCTTAACAAAAATATCTACTTTCCTAAGAGAAGTTAGCCAAGGATTCTACTAGCTGCATCTACAACTCTAAGTCAGTGTGCTCTGTAAAGGTTTCCTCCCCAAGCACAGTACTTACAGCATTAATAATGAGTCTAATTGGGATGTTGGCGTGCGTCTTGTTTACCAGCTTTAAAGGCAGAGCTTTCCAGCTTCCATAAGTCAAGTCACCAAAATCAAGAACATCTTTCTTTTCTGTTTCTACCTAAATTATGGGAAAAAAGGGATTTATAAAAACAATATATTAATAAATATCACAGCTTATGTTCACATCACTGCCCTTTCCAGCCACAAATAGTCAACATTACAGGTAAACTTACCTAAGACTCCTGGGGCTATTTTACAATTCCTATTTTCAACACAAGTAAATTATTTTTCTGAGGTAGTCCACGTACCCAAATACACTACAGAACAAAGCAACAGCTTAGCTGCGTTACTGTGAGAAGACAAACTGACAACTTTACAAAACACACAGCCTCCCTTCCACTAGCTCTACTGTTATACTACCGACTTCTCAATTCCCTCCAAAACATATGTGGGCATTTTTGGATTTAGTCCAAACTCTGACAACACTGAAAATGTTTACAATAATATCTAGGGACTTCGCTGGTGGCGCAGCGGTTAAGAATCCGCCTGCCAATGCAAGGGACACGGGTTCGAGCCCTGGTCCGGGAAGATGCCACATGCCTCGGAGCAACTAAGCCCATGTGCCACAACTACTGAGCCTGTGCTCTAGAGCCCGAGAGCCACAACTACTGAGCCTGTTGTGCCACAACTTCTGAATCCTGCACGCCTAGAGCCCATGCTCCGCAACAAGAGAACCCATCACAATGAGAAGCCCACACACCACAACGAAGAGTAGCCCCCGCTCACTGCAACTAGAGAAAGCCTGCGCACAGCAACAAAGACCCAATGCAGCCAAAAAATAAATTAATTAATTAAAATTTTTTTAAAAAACAAACCCCAGTTATTCCGATGTGCAGCCAGGGCTGACAGCCAGTGTCCTAAAGAGGCCTGCAATCCCACAAGCATTTTGTTGCCCCAACCTGGCTAGACCCAATTTCTTTCACTTCCAGAAAATGAGCAACTGTACAAGAGGAAATTTTTCAGTGAGCAGTCTTCAGGTACAGAAAAGAGGATAATCTGAATGTGGTGTTTTCCTCCACACACATCAAACTATATGATGGAAACCAGCTGGAAAATAGGGTTTAACGTTATACTTTGCTTACAAACATCTTAGCGAGCATATCTGTGCTTCTATAAAACAAAAGAAATAATCTTAATTTTTTTGGCCTCGCTGTGCGGCTTGCCGGATCTTAGTTCCCTGACCAGGGACTGAACCCGCACCCTCGGCAGTATAAGCGCAGAGTCCTAACCACTGGACCGCCAGGGAATTCCAGAAATAATTTTAAATTTTGGAATAAGAAAATATTAAGAGTAATGTTTAGCTCAATTATAACTTTTGGCACATTCATCCACAAATTCATTTTACCCAAATTTTACTTCTAAGGTTGAACAGCCTCATTAAAATGCCAGGTATGACAAAGACCTGCTTACAAACAGTCACCTCGATCACGGGGGTCTCGGCAATGGCGGTGAGGACAACCCTGCTTGCCAGTGCTTCTGCCTGTGCCACTGTCTCTGCGTCAGCTGAAAACGGCCAAGAAGCAATGCTGAATATACATCGGAAAATCCCAGGATCAGACGGTATGAAGAGCACTTTTATCTCTTCTGTGGCATGAGGTCTTATGATGACTTTATTCTTGAAAACTAAACAAGGATAAGCTGAAAGATCCACCTTAAAAGAAGAGCCACATGGTCCGTTAAGAAATAACTTCACAATGAAAATCAGGAAGAAGAACCAACTAGTTTAAGATCCCTTTTCATAGTCACTCAAACTACCAAATCTAGATATGTTAGCTCTTGAAAAATACCCAGGCCTCATAACTCATTACCTGGAAAATACAGTTAGTCAAAATTATAAGGAATTTTTTTTTTGGGCCATGCCACACAGCTTGTGGGATCTTAGTTCCCAACCAGGGACTGAACCTGGACCACAGCAGTGAAAGCACCAAGTCCTAACCACTGGACCACGAGGGAACTCCCATAAGGACTTTTGAAGATACGTTATTTTTACCTTCACTTTTTTTGAAAAGGGTGCTGAAAATGGCAGCACCTCCAGCCTTGGACATCACCCTGGGACCTGTCTCCCACCCTGGACATCACCTGGGACCTGGTCTCTGCAGCTGTGTAACGTAGGGGGTTAGACTGATCTCCAAGGTTCACTGTCAGGCCTCCAAGTCTACGATTCTGACTCACTCCAATCTCTCCCTCCTCACTGTGAACAGGGATCTTCTTTTCTACTCCCACTTCCAGAGACATCATTACTTCCTACATACTCCTAAAAAGGCCTCCAATCTCACCACCTTTCACCCTCAACCCTTTCCTCCAACCACCTGCCTTTCCTCTACCCTCAGGATCAGAGGGGAAAAGCTGGGGAAAGGGAGAGGGAGAGAAGACAGTCTTATTTTATCAAGTAAATCAAGGTTATCACTAGGACGTAAGAGGGGAGAGTAAACCCGTCCACCAATGTTTGTCTGCAAGAAGCTGCTGACCTTCTTTCCCACTCTCCCTACTCACCAAGGCCCACAGGGTCTAGAGTCTAGAACCTCAGCAGCTTTAACTGATCATGCAAGAGACGCCTGCTCTAATGTTAAAACTGTGTTTCCAGGTATTTCAAAAGATCATGTAAGAACATGATCAGATAAATTAACTTACTAAATGAAGGCACAGGTTGCAAGAGTAACTTGTTTCTTTTTTTTTTTCCTTTGGAATAAACGACAATAACTTATACTCAATCACATTTAACAAAAACAACGCATAGAGACCAGAAACTTGGAGCTCCAGTCAGTGGTTTAAGCCGACAGCACAAAAAGCACATTTACATGATTTTATAAACAAGTAACAATGAAACATAACGGTTAATAAATAAATAGTAACACCTGATGAAATCTGAGAAACACATTCAGATTTCACTTTCACTGGAAGTACTGCAACAAAAGGGGAACCAAGAAAAAGATACGATTCCAACGATTCTGTGCAAAGTATATGGTGGTGGACATGCTCCCTGGTATAAAAGGAAGTACTAATACTAGGCAAAGGAGAGCTTCAGCATTAATTGTACTGCAATCGCTAAGTCAGAGGAGAAAGACACAGAAAGCTCACCTTTTCACCGTTGACACTAACACTGAGGACCCCGATGCTGACCTGCAGCCAGCGGTCGGCGGGATTCAGGACACTAAGGTAGGTTTGTGACGCGATGCCAATACAGCAAGCATGAGGAAACTTCAATTCCTCAGGCACTCTTACTTTCCCTGGGTAGAGTTAAAGCAGAGTCAAAATGCATACCCAACACCCCATCAAAAGCACAACTGGTTAAATGGAAATTTTTACAGAAGACGACCTGTTGACACCGAGAGCTATGGTTTTATAAAGTGCCCCAGATCTAAATAGGAGTCCCCAACACTGCATACGCCTCAGCAGAGACTGGTCACTAATTTTCTCCTGAGGCAACCAGCCCATGAAGAAAAACAATCAAAATTGATCAAACTAAAAAATTTACAGCTAATCAACTCTTAGATGTTATTGCTATCAGTAATCTCTTCCCTTTTTCTCCTATAAATATAAGCCACTGCCTAACCTAATGAGAAATGATGGAGGCTCTAACTGATTTTTAACATGATGACCAAGCTTTTCACCATTCTTATGGGGTGACTGTGGAATTTCCTTCAGAAGAAAAAGAAGGCAAAACTGATCGTGCTGCAGTGGCCATGAGCACCGTGTCAGGAAAGCACAGCACCAAGCTCTGCTCCCAAGAGTGACCATCAGCACGAGCACAGGCAGCTCAGCCACTACAGGCGGGAGTGGAAGGGTGCTGCCTCTCACTCCCACACGAGTCACCCCTGAAGACTTAAAAACTGGCAGGAGACTCCCTCCTTCAGGGGGGTGATTCTATACTAGACGTTTCCTAGTTGAACCAACAATAGAATTCCAAGTTTGGAGCACAAGAGAGAAACAGAAAGACAAAGGCAGTGGGAGTTTTACCCGCGTTAAGTTTTTATGTTTTTCTAAGGCCACTCAGGGACCCTTGCACAGAAATACGTTATGGTCTGTGTTCCAAATTCAGGATAAAGAGAAAAGTTTACAAGCAATTCAGGCTAATCAGTATCTCCTTAAAACAAACTAGTTTTATGGTCCCAATTGAGAAAATTCAGTTTTTAAATAGCAGCAACCAACAAGCAGTAGCAGAGAAGAAAGCATCTTACCAAATCCTGACATCACTCCTGAATCCCATGGATCAATTCCACAGTTTGGACCAAGAGACTGCACAGTAAAAGGTTTGGCTGTACTTAGAAGACTCTGATTGAAGGCGTTAGAATACGGGTTACAAAGGGAAGAGGCAGCCAACAACTCCGAGCTGATGTTCTGTCCAAGACAAAAGCCCATGGCCACAGAGTTCTGGATGTGCTCTGCTGTGACGACAGCAGGATGACAGTTTCCCGGAAGCCCACAGGCTGTGGCGCCGCCGGCCTGGCACCGAGGCAGTGCTCCTGAGCTCAGCTGGGCACAGGGAGCCATTGGGAGGGGACGGCGTGCTGAGAGCGCGGGGCCCGAGGTGGGCACGTGCTGCCTTGAGGGAGCAGGGCCGCAGTCCTCGGTGCTGGGGAAGGTCTGGGGAGGGCCCTGGCCAACGAACGCACTGTCGGCAGCAGACGTGTCTACAGGAGTCACACGTCCACTGTCGGGCACAGGCCCCTGGCGGGACACGGGGAGGCACGGTGTGGCTGGCAGGGCCCACTGGCCAAGGCCCAACTCCCTTGGCAGAGCCAGGCTGACCTGGTCCAGTTCACTGGGATTTGAGGTCACACCTGCCACAGTGGTTTCTGACAGATCTTCGCTTTTGGAGGAAAGCTCTCTTCTCGATCTAAAGTTCGGTTTTACATCTTCAAGTTCACTACTCAGAGAAGCAGTTTCAGTTTCTTTTTCTGTGTCCAAGTTCTTCTGGATAATATACGGTAACGCTCCTTTTCCTCTACTTTGAAATGGACTTTTTTCTCTCAACTTATCCGGAGCCTGCTCCTGAGATGGAACTGGACTGGCCTGAATAATTGTGGTGCTCAACGTACTGGGGACATCACTCTGTGTGACAAAAAATGTTTAGAAATTATCCACAGATAAAGTGAGTACTACAAATGCAAACCATGCTGATATACTCTCAAAGAATAGAGATCTACATGATGTTACCTCTCCGAAAAAAGGACGGCTTATACAAAGTACTTCAGTGGCTGTGAAATGCAGGATTAAAAGTTAGAAAATCTGCATTCATTGTTCTTCCTAATTTACAGGACAAGAAACGAGTGGTTTTGTTTAGTAACTTAGTGGGTAGGTTTAGGCACAGCTTAGCGGAGGAGGCCTGCACTGCACACCGCAAGTCATACGCAGCTCATTACAAACTGAACACTGTCACGTTCACGAAACACACCTAGGTAGTAAAATTCTAGCTTCTCCCACACAAATCTCTCAGACCTCTCTGCTTCCCTCCCACCCCCATGGCCATGACCCTGGCCTGAGCCTGTGCTGCCCCTCGCCTGACAACTCCGGCCGTCTGGTGTCAAATCCTCCTGGTTCTAACCTCACCCCTCAGTGCCTCCTCCACTGCAAGGAGCTTTCAAAACAACACAGAGCAGGTCTGTGTCCTACTTAAGAGCCTTCAAACTCCCAAATGTTACATCCACGATGTCGTGGTCTGGCCTCCCCTCCTCCATGTAGATGATTCACCGAAGCCATTCCAAACTTCTTGGGGGCTCTCAAATGCAGCGTGTTTTGCAATTCCCTGCCTCCCCCATGCCTGATTCCAGACAGTCCTCCCACCAAGCTTCACTGGACTCGCCACCTGGTCAGATTATCAGTCGCCTCCTGAATCTCTCACAGTGCATTTCACTACACGGCATGTCTTGCACGGCCTCCACCAGACTGAGAGCTTTTTGATGGCAGATGCTAAAATATTTGTACTTGTAGTGCCTACCCAGCACGAGCAAAACACACACACACACTTATTTTAAAGTTAAAAGAGCAACAGAAATTAGGCCTGAACTCAAGTCTGAGTCCTACATCAGTAAGACTTCGGCTCCAGAAGCCTGAGTAAAGAAATAACAAAAGTGCTCCCACCTGGTGGTCCTTAAGGCCACGATCTGAGGCCGTGGCGGGACAGGTGCTCTCTCGTTCAGACATGTAAGTCAGCCTGCTGATGCTGGCCTGTGGACTCGTCAGCTGGGATGACTCCCTCTCACAGGGGTGCTTTTGCAGGTGAGCTGCTGAACTGAAAGACTCCAGGGCACACCTGGAAGAGAGAACACCTGTGCCTGGACTTGTCCATCCCTTCACTTAACATCGTCTACACTGGCAGAAAGCCCTTCCTGCTTGCCTACAACCCTGTCAACCTGCACTACCGTCTGTCCCAGCTGCCATATACAACTCAACCCTAGACTCAATTCTTTTCACCCTTAATTATCTAAAACTGTAAATCATAGTCCTACTGAATGAAGTATCTGGTAAGCTACTGAAAAAGAAAAATGTTTGGCAGTTTCATTAATAAATTTCATATACAGTCACATAACATTGTTAGCTGTTCATTCAGCAAAAGTTTACTGAATACCTGATATAGAGCAATGAGCAGAGCACTCGCCAATTCCTGCCCTCAAAGAGCAAAGATGGGGCTTCCCTGGTGGCGCAGTGGCTGAGAGTCCACCTGCCGATGCAGGGGACACAGGTTCATGCCCCGGCCCGGGAAGATCCCACATGCCACGGAGCGGCTAGGCCCGTGAGCCATGGCCGCTGAGCCTGTGCATCTGGAGCCTGTGCTCCGCAACAGGAGAAGCCACAACAGTGAGAGGCCCATGTACCGCAAAAATAAATAAAGATCTTTGATACAGATTGTTAAAAAAAAAAAAAAAGAGCAAAGATGAAAACAATCAAAGAGATGGGAAGAGCCACACCACGGGCAGGAATAGGAGCAGTGCAACTCTCGGCTGAGCTATCAAGCATGCATAGCAAAAGCCCCTTGACTCAGGTGTTATACATCTAGAGATTAATCCTAAGAAAAAAATTAGTGCTAATTATAAAGATTCGCTAAAAGGATACATCATATATCACTATCAATAAAACGTAGGCAATCTTAAACGTCATGTAGGAGAAAGGAGGCTATTGAAATTATGGCACAGACACACAATAAAACACTATGTAGCTGTTTTAAATCATGCTGTTGACTACTAACCATTGACTCAGAAAGATGTTCAGAATATATTAAGTAAAAAAAAAGTTATAAAGCAATAAATAATAAGCTCCTGCATCTATTTAATACATGTGCCATATTCTGTCAGGTAGTCCCCAGCACAGGGCCAGGCCAGCCCAACAGAGGAGAGGGCCAAGCTGCCCCTCAAGGCAGAGTGCAAAATCACACTGGGTGGGAAACACCGTCACAGCCGCCTCTGGAAACAGCTGCCGCATCCCCTGAATACTCTGCCATTTAGTTTCAAGTCAGCCCTTAATCTGACTGAATTTTACCCATCATTTTTGTGCACAAAGTTCAGAATACTCAGGTGGCCAGCGGACACAGAGAGAAAATCCTATTTTGAATTCTGGATTTTTAAAAGGACCAAATCAAGACAGCCCTGACACAATACTAGTTAGTGAATCTCTAACCAATGGAGACAAAATATTAACCAAATTGCTTCAGGTCCTCTTTAGTCACTGAATTACATGCACCTGCGTGGGTTCTGTATGCACATGCGCACACACACATGCACACACATACTCACACAGACACCATGGGGCAGCAGGAAAAGAGTTCTGGGTACTGGGGTACGTGCTGAGTCTAGCTCCTTTGGTCGAAATGAACGAATGCATTTAGGTTGTATTACTTCAAGCAATGAGAAGTGAACTGTAAGAACACACAAACAAAAGAAGAGAAATTTCAGTCCAGATGTCAGACTCCAAAGGAAGCCAAAAACTGCCAAGGTGCCAGCCACACAGAACCTCAAGGCAATTCTGGAATTAGAAGCTCTAAATCAGCACTATGGACCTGCTGGAAGCTGGCTGGACGCTGGAAGACCAGCCAGCAGGAAAACTGGTGAGCAGCAAACTCAGTAGATAAAGGGCTCTCACCAGAAAGATGTGGCCACTCAACAGATCAACATTCTGACCAACATTTCACCGTGAATATTAAGAAACTTAATGAGTATGGGACTTCCCTGGTGGCACAGTCGTTAAGACTCCACACTTCCAATGCAGGGGGCCCAGGTTCGATCCCTGGTCAGGGAACTACATCCCACATGCTGCAACTAAGAGCTCGCATGTCACAACTAAGGAGCCCACCTGCCGCAACTAAGACCCGGCAGAATCAAATAAATAAATAAATATTTTAAAAAATTACATAAAAAACTTAATGAACTGGAAAAACCTGAAAAAAACCCATGAAACTCATTTTACCATAATACAAAAGTACAAGAAGGATTTCAATAAAAAGAAATGAATACAAAATGAATGTCCACATTGGAAGCCATGAAAGCATAGCTGATGCTACAGAAAATCAGTGATATAAAGGATAAACACTTGAACAGCTCGGCTACCCCGCAACACAGGGAGAACACATAAAGAAACGAAGATGAGGGACTTCCCTGGTGGTCCAGTGGTAAAGAATCCGCCTTCCAATGCAGGGGATGTGGGTTCGATCCCTGGTCGGGGAACCAAGATTTCACATGCCTCGGGGCAACTAAGCCTGTGCGCCACAACTATTGAGCCTGTGTGCCTCAACCAGACAGCCCATGTGCCGCAAACTACAGAGCCCATGCGAGCCCGCGCGAGATAACTAGAGTGAGAAAAGCTGCCCGCCACAACTAGAGAGAAGCCCGTACGCCGCAATAAAGAGCCTGCACGGTAAAACAAAAGATCCTGCGTGCCGCAACGAAGACCCAACTCAGCCAGAAAATAAAATAATAAAAAAATTTAAACAAACAGACCAAAAAAAAAAAAAAAAAGCACAAAGATGAGGAAAAAGAAAACAAGCATGGATGCCCAGAGAGGCAGTACCAGCTGCTGGGTGCAGGAGGAGGAGGGAGTCACAGGCAACAGGAAACAAAGTCTCCTCAGTGGAAGAGAGAACTGTGCGCAGGAAAATCAGCCACAAGACGCCAGCATGTTCATTTAAGCTGATGAGAAAAAAAGGAGATGAGCGAAAGCAGGAAGATAAAATGGAGCTGGATGCTCGGCCTCGGCAGGAACGCCTATCATGCAGCAGGAGAAGGGACAGGAGAACGAACCTCAGAATCTGCTGGTGTCCAGTTTCTTTCCCCCTAAGGCTGCAGTCTGGCCGTGGCTGAGAGGTGGGGGTGTGGGTGCAGGTGGCTGACCCGTAGGGAGAAGGAAGCCCACCAACAGTCACTTTAGAAAGGTCAACGTGACGCTCTCATTCAAAATATCTGACCAAGTTCATGAGAAAGTTCAGTATCCCCCTAAGATATGTTTCCTACACTTAATGAATAAGTGTATTTTCTTAGGGGCAAAAGAAAAAACAGGTGGGTCCAAAACTGAGACCATCCAGCCCAGCATTCTGTCTCTGATCATGCAGTAAAGGGCAGGTGAAGGAAAAAAAATCATAACAATATGTCTTTATAGAGCACTTACAGTTGTTATTAAATGCCTTCATATACAATTTTTTAAAATGTCAAGATCATAGAAAACAAGATGAAACTGGAAAGTACACGGGGGTTAAGAAACAAAAAAGAAAATACTACAAGGAATCTAGAAATCAGAAATGTGAAATGCAAACAAAATGAAAAAGTAAGAAAGAGGCAGGTCACTGTGGTGATGGCAAAGTTCTATGTCTCTGATTGTGGAGGTGGTTACACACATTCACACCTGTGATAAAATGACACAATTCTACCCACTTGCCCTGCCCAGGACAAGTGATTGCACAAGTGGTGATTCTGTGCAGCATCTGGGGGAGCTGGGGAGGGACATGGGGTCTCTCTATACTATCTTTGCAACTTCCCGTGGATCTACAATTATTCTAAAATAAGTTCTTAAAGAAAGGATTACAAACAAAATAAATGCAGATCCCACATATGCAAGACTAGAGTTCCTGGGGTCAGGACCAATATCTTAATAAGTAATTTAAAAAAAAAACCTTTCCTAAATAAAAGAATGCTTGACTCCACATACTGAAAGGGTGCTGTGTGACAGGGCAAGGTGGCCATGAGGTCAACATAGAGACATAGCCTAACAAGGTTACTAGACTTGAAAGATCTTATTAGACTTGAAAGCATCTTTGGCATAAAGCTTACAAAAAGATCAAGTCAATTCTGAGGCAAAAACTGTTGCCATACAGAAAGTTTATTTTATTAAATCTATGGATTTTTTCTTTTATGGCTTTATAAAAGATCTTTTATATGTTCCTCTATGGAAAGATTTTAATAAGCAGAAAATTTTACCTAAGCAGTGAAATTATCATAAATGTTCAATAGTTTGAAACAAATTGAAATTATATTTGATATCCAAGTTACCTATTATGTGTTTCCCAAGATGCTCCTGGATTTTGCATATTCATCAGAAATGGTGTGGGTAAGCTAGAGCTAAGTATCCGGGAGAGCAAAAAATACAAGAAAGGAAAAAACTTTCTAAAGACTAGGAACTGTATAACTCATGTCACAAACAAAGGGCTACCCACTTTCCCTAATACGTCAAGGGCTCCGAGAAATGGAGACAAAAGAGACTAACAGTTCATGAGAAAAATGGGCAACAAACATGAATAGATATATGATACAAAAGGAAATATAAAGGAAAAGATGCTCATCATCACTCATGATTTAAAGTTATACTGAAATAGTTTTTTTTCACCTATCAGACTGTCAACAAAAAGTTTGATAAACATTCTGTTGGTGAGGTTGTGGGAAACAAGCTCTTTCCTAAACTGTTGGTGGAAAATTAAACTAACACAACCTCTACAGAGGGTTGTACTAATTTAAATAGGAACGTGAATGCATATACTCTTCGACCCAACAATCTCATTTCCAAGAATTTATCCTGTAATACATCTGCATGCGTGCAAAGTAATACAGATAAGGCTGGGATAAGTAACCTTGTGTAGCAAAACATAAGAAGTGTGTAAAGGATCCTCTATTGACTATAAAGAGGGATGAAAATAAGAATATACACTCATATCTGTGTATGTGCACAAACAAAGACCAGAAGGAAACCTAAGAAACCAGCAATAGCAGCTCCTGGTTAGAGGACTGGAGAACGAGGCAGACAATGAGCTTAATGGAGGGAAACACACACACGTGCACATTTATACACAAATACACAAACACATCTGATGAAGCATTACATTCACACTGTTCAAAGTTCTATGGACACACACATATACCTGTGTATGTGTAAACTTTTGAAACAATGTTGACTTAAGGCATTTTTGAAAAACTAAAAAGATCTTATAACTTGAAGCTTAAGTTACCCTACAGGTTGTGCTAAAACATGTAAAATATTAGGATTCTTATCCTAACCTTTGAAAAAGCACTTATCAATCTCATTAGTATTAAAAACACAAATAATACTGTAAGATAAAAAAAAATCCAAAATTAAAAGTTATTTAAAATGCTGATAAGAAAACAGCACACCTTCAACAAACAAAGATGGTAAGAGTGCAAGTCTTTAAGACTCTTTTAGAAAATAGTTTGCTAATCCAGAGAGCCTGAAAATATTCTTATCCCTGACTTGGTAATTTCACTTCTGAGGAAATCAGTTAAAACACAGGAAAAATTTTATAAGCAAAGCTGTTCATCTCAGTATCATTAAAATGGCAAACAAACAAAAAAGGTAAAATATAGTATCACCAGTATCGACCAGAAGCACCAAATAAAATGTGACAGATTCATTATGCAGTCTATAACATTAATTTTCTTTTAAATGTAGGAATTATTTTAATAAGTGAAAAAAGCAGGGTATGAAAATTTGCAAAGAAAACTATCTTGAAAGAAGTTCACAAAATATTTATAACAGTTACTTCTGAGAGACGAAGCTATAGATAACTAATTTTCTTTACACTTTGTTCCAATTTTCCTACACTGAGCATGTATTTTATTACTTAAAAAAAAAAAAAAAAGGTTAAGCACCTACCCTGATAAACTATTTCCAGAAATCTCACTAGGAGAAGAATGACTCAGTGGAGAAGTGGAAGGTCGGAAGCTATCCTGGTCATCCTCCGAGCCACGTCCACCACACTCAGGAGAGGGATTTTTCAAATCTACCAGAAAGGTGTATTTTCCAATGAGAACAGAAAAAAAAAACACTCTGTGTAATTTTTTGAATGTGACCAATTACTCTGACACTTACCAACACTTTTAGGTGAGATTATGGAATGGTTTTCAAAAGTCACATGCTTTTCACTGTTACTTGTCTCACTATCATACTCATTTTGCCTCTGATATTTTCTACTATTCTGTGTGTCTTCATGCTCTTCTGACAGCCAGAGGGATACTACCCTGGGGTTCCTGACTAATGAGCTATCAAGGGCTGGAATGGATACGGAGGCAGCTTTTTCACCATCACCAGAATCTGGTGATTTATGGTCAATGGAATGTGTCTTCACATCAACCCCTGTACCCTCTCTCTCTCCCATATTTGTAAGAACTGAATTTGAAGAGTTTATCGTTCTCAGTGATGCCTGGTCCACGCTCTCTCCATTTTCACCATAAAAACCAGCTGCTGTGTCTTCTTCTGGCTCCCTTACACTTATGCTAGTAGCACCCAGGTCCACTGCATGGATGTCATGTGTAGTCCGTTCTTTGGACAAAGATAAATCCCAAGCATCAGACACACCAGCTCTTGAAAAGTCCATTCCACTTTCATATCTACTAATTTCTGTTTTTTTAAGGTATTTCTCCATATCAAATGCGTTGGATCCATTACTTTTTTCCAGCTCATTAGGTAAGAAATGAGACACAGCCGAACAGTGCTTTTGTTTACCATCGTCCTGAGAAGTCTTCTCTCGGGTTTTATTTGAAAGTGCCTTGATCATGGCAGCGAGCTGGGAGGGGTCAGCGTTCACTGATGCATCTGCGATGGCAGAAGCAATGGTGCTTATCCTCAGCACAGAATCACCACCGCTAGGCAGTTCGCCTGTGCGTCTCTGGGGTTTGCTGTTGATGAGGAAAGTGTCCTAGAAATGAGAAAGTTCACATCAGTTCCATGGACAAGCACATATTAGTTTAAGCTTTATTTGTAAGTGCTACATAAGATCTGACGGCAACAAGAAATTAATGGTATACCAGTTAAACCTCCTAATGAAAAAAGATAGCTGCTATCAACTTGATTTGTAGAGTACTCGGTCACTTACAAAGTCGGTTCATCAGTTGTTCAAAAAAAACCCTTCAGGAGTTAAAGAAATGCTAAAACTGAATCAGAAAATAATTTAAAACCAAAAAATTGAAATACTGAAATTGAGAAGCCATTGAGCCACAGTGACTGCAATTATGATTATTGGTAATCTCATTCAATTGTTAGATTTATAAGCAAGACATAAATAGAAACCAGGGGTAAAATAATGAAATGGAACCAACAGCAAAGCAATATTAAAAAATGCAAATTAAGACTTCTGCCTCTAGTAATAGCAGACTAAGTGATGCAAACCAACTCTTGCTGACAGCAACTAGACAGCATATCCGAAAACATCTCTTAGAAGGCGCTGGAGAGCCAAAAAAGGAATAAAAAACTATGGGGCCAAAATCCAAGAGAAGAGACCATCCCATAGAGGTGAGCCCAGTCCCAGGGATGCTCCACCCCAGGGTAGCTGCTTTAGGAAGAAGCTACTGCTAAGACATCAGGAAGCTTAAGAAGCTAAGAAAATCTTTTTTGAAACAATAATTTTTTAAAAAGAAGCTAAGAAAAGCTGCTCTATGGGAGTAAGGGTACAAAAATCAGGTTCAGAGTTTGCCAGTGATGAGGGGAAGGCGGTGACCATGGTAAACATCCATGCTTTAGGACGAGACCACAGAGGGCTACTCCCTAGGAGTAAAGGTGGCCCTCAGGGGGACTGGAGGCCAAGCTCCAATCAGCTCAATCCCAATAGCTGAATTAAAGCAACCTGAGACTGCTACTGTTCCTCGCTCAGAAGCAGCCAAAAATCCTGCCTGGAAGATCTCCCATGGCCTCAAATATTTCAGCAACTTTTCCTGTAAAAGTCCACTCCTCTATCAATGAATGACACACAATGTTCCAAGGTAATGTGGCCCACATCACAGAAAAACACAACTGTGGGGCTTGCAGACAGTGGATTATCAGAGTCTAAAACACATCTAAATCTAAAACATACTTAAGGAATTAAAAACAACATTAAGAACTCAACGGAAGACTAGAAATTATCAAGAAAGAACTAAATGTAAATTCTATAATTAAAAAATACAATGAAAAATTAAGAATCCAATGGACAGGGGGTTCCCTGGTGGCACAGTGGTTAAGAATCCATCTGCCAATGCAGGGGACACGGGTTAGAGCCCTGGTCTGGGAAGATCCCACATGCTGCGGAGCAACTAAGCCCATGCGCCACAAGTACTGAGCCTGCACTCTAGAGCCCATGCTCTAGAGCCCCCGAGCCACAACTACTGAGCCCACGTGTCACAACTACTGAAGCCCGCGTGCTTAGAGCCCATGCTCTGCAACAAGAGAAGCCACCACAAGGAGAAGCCCGCACACAACGAAGAGTAGTCCCTGCTCAACGCAACCAGAGAAAGCCAGCGTGCAGCAACGAAGAACCAACACAGCCAAAAATAATTAATTAATTAAAAAAAATTAGTATGTCTTACAAAAACCTTCCAGAAAATAAGAAAAATGAGACCAGCAAAACCTTGGTACCAAAACCAAACAAGCACATGGTAAGAAAGAGCATCAACCCACTTGTGAACACATATGCAAAATTCTAAATAAATTATTATCAAACTGAATCCAACCATCTATAAAAATGATAATGTATCATGACCCAAGTGGAGAAGAGCAGCTTTAATATTCAAAACCATGTCATGTAACTCACCACATCACCAAAAGAAAACTCATGTTCACCTAGATAGATGCAAAACAGCACTGGACAAAATTCAACCTCCTTATCAATTAAAATAAAACTAGCAAACAAATATTAGAAGGGAATTTAAAAAACCTGATGATAAATAAAAACCTAGAGCATCCATCAAATTTAAAGACAAAATACTATTGAAAATTTTCCCTCTGAGTCAGGGAAACCCAACATCACCACTTCTATTCACTGTTCTAAGATGCAGTCAAGTAAGGCCAGACAAAGAAATGAAGGTATAAAAATTAGAAAGGAACAAAACTGTTGGTATTCTCAGATAATGTAAGTGCATATACAGAAAAAATCCAAAGAATCCATAAATAAAAATGAATTTAGCACGCTTGCTGGATATAAGGTAAGTATATTAAAAAACACGTATTTCTGTTTAGCCACAACAAAGGGAAAATTAAGTTCAGAAAGATAATATTAAAACACCACTTCAAACAATTCAGAAAGAAATCTAACAAATGATGTGTTAAAATCTCTGCACAAAAAAAGCCCCATAAAATACTGAGAGGAGGGCTTCCCTGGTGGCGCAGTGGCTGAGAGTCCGCCTGCCGATGCAGGGGACACGGGTTCGTGCCCCGGTCCAGGAAGATCTCACATGCCACGGAGCGGCTAGGCCAGTGAGCCATGGCTGCTGAGCCTGCGTGTCCGGAGCCTGTGCTCCGCAACGGGAGAGGCCACAACAGTGAGAGGCCCGCGTACCTCAAAAAAAAAAAAAAAAAAAAAAAAATACAGAGAGGAATTAGAACTTAAATGGAGGGACCTGTAATCTTCTTGGATTAGAAGATTCAATATTATAAAGATGTCAGTTTCACCGTTCTACAGATTAAACACAATCCCAACTTAAAGCTCAGCAGGGTTGCTAGTTGGTTGTGAAAGGTGACAATCTGACTTCAAAATATATATGGGAATGTAAAGAACAAGAACAGCCAAGATACTTTTAAAGAAAAATAAGAGGGGAAGACTTATTCTGCTAGATATCAAGACCTACTATAAAACTACACTATTTTAACAGTGTCATATTGACATAAGACAGATCCCAAATATCCATCAACAGTAGGGTGAATATATCAATGACAGAATATTCGTAATAGAATACAATACAGCAATGAAAATTAACTATTATACTTATCACAGTTGCATCTTGCAAACCTAAGTGGAAAAAAACGAAGACAAATATATGCTACTGGGACTTCCCTGGTGGCACAGTGATTAAGAATCTGCCTGCCAATGCAGGGGACACAGGTTCGATCCCTGGTCTGGGAAGATCCCACATGCCACGGAGCAACTAAGCCTGTGCGCCACAACTACTGAGCCTGCGCTCTAGAGCCCACAAGCCACAACTACTGAAGCCCACGTGCCTAGAACCTGTGCTCCACAACAAGAGAAGCCACCACAATGCAATGAGGAGCCCATGCACCGCAACAAAGAGTAGCCCCCGCTCACCACAACGAAGAGTGGCCCCCACTCACTGCAACTACAGAAAAGCCCGCACGCAGCAACAAAGACCCAACGCAGCCAAAAATAAACAAATAAATAAATTTATATTTAAAAAATATATATATATGCTACTACATGATTTCTTGTGTATAAAGTTCACAAACGGGTGAAACTGATACAGTGTCATAGGTCAGACAGGAGGAAGTAGTGTTCAGGAGGAACAAAAAAATGGCTCCTGGGCTGTGGGCAACGCTCTCTTTCCTGACCTGGGGTGTACATGGGTGTATAAGCTGTGATAACTCACTGACTGTAAGTTTGTTTTATAAACTCTTCGTACATTTATTGTACACTGATAATATTTAAAGGATACTTGTAATAAAATTGAGTAAGAAAAATGTTATGCATTTTTTACATGTGACTTTATCTTGATCTTGTATGAGAATTATGACAGTGAGGTTTTAGCTTTCCTTCATGAAAGGCTTAAAATACCTCTGTTTTCCCTTTATTGGCAGTTAATGTCACATCATTTTCATCCACTTGTGAAATACTCTCCAGTTCTTCAGCCTGAAGTGTAACTGATCCTTCACTTAGCTGTGCCTTTAAATCTCCTGTAGAAAATATGTAATATTCAACTTACATCTATATACTATCTCACAGAAACAATCCGTGGGATAAGGACCACTAAATATCCCAACCCCCCCACCCCCCACTGGAATATAGGCTCTTTAAGGACTAAAGCACATTTTATACAATTTCATGATACAATGCACGAGGCATTATACTAGCAAAAAGTAGCTGCTTGATAATTGTTATGTTAACCAAGAAAGTCTGATTTTAAATATTCATCACAATATTTATCATATTTATACTATCACAGTCCAAATCTGAGAACTTCTCTTTAAAAGTCCACCTAAATAATAAATATAATAGCTAAAATTCATTAACTCAGCAGTTTAATAGGCCAAAGTTAACCCAACCACTTGAACAGATTGTATTTCATTTACTTTTGTTTTTACAAAAGGATTTAGGTGAATTTTGGCTGACTTGTTTCTACTTTAGATTGAAAAGGCAATGTGAAGTTATATAAAAATCAAATCTGTAACTAATACTCAAAAAATTCAAAGTGGTATATACATTACTTTCTTCCACATAAAGAACATGATCACACAACCACTAACTTACAGGTTAAAAAAAAACTTCATTTAATCCATTACCTGAAAATAGACCATGGTTAAGATGAGCCATTTCTTTCTCCAAATTACTTCTTGATACATCTGATTTTCTTATTAGAGCAATAGGTTCTCTCTTCTCTGGTGATCTAATAAAATAACCAAATGATGGCTACAAAATAAACATGCCAATTATTTCCTTAGTTTTCAACTGCTTTGAGAAATTCTAGACTATTTTATCCTAATAGTGGTAACCTAGCTAAAATTGATTTCAACAAAATGATTCTGATTTTTCCATTTAAACGTATGTTGGGACTTCTCTGGTGGTCCAGTGGTTAAGAATCCACCTTCCAATGCAGGGGACACGGGTTCGATCCCTGGTCAGGGAACTAAGATCTCACATGCCATGGGGCAACTAAGACCCCACACCACAACTACTGAGCCCACATGCCGCAACTAGAGAGAAGCCCGCGCACTGCAGTCAAGACCCGACGCAGCCAAAAACAAACAAACAAAAAAACACAAAATAACATAAATTACTAGAAATGAACTTTACAAGTCCAGACAGGACCTTTTATTTCCTTACTGCTAGCTATCTTTAATCATCAGAATGAATATTATCAAATAATTTGCCCTTACTAAGAAATCCAAATTAAAACAACCCAGAAATGATACTTTGTTCCTCCAGTAATTGTTACTGAGCACCTGCTATGTGTCAGGCACTGGTAATAATCATCAGTGACATGTCAGTGAGAAAAAAGATATAAAACTTCCTGCCTTCCTGGAACTTACAGTACTTACAAGCGTATTTTATTTTACACAATAAGTATGTCCTTGAAAATCTGTATTAAGATGAGATACATTCCTACTGCCCTAGATGAGCGTTCAGAAGGTCACATTCACGGACCTTGCTCAAGGGCAGGGAATTCCCACCTGGCTTCCTTCCAGAGCTCTCATGATAGACCTGAAAAGCAAATTCACTAATGCACTCAATTTTTGATCAATCTTCACTCGAGGATTTCCTCCCTTGATCCAGCAACTTGAACCAAGTAACATTTCATAACTAATACAAAATGACAGATCCATCTTTCCACTGTATGGTGTTTTGTCCAGCTGTTCAGAAAGGAATTCAGTTATGCTTCAACTTCTCTTATAATGTCAAAACCAATCCATCCAGGCAGAAAAATCTGCCTAAGTATTTACTCTCATTCTTTAATTCACTGCATAGACAGGACCCGCAGTTCAGTTTCAAATTTTCCTGTAAGTCAACTTCTAACACCCTAGCTGTTTAAAATTATACTCTTAGTGAAATCCTACTTTAATACACACTCCCTCCGACAGCACTATGTCCCTCCATGAAATTCACCAACAGGTCCTTCGACTCTACCTCCAGAGGAAATCCTGAACCCTAGAACTTTTGTTTCCGTACTGCCATCCTAGGCCTCGGCCTTCATGGCATCTCCGCCACGTGCTAAGCCTCTGCCTGCTTCTCCTCCTCTGAAGCTCAGGAACCTCCTCCACCCGGCTCCTGTCACACCTGGAGATGGGCCAGGCACCCTGCCTCCAAGCAAGTTTCCTTGAGATGAACCCGAGCCCTGCAAGGGCCCCTCATGACCTGGCCCTTGTCTACTTCTGCCATCAGACCACCGACCCGAAGCCCACTCACACGAGCTGTGGGCCTACTCTCTGCTTCTCCGATATACCCTCCAGCTCCCACCTCCAAGACTTTTCTGGGAACACGCTGCCTCCTCCCCACCATTCGGGCACCACCCCAGTGCCCCTCCTCAGACACCACTCTGACCCTCACAGGCGACACAGCTTCTCCTCACTCCTTCATACAATCTACCACTATCACTTGCATTTAAAACTTTTTACATGTACATTTTAAAAAACCAAAACACTCCTATATTTCAAAACATGTTTTTAGACCAGAGGTTTAAAAAATGAATCTTTGAATTCTTCCCACAACCAATGATATAACATCAGCAACCAATGAAACAGCAACTAACAGGGATGGAGTACTTAATGCACTTGAGGCCGTGCTAAACACTGTACGCGCACTATCACAGTATCCCCCCCCAAAACTCTATAAGGCAGTATTCCATTCTAGAAATTGGAAAATCAAGGCACAGAGGAGTTAAATACATTGTTCCATGCCACAGAACTAGTTAAAGGACAGAGCTAGGACTGCAGTCAGGGTACAGCCACTAAAAAACTGAAGCTCTTTACCACTATTCCACCATGCAGTCCCTATCCTATCTCTGCTTTAAAGATACTCTGATCTAGCTACACCATCATAACCTTCAAAACATAAGGGCAAGTGAATTTAACCACTTCTAGAACACATGGTACTTACTCTTTTCACATTGTAACCACCACCAAGGCAACCGAGAGCTTCAGACCTTTGAGCAAAGAACTCTCCTAAAGACAGACGTAAATAAGTGGCATCGTCTTTGTCCAAATCTGATGTGCTAAGTGATCTCCTCAACAGACCATAATTGACTGAAGTTCCCCACGATGTATCCCCTAGGGCAACTGAAGTGTTCTGGGCATCTATATTTTCTTCCTAGGAAGAAAGTCATCATTTCATTTCATTTCTCCAGCAAGCCTTCTGTTTTTCTAATATATAAAAATACAAATTTCACTAAGGAAATTTAAATATTTAAAATTTTTTAAAATGTGGACAAATTCAAGCTTAAGCAGCTAATAAAGGTAATAAAGTCCAGAAAAAGAGAAATTTTTTAATACCTGAGTTATGATATGCATTGTTTTAACATATTGCTTAAGTCAAAGACTGATTGTCATTAATACAAATCTTTAGAAAGGAGTACATCTTCAAATAAAAACGAATAGCACTAAATTCCCTCATTTTAAAACATGGTAAAAAACAATATCTTTGAAGCCTATTAAGGCAATTTTAAGTGAACTAATAAACACTATTTCAGTATGCCAGCTTTTTCTCAATTAATAATTTAGAGTCTGAAGGAAAAGGCAGAAATTGTCTAAACATGAGAAAAATCAAGATATAATTCTATACTCACTATGTATCTTTTCAGAAAGAAATGAACATTTTGCCTACATTTAAATACAAGAAAAACTCTAAACTTTGGTTAATGTCAATAAAATACAAACCTGCATAAACTGATGCTCTTTATTAAATTCTTCTTCATCTTGTGCAATCAAATCCAATGCATCAGCTTAAAAAAAGAATAAGTTTTATAATTATATTGCACTGATGCCTAATTAAATACTAGCATATAAATATAACATAGTTAGGAAAATGAAATATTAAAGAAATAAAACTGAAAGAAGTACTTCCATCACAGAACTGATGCATCTGTATTAAGCACAATAAGAGCATGTGGTTCTGAAACTTTTGGTAATAAACACCCTACTGTGATTGATTTCATCAGGTATTAACTTGTCCTAACTTACTAATGGGGCTTTATAATGTAAGCTTTTTATAAAAGATTCACATTAACTTCAGCCTTGCAGTTTGGCACACATGAGTTAAGGTACCTGCCCATGAATACCCATGGAATTTCATCTGGAACATCAGATGGACAAGCCACTATGTAAATTTGTCATGAAGATGTCTGCTGGGGTGCCAACTACCTGTTTGTCCCAGCACCCAGGACTGTCCTAGTTTTTGTTTTTGTTTTTTGCGGTATGCGGGCCTCTCACTGTTGTGGCCTCTCCCGTTGCGGAGCACAGGCTCCGGACGCGCAGGCTCAGCGGCCATGGCTCACGGGCCCAGCCGCTCCGCGGCATGTGGGATCTTCCCGGACCGGGGCATGAACCCGTGTCCCCTGCATCGGCAGGCGGACTCTCAACCACTGCGCCACCAGGGAAGCCCCTGTCCTAGTTTTTGAAAGGAAATATCCCACATCCCAGCAAACCCCATAGCCTAGGCAAACAGGAACAAGTGTTCACCCAGTGTCTGCCCTCAAAGTTCCGAATGAGCAACTCAGTTCACCTTAGGGAAACCAATGGGCACGCAGCCCTCCATCTCTAGGCCAAGGCCACAAGGCTGTGGTAAGTGAGCAGAGGGCCAGGTGTAACACAATGGGGAGAGAGGACAGAGGCAGGCTGAACAGCAAATGATCCTGCTCAAGGCATTCGAATTTAAAAGGATTTTAAACATGTTGGCTGAATCAGAAAAGTCTGCAGGTTAGACTCTGGACTTCCCATCTGCTACCCATTCTACCTCTGCCTGGTGCTTCCAGACAGTGGCTGGAAGGGGAGGAGTGAACAGCAACCCAGAAGGGACAGTCCACTCGTGGCCCAAACAAGATAGATGTCCCTACTCTAACCCAATCCAAACTACCCTTCTGGAAGCCCTGAGGGCCCAACACTAACACCTTGAGAGACAAAATGAGAACAGACACAGGAGGCTGTTTCCAGCAGGGAGAGGAGAACACCCACCAGAAGTAGCTCAGGATTCTGACTTGTCAGGGCAGTGCTGGTTCCTTACTTTGCGATCCCACCACCTCCCACATAAACACGTTCTGAGCCTACAAGTCTATGAACGAGCATCGGGAGAGCCAGGAAGCTCCAGAAGTCACAATATTTCCTTCTTCCACAGGAAATATTTTTCTATGAAGATTCTCTGTGGGGTCCATGACTCAAAGTGTTAAAAACCACTGCTCTAAAGTGTGAAAAGTATCAACCAACCAAATCTAAAAGCCAGGAGAGGGTAAATAGGAAATCAGATCGTAAGAAGGTAACCCAGAAAAACTTAATTTACTTCAATGAGTTAAAATATTGTATTTTTAAAATCATTAAGTAAACAGCTCCAAATGCTATTTTATTATACTCCTGAGTACTTTTTCTCTGGACTTTAAGACTCTTCAATTAAAGAAAAGTCTACAGTGACATTGTTACCATGTATGCTCATCAGAAATCACTCACAGATTATAAAAAAGCAGAACTTCATTTCTTACAAGAATCTCTGCCCAATTTTTTGCCAAATCTGCAACCACAGTCCTCTCCAGTGCCACCTGAACGCTTTTGTTGTTAAATTCTGAAGCAGCAATACCGTTCCCCATCCCCTGCCCGATGTTTAAATCCTAGGCCACAAGCAGAAGTGGCAGCTCACATGGCTGAGCTGTCAGAGAGGGGGAGGCAGAAATGGGGAAGTGGGAATGGGGAAGTTTTAAGTTTCATTCAAAACTACTTTGAGGACTTCCCTGGAGGTCCAGTGGTTAGGACTCCGTGCTTCCACTGCAGGGGGCATGGGCTCGATCCCTGGTCAGGGAACTAAAACCCACAAGCTGCACGGCACAGCCAAAAAATTAAATTATTCATTTATAAATAAATAAAACTGCCTTGTTATTATAAAATTATGCCCTTGGTCCAAGCTTCCTCTTCTGAGTATCTCCTCTTACATTTTCAACATTTCTTTTCCCGTCGTATAAAGTCTCCCATTCCATTCACGCTCCCCCAGCCCAATTCCCCTTGACTACTTCATCCTTTGTTCCTCCCATCAAACTTTTCCATAGTTTTCAATAATCATCTTCTCCATTTCCTCACCACCAGTGCTAGTCATCCTTTCCTACTCAGCTTCTGTTCATTCCCTAACCACACAGATGGTTTCATGAAATTCCTCCACTATCTATTTTATCATATTTCTCCTTTAATAGTAACATGCCCACATAGTTCTAAATGCAGAAGGCATAGGTACATTCTGCTTCAATAAAGAGTTCTTAGGGCTTCCCTGGTGGCAAAGCGGTTGAGAGTCTGCCTACCGATGCAGGGGACGCGGGTTCATGCCCCGGTCCGGGAAGATCCCACATGCCATGGAGTGGCTGGGCCTGTGAGCCATGGCCACTGAGCCTGCGCGTCCAGAGCCTGTGCTCCGCAATGGGAGAGGCCACAAGAGAGGCCCACGTACCGCAAAAAAAAAGAGTTCTTAGAAATTAACCAAAAGACGTAACAGAATACAATACTGCAAGTCTCCCTCATCACTGGCCCCACTTCCCATACCTCCAGAAGCAACCAACATATGCAGCACCCCGTGAAACCCCTCACTAGTTGAGAACCTACTGACCTTTGAGTTCTACAAGTAGCTAGGGAGCCCTGTAATTAGTTTCTTTTTTTTAATCTTTCCACTGTATGTATTTACAAATATGTATGTCTTCCCTTCTTCCACCTCTTTATGCAAATGTTGGAATAAGATTTTAAATAATTTATTTTGGTGATCTTTCCCTTACCAGTACCTAAAGAGCTCCGTTTCCTTTTATTACGGCCACAGGGTACCCCCTCGTATGGATGTACCTTATCTAATTAGTCCCTGTTTTGTACATCCACGTTGCTTCCAACCTTCTGTGATGATGAACAATGTACACACACATCCTATATATCTGTGCAGGTGTAGCTGAAGAATAGTTCCCAGGGGAACTGACTTTTAATTTCCTTTTCTATAAGCTGTTTACACCCTTTGCCCAGTTCTACACTGAGTAGTTGGTCTTTTTCTTGTTTATTAGCACAATTTACATATTTGGGAAATGGGTCCTCACTCTGTAATATGAATTGCAAATTTTTTTCTCAGCTTCATCACTAACTTTTAAAAACTTTTTACCAAAGTATAATATACATTAGAAAGTGTACATAAGTGTGCAACTCAATGAATTCTCACAATCTGAACACATCTGTGTTGCCAGATCAACACCCCAGATCAAGAAAGAAAACATGCCAGCACCCAAAACGCCCCCTGAGCTTGCCTCCTGTCATGGCATGCCAACCCGAGGGTAGCCACTATCCTTGCTTCTTACTCCACAGAGCTGGCTACATACACGGCATATATTGCTAGTCAGCCTTATCTCATTCAACATGTTTGTGAAATTCATCACGCTGCCGCAAGTAGCTACACATCCTTCATTCCCATTGCTACACAGCATTCCAAAGTAGGTATAAACACAATCCATTCCAAGGTCAATGGGAATTTGGGAGTTTCTAGTTTGAGACTAATACACATAGTGCTGCTACAAACATTTTAGTGTATGTCTTTTGGTGAATATATACACCCTGAACACTGGGTATATACTTGGGTGTAGAATTATTGGGTCATAAACTATGAAGTTCGTGAAGTTCACCTTCATAAGATACTGCCAAACAAGTTCCAAATGGTTTTATCAATTCACACTCTCACCAGCAACACATGAAAATTCCACAACTGATGACTTTTCAAGTGACAGGGTCCCTAACCAGTGTCCAGCCTGTGACTACTGTCCTTTGTAAATCAAGATATCACTGACAACTATAACTTAACCTCCAATTTCTGACTCATATTTCCAACTACTGAATATCCCCACCTCAAACCACAATCATCCAAAATTTTACCATGTCTTCTGATTTTTCCCATCTCAGTTAATGGTACTGCCATTTTCTCAAAATAACTTAGACCCCAAACCCCCATCTTTACTTACCTCTCTACTATCTGCTGAAATCCAGTCACCAAATCCTAGCAATTTTATCTCCACGTCCCTCATGAGCTATTTTCTTCTCATTCTCACTGTGACACCCCGATTTCTACAACACCCTAAGGAACCTACCATTTAACCGACCATCGAGGCCAGAGGGAGACTCACAAAGCAAGCTGGACAAGCATCTTCAGAGGCTCCCAAGTGCCCACCAGGCACGGCTCAGCATGCAGTCCAGCCCCACCCGATCCCTGGCCCAGTCTTACCACTCTGGCTTCATCTCACCATGTCGCGTTACTCTCCCCTTCCCATGTCTTGCCGTAAATGCCAGCCACGCTGGGTTATTTACCATTCTCAAGACACGCCCATGCTTCCTCATCTCATCCTCTTTCTTTGGGTTTTCTATCCACTTGGAACTTCTCATGCCCAAAATATTTACCTGTTGAAACTCTACCTCAGAATCCACTTCCTATATAAAATCCTCTGCTACCCACTCATGCAAAAGTTATTCCTCCTCTCAACTCCAAACGATGCTGTTGTTCTGTATTCTCATCTTATCCCTCTTAGCTGATGGACAGTTTCCTAAGGGCTGGAAACATGCCTTATCGACTGATCTCTGTACTTCCACATCAATGGACATTAGGAACAGCTTAGTACAAGCAGCTGTTAGAGTAACTTCTTCCTCTGGCACCTTCTGAGCCTATTAAAAATAAGACTGAGGGAGGCTTCCCTGGTGGTGCAGTGGTTGAGAGTCCGCCTGCCGATGCAAGGGACACGGGTTCGTGCTCCGGTCTGGGAAGATCCCACATGCCACGGAGCGGCTGGGCCCGTGAGCCATGGCCGCTGAGCCTGCGCGTCCGGAGCCTGTGCTCCACAACGGGAGAGGCCACAACAGTGAGAGGCCCACGTACCGCAAAAAAAAAAAAAAAAAAGTACGACTGGGCTTGACAGGCTCCTTGTTGTCTTTCCTCATTCCAGGTTTAGAGGCGCTCAGGCCCTAGAGGCCTCAGTGGCACAGCAAATGTCCACAGGCCAAGGCTCACAATGCTGTGCGTTCTGCAGCGTTTTCCTTTCACGGTCAGAGATTCTGCTAATTAACAAATCTAACTGAGGTTCCTAATGCTCTCATCCTCTGAGATTTCATTTATCTTTCTCGACACTTTTCTCCCATTTCTTCATTACTGAGCTTTTACTCTAAAATGGATTGGCTTTTGTTACTGCTCATTTATCAGAATAGTTCTTTTAGAACTATTGAGAACTATAATAGTTCTAATAGAACTATTATAGTTCTCAATATATAGAACTAATAGAACTATAAATAGTTCAAGACAATTTATAAAGTGAGAAAGTAAAGCCTAAGGTGCTACTAACTGCAACACACATGCTCTAAAGTGACTCACTGTCCTTACTTAGGGAAAGGCTCGGCTCAGTCCAGTGATTAGCAATGACTGACTCAAGCCTCTGTTCCTAGAGAAACAAGTGAAGTGCTAAGTACGTATCCAGAAGGGATTTGATGCGGCCGACCAAGATGTACATGGTAATCTCAGAACACCGTCAGAAAATGAAAATGGTTCAGAGCAGAGGCTATCAATACACTTACAGCCAGATCTGAAGTCTTCATTCATCTCATCACTTAGAGACACATTTACATCTTGTTCTTTATCAAAAGCGGTGTAATAGGCAAGATCAGTGACCCATCTGCCCTCCTCATTCTGATAGACCACACTCTGTGATAGATCCGTTTCTAGAAAATAAAATTCCAGAGACATCCAATGACACATGCAACAAATAAAATGATACAATATTCTTAATTTTATTTAGTTGACTTATCTTAATTATCAACAGTACTGAAATCTGCCCAAAACTAATTAAAGGAAAATCCATTTCCCCAAAAGAAAAGTATCTCTCTGATGGTGAAAAATCCAGCCTTAATCACAGTAAAAGTCCATCATGGAGGAGAGGGAGGAAGGAAAAGATGACTAATAGTTAGGAAGGCACATTTCCACCAGATCTGTGAGTAAAGACACCATTTTTTAATCCACAGAACACTTAAATATTTTAATATGAAAGATTAGGGAAGTTTCACTTGGAAATATATCCTATTCAAAATGTGTATAAGCATTTTTACATATTTCTTACTTTTATTTTGGAAAAAAAAAAAGGCCCACTTACGGTCCTTGCTCTTTCCAACGGATTCATAACATTCACACGTTTGCCTTTCACTAGTGGGTGACCACAGAGCGTCAGCGGAATTAAATGCATTGTCACTAACAGACTTCAAAGATGCTACATCCACATTTTTTTGAATGGACACTTGAGGCATCTCAGTGTCTAAAAATCTATCCACAGGCAAAACTGTTTCTGAGTCTGACGCCAAATGCTTATTCTGATGAGGAGATCCTGCATCCAGCTTTAAAGGGTCTATCAATCCAAAATCACCTTTACTGGCATTTGTGTCGTGAAAGTAAACCAGGTTAAGTTTTGCATTAGCAGCCCTGAGAGTCTTCGCCAGAACTTCTTCTCTTCCGCTTTCCTTTAAAAATTAAATAACAGACCAGAAATAAGTTTTGTTTTTCATAACTCGTTCCAAAACAACCAAAAAAGTTATACAGTTGACATAATGTATTTATTCTAGAAAGGAACAGACTACACAATATTCTTCCAGACTATATGTGGACCAATCGTAAGGAACTTACCAAAACCAAAATTCAAAATGTGGTCATGGCAAACACACACCAACAGATTCAGATACCAAAAGTGGGGCCAATATGCTCACTACGGCACAGGATGTTAGAAATGTCAGTTTAACTTTTGTAATTATCACTGAAAGTCTCTAAAAGGATGGGAAGCCCATCAGTGTGGCCAGACTCATAAAATTAATATTATTAACAGACTCTGAAAACACAAATATTAATAACTTTAAGTTATTTTTATTTTATTTATTCATTCATTCATTTTTGGCTGCGCAGGCTCTTCGTTGTGGTGCATAGGTTTCTCTAGTTGCAGCACGCGGGCTTAGCTGTGGTATGTGGGATCTTAGTTCCCTGACCGGGGATCGCACCCGGGCCCACTGCATTGGGACCATGAAGTCGTAACCACTGGACCACCAGGTAAGTCCCTTAATAACTTTTAATAGGAGTAAAACAGCAAATACTACAAACAACCCTGAGGAGTTCAAGAACAACTGCCTCAAACACGGCAGATTAAGCCAGTGCCTCAAAACCACGCTCTCCAACATACCTTCCCAAAGGGCACTGCTCACTCTTTCCTAAAATAACAACTGCTGAAAGGGACTTGCATGCCCACAACCCTCTTCTCAGACACTCAGCCACCACTATCTCAAGTGCCAATGAAGCCTTAAAACAGCAGTCTTTTCTGCTAGAAGATGTATTAACAACAAAAACAGCCTCATAGGCAAGGTTTTTCAAAGTTAGGATACTAAAAGGAGGTAGTTCTATATAAAAGACAAGACACAGACTTTGAAATAAGATCATACATTTAAATTCCAGTGCCACCATTTATTAACCGGGTGATTTTGCAACAACGTTATACAAAAAATAAACAATCTCTACCTTATCTCAAAATAAAACTCCAGATGACTTAAAGATTTACATGTAAAAGTACTAGGAGGAAATACAGATGGATAGCTTTATATTCTTCAGTGAATAATATCTTCGTAGTATAAAATTTCTGTGGGTTAAATTGAATCTCCCAAAAAAGATGTGTCCAAGTCTTACCCCCAGGTGATACCTGCAAATTGTGACCTTATTCAGAAACAGGGTCTTTGCAGATGCAATTAAGTTAAAGATCTTGAGATCATCTTGGATTTGGGGCAGGCCTTAAACCCCATGAGGAAGACCTCAGAGGGACACAGAGAGAGAGGGACAGGCCACATGAAAATGGAGGTGGATACTGGAGTGACGCTGCCCTGAACTAAGGAACACCAGAGCCCCAGAGGCTGCAAGAGGCAGGAAGGAGCCTCTGGTGGGAGCTTAGCCCTTTCAACACCTTGTTTTCAGACTCTGGCCTCAAGAATTGTGAGAAAATAAATTTCTGTTGTTTTAAGCTAGCAAAATTCTGGTAATTTGTTCTGGCAGGCCTAGGAAACTAACAAAAACACTAAAGCCTGAAATACATGAGGACCAGGAAAGGGAGACCCTGTGAGGACGCAGGGAGAAGCTGCCGTCTCCAGGCCAAGGAGAGAAGCCTCAGGAGGAACCAGCCCTGCCCATACCTAGATCCGGACTCCCAGCCTCCAGAACTGTGAGGAGATATATGTCTCCTGTCCGAGCCAAAAATCAAAATAAAAAAATAAAGATCAAAATATCTCCTTAACACAGAAAGCTTATAAAAACAAGAGTTAAAATATGAATATCCCAATAGAAAAAAAGACAAAGGAGACAAAGAACTGACATTTAAATTAGACAACTATTTTTCACATAGGATACTAACAAAGACTAAAAAGAACCAGAACATAGGAAACCAGCTCTCTCCTCTGCAAAGCACCTGAAAACACTGAATAAAGAATGCAGACAATCCATGTGCTCTGCAGGCCAACAGGGCGAAGCTACCACCTGTGGGACTGTGACTGACCATGGCCATGCGACAACCCTCCCAGGTGGAGGCAGAGGAAACCTGAAGTGAAGCCACTGGTTGGTGACCAATTCCAGGTAAGGGTTTCCTACGGAGCAGAGCAGCTCCCTCGCTGCTATTGAAAGTCACAAGGGTTTGTGCAAAAAAAAGCGGAGGGGGGCGAGTCGGGGGTATACAGCTGCTCTGATAGTTTTGAAACCTCAACACAAAATAGGTCTCTGTTGGGACTTCCCTGGTGGTCCAGTGGCTAGAACTCCACGCTCCCGATGCAGGGGGCCCAGGTTCGATCCCTGGTCAGAGAACTACATTCCACATGCTGCAACTAAGAGTTCCCATGCTGCAACTAAAGATCCTAAGTGCCACAACTAGAGATCCCACATGCTGCAAGGAAGATCCCACACGCAACAACAACAAAGACCTGGCACACCCAAATAAATAAATTAAAAAAAATAAAAATAGGTCTCTGTCTACACTTGGACAGTGTAACTCAGCAAAACTTGAGAGTTAGGAAATGTGAGGAGAAGGGGAAAAATAAAAGCAATCCAAAGGTCTCTTAGGAGGTGGGGTTTCAGGAGGAGGCAACGAAAGTAACTGAAATCCCACAGACTACTTCCTGATAACAAAGGGGGTCAAGGAGGCATCTGGCCAACACCATATTCATCAAGATGGTCCAACAGCATCACCAACAGGAGACAAGTGGGCTGACAGGCCTCCCAATGGGACACAGAGTATACAACAATGCTTATGTTTAGAGTCAATCTGTTCAAGGGGAAAATGTTCAATCTAATCAGGAGGAGGAAAGCAGTCAGCTATATCTACCATATGGGTCATTTTACAAAACAACAGGCCTAGATTTTACAAAAAGTTTAATGACATGAAAGAACTCCAAGTCATGGCAACCAAATACAAGTGTAATCCCTGATTAAAGCCTGGATCAAAAACAACAAAAGTAAAGGACATTTGGAGACAAGTGGATAAATTTGAATATGAACTGTATATTAATTTAAATCACAATATCAAAGTTAGATAAGAGAATTGTGATTATGTAGGAAAAAGTCCTTATTCACAGGAGGTAAATGCAGATGTATTAGGGTGAAATGTCATAATATCTGCAACTTACTTTAAAAAATAAATTTATTTTATTTATTTAGTTTTGGCTGTGTTGGGTCCTTGTTGCTGTGCGTGGGCTTTCCACAGCCGTGGCAAGCGGGGGCCACTTCCTGCTGCGGCACCCAGGCTTCTCACCGTGGTGCCCTCTCCCGTTGTGGAGCACGCGCTCCAGGCACGCGGGCTTCAGCCGTTGTGGCACACGGGCTCTAGGGCGCAGGCTCAGCAGCTGTGGCACACAGGCCCAGTTGCTCCGCGGCATGTGGGATCTTCCCGGACCAGGGCTCGAACCCATGTCCCCTGCATTGGCAGGAGGACTCCCAACCACTGTGCCACTAGGGAAGCCCTGCAACTTACTTTTAAATGACTCAGTAAAAAAGTACTTATGGAGGGACAAAGAAAACACAAAGATGGCAAAAAAAAATGTTCACAACTGGCTAATCTGGACAAGGGTATACAGATGTTCAGTGCACCATTCTTTTAATTTTTCTATAGGTGAGGGAAAGGTAAGCAGTAGCAGGAAAGGACAGGAAAGGTATTTCTCATCAGTTTGTATCTGGGGAAAACAGAATCCAAAGAAAACCAAAAGCTTAAGTTTTATTAATATCCATTGAGTCCAGTAATGATTTTCTAATGTCAAATTTCTGAAAAACCAAAAAGTTTGGAATATACCTGACTAGGATCACTTGCAGGTAACTTAAAATAATTTTCTGAAGATTCCTGTCCTTCTAGGCCTTCATACATCATTCCGGGAATTGCCAGTTGCTCAAAATAAGCCTCCAAATGATCATCATAAAACTCTTCATCATCGATATCATCATCTAATTGGTAAAATGGAGGAGAAAATAGGACAGGCTTTAAAGTAGTGACTGAACTGTAAATAATATATAATCAAAAAGGTTGATAAAACACATGGGTCAATAGTCTACATGATTTTGCCTTAACATTTGACATGAAAAAAACCATTGTAATTTCAGTCTATAAGTCATCATGAGCATTCTAATATAAACTAATATTTAACCTTCATTGAGAAGACAGCACAGAAGCAAGTCCTGGCATACATCAAAAGTTAGAATATAGTAAGTGTGGCAATGGAAAAGGGCAGATTATTCAGAAAGTACTGTGGCAAGTGAGTCAAAAAAGAAAAGATAAGCCTGCCATAGAAGTAAAACCAAATTCCAGGTGAATTAATAATTAATTGTAAAATGAAACCTCAAACAGTATCTGATCTTGAAAATGAAGAAACAAAGAAAGATATAACAAAGCTGAATACTCACAGATATGATAAAAATTTTTTCCACCTCCACTAAAACCAAAAAGTTGCAAATAGACAAATAAAACAATAATGGCAGTGCTTTTCATTGTTCTAACACCCAGCCGAGCAAGGGAGGACAAAATTAGAACACTCAATCACTTATAACGGTATTGTAAGCCTTTTCAAGAGGATAATTTTCCAATCATCTCTGAGAATCTAGCCTACTAAAACAAGGATCTGCATAAATTCAGGTCAACAATTCCTCATCAACAATTCCATAATCTAAAAATACCTAAAAACTAGCAGCAAAACCTGCCCTGATTTTATAGCTTCTATCTATCCCACTTGGCTCACCAGCCTGGCCTTCAAAGCCATGTATAATTTGGTCTCTGCCTATTTTCTGGGTTTATTCCCCAATTCATAGTCCTACAGGTGCTATAAACCTGCCACACAAAAGCACTGGCTATTCTCCAAACATGGTCTATATGCCCCACCTTAGTGTCTTTGCTGAAGCTGTTCCTGCTTTTTGAATGTACTTCTCTTCTGGTATCTACATTAGGGCCTATCACGGGCCTCCTTTTCAAGAAGGAAGAATTGTATCCTCTTTCAATAAAGCCTCACAGATACCTTCCTCAGTCAGAATTAACTTGTCACCCTCCTATGACTCCCACACAACTTGTACCGTTGAGATACACTTCTCACAATCGGAGGTCAACTATGCATCTCTCTTGCCACATGCAGTCCTTTCAGAGAGCAGGGGCTAAATAGTTCACTGTCCCCTAATTTCTTAACACAGTGCTTTATACTTTATACCTTAATGATACTCAACTGAGGGATAAGCATAATCCTATCAGGATTGCTATAGAGAAATAAGTCTAAAATCCCATCACTTAACACAAGTGGCCACTTGAGTGCTCGTAAGTAAGAGGTAAAGGAGAAGGCAGAGAAACAAAAAGGTGCATAATAACTACGGCAACAAAGCAGCAGAGATACGCGGAGTGGCAAGGTCAGGACAAGGAAAACACCAGTTGAGCTTTGTGATGCTACCAGAAGAATCTTCCAAGCTGGCAAGTGACATCAGTTTCTCATTTTCTAGGAAACTAGTATGGCTTAAGTCATTGTTTGGATTCCTCTCTTCAAAATGTTTTCCAGCATCAGGAACAACAACCTATAAGAAATAAAACTGCAATGAGAGCAGCACACTCACTACTGCGAAGACCACAGCACAGGCTGCAGAAAGGCCCATCAATGTGCTCAAGGTCTGTGGTTCACAGTTCAGGCAATGAAGGGCTAGCTGTTTTACACATATTAATAACTTTCTTCCTGCCCCCATGTCACCCCCCTCCCTTGACCCACCCAATGAGACATCCTTAAAGTTCAAGGTTTCACACTGTGTGCACACGCTCAAAGGACCTGGTAATATAGTTCGTGTACTAACACACAAATGAACTGGGGCAGCTCAAGGCCTGGACAGGAGGTGCAGGTAACAGCAAAGCTGGACTCTGCAGCCCACCCTGGGCAGTGGACATCCCTGCTCCAACTAGGGGCCACAAGGCACATGGCAGTTTGCTAGGACACTTCAAGACCCAGAATAAAATGTGAAGTTCCTCAAGTGTCAATCTTATTTCACCATCATATTAAATATGTATCAAATAATACCATCTCAAGAATTAGACTGCAAAATGCGCACTAACATTTTGGGGAAAAACACGGGCTCTCAACCCATTTACACACTTGTAGAGCACAGTGCTGAGTTATGCACTCAGTTTGGACAATCGCTGCCATGGCTGCCAGGACAGCTCATGCTAAACCCAAGGCCAATGCAGTGGTGGCCCCACTGGTCTAGGTTATCTAGTGTATTTATTTTCCCCCTGCTCTTACTTCTTCACCTTTTGTATCAAGTATCTCATGTGTCTATACTTGTCTTCCTGCTTTCTAGTTTTATGGTCCTTCTCTTTGTTATCAATGATTTCTAATACTTTTAGGAAGTTAATTCTCCAACCATCCTAGGGAAATAAAATTACGTATCACAGAAAAAGTTATGATCTCTCTCTTAGAAACCATTTTTCTCAGTGTTCAAGAAATCAAGCCTTCTGACTGAATTTCAAGTTGACTACACCTGAAGTTCCTCTAAAAAGCATCACTCACATATGTAAGTTACTAGTGGTTACATAGAGGAAGCAAGTGTACAGAGCAGGGGTCAATAAACGTTCTCTGCAAAGGGCCAGACAGTAAACATTTCAGGGTCTGCTAGCCATGCAGTCTCTGTCACAACTTCTCAACTCAGCTGTTGTGGCACAAAAGCAGCCATAAACAATAAAGAAACAAATGGACACGGCTACTTTCCGATAAAACTTCACAAAAACAGGCAGCAGGTTGGATGTGGGCAATGAGCTAGAGTGTGCCAACCCCTGGCACACGGAAACAACTCTTACTTTAGACCTCTTTTAATCATTTTACAAAATAATGTTAAAAATTCTTACGAAAGTAAAATAAAATAAAAATTGCATTTCCTTTTTTTAAGTTTAAAAGTATCAATACTTGGTTCATACTTTATAAACAACTCTCATGAGACGGTTTATGTTGAACACAAACTGCTTATCTGCTCAGTGCCTGTCCTCTGAGGAGCCCTTCTCTTTTCACTTCATGTGGTCCGGGGGGTGGGGTGTGGGTGGTTTCAGTCACATCCCTCTATCTATGCACATATATGCACTGATGCACACGCATGCACACACACACAGAAGTGGACGTAGGGTCCAGCCTCATAAATCAGAGTTTTATCCCAACCCATCCGTTGGCACAGTGATTTACAGAGGGGAGGATGGACCCAAGTGAGCGCATTAGAATTGTGCTTTTTTTTTTTTTTCATGTTCTTGTTTTTTTGATCACAACACTTGGGTTGCCTACAAATGAATTCAGCTTCCCTATCATTCAACAGATTATCAAGTGCCAGCTATGTGCTGGACACTCAGGATGCAACACACGAAACAAAGAGAAACCCTCACTCCACGGAACCAACATTCCAGAGGAGTCGGCGTGGAGTGAAGCAGAGCAGAGGTGCAGACAGCCCTGGAGACACAGGAAGCCCCAGACCAGCCCTACTGTCAGCTTCCCGGTTACTCATAGCAGTAAGGTGGATTTCTCCTATTTACAAATAGAAGACTTCTAGGTAATATTAATACTACTTCATTCATATTTGTGAAGTAGGTACTTTCACTCTCCTAATACTAGAAATTGATAACATATAAAAGATTACCTTGTTCTCCTTATTCATCCAGGATCGTGAACAAAAATCAATAGGCGAGTCTGTTAAAGTAAACAAAAACAAAAACTAAGACCAAATTATTAATATTTTATCAACTAAATACCCAATAACACTCAAAAATAGCAAATTAATGAACTATACATTTTTTTCCCTTTTAATAGAATAGAGCACTTTTAAATGATGGTATAGGAGCCCATCACTGGTCAGTTAAATTAAAAACCTGTTAGGGTGGGGAAGCTTAAAAAATTATACATATGCCAAAAACACCTGAATAGGAATCTGACAAGGCTTTAAAGCTAACTTCTGCTTTACAGAGGATGTGGGGAAGAGAGAAGAAAAATGACACCATGAGTGATCAAACAGACAATGCCAAACAGCAGGACAGCTCCAGAATGACAGACCTAAGAGACACCACGACAGATGGAGCAAAATACAATGGAACCCTCCTTGGACCCCAATCCAAGCAAACCAACCAAGATAATTAGTAAACTGAATATGGGCCAGAGTACTATACGATAATAACAGAATTGTTGGTTAACAGTATTAACATCACTATGGTTATGTAGGAAAATGCCCGTATTTTTACGGGCAAATGCCCATATTTGCAAGCTAAAATATGTAGGAATAAAATGATGTCTGGAATTTTTTAATATCAGGAAAAAAGGTAATAGAAAAACAGAAGAGATTAAGCAAGTGTGACAAATCTTATACTAACTGAAACTGTGAGAGAGGTATATGGGGAAGTTTTTTTTTTAACTGATATAAAACTTACATACCATAAAATCACCCTTTTAAAGTATACAATTCAGTGGGTTTTAGTATATTTACAAAGCTGTTCAACCATTATCACTAATTCCACAATATTTTCATCATACCAGAAAGAAATCCTGTACCCATAAACAGTTACTCCCCATTCTCCCTGCCCCCCAGGCCCTAGCACCACTAATCTACTTTGTCTCAGTGGACTTGCCTGTTCTGTACCTACAGATTCACCTTCAGATAAATGGACAAATGGATTCACCTTCAGATAAATGTGGCTTTCTGAGTCTGTCTTCTTTCACTCAGCATGCTTTCAAGGGTCATCCTATTACAACAGGTATCAGTACTTCACTCCTTTTTATGGCTGAACAACACTCCACTGTATGGACATACTGCATTTTATTTATCCATATATCAGCTGATGGCGATCTGAGTTGTCTCCACTTTCTGGCTACTCTGACTAATGCTGCTATGAACATTCATGTACACAAGTTTTAGTGTTGACACACGTTTTCATTTCTCTTAGGTGTATGCCTAGGACTTGCTGAGTCATAGGGTAATGCTACGTTTAATGTTTTGAGGAACCGTCAAACTATCTTCCACAGCAGCAGCACCATTTTACATCCCGACGAGCAATGGATGAGCGTCACAGTTTCCAACCAATACTTGCTATTTCCCATCTCCTTGATTCTAGTAATTCCAGTGGGTGTGAATTGATCTCTCCTGGTTTTGAATTTCCCTGATGATTACAGCTGTTGGGCATCTTCTCATGTGTCTATTGGCCATCTGTACAACTTCTTTATAGAAATGTCTACTGAACAGCCTCTGCCATTTACAGTACTGGGTTATTTGTCTTTTTATTGAGCTATAACACTTCTGTACATATTCTGGATGCTGCTCCCTGATCATATACATATGATTTGCAAACATATTCTCCCATCTTTGGGTTGTCTTTTCACTGTCTCAAAAGTGTCTTTTGAAGCACAGAAGTTTTCAATTTTGAATAAGCCCAATTTGTCTTACTTTCTTTCATTTCTTGTGTGAGGAGTTAATCTAGTCTACTTTCATACATGTACATTTTTCATCAAGAGAAATACAAACATCCCGTAAAAATTTTAACTTAGGAACAAAAATGACTGCTGACAAGAATACAAAGTAATTGGTAGGGGAAATATGACAGGTGTATTAGAAACAGCCTCCTTGTCTTGAACATGAAGTGTGCTGTGACCATCAGACAGCATGGTTTCCACAGGAAAGGAGATTTCAGCTTAATCAGTATGGATAATTAAGAGATTGATTAAGAGATCCTTTCCTATAAAAGTATTATAAACATGGCATTAATAGGTAAGTGCCAAACCAAAGCATTTTCAGTTTATAGTATCATAGTTTAAGATAAACACTGGTCCAAAGACCAAAAGATAAGAAAGGAGATTAAAACTGTACGATATCACTTATATGTGGAATCTAAAAAATACAACAAACTAATGAATATAACAAAAAAGAAGCAGACTCACAAAGAGAAAAAAACTAGTGGTTACCGGTGGGGAGAGAGGAAGGGGAGGGGCATTACAGGAGTAGGGGATTAAGAGGAACAAACTATTAGGTATAAAATAAGCTACAAAAATATATTGTACAACATGGGGAATATAGCCAATATTTATAATATTTTATAATAAATGGAGTATAACCTTTAAAAATTGTGAATCACCATACTACACACCTGTAACTTCTGTAATTTTGTACATCAACTATACTTCAATTATAAAAAGATTTTTAAAAAGGAAATTAAAATATATACAATAAGGAATGATTTCTAATAGTTTAGTACCTCGCTCCTGCTCCAGTGGTGAAATCCCATCAGAAGGATCTTGGCTCTGAAAAGGTTTTGCAGCTCTAACATGCTCCTCTTCCGTTCTTCCTCTATCACTTTGAAAAGCTGACTCTTTGAGGACAGCACCTGACAAATGTCGACCTTCTGTCTGATTCTTTTTCTTAGAGATAGAACTTTTAAATTAGGAAACAGAATAATAATGAAATATTAGTTATCTTAGGTGTATCTATAAAATATCCTTTAATCAGTTATTTCTTAAAAAGAAAAAATGGATAGAGTGAAAAGAAACATTTCTGGGACCAGCCAGGCGTCCTGCGAACAATACCATCATTTTGGGTCCAGTGATGTACATCTACCGAAGTCAAATATATTGCTACTCTGCCTCTCAAGTGATAAGAGGCAGAGTTTTCTTCTTTCCCAAGTAAGTATCTGTGAATCTACCACATCTAGAGAAAACCTCGGCTTTTCAAAAAACAAGACAGACTTAAAGGATACTACTGTATATTTGCCAAATAGCTACTGCTCGGAACTACAAACGCTTTGAAGCTGTACTTTAGCCCCTGCCACTGTTCTATCATCATCTTCCATTTGCCTCTGTTGTTTCTATGGATGGAAAGGTTCTTCCTTAAAGGCAACTTTCCACCCAACCTACTGCAAAAGCTCTTGAGTCTGTCCCCGCTCACCACAGCCATTTCACCAGCAGATGGAACTTCAGGAAAAAGCTGCTAAATGCAACAAATTCATCATGTGACAAACCCAGGGCCAGACTTCAATCTGGCCAGGATGAATTAAATGAAAATGGCTCTTACACAGACTCCAAGTCCTAACCCTCTGCCCCTGAGGCAAACTCTAACTTTCCTCCCAGTTTCTCCACCTCTTTATTGCGGCTGTAATACACAGAGAGTCAATCACTTAATCCAAAGGTGCATATGCAGGCAGGTATAGGAAAGCTTCACCCCAATCAAACAGAAGTAAGTAAAACAGAGGGCAGAGGGGACTTCCCTGGTGGCGCAGTGGTTAAGAATCCGCCTGCCAATGCAGGGGACACAGGTTCAAGCCAAGGCCCAGGAAGATGCCACATGCCGCACAATAACTAAGCCCGTGTGCCACAACTACTGAGCCTGTGCTCTAGAGTGCGTGAGCCACAACTACTGAATCCATGTGCCACAACTACTGAGCCTGTGCTATAGCACCTGCGAGCCACAACTACTGAGCCCGTGCGCCTACAGCCCATGCTCCGCAATAAGAAAAGCCACTGCAATGAGAAGCCCGCGCACCGCAATGAAGAGTAGCCCCTGCTCGCCACAACTAGAGGAAGCCCGCGCAAAGCAACTGAAGACCCAACGCATCCAAAAATAAAATAAATAAATTAATTTTTTTAAAAAAACAAAAGACAAAAGCCAGGGGCGGGTGGAAAGGCTATAAATGGATACAAAGTCACGTGGTAGAGGAAACAGAAAAAGAGGTGTGGTGGGGTGGTACACAGCAAAGGAAACGACAGGATGAAAAGGCAGCCTACTGAATGGGAGAAGATATCTGTCAGTCATATACCTAATAAGGGACTAACTTCCAAAATATACAAAGAACTCATACAACTCAATAGCAAAAACACAAACAACCTGATTAAAAAATGGGCTAAAGACCTGAATAGACAGTTTTCCAAAGACATGGAGCTGGCCAACAGGTACATGAAAAGATGCTCAACACTGCTAATCACCAGGGAAATGCAAATCAAAACCACAATGACGGACTACCCTGGTGGCACAATGGTTAAGAATCTGCCTGCCAATGCAGGGGACACGAGTTCGAGCCCTGGTCTGGGAAGATCCCACATGCTGCGGAGCAACTAAGCCTGTGAGCCACAACTACTGAGCCTGCACTCTAGAGCCCGTGCTCTGCAACAAGAGAAGTCACCAAAATAAGAAGCCCGCGCGCCACAACGAAGAGTAGCCCCCGCTCGCCGCAACTAGAGAAAAAGCCCGTGCACAGCAAAGAAGACCCGACGCAGCCAATAGATAAATAATTAAAAATAAATAAATAAATAAAACCACAATGAGTATCACCTCACACCTGTCAGAATGGCTATCATCAAAAAGACAACAAACAGCAAGTGTTGATGAGGATGTGGAGAAAAGGGAACCCTCCTACACTGTTGTGGGAATGTAAATTGGTGCAGCCGCTATAGAAAACAGCAAGAAGGTTCCTCAAAAAATTAAAAATAGAACTACTATATGATACAGCAATTCCACTCCTGGGTATTTATCCAAAAATGAAAACACTAATTGGAAAAGATACATGCACCTCTATGTTCACTGGAGCACTATTTACAATTGCCAAGATATGGAAGCAACCTAAGTGCCCATCAACAGATGAACAAGGAAAATGTAGTGTGTGTGTGTGTGTGTGTGTGTGTGTGTGTGTGTGTGTGTACACACACACAATGGAATAGCACTTGGCCATAAAAAAAATGAAATCTTGTCATTCACAACAGATGAATCTAGAGGGTATTAAGCTTAGTGAAGTAAGTCAGACAGAGAAAGATAGATACTGTACGATCTTGTTTATAAGTGGAATCTAAAAACACACAAACAAAAAAACCAAGCTCATAGATACAGAGAGCAAACTGGTGGTTCCCAGAGGCAGGGGTGGGGGGAGAAATGGGTAAAGGGGGAAAAAAGGTATAAACTTCCAGTTATAAAATAAGTCCTGAAGGATGTAATGTACAGCATGGTGACTGTAGTTAATACTGTATTGTACATTTGAAAGTTGCTAAGAGAGTAGATCTTAAAAGCTCTCCTCACAAGAAAAAAAATTTTTTTGTAACTCCGTAAGGTGACATGTTAACGAGACATATGGTGGTGACATTTCCCAAATGTATACCAACATCAAATTAAGCTGTACACCTAAAACTAATATAATGTTACATGTCAATTATATCGCAAATAAATAAATAAAATGAGAATATGAGGAAACAAAAAGACAATAAAGGTCTCTATGTAACATATTTTTAAGAAAAGGGGTGCTGGTAGGGGAAGCAAGATGGTAAAATGAAATAAAGAAGTCAGGACATTTAGTTAATTTTCATATCTTAAACCTCCCCCTGCCACTCCCCACCCCTCGAAAGACATGTAGTGTGACCATTAAAACTTTAGGACAACAGAGACAGTTGAGGGCACTCTAAATTAACCACCACCATCACTCCCCCTCAAAACTCGACTTCCTCAAACCTACAGCTATCATTGTTTTTACTGGCCCATCAACATTTTTCAAATTAAATCTTAAGCAAAAGTCTTTCAGGCAACCATCCCAGACAGCCCTCCACTTCTGCTCCCCAACCCACCCACGTACATCAGCAGTGCCAACACGACCCTGTGCACCCAGGAAGAAGGCTCTTCTCCAGATTAAGGCCTAAGAAACGCCTGTGCAGAGTAGAGTGGCCAAGAACACCACACTGAACACCTGGCACTTACCAAAGACCCCAGCCTGCCCGCCAGGCTGTGTGCTCCCCACCTCTGATCTCTGTTCCTCCACTCCTCTCCTCTCCTCTCCTCTCCCCTCCTCTCCTCCACCTACCGGCCCCTTGAGAACCCGCCTTCCCAAGTGGTCATCATGCTTACAGTCTTGCTTCCCAGCAGTCTATTCTTCACTGGTAGCCAGAGGGGGCTAATCATATCAGAGTTGAGATGGAACCCTTGGTGGGTTTCCCACCTCACCCGGAGTCAGAAGCTTTGACCACCCCATGCTCCTTCCTGCTCATGGACACACCAAGGATGCTCTCACTCAGTGCCCTCCCGCTGCTGCACCCTCCTCCTCCTGAGGCCAACTGGGCTGACTATCTCCTTCAAGTCTCTGCTCTGAACTCACACCTCCTCAAGGAGACTCACAATGACAACACCTTTCATCCCTCCTAACTTCCCTCCTTATCATGTTCTGTTTTTTCCTATCACTTTTTCTCTTCTAATATACTGTAAAACTGGTGTATTTTGGTGTCTTTTTGTGTAATGTCTGTTTTGTCCACTGCTATTTCCCAAGCCCTTGGAGAGGTAGCTGGCACACAGCAGGCACTCAGTCAAAAACACATGTTGACTGAAATTGAAACTGTGATTAACAATCTTCTAACAAACAAAAGCCCAGGACCAGATGGCTCCACAGGCGAATTCTATCAAACTTTTAGAGAAAAGCTAACACCTATGCTTCCCAAACTCTTCCAAAATACAGCAAAGGGAGGAACACTCCCAAACTCATTATACGAGGCCACCATCACCCTGATACCAAAACCAGATGAAGATCTCACAAAAAAGAAAACTACAGGCCAATATCGCTGATGAACAGAGATGCAAAAGTCCTGAACAAAATACTAGCAAACAGAATCCAACAGCACATTAAAAGGATCATACACCATGATCAAGTGGGGTTTATCCCAGGAATGCAAGGATTCTTCAATATATGCAAGTCAATCAATGTGATACACCATATTAACAAATTGAAGGATAAAAACCATATGATGATCTCAACAGATCAGGAAAGAGCTTTTGACAAAATTCAATACCCATTTATGATAAAAACTTTCCAGAAATTAGGCATAGAGGGAACCTACCTCAACATAATAAGGGTCATATATGACAAACCCACAGCCAACATCATTCTCAATGGTGAAAAACTAAAACCATTTCCTCTAAGATCAGGAACAAGACAAGATTGCCACTCTCACCACTGTAATTCAACATAGTTTTGGAAGTTTTAGCCACAGCAATCAGAGAAGAAAAAGAAAAACAAGGAATACAAATTGGAAAAGAAGAAGTAAAACTGTCACTGCAGATGACGTAATACTATACACAAAGAACCCTACAGATGCTACCAGAAAACTACTAATCAATTAATTTGGTAGAGTAGCAGGATGCAAAATTAATGCACAGAAATCTCCTGCATTCTTACACACTAATGATGAAAAATCTGAAAGTGAAATTAAGGAAACACTCCCATTTACCATTGCAACAAAAAGAATAAAACACCTAGGAATAAACCTACCTAAGGAGACAAAAGACCTGTATGCAGAAAACTAAAAGACACTGATGAAAGAAATTAAAGATGATACAAACAGATGGAGAGTTATACTATGCCCTTGGATTGGAAGAATCAACATTGTGAAAATGACTATACTACCCAAAACAATCTACAGATTCAATGCAATCCCTATCAAACCACCAATGGCATTTTTCACAGAACTAGAACAAAAAATTGCACAATTTGCATGGAAACACAAAGACCCCGAATAGCCAAAACAATCTTGAGAAAGAAAAACAGAACTGGAGGAATCAGGCTCCCGGACTTCAGACTATACTACAAAGCTACAGTAATCAAGACAGTATGGTACTGGCACAAAAACAGAAATAAAGATCAATGGAACAGGACAGAAAGCCCAGAGATAAACCCACGCACCTATGGTCACCTTATCTTTGATAAAGGAGGCAAGAATAGACAATGGAGAAAAGACAGCCCCCTCAATAAGTGGTGCTGGGAAAACTGGACAGCTACATGTAAAAGAATGAAATTAGAACACTCCCTAACACCATACACAAAAATAAACTCCAAATGGATTAAAGACCTAAAGCAAAGGAGACCATAGCAAGACAAAAAGACAGCCCTCAGAATGGGAGAAAATATTGGCAAATGAAGCAACTGACAAAAGGTTAATCTCCAAAATATACATGCAGCTCAATATCAAAAAAAACCAACAACCCAATCCAAAAATGGACAGAAGACCTAAACAGACATTTCTCCAATGAAGATATACAGATTGCCAACAAACACATGAAAGGATGCTCAACATCACTAATCATTAGACAAATGCAAATCAAAACTACAATGAGGTATTACCTCACACCAGTCAAAATGGCCATAATCAAAAAATCTACAAACAATAAATGCTGGAGAGGGTGTGAACCCTCTTGCACTGTTGGTGGGAATGTAAATTGATACAGCCATTATGAAGAACAGTATGGAGGTTCCTTAAAAAACTAAAAATAAAACTACCATATGACCCAGAAATCCCATTACTGGGCATATACCCTGAGAAAACCATAATTCAAAAAGAGTCATGTACCACAACGTTCACTGCAGCTCTATCTACAATAGCCAGGACATGGAAGCAACCTAAGTGTCCATCGACAGATGAATGGATAAAGAAGATGTGGCACATATACACAATGGAATATTACTCAGCCATAAAAAGAAACAAAACTGAGTTACTTGTAGTGAGGTGGATGGACCTAGAGTCTGTCATACAGAGTGAAGTAAGTCAGAAAGAGAAAAACAAATACCGTATGCTAACACATATATACGGAATCTAAAAAAAAAAAAATGGTTCTAATGAACCTAGGGGCAGGACAGGAATAAAGACACAGATGTAGAGACTGGACTTGAGGACATGGGGAGAGGGAAGGGTAAGCTGGGACGAAGTGAGAGAGTAGCATTGACATATATACACTACCAAATATAAAATAGATAGCTAGTAGGAAGCAGCTGCATGGCTCAAGGAGATCAGCTTGGTACTTCACGACCACCTAGAGGGGTGGGATAAGAGGGTGGGAGGAAGATGCAAGAGGGAGGGGATATGGGGATATACATATGCATATAGCTGATTCATTTTGTTATACAGCAGAAACTAACACAACACTGTAAAGCAATTATACTCCAATAAAGATGTTAAAAATAAATAAAACGAAAACAAAAAACACACGTTGAGAAAATGAATACACAGAGTTAACAACTTTAACATACAGAAAGTGCTTATATCTAAACGTCATCAAGAGGTAATTCACAACAAAAATATAAGTAATGAATAAACATTAAATTATGTTCGATCCCATAAATCCTCGATTATGAATTCAAACAGAATACTTTAAGACTGCCTGTAATACCGCCATCGAGACATAACCACCATTTACATTTTGGTGTAAAGCCTTCCAGACTTTCTTCTATTCACTTAGGCATGTGTATAAATTCTTTTACTTCTAAAATTGAGGATCAGGGGCTTCCCTGGTGGCATAGTGGTTAAGAATCTGCCTGTTAATGCAAGAGACATGGGTTTGAGCCCTGGTTGGGGAAGATCCCACATGCCGCAGAGCAACTAAGTCCGTGTGCCACAACTACTGAGGCTGTGCTTTAGAGCCCGCGAACCACAACTACTGAAGTCCGTGCACCTAGAGCCCATGCTCCGCAACAAGAGAAGCCACCACAATGAGAAGCCCATGCACCACAAAGAAAAGTAGCCCCCACTCGCTGAAACTAAAGAAAGCCCAGCAACAAGGACCCAATGAAGGAAGGAGGGAGAGAGGGAGGGAGGGAGGGACGGAAGGAGGAAGAAAGGAAGAAAGAAAGAAAAGGAAGAAATTAATTAATTAATTAATTAAAAATTGAGGATACAAAATAACACCACCAAATGTCAGGGAGGGCTCAGAGAAGCAGGCATTCTCATGCACATCTTCTAACGGGAATGCAAACTGGTACAAACCTTCCAAAGAGCAATGTGGTAATCCGCAGTGGTGTTTAAAATTAAATATTCTTAACTCAGCTATTTTGATCCTAGGATTTTATCTGAATAAAATAACCTACTAGATGCAAAATGTATGTATAAATAAGGAAGTTCACTAAATTTATAATAGTAAAATTCCAATCATCTAAGTGCCTAACATGGTGCAGCCATTAACATTATGATACATACCTACATTAATTGTAATGGAAAGATGACACAATCATTAATATTTAAAAGTTATAAACAGTATGTACAGTTTAATCCTATTATTGTTAAAAAATTAATACATATGTACATGTGCATAGAAAATAGTCTAGCAGACTAAATAAAAAGATAATCAATGTCTTACTGGGATGACAGGGCTTTGTTGTCTGCCTTATAATTGCTTGTATTTTATAATTTTTTCAATGAGCATGTATTACTCTTGGAATCAGAAAAAGATTTTGAAAGACTAAAACTGTTTGCGATTAATATCATACAAAGAAAACTGTTAAAATTTTTATAAACGATCAGAGACACAATCACGTGTTCTTTTTCCACAAGACTACGTGAGACTCGCTCTTAACACAGTGAAAGCAAGATGAAGTAAGAACTCACTCATCATCCGGGAAGACAAGCTGTAACCTCTCTCTTGGTTCAGCTTCACTCTGGCTACTGGGAGACGACTCTGATGGAATTGAAAACTTCCCTTCCACTAAATAAGACGCCTGGACATCAGAATTCCTACACACAAAAATTTTGTTTTAATTGTTAATAACTAAATTATACACATTTAAAATTCACCATGACATAGGACTGTATGACTGTAAAACCAACCACCAGGGGGTAAAAACAAATAGGGTCCCCAATGTTCAAAACCATCACCTTATGTGCAAAGCACTGAAAACCTGTGCAGCAGCAGAATGTGTGTATTAAACAAGAGAGTTGTGGAAATCTTAAAGCCAAAAGTTTTTAAAGAGTTAATCCAACCCCTTCATTCCAAAGGTAAAGATGGTGCTCCATACAGAATGTTTAGGTTAGGAGGACGGGAAAGTGGTTAGATATTCAGGCATAGATAAACTTTACAAGTTACACAAGATGAGTGAACTATACACATCACATTTGGGGGTGTAGCTCAAATCACCAGCCACCAGGAGTCTGAACTAATAAAAGCCAATATACCACGGACAGAAAGACCATTGGTAAGCCAAAAGGTCACTGGCGTTCAATCCCAAACCTACCCACCCACCACTGATAAGCGACTGAACAGGAAAGAGATGGTTTTATCTTCTATGCTGATTTTATATAAATGGTCATCTGCCTCAGATAAAGCTAAAGCTCAAGCTTGGCTGAAAAATTTCACAGAAGTATCAGTATATAGTAGGCTTTAAGAATCTAAAAAAAATCATCTGTTCAAACAATTCTTACCTGTTATCAGTGCTGGATCTATTTCTAGCAAGCGTTGAAACAGCAACAGGCAAGCCAAGATTGGAAGAAAGAGTGACATTTTCCAAAATCTCACTATTACCACCAAGTAATGAATTGGTTAAAAAGCTTGGAAATGACTCATCAGCTATACCTCGAAAATCTTCCATCTCACTGCAACAATAAAAGTATTCTTATAAATCATATATTACCATAAAACTTTTTCAAACGATTAAGAGTACAAGTCCCATAAATCTTAGAAAATTGATAAAATCCTTTTTTTGGAACAGCTCTAAGAGGGGATACTATAGCTGAGAATATAAACATCAAACTATCTTCTTATAATTAACATAATAATGAAACAACAGCTTAATTTACTCTTGGATTCTGAATTTATCGAATAAAGAATCGAAGAAGGCACACACTAATGGCATATACAGACAATTTCTGGACGTCATACAAGCTGGGCACACATTCTAACAGGGAATAGAATAAATAGAACTAGCAAAATCTAGTCCCTGATTTCAAAGATTAAGGATGAGTAAATGGTTTAAAAAGTGAATCTAGGGACTTCCCTGATGGCGCAGTTGTTAAGAATCCGGCTGTCAATGCATGGGACATGAGTTCAATCTCTGGCCGGGGAAGATCCCACATGCCTTGAAGCAACTAAGCCCACATGCCACAACTACTGAGCCCGAGTGCTGCAACTACTGAGCCCATGCTACACAACAAGAGAAGCCACTGCAATGAGAAGCCCTGCACCACAACGAAGAGTAGCCCCTGCTCGCCGAAACTAGAGAAAGCCTGCACGCAGCAACGAAAACCTGACGCAGCCAAAAAATTCAACAAACAAATAAATAAAGTGAGTCTACAGCATTCCCTGGTGGTCCAGTGGTTAGGACTCGGTGCTTTCACTGCCAAGGGCCCGGGTTCAATCCCTGGCCAGGGAACTAAGATCTCCCTGGCCAGGGAACTAAGAACTAAGCTGTGTGGTGCAGCCAACACCACCAAAAAAAAAGTGAGTCTGTTCAAAGAAAAAATTTAAGTTACATAAAGTATATTTGGGGACTTCACTGGTGGCACAGTAGTTAAGAATCCGCCTGCCAACACAGGGGACAAGGGTTCAATCCTGGTCTGGGAAGATCCCACATGCCGTGGAGCAACTAAGCCCATGTACCACAACTACTGAGCCTGCATGCCACAACTACTAAACCCCACGCACCTAGAGCCAGTGCTCCACAAGGAGACAAGCCACCATGATGAAGAGTAGCCCCCGCCTGCGCAACTAGAGAAAGCCCACACGTAGCAAAGAAGACCCAACGCAGCCAAAAATAAATAAATAAAGATAAAAATAAGGTATATTTGGCATATGGACAAGGCAAAAATGGTAAAAGTGGAGCACAAAGGCTAAGTCTGGAAAACACTGGCACAGTCTGTACTACTAATAGAGAACCTACAGTGCATGCTGGCCACTCATTCAATGGACCCTGATCTCAGAACTCAGGACACATTACTCAATTTTAAAAATATTTCAGAGTGCTTATCATGTAAGGGCTGTGTGGAATTCAGTGAAGAAAATAATTAAATCAGGAAAGACTCAAGAAATGAGAGGATATTGGCCCTATACCTTGAAGAATGAGCAGGACATTTCAGGCAAAGTATGAGATAAGAGGGCTTTTAAAGGTGACAAATAAACGTAAGCAATGGTGGAAAATTAAAATTTATTGCATACCTACTACCTTAACTCACTTATCCTCATTTTACAAAAGAAGAAACAAACTCAGAGACTAAACTAGCTAAACTGACCCAAGTTTGTGCAATTAGTAAGATTCGCGCCCAGGTATGACTCCAAACTCTGCTCTAAGTGCTGAGGGTGTGGTGGCCATAGCAGGTGCTCCACCATATTCGGGCAACGGGTGAGTAAAACCACAGAGCCAGATCCTACAAGCCTTAAATGGTGTATTAGGAAGTCTGGCCTGATCCCATCAGCTGAAAGCAGAAGAAGGGAGAGGGCTTAGTGCCTGGACAGATATTCTAAGAGCTGCCACTACTGATGAGACAGACAACAACGCAGGACTGTGCTGGGGTCAGTGGCAAATCACTGACGTGTGAGTTTAGACATTATGGGCTAATTTACTCTACAAAGTAGGAAAAGCCTTAAGACCACTAGAAACCTACTAAACTTACCTGATCACAGATGAAGGATCCACACTTCTGGTAGAAGCCAAGCCCTCCCATTCCAACACCCACCTCGCCTCCTCGACACTGCTGCATCTCTCGGGGCAGTCCTCCCCATGAGCACAAGAAGCCTTCCTTGACCTCAGCCCTGCAAACCCCCCACAGCTACTGCCACCTATATCCGCACTACCTCTACCACCCAGACCTCCAATACGAGTCACTACCGGCCACCCAGCTCCACCCCTCATCCAAGCCCACTCCCAGCTGGCTTCCGTCCCACCGCCCCACCAAGGGCTTGTCAACATCACCACTGATCTCCCTGTTGCCAAACCCATAACCCCACGGTCAATTTTCAGTCCTCCTTGTCTTGGACCTAACAGAATCGAATTCATACTCCTCCCTCACAGAAGTACTTTCTTCACCTGGTTTCCAAAGCACCGCTGTCGGCTCTTCCTCCTCCTTCTCTCCTGGACCTCCACACAGCGAGGGCTCCAGGGCTGGCTCCTGGGTCTCCTCCATCTACCCAGCCTCTCTGGATGAGTGCCCTCAGTTTGAAAGTTTTAAATCCCATATGAAACTTGTATTCCAGCCTGGGTCTCTCCCCTGAACCTCAGATGTTCAACTACCTACCTGACATTTTCACTTAGGTATCTAACAAGCACCTAAAACATCAATCTTGATTCCATCTCACTGCAACCCCCTCAAGAAAAGCCTGCTCTTCAATCTTCCCCACAGAGAAAACGACAAGTCCATTCTCTAGTTGCTCAGATCAAACCATCAGTGTGCAATCCCTCAGCAAATCCCAATGGCTACACCACAACCATATAACCAGAACCTGCCATTTCTCACGACTCCTGGTTGCTACCGCCATGGTCAAGACACACCCTCTCCGACCGGGACCCTCCCTGCAAGACCCTCTATCTTCCTCCCCAGACTACCCTCCACACACTCAGGTTACCCAGTCAAACACGCCAAACACTCACTGCTTAGCTCAGAACACTCCACTGGCTTCCCATCGCACTGAGAAAGTCAGTCTTGCTGGCAACGGGGGACTGAGTAACTCTGACCTGGGACCTCCTGCTCCTCTCCTTTGCGCCTTCCACCCCAGCCACTCTGACCTTGCTGCCGTCCCTGGAACCCACGGAGGCTCCTGTGCCTTCAATTCTTTCAGGTCTTTGTGTAAATGTCCACTTTCCCACCAGCGTGTACAGTCAGGCTCAGCATGCCAATCTCCTTGCCCTGCTTCCTTTTTTCTGTAGTGCTATATAGTTCACCAGTTTAACTATATTCCCCACACCACGTTAGAATTTAAGTGCCATGAGGGCAGGGACTTGACCTGTTTTACCAGTGAATCTAGAGCAGTGCCTTGCACAGAGTAGACCCTCAATAAATTTGCTGAATGAATGAAGATTTTCAAACTGGGTCAAACCCAGCAAACTTATCACCAGCTATCACGTAAGCACCATCCTCTCAGACCACAGCCCAGTGTTTTCCTCTCTTTGACATGTCTAACTATCTACATTTCCTCTTCTCGATTTCTACAAACACTTTCAAACTCTCTCACACCAGGACACAGGAGGTGGAAAACCTATCCCCACCCTTCCTTTGCACCCCTGCACCACCTTCTCACCTCCTTTTCACAGCCAAGCATCTCACCTGACAGCCTCCCCTTCCATGTTAGAGACACCCAGGATCCTGACCTCAGCTCCATCACGCAGTGCACATCTTATACAGACAAATCTCAAACTCAAATGCCTTCAGGAACACGCACCGTCAGACAACAGGAAAATACAGACTCCACCTGAACCCATCTAAACACAGTAAAAACACTGTTGCCAATCAAAACACATCTAGTGGAGTCTATTCCTAAAGGCAAAACAGGCCTTGTCTAAAACAATCCCTGAGTCATTCTACATCTTTCTGACTCTACTACCATCCTACCCTACTGAAAAACCTCCTAACCAGTCTCCACAGTCCAATTCTTGCCACTCTACAATTAATTCTCCACATGGCAATCAAAGGGATCGTAAACCATAAGCCAAGTACCATACTCTTCCTGAAAACTTCAGTGAGCCACCTCATCTGCACACCCCAGCCTCACTCACCACATAACGGCTTTTCTGTTCCTATAATACTGAAGCCCATCCCCACCTCGGGGCCTAGAATACTATTCTAGATGTCTGTACAGCTAGCTCCTTCCTGACATTCACCTCAATTCAAAGCTCACCTTCTAAGAGAGTTGATCCCTTATCGTGAAGTCAAATGTACCCTAGAGTCCATGGTCATTTTTATTTCTGCCAGCACTGATCACTGTCTGTTTTTGTATTTGTCTGTCTTCTTCCACTAAAAAGATTTCTCCCTAAGAGCAGAAACTTTGCCTATCTTTCCATCAATCTTTAAACTCCTGCACAGGGGACTTCCCTGGTGGTCCAGTGGCTAAGACTCTGCACTCTAAATGCAGGAGGCCCGGGTTTGATCCCTGGTCAGGGAACTAGATCCCGCATGCTGCAACTATGACCTGGTGAAGCTAAATATATAAATAAATAAATATTTTTAAAAAATGAAATAGGGCTTCCCCGGTGGTGCAGTGGTTGAGAATCTGCCTGCCAATGCAGGGGACACAGGTTCGAGCCCTGGTCTGGGAAGATCCCACATGCCGCGGAACAACTAGGCCCGTAAGCCACAACTACTAAGCCGGCGTATCTGGAGCTTGTGCTCCGCAACAAGAGAGGCTGCGATAGTGAGAGGCCCGTGCACCGCGATGAAGAGTGGCCCCTGCTTGCCACAACTAGAGAAAGCCCACGCATAGAAATGAAGACCCAACACAGCAAAAACAATAAATTAATAAAAAATAAAATAAAATAAAATAAATTCCTACACAAGTCTTCCAAGTAGCCTCCCCACATCTAGTCTTGTAGTTACTAAGTTACTCATTCACTTAAAAATATATAATACCACATCAAAATGTATACCATCTCTTTAAGGGTTATCTCCACTTAGAAAGAATCACATCTAAGAAAATCCAGATATCAAGCAAAGATCATTCATGCAACAATCATTATCAAAAACAAATGGTGAAAGACACTCTGCCTGGCTGTGTGAAGCAACAATAAATAAGGTGGCTCCCCTCAGAAAGCTGACAATCCCTACCCACTATGATACAGTACTAAGTGCAGGAATAGAGCTTTGCTGTGGGTGCAACAGTAACACAATCCAGGGGAAGATTCCTCCAGATGTAATCTACCGCCCAGTCTCTCTTTTCCAGAAAGGACTACACTTGTTCTAAGCCATCTATGGACATGCCACATTCCTAAAGTTTTCCTAGAAGGGAAGATGCCCTAACTTCCATCCCTATTGCATTACCCAGCCCTCCTCCTCATCTAAAATGAGGACAATACAATATTATCTTTCCTTTTACTGCACTTGAACTAAGCAGCCAGCTTTGGGATTCCTCTTGGTATGTCCTTAAAGCAGTAACTTCAAAACATCCTGCTCGAGTTTACTGATATTTAATTGCTTTAATTTCATGCCTGGATACATAAAATATCATCTGCTGTAGTTGTCGACTGGAAGCCTACGTGCACAACTGAACACACTTAAAAGTATGAGCTGTGGGAAAAAGCCAAAGTCAAACTTCCCCAACGTTCTAAGATACGCTTTACCATTAGGTAGGCATCTAGCATAACAGTTTTCAAAGCTTACCGTAAACTGCCCTAAAAACTGGAATCCGGAGAAAAAGTTGACCTTGGAGCAGTAAAAACTCCAGTCGAATGACCTCAAAATGATAACAGCGAGTGAAAACACTGTCATGAAAACAGCTGTCCTCCAGGCGACGGCCTCGAAAGGGACCTCATGCTTCAGCGAACAAAGTCTGCCGTCGGGAAAAAACAAAAGCAAAGCGACCTCAAACACTGTCACCTTTCCCGTTTTTCCGTGAAACGACCCGCAAGAGGCCGGGAGCCACGGTGACGCGGCCGCATCCGCCGGTCAGCAGCGCGTCACCCCCGCCTGGCCCGGCCCGCGAGCGGGGAGCGCCGCGTTGGGGAGACAGGGACCAGGACCCGGACAAAAGACCCGAGTCCCGGAGGCCCCGCTCTCACGGCAGCCCGACTCGCCCGCCCCGCCCCCCGGCGACCCCTCACCGAGCCCGCGACGCCGGCCGCGAGCGCCCAGCCGGCAGAAAGTCCGCGAAAGAGAGGTCCGGCGTCCAGCGCCTCTGCCAGTGCGCGTGCGCGCGTCCCCAAAAGGCGGCCGGCCGTACGGTGCGCCCCTGGGGTTTACGTCGGTTCGCCACACGGACCGAGGGGCGGGGACTCCAAGCCAGCTTTGGATTGGACGGCGCGAAGGGACGAGCCCGCTGATTGGACGAGGGCGGGCATCCCGGATTTGAAGCGGGAAGCCGCGCCCGGCCCGGAGGCGCCGCGCCTGGCGCCTCGCCCACTGGAGGACGCCACGCCTCTCTTACCTGGTGCTGCAGAGCAGCGGCACTCGCCTAGAGCACAGAGAACTACTTCGGGTGGACCAGGCATCTGACACACCCCGAGTTCGGAAGTGTTGGCACTGTCCCTACGGGAGCGGATGCTGACGTGTGGTCACCTGCCGCACGTTTACACTGACAGTGCTGCGGTTAGGAAGTCATCCCCGGGGTCCGCGCTACACCAAGTCGCCCATGGGGCGCAGTAAGGTTGGTTCCGGGTGAAGAGGGGCGAGGAGATGAGACGGTACGTCCCTAATTATCTTCCTCTATTTCCCGTTCTCCTTAGGCCACGAGTCCCATCACCAACGCCTGCTCACCACGAGGTCCTAACTACTGCTTTACTGAAACCACACCTTTCACTTTTCTTGATCTCAGAATTTCTTCCCTACAGTTCCTCTTTAACAAAGTTAACTCTTTAACTGCATCCATAGAATAGCTGTTGAATGTTGACGATGCACACTTGGGACTTCAGCAGTCCCTACTCCTCATTTTAGCCTGGTAGGAAAAGACATCTGCTTATCACAACTTTCTACCTCCTCCAAAATATTGCTCAACAATCATTCCTGGATGCCCTCTTCACTCTCTTCCTTTCTGCCTTTGGAAACTCTGCATCTCTCTGCAAAAAATAAAACACCCTGGCTTCCCTGGTGGCTCAGTGGTTAAGAATCTGCCTGCCAATGCAGCGGACAAGGGTTCGAGCCCTGGTCCAGGAAGATCCCACATGCCGCGGAGCAACTATGCCCATGCGCCACAACTATTGAGCCTGCGCTCTAGAGGCCACGAGCCACAACTACTGAAGCCCGCGCGCCTAGAGCCCGTGCTCTGCAACGAGAAGCCACCGCAATGAGAAGCCTGCACACCGCAACGAAGAGTAGCCTATGCTCTCTGCAACTAGAGAAAAGCCCACGCGTAGCAACAAAGACCCAATGCAGCCAAAAATAAATAAATAAAACAAATAAATTTTCTTAAAAATGAATAAGACACGCACCCTTCCTTGATTCCATTTTATCACACAAAGACCACTCTGTCTCTCCTATCCTTAACTGCCTCCTTTCACACCTCATTGTCACTCATTCTGTTTCTGGCTTGGCCCTGAGTACTACTTCCACACTTGTTTTAGTTTATCAGGACTGGCCTCCCATCAAACTCAGTGATGTCTCCGCAGTTATCTTGACATCTCTTCTTGAAACCTTCCAGCCTTGGCATTTAACCACGCCTGTTCTACCTGTGTCCAAACTCAATGAACACAGATTAAATGGCGAAAATCTCAATATTTTCTGAATCTTGAGAAACAAATCAAATCCTTAGCTCTAGAGCTGAAAGGATGCTATTTGAGTGTAATGAGCAACGCTCTGCCTACACCATGGCCACACGCTGGCAGTGAACTGCTGGAATGTGTCCACTGTTCCAGACTGTCACTCACCCTGAATCCCTTGAACCCAACTCACTGTCCTTCCTTCATAAAGATCGAGTGACTGGAGGTCTCCCCATGGCACCCAGCAACCTGACAGTGACAGGGATCTACACTCCAAAGTATTTGCAGGAAAAGAGCCTTCACTGAGATGCCAGACTGCCCAAATCTCAATGCTCTCACTTCCTAACTGTGCAGCCTCGCACAAAGAGCTTAAACCTGCAGGTGTCCTCATCTGTAAAACGGGGATAATCAGAGCACTTGCCTCAGAGTTTGCTGTGAGGATGAAGTCAGTTAACTTGCATCTAGAAGAGCACTGGCACGTGGAGGCACTCAGCAACATTAGCTATTATCTGACCAACTGAA